>NC_053140.1:12730000-13330000 GCF_016808335.1 Panicum virgatum
GGACTAGTTAAAAAAAGAAAATTCTAGATGTATATGGATAAATCATTACCGCCTATTTGAGTTTACCTCGAGAGCTTCTCACTAAGAATCTTTGCCTGGTAAATTCAACATAGTTACCACAAAATATACAAACTCCGAAATCAATACTATAATTAAGCAATTGTTTCCTTTTAATATCCTTTTCAAATCTCCAATCCACAAGAGGTAGATCTATCGGGCATACGCGAACACATACTTCACAAGCAATGCATTTATCAAATTCAAAGTGTATTCGCCCCCGGAAACGCTCCGATGTATTTGATTTTTCATAAGGGTAGTGAATCGTTATAGGTAAATGATTTGTGTGGGATAAGGTAATTATGAAACCTTGACCAATGTATCTTGTGGCACGTATTGTTTGTTGACCATGACTAATGAACCCAGTTAGCATAGGGAACATATTCTAAATATATATGAAAAAGGTATGTTTCTTTCTCTTGTTTGAGAGAACTTTTGTGTTGAAAATATTCTTACTCTTATTGTATGGTCTTATTTATAGTGAAACTAGTTGGGAAGAAGTTGTTAATAAGAGATTGCCCAGAAAAATAGGTAAAAGAAATTTCCATCCATGATTTAATAATTGATCCATTCTCATCCTGGGTAAAGTCCATCTTATTGTGATAGAAATGAAGAGAAATAAATAAGCTTTAGTTAATGTAATAAAGATACCTATTATCATTTCCAAAATTCCAATCATTTTATTCATTTGGAAAATTTTAAAAAAGGATATATATAGGGAATAGATAAATTCCACCCGCCTAAGTATAGAACAGTTACAAATAAAGAGGAAACTAATAAATTTAGGTAAGAAGCATGATAAAATAAACCATATTTAATACCAGAATATTCGGTTTGATAACCTGCTACTAATTCTTCTTCCGCTTCTGGTAAATCAAAGGGTAAACATTCTGCCAAAGAAGAAATTAGAAAAACTAGAAAACCTATTGGCTGACGCCAAAGATTCCATCCAAAAAAACCATATTTGGATTGTGCTTTAACTATATCAACTGTACTTGAACTGTTAGATAATCATAGTCGGTGATAACATCACAGTTCCCATCGCTCTTCCAAAACCGTACATGAAACCTTAGCTTCATACGGCTCCTCTATGATCATAAAAAAGGGAAGTATTATTTCATTTCGGTATTATCCCCTGGGCGTAGATAGAATTAGGTAAGAGAAAATTGATTGGAAAGCCCCAAATTAGACCAAAGTAATTCCATCTGCTAGAATAAAAAAAGTGCTTCCGAATTGATCTCATCCTTTATATATAATTTTTCTTTGTTAGGTAATAACTTAATATTGGAATAAAACACTCGTTATAGCAATTAATAAATGGAAAGAATTGGGTATTAGTTCATGAGGAATTCTGTATAAATAGGGATAAAGGAAGGAAAGAATAAATAAAGATCCTTTTTTTTTGTATTGCATTCCATATCTTTTGTCCTATTCTTCTTTCCCGGGGAAGGGTATACTTAAAAAGAATAAAGGGTTAATTCGTTCTCGATAGCCATTTCTTTAACAAGTGAATGGGAACATACTCTAGACCGGAATCCGAAGAAAGTACTACTTGATCATTTCCACCAGTTTCAAGTCCTTATTACGATTCCTTTTATGAGGAAAAATGTCCAAAAATTTAGATTCTCTCATTAATAATCATGTATGTACTTTAGTGTTTCTAACCCCTCACTAACTTTTGAGGGATTGCCTTATGGTTATAAGTTATAGTAATAACTCAAAATATTCTAGTAATGGAATTCCATATCGTGAATCCTTTATTCTTGCCCGCTTCAAGATATGATGACTAATCAAACAATCTCAACCTTGGGGTAAAGAGTTTACACTGCTTATGTTTACTCGAACTTTTTTCTTGTACGTAGGAAATGAGATTTTGTATTTTTACTACAAATTAATAAGCTGTTTTGCTTCACTCATATAGCTATCCAGTTTAACTTACCAACCCCAATACAGAATAAGCAAAGGAAGATAAGCATTCAATGTATTTTAGAGGAAAACAATCCTATTTTAACAAATCACACGTAGAGATATTGCTAGCACACAAAAAGTTAATGGTATTTCATAACTAATAGATTGAGCAGCCGCTCGTAGACCGCCTGAAAAAGACAGAATTTCGAACTTGCTATCCTCTTGCCTAATAGGCAAAGATTGACCTTTGTATGACTCTATTCTCTTGCCTAATAGGCAAAGATTCCTATATGTCCACGTATTGATTCTTAAGTATGCCATACACCCCACGGGGATTGTAGTTCAATTGGTCAGAGCACCGCCCTGTCAAGGCGGAAGCTGCGGGTTCGAGCCCCGTCAGTCTCGAACTAGGGTTCAATGAATAGAAAAATTCATCTTTCCTTTTTTCATGGAAATTTTTGATGAAAAGGGGGGGAGGGGGGAGGCAACATCAAATATCTATGGGGTACCCTTACTTCACTTTTTTTATTTCACATTTCTCAGTAAAAAAGAGCAGTGTAGGAATTTTTTTCACTACTTCTGGTTGAGAAGGAAAGGCCATCATACGTGGATTAGTATAATTTAGGATATTACTCTATTTTTATGATGATACTATCCTCATCTTAACTTCCTATTCGACTCTTATGGAATAGAGTACCGGTATTTTACCGGAATCCATACATAAACCATATTCATTTATTGTTAGAGAATGAATTTCATCTAATTAGTTCCTTTTCGGAGGCACACCCCTTCCATTTTCTAGTTCCAACTTTGTTTGTGCATGTTCAATGAATAATTGGAAAGAATCTACCTTATTCTCACTCCATTTGCGACTCCTTTTTTTTATAGATCTGCTTTCATTTTTAAACCCCAAAAAGCAGATATTGATAGTAACCTAATAAAATAAAAACCAAGTAAACACTCTTTTTCCTAAGTTTAAATATTGGATCCTTTTTATTTAAGATCCCCTTTTCTCCATCTCATTTCTACTTCTACTGCTTATTTGGATGTCTATGTGACCCATAGAAAGTAGGTCATATAATACATACATACATACATAATTGTATGTATAACTATAACTATAAGAAAAAAGAAGGGAAATTGGATAAGATAAGAAGGATTTTGGGTTATACATATGGAAAAGCAAAAGTCGAAAATAATGAAAAATAGAATAGAGGGAGTTTCGAATCCAATCAAAAAACCTATTTTGGTCTTAGTATGGATAAGGGATCCTCCTATGTTATATTATCCCACTATCAAGCATAAATTGATTTGATAAATCCAATATTCATAATATTGAATTGATTCAGTATTATCAGAATGCAAGTCCTCCCCTTAAATTTACAGGATACCCCTTTTTCCTCTCTATGGGATTACATATCGAGTTATTGTGAAAAAAATAAAGAGATTATGGAAGTCAAAATTCTCGCATTTATTGCTACTGCATTATTCATTCTAGTTCCTACTGCCTTTTTACTTATTATTTATGTAAAAATAGCCAGCCAAAATGATTAATTGGAATTCCAATTAATTATTGAAGAAAAGAAAAAGGGATAAAAGAAAATAAAAATCCAAATCTTAAATGAAAGGATCCGGTTGGAATCATAAAGTGTGGTAGAAAGAACTACATATAGTTCTTTCTACCACACTTTAGATTCTTTCTATTATATTATCTTGAATCTACATAGAATCGATTAGTAGATTGAAATAGTAGTCTAATTCAACTGCTTTTTTCACCGCATCCACGGAGGGGGAGAAAAATAATACGCGAATAGAATATAGTAAAAGAAAAAAAAGGAAAAAGGAAAAAACCTACGAATCTTTCATGCTTAAAAATGGTGCAAGATGCTTCAATCGAGATCCTTCAAAAAAACATAAAAATTTTTCTAAGAATAAGAAAATAGTATAACTGGAAAATGTGTGATATGTTGTGAATAGCTTCGTGTAAGAAAAGAAAGTTTCATTTTCTTATGTATAGAACTTTCTTTTTATTCGCCACTTCTAGTAGAATAGAAATTCCGAATTACTATAATCGCCCTTTCTATTCTATTATACTGGAGTAGAACATAGTAGAACAGAACGACTCTTTCTTACTTTCTTAAAAGAGTTTCTTACAAGAGTAAAACAAAACTAAAGAAAGAGAAAAAAAAGTTTGCCAAGCTTATTAATGCAAAACGATCAATTAAAGAAAAGAGTTGATACTACAATTCGACTACTCAATCAATTGGTAGTATCTCTAGAGTCCACTCCTCCCCCATACTACTAGCGAAAGAGAAAATGTAAAGACTACCATTAAAGCAGCTCAAGCGAGACTTACTATATCCATGCAAATTATGTCTCCTATTTCTATGAAGGAATTCTTCTACTATTGATAAATAATCATAGTGGGATCAAGGGTACAGAGTCAAAAGGCCATTCTATTCTGCCCTAAGACTATGTATTAATCTGTTAAAGGAATTTACTCCTAACAAATTCTTATATGATTTCTGGTAGAATTGGAGAGCATTAAGTATAAATATGATACATAGCCCTTTCCCTAAAAAAGAGTAGGGGGATGTCCTGAATAGAAGACGCGGGAATAGAGATATTTTTTCGTCCGTTTGTTCCCCTTTTATAAGCAAAGGGCATAAGAATATACCATAAAATTAGGATAGATAAATATTTATTGGATACCTACCTTACCCATATTTTTTTTACCTAAACCCTACTGCCCCGCTTTCTATCTTTCTATGAAAGAGTGAGGGGGCCCTATCCACAACCCCGAAATTGTTTTTTGATCAGCCTATTCAATCTAATTCTCGACAGAATCAGTAGCCTTTACTTTAGTGTATCTGGGTAGCATAAGATGTACGAAGTGTATGTAGTAAGATGTACCATAAAAAATGTATGATAATTAGGAAGTCTTGATATTTCTTCGCGAAGTCCCTTCTTCAATCTTAGATTGAAAAAAAAAGACTGCTCCTTAGGAACCTTTGGATACGAAGATTTCTGACATCTTAGTCTCGTAGTTTTAAATTCCCAAATTGAATCAATTTAAATTAATAAAAGAATAAGGTAACGCTACCTCATCCTTATTGGTAGCCGTTTGGGCCACTGCCGACAAAACAAAATCTAGTTTGAGGATAGAACTATGGTATGGATTCTAAAAATCCAGCATCGCCAGACCTAGTTACTCTCGTGCCCCAACTTATAGAGGTAGGAATTTGTAGTGTTTGATCAGTACTATAATCCTAAGTATTTTATTGATCAGGCGGCACCCAGATTTGAACTGGGGGTAAAGGATTTGCGGTCCCCTGCCTTACCACTTGGCCATGCCGCCAAAAAATCCGATCTAAAATCGAGAAAAGAACAAGTATTCATCCACATTTTTTTACTAAAACCCCTTTCCTTTCTATTATATTGAAATGACAAAGGAGAAAAAGTGGATTTCCAGTCAAAGGCTGCAAAATTCAGAACAAATTAGAACCATTAACTATAATTTTAATTTTATTTTTTTGAATTGCAGTAGTGAACGACTCTAAAATTGGTACCCCCTCCATTATTTTTAATGGTATAAGAAAATTGAGTAAATGTTTCCCTAATCTGTATATAGGGAAACTCCAGGTCCAAACAACATTACTATCTATGGATCCCCCTTATGTACATATCCCTATGGAGAATCGTTCTTTCATTTTTCATAAATATTTTGAATAAAAAAAGAGGGAATTTGCTCTGATATAGATTAGGGCTCGGCCTTCTTGGACCACCTAAGTGCAATTACGATAAAAGAAAGGATATGTAGATAGGTGGATAACTAGATTGGCAAGTACTTAAAAAATAAAGTAAATACTTTATTTTAGGATTCTACAACAAAATCCTTTATTTTCCAGTAATTCTCTACTACTACGAAACAAAAAAGAGCCTTCAAATTCTTTTTGAAAATGAAACTAAGCATGCTATTCTAAATCGAACTAAAGTCAAGCTTTCTAGTGCTTATAAATTATTATGGCTTTATCCCTTTCATAGAAAGGAGATAAAATGAGAAATCTTTGCTACCCAATATTTTTAAAATATCATAAAGTTTAAGTGGCAGAATTTTTTTCTAGGACTGTTTTATCAATTCATTTTTATTCCATTTCTACCCCTGCTAAATTTGAATTTTCGTCGAAATCGTCTCTATTCATATGTATGAAATACATATATGAAATACATATGTGGAGTTCCCTAGAATTTCATGTGATTCAGTAAACAGAATATAGATTCCATGATTGCTAGATTGATCCGTAGGGATTGATGAAGAGTGAGCTGATAATGGAATTTTTCTTCGATAAATAGGAAACTTATGATTAAAATGCTCCGGAATGGAAATGAGGGAATGTCCACAATACCCGGATTTAGTCAGATCCAATTCGAGGGATTTTGTAGATTCATTAATCACGGCTTGGCAGAAGAACTTGAGAAGTTTCCAACAATTAAAGATCCAGATCACGAAATTGCATTTCAATTATTTGTGAAAGGATATCAATTGCTAGAACCCTCGATAAAAGAAAGGGATGATGTATATGAATCACTCACATATTCTTCCAAATTATATGTATCTGCGAGATTAATTTTTGGTTTCGATGTGCAAAAGCAAACCATTTCTATTGGAAACATTCCTATAATGAATTCCTTAGGAACCTTTATAATAAATGGAATATACTGAATTGTGATCAATCAAATATTGCTAAGTCCTGGCATTTATTACCGCTCGGAATTAGACCATAAGGGAATTTTCATATACACCGGGACTATAATATCAGATTGGGGAGGAAGGTCGGAATTAGCAATTGATGAAAAAGAAAGGATATGGGCTCGTGTGAGTAGAAAACAAAAGATATCCATTTTAGTTCTATCATCAGCTATGGGTTTAAATCTAAGAGAAATTTTAGATAATGTTTCCTACCCCGAAATTTTCTTGTCTTTCCCGAATGCTAAGGAGAAGAAGAAGATTGAGTCAAAAGAAAAAGCTATTTTGGAGTTTTATCAACAATTTGCTTGTGTAGGTGGGGACCTGGTATTTTCGGAGTCCTTATGCGAGGAATTACAAAAGAAAATTTTTCAACAAAAATGTGAATTAGGAAGAGTTGGTCGACGAAATATGAATCGGAGAGTGAATCTTGATATCCCTCATAACAATACATTCTTGGTACCACGAGATGTATTGGCTACTACGGATCAGTAGATTGGAATGAAATTTGGACCGGGTATACTTGACGATGACGATATGAATCACTTGAAAAATAAACATATTCGGATCTGTTACAAGATCAATTCGGACAGGCTCTTGGCCGTTTACAACATGCGGTTCAAAAAACTATCCATAGAGTATTCATGCGTCAATCGAAACCGACTCCACAAACTTTGGTAACTCCAACTTCAACTTCGATTTTATTAATAACTACTTATGAGACCTTTTTTTGGCACATATCCCTTATCTCAAGTTTTTGATCAAACCAATCCGTTGACACAAACGGTTCATGGGCGAAAAGTGAGTTGTTTGGGTCCTGGAGGATTGACGGGGAGAACTGCAAGTTTTCGGAGCCGAGATATTCATCCGAGTCACTATGGGCGTATTTGTCCAATTGACACGTCCGAACGAATCAATGTTGGACTTACCGGATCTTTAGCTATTCATGCGAGAATAGATCACTGGTGGGGATCTATAAAGAGTCTGTTTTATGAAATATCTGAGAAGGCAAAAAAAAAGAGACAGGTGGTTTATTTATCACCAAATAGAGATGAATATTATATGATAGCAGCAGGAAATTCTTTGTCCTTGAATCAGGGTATTCAGGAAGAACAGGTTGTTCTAGCTAGATACCGTCAAGAATTCCTGACTATTGCATGGGAACATATTCATGTTAGAAGTATTTTCCCTTTCCAATATTTTTCTATTGGGGGTTCTCTCATTCCTTTTATTGAGCATACTGATGCGAATCGGGCTTTAATGAGTTCTAATATGCAACGCAAAGCAGTTCCACTTTCTCGGTCCGAGAAGTGCATTGTTGGAACTGGATTGGAACGCCAAACAACTCTAGATTTGAGGGTTTCCGTTATAGCCGAATGCGAGGGAAATATAATTTCTAGTGATAGTCATAAGATCCTTTTATCAAGTAGTGGGAAAACCATAAGTATTCATTTAGTTGCCCATTGGCGCTCTAACAAAAATACTTGTATGCACCAAAAACCTCGGGTTCCGCAGGGTAAATCCATTAAAAAGGGCAAATTTTAGTGGAGGGAGCAGCTACAGTTGGTGGGGAACTTGCTTTAGGGAAAAAACATTTTAGTAGCTTATATGCCCTGGGAGGGTTACAATTTTGAAGACGCAGTACTAATTAGCAAACGTTTGGTATATGAGGATATTTATACTTCTTTTCACATCCGAAAATATGAAATTCAGACGGATACGACAAGCCAAGGCTCCGCTGAAAAAATCACTAAAGAAATACCACATCTAGAAGAACATTTACTCTGCAATTTGGACAGAAATGGAGTTGTGAAGTTGGGATCCTGGGTAGAAACTGGCAATATTTTAGTAGGTAAATTAACGCCTCAGATAGCGAGCGAATCGTCGTATATCGCGGAAGCTGGATTATTACGGGCTATTTTTGGTCTTGAGGTATCCACTTCAAAAGAAACTTCTCTCAAACTACATATAGGTGGAAGAGGGAGCGTTATCGATTTGAAATGGATCTAGAGGGACCCCCTTGACATAATGGTTCGTGTATATATTTTACATAAGCGTGAAATCAAAGTTGGGGATAAAGTAGCAAGAAGATACGGGAATAAGGGGATCATTTCAAAAAAAATGCCTAGGCAACATATGCCCTATTTGCAAGAAGGAACACCTGTTGATATGGTCTTCAATCCCTTAGGAGTACCCTCGCGAATGAATGTGGGACAAATATTTGAAAGCTCGCTCGGATTAGCAGGGGATCTGCTAAAGAAACATTATAGAATAGCACCCTTTGATGAAAGATATGAGCAAGAGGCTTCAAGAAAAGTTGTGTTTTCGGAATTATATGAAGCTAGTAAACAAACAAAAAATCCATGGGTATTTGAACCCGAGTACTCGGGAAAAAGCAGAATATTTGATGGAAGAACAGGAGATCCCTTCGAACAGCCTGTTCTAATAGGGAAGTCCTATATCTTAAAATTAATTCATCAAGTTGATGAAAAAAATTCATGGACGTTCTACTGGGCCCTACTCACTTGTTACCCAACAGCCTGTTAGAGGAAGAGCTAAGCAAGGGGGACAACAAAAAGGAGAAATTGAAGTTTGGGCTTTAGAAAGATTTGGTGTTGCTCATATTTTACAAGAGATACTTATAAATCTGATCATCTTATAGCTCGCCAAGAAATACTTAATGCTACGATCTGGGGAAAAAGAGTGCCTAATCACGAGGATCCTCCAAAATCTTTTCGAGTGCTCGTTCGAGAACTACGATCTTTAGCTCTAGAACTGAACCATTTCCTTGTATCTGAGAAGAACTTCCAGGTTAATAGGGAGGATGTTTGATCGGAATAAATATAAATTCTTTTCTTATTTCTATTTTATGATTGACCAATATAAACATAAACAACTTAAAATTGGACTTGTTTCCCCTCAACCAATAAGGGCTTGGGCTAAAAAAATCCTACCTAATGGGGAAGTCGTTGGCGAAGTCACAAGGCCCTCCACTTTTCATTATAAAACCGATAAACCAGAAAAAGATGGATTGTTTTGCAAAAGAATCTTTGGACCCATAAAAAGCGGAATTTGTGCTTGTGGAAATTCTCGAGCGAGCGTAGCTGAAAACGAAGACGAAAGATTTTGCCAAAAATGTGGGGTAGAATTTGTTGATTCTCAGATAAAAAGATATCAAATGGGCTACATAAAACTGGCATGTCCAGTGACTCTGTAACACCCCGGATGTCTCCACAATCCGGAGGCTACCAAAAAGTAATAAAAACACAAGGGTGAGTACCAATACTCAGCAAGTACAATTAGAACCGAAAAGAACGTACATGAACCATGAACAAATGAAAAACCATGAAATAGTAGTTTCCGTCTGAAACGGACACAACCTGAAACATCTTTAGCATTTACCGGTAAAGCCGAGCAAATGGGGCCAGCACTTACTCATAGGAACATGAATAAAAGAACCAAATTGCACATCCGCATCCACCGGAACATGAATAGAATTTAAGAAATAGCTTAAAACTTGAATCATGAAACATGAACAACTCATGGACTTAAATATCATAAACATGCGATAAAACAATTGGAAATCATAAGAAAAGGAATGGCAAGCAACTTGCCAACACACTGTCCGTCATGCATTTGCCTTAACCTTGGCGAGAACCCGGTGCTACGCGCTCGCCACTAGAACTCTGCAAACCTGCGCATTAATCCACGTTCAGAAACTAGCACCAGATACACGACTATAAACTTTATTACAATAGCCGGGATTAATTTCCCACCTAATCTAATTTAGGTTTATCCAGAAATTCGATTATAAGGTGCTGGCTCATTGATATGACCGTAACCTTTGATTCTCTTAAGCAAACGCAGCAAACAAATACATCTCGAACATCTACAGAAAATTTCCAGCATCTTTTGTTACAGGCGAAAGGGCTAATTTGGACTCTAACTTGGTCGAAAATAGATAAACAGATATCTGCACAGATTTAACCTAGTCGGGCAGCAGCACTAATTTGACCATTACTCCTAAACCACTAATCGGAATTGAGTGAAACCAGCGCCATTGGAAAGATATCGACGAAACCTACAACTTTCGTTGTTAGAGCAGGATCAAATTCCCCACCAATTAATTCTAGAAATTCATTGAATAAATCAGGCTAAAAAGATTTGACATAACCAAAATTGAGTGGTCAGAATGGTCAGCTAAAGGATTCACTACAAGAGACGAACGAGCTTAGGAGTAAATAAACAAATCCTAATCTTTCTCTTGTTATCCCCTTGCACGCTCCCTCTCTCCCGTTCTGTTCCCTAGATCCTTATCGCGCTGCTGTATTGCAACAGGTCAGGTCCAATGCAGGGGAATCGGCTGGGCAGATCAGATCAGTAGACTTCACTTACCGGCGATAGGAACCAGTAACCCATGGCACAAATGCTTGGATTAGAAATCAATGGCACCTATTGGGAAGAGCAGGAGGCGGAAGCACAAGGAACAGAAGAGGCGGGAATAAGAGGTGGCGGCGGCAGGAAACAACATGGCGTGGAACAAAAAGGATGCAGGGAAGGAAAATAAACCTAATGCCATCCGACGGTCTAGATTGATTTGCTTGCCATAAATTCATCCGATCTCCAAAGGGGACATATGAGTAGTCAAACGGAATCAATTCGACGAGCTCCAGCCACGGTGCCCGATCGACTATCCTAGTTGTTGTTCAAAAAGTCAACTTTTCACTCTTTCTTATTAGCTTGGTCAACCGACTATTTTTTTTATTTGGGATATTACACTCTCCCCCCGATTAGAAGAATTTGCCCTCGAATTCATTATTTGATTGTCCGGAATAAGGATTCAACATTGCATAGGAAAAAACTAGGATACTCACCGGTCGTGAACAGCTCCGAATACTTCTCCGGTTCTCCCGCATTTGCGACTCAAGCTCCCAAGTCGCTTCACGCCCGGTTTGATTTGTCGAGAGAACCCTGACATACTTGAGTGTCCGACGCCTTAACACTCGCTCAGACTCCTCAAGAATCCTCACAGGACGAGCCTCAATGGTTAAGTCTTGCTCAATGGTCACTGGCTCCAAAATCACATGGTGTTCTGGATTCCTCAAATACTTTCGCAACAAGGAAACATGGAACACATTGTGCACGCCTTTCATCGAGTCTGGTAAGTCTAAACGATATGCCAACCTTCCAATTTGTGCCACTATAGGAAAAGCTTTCCTTTAGTACCAAACCTAACAACACCCTTGGTGGGGGATACCTTGAGAAGTACCTGATCCCCAACATGAAACTCCAAGCCCCGCCTTCGAACATCAGCATAGCTCTTCTGCCTGCTCTTAGCAGCTAGCATGTGTTGTCGAATCTCAGCCACCCGATCAGTTGTTTGCTGGACCTAATCTGGTCCTAAAACCACCTTCTCACCCACTGCATCCCAGCAAAGGGGTGATCTACACTTCCTTCCATAAAGTGCTTCAAATGGTGCGCACTGAATACTAGCATGATAACTATTATTATAGGCAAATTCAACTAGTGGAAAATGATCTTCCCAGCTGCCCTTCCAAGATAGGATACATGTCCTCAGCATATCTTCCAAGGTCTGTATGGTACGCTCAGATTGACCATCCGTTTGAGGGTGAAAAGTAGTGCTAAGTACCACCTTCGTGCCCAAGGCACTCTGTAAGCTCTCCCAAAACTTGGAGACAAACTTAGCATCTCTATCGGAAATAATGGTATGAGGTACTCCATGCAACCTCACAATTTTTTTCATGTGAATAGGAGCCAAATCACTTGCAGAATTCGTGGAGCGAATAGGAATGAAATGTGCAACCTTACTCAGACGGTCAACGACAACCCAAATGGAATCTTCCCCCTTCGGCGTACGTGGTAAACCAACCACAAAATCCATGGTAACATTATCCCATGGCCACAAGGGAACTTACAGTGACTGCAATTTTCTAGCAGGGCGCTTACGCTCAGCCTTAACTCGTTGGCATACGCCACATGAAGCCACATATCTTGCTACATCAACTTTCATTCTCTTCCACCAATAACTCTTCTTTAAATCCTGATACATCTTATTTTCACCTAGATGTACCGTGTAAGGTGAGCGATGTGCTTATCGTAGAATATCATCCTTCACCTTAGCCTTTTGTGGGACACAAAGACGACCACGAAACCGAATAGCCCCAGAAGCATCTAAAGTGAAATCACCCACTCTACCTTCACTAATACGCTTCTTCACCTCTCGCAATAATCGATCATGCTGTTGTGCTTCCAACACCCGCTCGGGTATGGCAGACTCAAGGATAACTCATGTCTCTGTTTCTGATACTCCAGAAAAACAATAAGAAATGTCCATCCACTCAAACTCTGATATTAAGCAATTCAATGCAAGGGGTACTGACTTGCGGCTCAAAGCATCAGCCACAACATTTGCTTTGCCTGGAGTATACTGGATATTGATATCGTAATCCTTGATCAACTCTAACCATCTCCGTTGCCTTAAATTCAAATCCTTCTGCGTGAAAATATACTTCAAACTCTTATGATCAGTGAAAAAATCACAAGGTTCTCCATACAGGTAATGTCTCCATATCTTCAATGCAAATACAACTGCAGCAAGCTCTAAGTCATGTGTGGGGTAATTCTCCTCATGCTTCCTTAACTGCCTCGACGCATAGGCAATTACCTTCCCTTCCTGCATAAGGACACACCCAAGTCTAATTCTGGAAGCATCAGAATAAGCTGTAAAACGCTTACCAGGCTCAGGAAGAGTGAGAATAGGAGCAGTCACCAACTTCTCCTTTAACACTTGGAAACTACGCTCACACGCATTACTCCACTCAAACTTCACATTCTTATGTGTGAGCATAGATAATGGCTTAGCAATTGTAGAAAAATCCTTCACAAATCTCCGGTAATAACCAGCCATGCCTAAGAAACTCCTCACATCCTTGACATTTGCTGGTCTTTCCCACTCTACAACTGTGGAAACTTTACTTGGATCAACAGAGATACCCTCTTGATTTATCACATGCCCCAAGAAACTAACCTCTGATAACCAGAACTCACACTTCTTCAACTTGGCATAAAATTTATTATCCCGCAATGTCTGAAGTACGAGCCTCAAATGTTGTTCATGCTCTTCCTCGGTCTTGGAGAAAATGAGTATGTCATCAATGAATACCACAACAAAATCATCAAACTGATGCAGCATGTTGTTCATTGTCTCCATGAAGTAAGGAGGTGCATTTGTCAAGCCAAACGACATAACTCTAAACTCATAGTGCCCATACATGGTGGCAAACGCTGTTTTCTCGATGTCTTCTTCTCTAACAGGGATTTGATTATAACCAGACTGCAGATCAATCTTGGAAAACACCCTAGCACCTCTCAGACGATCAAATAACACATCAATACGAGGTAAGGGATACTTATTCTTGATAGTAACAGCATTCAACCCACGATAATCCATGCACATGCGCCAACTCCCATCCTTCTTCTTAGTAAAGAGGACAGGAGCCCTCCAAGGAGACACACTACATCGAATCAACTTCTTAGACAATAAGTCATCCAACTGCTTCTTCAACTCTTCTTGAAAAGGTCGAGACAAACGGTATGGTGCCAAGGAAACCGGTCGAGTACCAGGGATAAGATCAATACGAAATTCTACCTCACGCTTGGGAGGCATTCCTGGCAACTCCCCAGGAAATACATCAGGATAGTCCCGAACCACATGAATCTCCTCAATCAAGAAGGACTTGGTTGGCTTCTCAGCTAGTGTCCAAAGAAATCCAGATTTCACAGAATGACATGTAGGAAATAAACTCGCCATTACATTTAAAGAATAAGGAGCACTTGCTTGAAAAGTTATAATTTGGCCAGAAGCAGGGCCGTATCTAGGCCCGTGCGGGCCGTGCGACCGCACAGGGCCCCCAAATTTTAGGGCCCCCAAAATATAACGAGTATACTAGGTATAGTTATATAGTAGATTTTGTTTTAGTTATATTTTGATCCAATACGAAGCAAACTATAGCCCAAATATGTCATAGAAGAGGAAATATGTCGCTTGACCATTGTCTTTCAATCAAATCTGCAGATCGCAGTGCAATCTTTTTCGCTTCCACTATAACCGCTCGCCAGGCACGGCACAAGTCACGTCTGCACTTCCACCTTCTGGATTTCACTGGGCACTCGCAGGCGCAACGATGGTACTAGGGTCCAGTTCATAGTTTCGCACAGGGCCTTCGAATTTGCCGGTACGGCCCTGCCAGAAGGAGCTTCTAAGGAAACAGTCTTCCAGAAACAAGATATTACTGCATGATAGCGATGCAACCAATCCATGCCAAGAATCACATTAAAGACTGGTAATGGAATCACCATTAGGTTTGCCACAAAATCATCCCCATCTATAGATATCATGCAACCCGGCACACCACTGAACTAGAAATCAAACCTCCAGGAGAGCTAACATGAACCGACTGAGAAATATTTTGACTAGATAGACTAGCCCTCTTTGCAAAATCAAGTGAAACAAATGAGAAAGTCGCACCAGAATCGAATAATACTAGGGCATCATGTGAATCAATTGTGAGAATACCTGAGACTACATCAGGACGACCCAGTGAGGCAGAAGTAGGCATGGTGTAAACTCCACTGGGGTGTGAAGTAGCTGCCCCGATCTGATGAGGTGGTGGAACAAAGGATGGAGCGGATAACTGAGGTGGTGCAGGTGGCGTAGTCAACTGAAGAGGAACAGGGGGTGCAGGTGACTGGGATGGAGTCCAGTAGTAACCTGGCACATACTGCTGTGGGAACTGCTGATAGGGGGCTGGAGGAGCACTTGCCATCATATGAACCGCACCATGTGGAGCACCAACTGAAGGAGCTGAACCTCGAGAGCTAGCTGCAGATGATGCTGAATTAGACTTCTGCCACTTGATAATAGAATCTGGGTTCCTTTTGCAAACAACAGCCATGTGTCCCTCCTTGCCGCAAGTGCGATATGCTCCAGAGAAAGTACACTCTGAAGAATGGCGAGGCTTCCCATCCTTGAAGCAAATCAATCCCTGTCCTGGAACTGGGCGCAAGAACTGAGATCCCGCAGGACGCGATGATGAAGAGGACTGCCCCCCTGATTGTCTAGGCTTGAATGACTGAGATGGTTGGGAGTTCTGGTTTGGCTTGAACTTCTTGAAAGGAGGTCACTGAGAAGACTCTCTCTCCCCTTCCTCCTGAGGAGCCCTTTTCTTATCGCCACCCGTGCTGCCAACATTCCCAGAACGATTCTACTGGATTTCAGTAAGCTGAATTTCTGACTCCATCCCTCTTGCTTCCTCCACTACAGCAAGATAAGTAGTCGGTGGGTTCCTACCCATTACTTCTCTGTATCGAGCATTAAGTCCTCTAAAGAACTTCCTGGCCTTCTCTCGCTCATCTCTAGCAACACTAGGCACAAAACGAACAATGTTAGTGAACTCCCTCTCATACTCATCCACTATCTTACTTCCCTGCTAGATATGATTCAAAGCATCACTCATCCTATCCCTGAAAGACTCGGGATAATACTTAGCTCTAAACTGCTCTAGAAAGACCTCCCAAGTGATAGCACCGTGGGCAGGAGGCCAAGCCTCTCGAACACCATCCCACCATAAATCAGCAAAGCCCGTCAGCTGGTGTGGCACAAAGAAAACCTTATCATCTGGAGTCATCCTACATCCATCCATGACTTTCTCCACCTTGCGTAGCCGGTCTGCAGTATCAGTAGGTGACCCAGATCCATCAAATTTCTCCACTTACAGGGATGTCCATTTGGTGAAAGTCATCACTGGAACAACAGGAGCAACATTGGCGGTGGCAACAACTCTAGCAGCCGATTGCTCTGCAACCTCTCCATCTACGTTGTTTTCAGCACCAATGTTTTGATTCACTTCTTCGTTGTTGCAGCCATGACCTCGACCACCTCCGCGGCCTATACCACGACCACGAGCTACACGAGCACTCCCTCTCGGTGGCAAAACTATAACCCAACAAACAAGAAAAAGGACATGATCAACAACATGTTATCATATCGAAAATAAATAAACAAAGGAATAAAAGACAAGAATGCAAATGCAATGCAATGCAACCCATGAACCCATCCTATTGTGCACAAGTGTGTCAATTTAAGTTACTTCAACCTATGTCAAGTTTTTGTTATTTATCAACCAATAATCACATAAAAGGACTTTAACCTAGCTCTGATTACCAACTGTAACACCCCGGATGTCTCCACAATCCGGAGGCTACCAAAAAGTAATAAAAACACAAGAGTGAGTAACAATACTCAGCAAGTACAATTAGAACCGAAAAGAACGTACATGAACCATGAACAAATGAAAAACCATGAAACAGTAGTTTCCGTCTGAAACGGACACAACCTGAAACATCCTTAGCATTTACCGGTAAATCCGAGCAAGTGGGGCCAGCACTTACTCACAGGAACATGAATAAAAGAACCAAATTGCACATCCGGATCCACCGGAACATGAATAGAATTTAAGAAATAGCTTGAAACTTGAATCATGAAACATGAACAACTCATGGACTTAAATATAATAAACATGTGATAAAACAATTGGAAATCATAAGAAAAGGAATGGCAACCAACTTGCCAACACACAGTTCGTCATGCACTTGTCTTAACCTTGGCGAGAACCCGGTGCTACGCGCTCGCCACTAGAACTCTGCAAACCTGTGCATTAATCCACGTTCAGAAACTAGCACCAGATACACGACTATAAACTTTATTACAATAGCCGGGATTAATTTCCCACCTAATCTAATTTAGGTTTATCCAGAAATTCGATTATAAGGTGCTGGCTCATTGATATGACCGTAACCTTTGATTCTCTTAAGCAAACGCAGCAAACAAATACATCTCGAACATCTACAGAAAATTTCCAGCATCTTTTGTTACAGGCGAAAGGGCTAATTTGGACTCTAACTTGGTCGAAAATAGATAAACAGATATCTGCACAGATTTAACCTAGTCGGGCAGCAGCACTAATTTGACCATTACTCCTAAACCACTAATCGGAATTGAGTGAAACCAGCGCCATTGGAAAGATATCGACGAAACCTACAACTTTCGTTGTTAGAGCAGGATCAAATTCCCCACCAATTAATTCTAGAAATTCATTGAATAAATCAGGCTAAAAAGATTTGACATAACCAAAATTGAGTGGTCAGAATGGTCAGCTAAAGGATTCACTACAAGAGACGAACGAGCTTAGGAGTAAATAAACAAATCCTAATCTTTCTCTTGTTATCCCCTTGCACGCTCCCTCTCTCCCGTTCTGTTCCCTAGATCCTTATCGCGCTGCTGTATTGCAACAGGTCAGGTCCAATGCAGGGGAATCGGCTGGGCAGATCAGATCAGTAGACTTCACTTACCGGCGATAGGAACCAGTAACCCATGGCACAAATGCTTGGATTAGAAATCAATGGCACCTATTGGGAAGAGCAGGAGGCGGAAGCACAAGGAACAGAAGAGGCGGGAATAAGAGGTGGCGGCGGCAGGAAACAACATGGCGTGGAACAAAAAGGATGCAGGGAAGGAAAATAAACCTAATGCCATCCGACGGTCTAGATTGATTTGCTTGCCATAAATTCATCCGATCTCCAAAGGGGACATATGAGTAGTCAAACGGAATCAATTCGACGAGCTCCAGCCACGGTGCCCGATCGACTATCCTAGTTGTTGTTCAAAAAGTCAACTTTTCACTCTTTCTTATTAACTTGGTCAACCGACTATTTTTTTTATTTGGGATATTACAGACTCATGTGTGGTATTTGAAAGGTCTTCCTAGTTATATCGCGAATCTTTTAGATAAACCCCTTAAGAAATTGGAGGGCCTAGTACATGGCGATTTCTCTTTTGCTAGGCCCAGCGCTAAAAACCCTACTTTCTTATGATTACGGGGTTTATTCGAAGATGAAATTTCATCATGTAACCACAGTATTTCTCTCTTTTTTTCTACCCCAGGCTTTGCAACTTTTCGAAATCGGGAAATTGCGATAGGAGCAGGTGCTATTAGAGAACAATTAGCGGATTTGGATTTGCGAATTATTATAGAGAATTCCTTGGTTGAATGGAAAGAATTAGAAGACGAGGGGTATAGTGGAGATGAATGGGAAGATAGAAAAAGACGAATAAGAAAAGTTTTTTTGATTAGACGCATGCAATTGGCGAAACATTTTCTTCAAACAAATGTAGAACCAGAATGGATGGTTTTGTGCTTATTACCGGTTCTTCCTCCTGAATTGAGACCCATTGTTTATAGGTCTGGGGATAAAGTAGTGACTTCGGATATTAATGAACTTTATAAGAGAGTTATCCGTCAGAACAACAACCTTGCCTATCTATTAAAAAGAAGTGAATTAGCACCAGCAGATTTAGTAATGTGCCAGGAAAAATTGGTACAAGAAGCCGTGGATACACTTCTTGATAGTGGGTCCCGCGTGCAACCGACAAGGGATGGTCACAATAAAGTATACAAATCACTTTCAGATGTAATTGAGGGTAAAGAGGGGAGGTTTCGCGAGACTCTGCTTGGGAAACGGGTCGATTACTCGGGGCGTTCTGTCATTGTTGTGGGTCCTTCGCTTTCATTACATCAATGTGGATTACCTCTAGAGATAGCAATAAAGCTTTTTCAGCTATTTGTAATTTGCGATTTAATCACCAAACGTGCTACTTCTAATGTCAGGATCGCTAAAACGAAAATTTGGGAAAAGGAACCCATTGTATGGGAAATACTTCAAGAAGTTATGCAGGGACATCATGTACTGTTGAACAGAGCACCAACCCTGCATAGATTAGGCATACAGGCCTTCCAACCCACTTTAGTAGAGGGGCGTACTATTTGTTTACATCCATTAGTGTGTAAGGGTTTCAATGCGGACTTTGATGGGGATCACATGGCTGTTCATCTACCTTTATCCTTGGAAGCTCAGGCGGAAGCCCGTTTACTTATGTTTTCTCATATGAATCTCCTGTCTCCCGCTATTGGAGATCCCATTTGCGTGCCAACCCAAGACATGCTTATCGGACTTTATGTATTAACAATAGGAAACCGTCGAGGTATTTGTGCAAATAGATATAATAGTTGCGAAAACTCTCCAAATAAAAAAGTAAAATACAATAATAACAATTATTATAAGTATACGAAAGATAAAGAACCCCATTTTTCTAGTTCCTATGATGCATTGGGAGCTTATAGACAGAAACGAATCGGTTTAAACAGTCCCTTGTGGCTCCGATGGAAACTAGATCAATGCATCATTGGGTCAAGAGAAGTTCCGATTGAAGTTCAATATGAATCTTTTGGGACTTATCATGAGATTTATGCTATCTGGTAGTGGGAAATAGAAAAAAAGAAATCTGTTCTATATACATTCGAACCACTCTTGGTCATATTTCTTTTTATAGAGAAATAGAGGAAGCCATACAAGGATTTAGTCGGGCCTATTCATACACTATCTAAATAAGGAAGTTAGATTCGGCGATGCCCCTTTCGGGGGGCATTCTGATTTCGTTAGTCCCATCTTTTTTGCCTCTCAAATACAGATTGAGATTGAGGAAAGGGAGTAAATTAAGTTTTCGAATCACCGACTCAAGTTCATTGTCGAATCCTACTTAGCCAAAAAAGGGGGTACTTATATATGGCAGAACGGGCCAACTTGGTCTTTCATAATAAAGAGATAGACGGAACTGCTATGAAATTACTTATTAGCAGATTAATAGATCATTTCGGAATGGGATATACATCCCATATACTGGATCAAATAAAGACTCTGGGCTTCCATCAAGCCACTACTACATCGATTTCTTTAGGAATCGAGGATCTTTTAACAATACCCTCTAAAGGATGGTTAGTCCAAGACGCGGAACAACAAAGTTTTCTTTTGGAGAAACACTATTATTATGGTGTTGTACACGTGGTAGAAAAATTACGCCAATCCGTTGAGATATGGTATGCTACAAGTGAATATTTGAAACAAGAAACGAATTCGAATTTTCAAATAACGGATCCTTCTAATCCAGTCTATCTAATGTCTTTTTCAGGAGCCAGAGGAAATGCATCTCAGGTACACCAATTAGTAGGTATGAGAGGGTTAATGGCGGATCCTCAAGGACAAATGATTGATTTACCTATTCAAAGCAATTTACGTGAGGGACTTTCTTTGACAGAATATATAGTTTCCTGCTACGGAGCCCGAAAAGGGGTTGTAGATACTGCTGTACGAACAGCGGATGCTGGCTATCTTACACGTAGACTTGTTGAAGTAGTTCAACATATTATTGTGCGTAGAAGAGATTGTGGTACTATCTGAGGTATTTCTGTGAGTCCTCAAAATGGGATGACGGAAAAACTTTTTGTCCAAACACTAATTGGTCGTGTATTAGCAGACGATATATATATATATATATATATATATATATATATATATAGGTTCACGATGCATTGCTGCTCGAAATCAAGATATTGGAATTGGATTAGTCAATCGATTCATAACTGCCTTTCAAGCACAACCGTTTCGAGGACAACCAATATATATTAGAACCCCCTTTACTTGCCAGAGCACATCTTGGATCTGTCAATTATGTTATGGGCGGAGTCCCACTCATGGGGATCTGGTCGAATTGGGGGAAGCTGTAGGTATTATTGCAGGTCAATCCATTGGGGGAGCCAGAGACTCAACTAACACTAAGAACTTTTCATACTGGCGGAGTATTCACAGGGGGTACTGCCGACCTTGTAGATACCCCTCAAATGAAAAAATCCAATTCAATGAGGATTTGGTTCACCCCACACGTACCTGTCATGGACAACCTGCTTTTCTATGCTATATAGACTTGCATGTAACTATTCAGAGTCAGGATATTCTACATAGTGTGAATATTCCGTTAAAAAGCTTGATTCTAGTGCAAAATGATCAATATGTAGAATCAGAACAAGTAATTGCGGAGATTCGTGCCGGAACGTCCACTTTGCATTTTAAAGAAAATATACAAAAGCATATTTATTCCGAATCTGACGGGGAAATGCACTGGAGTACTGATGTTTACCATGCGCCCGAATATCAATATGGTAATCTTCGTCGATTACCAAAAACAAGCCATTTATGGATATTGTCAGTAAGTATGTGCAGATCCAGTATAGCATCCTTTTAGCTCCACAAGGATCAAGATCAAATGAATACTAATTCGTCTATTTCCATATTGAGTTATTTCGAGAAATATATTAAACCAACCCCAATCCTTTTACCCATTAACATCCTAGAAGATTTCACAAAACCATTATCGCTTACTTTTTGACTTTTCGGAAATATATCGGCAGATGAATTAGTCGTTGTTGTTCTTGTTTCTTTAGTCCCCTTAGTAGTCCCTATACCGGTCATGTTTCTTGGATTATTTACAAGCGGTATTCAAGCTCTTATTTTTGCAATGTTAGCCGCAGCCTATATAGGTGAATCCATGGAAGGCCATCATTGAAGTGACTAGTTTTCGAAATAGTCTCTTTTTTTTAGCTTAGCCCAATTCATGCATGATTCCGGATAATCCTCTTAGTTGGAAAACTAAATAGTTCGAAATGCGTATGAATATACAACCTAGAGTTGTAGGGGAAAGAATAGACTATATTACGGAAGAGGTAAATTATATATGCATTGGGGGGGGGGAGTGAGGTTAGATCTATATCCTTAATGCCTATAAGACAGTCATCTTTTGTGCGGCTTTCTAAGGAATGATTTTAGAATCGGATTCCATAAAAAATGATAAAATACACAAACAAAATAGAAGAAACAAATGTATATGGGATTTTTTTTATTCCTAAGTTAGATTCATTATCTAATCCGATATATGGAATTCCCTTCTATAGGGAACTGGATTCCATATCTAGTTCTATGCAGCATATTGCTATCAATTGTATATCTTGATTCCTATTGGATTTGGATTAGTTCGATTTCAGTAAAGGTTCTTCCTGTATTTTGTCTTTTATTGTGTTAGATGAAGGAGAAAAAATGGGAACTCAAAGATATCGAAGAGTAAAAAAAAGGGATGGAATGAAAGAGTGATCGGTTGAAAAGAAAGAGAAATAGAATAATGAGAATCATATGGATTTACACAAACCTATAATGATTAGAAACTAAAAACGAGATCTCGAAGCAATTCGGACGATTTCAATTATCATTTATTTGTACTTATTAGTTACTTCTACCAATAGAGCTTAGAAGTTCGAAGTAATAATTTCTTGGTTGATTGTATCCTTAACCATTTCTCTTCTTTTTTTTTGACACGAGGAACTCAACATGAATCCACTAATTGCTGCTGCTTCCGTTATTGCTGCTGGATTGGCCATAGAGCTTGCTTCTATTGGGCCCGGAGTTGGTCAAGGTACTGCTGCAGGACAAGCTGTAGAAGGTATTGCGAGACAGCCAGAAGCAGAAGGTAAAATACAAGGTACTTTATTGCTTAGTCTAGCTTTTATGGAAACTTTAACAATTTATGGACTGGTTGTGGCACTAGCACTTTTATTTGCGAACCCTTTTGTTTAATCCTAAAAAAGAAAATGAGTCCTTTAGATTAGATATTTTTTCTTTTTTTTAGTACATTGGCATTTGCTTCTGTAATTCCAAGTATATCAATACTTTACTCATATTTATTATATTATTCCGAGAATTTTGTATTTATCAGGACAGACAATACCCCAGGAACCCAGGAAGGGCTGATTTGAGCATGATCAATTTAGAGGATACGCTCGCCCTCTTCCTTCCCGTTCTTAGTTTAGGACAGTGGAAAGTCTTAAACTCAAAGTGAGCGTATATACAAAATAGGATTTTCTCACCATGAAAGGCTGCTTAATCATAGGGATAATTTGCAACTTTATAATGTAAGTTCTATGTGCCATAAAAAACACATGGGAAGGGATAGTCAAACATGTGTGCTTCCTTTGTTCAGTTTCACCTCTACTTTAGAATAGATACACAGATCCATGTATTTGGGATAATTAGAGCAATAGGTAGATAACACCATACTCCTAAAAATACTTTTCATTTTACTGACATTGCTGATAGAAACATATTGGTCATAGACAGGTGCATATATCCTGTGCGACAATGACATTCAGAAGAACCAAACCAGACCTGTAATAACTTTCAAAGTTCGGCCACATTGAACACAGAAGAACAAGGATTAAGCTTTCTAGTTGTGACTCAATAGTACCCAAGTACCCAAATACAATAATGCAGTAATTCTTCTAACGGAGAAGCATGCAGCGTGTTCATCTCGACAAATCTACTACAAATTCGAAACAAACCCTTTTATTGGTTATAGTTTTGTCTCAATTAACAGAGAAGGGTACTCCCTCTGTTTCTACAAAGAATGCAATGTAAGATTAAATTTTTTGGACCTACTTGTGGGGTTCAACTATTTCCTTTAATCTTCTACATGAGCGTTTAACGGTACCCATCTACTTGTGGGGTTTAAAATCAGCATTAGGAGATTTCACTTTGTCTGTGTGTGCAAGGGGAAACATGAAAGGCCGCCTGCAACAAGCATCCTTTCATTAGGCAATTTTAAACGATCTAGCTCTTCCAACTAAAATCATCTAATGAACAAGCTGTTGTATTCACATTGTTTCGATCATGACTATACCTTTCTCAAGCTTGCCCTCTAGCTTCTTACGATCCTTGAGGCTCATGGTATTAATTGCATCTCCCACAAAATCCTTCTGGAACATTGGACAAGTTAGACTATAATATCATATTCATTTGTCAAAGCCAAAATAAACAGGTCTGAAGATTTAGACTGAAGGATACATTCTGAAAATTCAGATTGCACATTGTTTTGAAATTAAACATCAGAGGACTGATAGCACCAGCAGCTAATACATATTAGAAAGTTACAGTTGCAGCCACCAAATATGATTGTGTCAGTCCTGTTATCATTGTTGCATATATGTATTAAAAGTTTCAGAGATGGTGGCATTTATGGATCCCGACATTCAGTCAACAGTCCATTAGAAATGTCATATGCCTACCAAGTCGGTTGAGCTTACCTTCACTATTACTTGTGTATACAACTATTTATCCTACATCAAAAGTACCTTCCCCAGCGAAACATCCTAGATCCTATAATTTCTGCAGATATTTGCTTGATTTACTTCTTGAATGTTTATGGCTCTCTTTTACCAATTCTGCATGTACAGAGAATTAATTAGAGAGCAAAACCATCAAACACACATCATTATGCGCGATAACTTGATCATCCAGTCAATCACGTACTTGTATCTTGACTGAATGACATGCTTGAATCCATGAGGTGAGGAATAACGCAAGGGGATACTGCACCACATCATGCAGCTACTTTGGAGCCAGCCAAATAGGAAAATTTTCCCACTCTTGATGGATACTGAAAACATAGAAACATTTGCCAAAGATCTCATGCGAAGGCTTGCCCTAAAGTTTAATGGGCAAGGTGCCATACCTGATGCAGAATCGAAATGTGATGGTGGAAATGTGCCAGGCACTTCAAATCCCACACTTTTGTCATGGTCAAATTGCAAAGGAAAACATGGAGAGGTTGTTGTTAAAAAAACATTCATTTAGCCGAAGGAAAGCTATTATATTATCTATCGAAAAATCAAGTTAACACCAATTATAAAAAAACTTACTTGCAGTCTTGAAACTCAAATAACTGAAGACCATCCCCAACACTGGATTTATCCAATTGGTCAGACAGTGGTTCAGGATAGGGAGCAGCAGTATTATCATCCTCGCTTCCTACTGACCAAATCGCCAATTGCAAAAGACATAACTTTTGCCTAGATCCTAGGGGGAGACAAGAACTTAGAATCGAGGGATATTAACTTCATAAGTGATCATATTTAAACTGCAAGCAATCATGGTTATAATAGAAGCCTTTTTTAAATGCAGAGCCTTTCTATTGCTTACAATGGATGGGTATTCAATCATTCTCTACTGCAAAAGATTTAGGATGAACAACACATATGTGGTTGCAGGCAAAATAAAAAAAATAGACGCATCTAAACATGGGAAATCATCCTAAACAAACAACAGTATGCATGCATAGTACCTCCTCATGGTCGTGTTCAATTTTGCTCCCCTTGCTTGCAGTCCTGCCCCCTTTTCTTCAAGTATGAGAAGTTCCATGAAGCACTTTGCTGAAGGGAAGAACAAAATGCACTCTTATTATGTGCTGAGAAAAAACTATAAAAAAGAGGTGCAAGAATCAATGCATTCTCAAGCTATAAAAATAAAGAATGAGTTGCAGCAAGATTGCACACGCACCCCTGTGTTAAGGCAGCAGGGATTGACCTAAAGCTGTCTGGAGTCTTCATCTACAGAATTGAGAATCAGCATGACACAAATTAGCTTCTCACCAAAAAAAGCTGATACTCTATCTCAACCGAGTGTTAATGGAAACACTATTTCATAATCTTTAAACACTACCCATATTGGGCAACAACCATGTATAAAGAGGCAACAAGTATGGAATATAAAATTTAACATATCTATTTTGAAATATGGAGAGGCATAGGAGTAGACAGGGAGGCCAACTTCAGCATGAATTGCATCCTACAGAACAAAGTAGATGAACAATGCCATCCCTCACGGCCTCTAGCACTAAAACCGCTTTCCTGTGTTTCCACATCTACATATAAATCCTCTGTTCGCTCTACCTTCTAGAGCAATGGTTCCACCATCACGGAATGTGTACAACCGTCAATAGTGCAAAGATTGCAATTAGTAAACTGCCAACTTGCTAAAGAAAGTCATTTATTACTTTGAATAAAATCGTGTTAAGGGCTTAATCATTTGTTACTTTCAACAGAATCATTTATTAAGAGATAATGCATGATGAAAATAACCAATCAAGTGAATTAGTAAACTAAGAGGGGTAGTAAACAACAACTTGCTACAGTAACATGGACGTCTCATCATTTGCTTGAAGTAATCGTGAAAGCATCTAGGCCCCTAATTCGTATTTTGGTAATTAATGACAATCTTTATGGACTAACGATTTCTTGAGAGAATTTGTATGTAAGGTTGGTCCATGAGAATGTGTGCATGAGTTGATGCTATAAAAGAAATTGGAGATGATATGGATGGTTTCGCTCAAGGCAAAGATATATGATAGGGCTTTTCTATTTTTGCCGGTCATCAGGTGATTAGTGGTTGAGATATGACTGGATTAATAGGATACATAGCCGTACTATTAAGAGGATTCGTTGTGCCCTTGCTTGACTGTTTTATAGTGCCATTTTGCTCAAACACATGTTGCATGCATGAGGGCTAACAACGTCTTGAGAAAACGGTGACTAAATTTGAAAAAGCGTGAATTGACTGCTAGGGGCGGACGGTCCGGCCCCATGGGGCGGACGGTCCGCTCCTCCTTGACAGGATCTGGACAGAAACTTTTGTTTCTGTGTTGTGCAGAAAGAAACAATGGCGGACGGTCCGGCCCAGCTGGGCGGACGGTCCGCCCCTGACTTCTCGGCTTTGGACAGAACGGTTGTGGTTCTGTGTTGCGCGAAAGGAATCAAGGGCGGACGGTCCGCCCCTCTAACCTTGGTCGGGATAGAAACTTTGTTGTTTCTGGGCATGAGCAAAAGTGAACCGCGGACGGTCCACACGAAAGGCGCGGACGGTCCGCCCCTCTAAATCAAGCTTGTCCAGAAATCATTTCTTCTCTGAGCCGTCTGATTTTGTGAACGGCGGACGGTCCGCCCCTTGTGCGCGGACAGTCCGCGGGATGCTGTAACGGTCGACTCTGACACGTAATGATTGTGTTTCTAGCCGTTGGCTTTGACCGGCGGACTGTCCGGTTTGTCTAAGGCGGACAATCCGTGAAACCCCTGTTTGCACGCGTTTTGAACATAACGACTAGATCCCGAGGGGTACACTATATATATCTCATAACCGGCCGTGGGGGAGTCCTCTTGGCCTCTTTGAAAGCTTTCTTGACATACTAGAGCTGGTTTCCCCCTCTCTCACACACTCTTTGCTTAGGGATTGCATTCTTGTGAGTGTGAGAGCATCTTAGTGCATTGCATCAAGAGTTTGAGTTTTGTGGCACTAGGGAATCTTCATGCAAGCGTCATCGACTTGTTACTCTTGGGAGTTGCCGCTCCCTAAACAGCTTGGAGGAGTTGATTTCGTGGAGTCTTTCAAGGAGATTGTGGAGGAGCCCCGAAATTGGTTGTGAGAGGTCTTTGTGCTCACCTCGCCGGAGTGGTGAAGAGCAACTCTAGTGGAATCGAAGTTTGGAGAGGTTCATTGATTCAAGCCGGCTCAAGATCAAGAGGAGTCTTGATAGAGGAGCGGTTGATTTTTTGAATCCACCTCAACGTGGATTAGGGGTGACCGGCAAGTCATCGACACCACGAGAAAAAATTCTTGTGTCAAGCTCGGTTTTTTTTTTTTGCTCATTTCAATCCTTGCAATTTACTTTGAGCTATTTACTTTCCTAGTGCTTGGATTGTCTCTTGTCATCCTAGGTTGCAAACCCAACTAGTGATAGGTTTTGCTAGAAATAGAAGCTCTCTTGTTTTACTAATTAAATTTGTCTAGTATTTGTGTTTGAAGTTTAAAACCGTCTATTCACCCCCCTCTAGTCGGTGTCCTTGATCCTACAAGTCGTCGAAAAGTACATGCACCAAAATACCAATCATAGATGATCATAACTGTCAGTAATCTACCTATAGTGCCATCTCAAACAATTTAGTTCAGCAATCTCAAACAACTAACATATTATGTAGTATATTTTTTTCCAAAAAATTTGATGGAGCATAATGAATATTGCTCTTTTATCATATCTTTTATCATAAAAACATGGCTCATACATGAACAGAGCAAACAGAGTAGATGTTACTGAATCTGAACAGAGCAAACAGAGCATGTGGCAATCGCCTTGCAAAGATCGTTCTACTAAGATCGATCTGCTAGAGGATACCTAGATAGATCAACTTCCGTGCTGTACAAAAACTCATCTTCATGATTATCCTTCCATTGCACGGACATGCGCAAGAATGAATCTAAAACACATCAATTAAAGTCAATTAAAGAAAGGGAGATGAGGATTAGTGAAGAACCTGAGACGACCAACACGTCCCTCCGCAGCGCCCATGCCGATGCGGCGACAGGAGGAGGAACGGCGCCAGCGTAGCGCGATGGGGAGTGGAGAATCTCCGTCTTCAGCGCGCGGCGGGGCGTGGAGGAATTGCGTCAGTGTGGTACGCGATGACCAAAATTGCAACGGCGACGGCGACGAAGAGGGTCGGCGACGGATCCTCGACGACGATGGCGAGGGGGCGGGGCGACCAGCACCTGCTCGAGCCCACCGACGACCATGGCGGTGGATCGTGGAGGCGACGTCGAAATCGAGGAACGCGGCGTGCTGATCTCAGCCTCTCAGGGGCGTGCGGACGGAGAGGAGGGGAAGGCGGAGATGAGGGGGAAGGCGCGCTGTCAGGAGCGTGCAAACGGAGAGGAGGGGAGGGCGCGCCGGCGCGCCGCGAGGGAGGAGGAGGCGTCGGGGGGAGGCGCGTCGGGGGCGCGCAGTCGCGGGGTGCCGCGGGGAAGGAGCGACGCGCCGACGGCTCGGGTGAGTCGCAACGTGATGTCGGGGGCGTCGGCGTCGTGGGCGCGCGTCGGGGGCGGCGGCGTGGCAGGGTGCGGGGGCGCGCGATGTCGGGGGCGGCGGCGGCGTCGGAGGCGCGACGTCGGGGGCGTCGGCGTCGTGGGCGGCGCGTCGGCGGCGTTGGGGACGGTGCCTCCCCTCGCAGGACGTCGTCGCAGGGGGCGTCGTCGCGGCGTCAGGGGAGTGTGGCAGGGGAGGCGGCGGTACAGGTGCGCGGGTGGGGGAACCGGGGAAGCGGCATGGGTAACGCGGGGGAGCGGGCGGGTATGCGTCCTTTGGTGAAAAAAAAAAGACAGGGGATTTAGGCACAAACAATTTCGTTGATGGTGTTTTTCCTCCCACCAAATCCTGTCATGCACCTAGCCCTTCCATGTGGACCTTCAAGAGAGGATTTGTGAGAGGAGTGGCTGGGTTAATATAGGTAAGAAAATAATCCAATTCTTTCATCCTTTATAGAATAGATTTATAGTATAGACTATTCAAAATTAATAAAAAGACTTGTGTAACCAAAGAGGACGCTGACATGCAGCCACACCCAGCTTCAACTGTACAAAGGATTTTATTCGGGAATGAGGAGTTAATTCGGGAGAGCCTTTTGCATTTTGATGCTGAATCAATTTTGCATATACCACCAAGTAATTCTCTGCAGGAGGATCAGGGTGCCTGGGCTCATGAAAGTAATTTTGCATAGGGACAGCTGAGAGGAATGTTGATGCCACAGCGACAGCTTCTCGTGGTCATCGAAATTGGTGTCGTAAAGTTTGGTCTCTGAATATTCCGCCAAAGATTCGAGTGTTTTGGTGGAGAGCATGTAGGACTTTTAGTGTTTTAAATAGCGGGCTATAGCGGTGTGAAAGCGGTTTTCGCATAGCTGCCGCTATAATAACTACAATACAAAATAACACGCTATGGCAGGTTTTAGCGGGTTATAGCGGCGCTAATAGCGTTTTGAGAACTCTGCCGCTAAATTCTATAGCCCGCTATTTAAAACATTGAGAAATTTCTTACCAAGCAAGATGGAATCATGCAGTCGTCATGTTGAGAGAATCCTTTTGTCCAGAGTAGTGTGGCAATATTGAAGAGTCTTTCATATAGTAAATGAATGTCCGGTTGCTTTGAAGTTTTAGCAAGCCATAAGAGAGCTCACAGGGGAGAATTTCGTGTTCTACATCCGAGAACCTGTATTTGGACCTTCTTGATGGTATTATGTGCTCAAAATAAATATTATATATTGGCCTGTTCATAGCAGGTGTTTGGTCGCTATGGCCTGTGTATGGCCGCAATGCCATGAAGCATGGTAGAGAAGCATGGAGTCCAACACTTGCTGCTCGTCACATATCGGAGATGATTGAGGCAGTCCTAAACTCAGAGACCAACTCTAGTCGGAAACAAACAGAGAAGAAAGGTCCCTGGAGGCTGGTTATGTCAAAGTGAACACGGATGCAGCTTTTCATGTTAGTGAGGTGGTGATCCGAGATGAGCATGGTGTTTTTGTGGCAGCTGAAGTACGCTTTTACGAGAATCTTTCTCATGTTGTCTGAAGCTGCGGCGGCGGCGGCGACGGCAAGGGACGGTCTTTGCGTGGCAATCGTCATGGGCTTTGACAAGATTATATAGTGGAATCACATAGCATCAATCTTATAAGTTTGCTAAATTCTCGTGATGGTGAGCGGTCGATGCTTGCAAGCATTTGGCATGATGTCCAGGAGCTAGTTAGATTATGTTTATCTATAAACTTTGTTTATGCTTGCCGAGAAGCTAACAGAGTAGCATATGAATGTACTAGGAGGGTCTCGGTGAATGAGAGTCATGTAATTTGGAATGGTAGTGCCCTAAACTTTATTTTAGAGGCACTTTTGCCAATGACTATAACTATTTTTCAATAAATAGAGCTGTTGATATTGCCTAAAAAAGCTGTACAAAGGACCAACCCGAAAAGGATATGTACCAGCTTAATTATGATCGCACTTGCCACGTTGCCCAATTTCGGTTGTCGTCTCAGTCTCCTACCCCCAAGTGTACTTTTTACCGTGCTTCATTTTTTCAGCAGCATCGTGGTCCTTAACTCATTGGATCAATTAAGTCAAGGTACGAGAATACAATGACATGTCACACAGGAAAACAACTTGCTTTATTTATATATGTTTCTTCTTAGTTTTCTTGACTAGCGGTAGTATATTTCACCTCTACTTCTGGCTGAAAAGAAAATTCGACACGGTAAATCGGTAATAGATGATCAATTATCCTAACTGTGTCAATATTGTGTTTTAGAGAGAGAGAACCTTTAACTGGTTCTATTTGTCTCAGTTTGTAGACATGGGGCGAAGCTAGAGCTGAATTGAGGGGGTGTGCGGTCCATGATTTTGTTGCTATCCTTTTATTTATATGGTGAAAAATTGATGATTAACACTAAATTTTTATTTTGGTGTGGGTGCATAGGCACCCACTGAGCTATATATAGCTCCGCCCTAATTTAGATTGTGGAGTAATTTAGAAATTAAGACAGGAGTTAGATGAGACTGGCTTACCAGCCGATATAAAGATTGAAATGTCATGGAATCTATTGCTAGAAAAAAGATGCTTCTAGTACTTTTTATTTTATTTTAGAAGCTGTGTGTTAATCGTGATTAAGTGAATGGCTTCACCTGAAATTAATAAGAGATTTCACCTGAAGTTTGTGTGTAATGGACTTGATTATTTTTTATTTCCTATGTGTATAAGCCCTATATTCACAACCAGAATACATATTTGAATAAGCCTTATGTTTATATTCAGAAGTTGGTGTGCATCGTGATTAAGCAAATGACTTTCACCTGATAAAGAGTACGCAACTATGCATTTGATAATTGGGAGAAAATTATAGAATTAATGATGTCAATAATTCTAAAGCTAATCTATAAAGAGCTTACTCTATTCATTCCAAAATATAGAGCGCTTTAGCTTTCATCTAGAGACAAGTTAGCTCTAAGTTTACTGTGGTGCACGAGGAGTATGCAAAAAATTGTAGCAATACATGGTGATATGAGCCTAACTAGTGGGGGAAAGAATTCTTTCCATGCTAGCTCAACATGGCGTTGCTATAAGTTAAAAAAATTCTCTAATTATGATCATTACAATATCAAATTACTTTCATAATTGTGTCATGAAGTATATTTTTTATAATGCATATTTTAGACGAGAGGAACAGTGCGGAAATCGTTGAAGGCTTGAAGCGGGCAAGCTGAAAGCCTGAAAAATACCGTGCGAGGATGCCACTTGCCAGTGTGAAGCTGGGCTCATCGTCGCATCCAAAAAGCCCAGCTGGAATTGGAAGCGGCAGGCGGGCGCGCGGCCAGAACGCAACAAAAGCCAACCACCTCGCCGCGCCGCTGCACGTGCTCGGTGCTCCGCTCGTCATCCTCCACCGCCGGCCCGGGCATTTAAACCTCCATTCCCGACCGCCGCCGCCTCCCCGTCCCCAATGCTCTCCTCCTCCTCCTCCGCCACCACCACCCTCCCGCCCGCCACGCCCCTCCCCGGCCCGGCCTCCGCAAACCCTAACCCCCGCTCCCGCCGCCTCCGCCTCCCCGCCGCCTCGTCCGCGCCGTCCGCGGTCGTGCGGGCACGCGGGCGCCCCGCGATGGGGTCGGTCAGGGCTTCGGCCGCCGCTGGGGCGGGCGGCCCGGGAGCGGCAGCGGTGGGGGAGGTGGCGACGGAGCGGCTGGTGGAGGTGGCGCAGCGGGCGGCGGACGCGGCGGGGGAGGTGCTCAGGAAGTACTTCCGCCAGCGGGTCGAGATCATCGACAAGGAGGACCACAGTGCGTGCTATGCTTCCCCCTATTGCCACGCAATTCGTATTTTCGTTCGGCGTCCTGCTGGGGTTTAGGGGATAGTGTGGCTGTGCTAGTTGTTGGGTCAGAGGCTCAGAGCGTGCGTTGTTCTCTGCTCCTTGTCAAATAACAAGGCTTAGCACAGTGACAAGTCTAGTTCTGTTGCAAGAGGAGGATACTTTGTTTGAAAGGATGTTTATAAGGAGATAATAGTTCGGGTTCTGATTGGAGAGGGGATCACAATTATTTGAAACTTAGCTGAATGGTGGCAAAGTATGAAACAATAGTTTGGATTGTATGAAATCACTTGAAGCACTAAACTAATGGAGTGAGGTATTGATGACGTCCTTCAGTAGAACCTATTCAGTGCCAATTACTCAGCTCATTAGCTGTGCCCTTGAGGGAACCTTCATATGGTTCTGCTCATATCCTGATTGGAGGATTCAAGGGTTCTAAAGCCCTTTCTGATTACATCGTTGTATAGTTATGTTTTTAACGGAACTCTAGCCGTGTGTGTGGATGGGTTGGTGGTGGTGCTGGGGGGGGGGATGCGAGTGCAACATTGTATCCATTGAACACAGTAATAATGATGCTATGCATTCTCTGCAAGAAAGTATCATCTGGTGTAATTCATTCCAAAATCAACAAAGTATTGAGCACTCATTGCAGTTGATACCTTTGTGCACTTATGTGTTCCTTGGAAATTTGTTATGAAACACAGGAATATGACACCAACATCAATAATTACTTTATAATAGCGCTGGGCTGATTTCATGGTGTCTTCAAACCAACTATCCTTATAACTAGTTTGATAAGGTCAAAGGATACTTGTCTTGAACACAATATAATACGTTGGTGATATTTGTTAGTTTTGAACTTATGGATTTATTCAATACGTTCCAGGTCCTGTTACCATTGCAGATCGAGAAGCGGAAGAAGCAATGGTGTCAGTTATACTGAAGGGCTTCCCTACACATGCCATGTGAGATTGCTTTGTTTGTGTTGTGTTTACAATATTCTGTTCACTTTTGAGGCACCTTGAACAATGCAATTACAACATTTACTTGAATCATGCAGTTTTGGTGAGGAGAATGGTTGGAGGTGTGCGGAGGATTCTGCTGATTATGTTTGGATTTTGGACCCAATAGATGGAACGAAAAGTTTCATAACTGGTAATGGATCTTTAATCATATTATGACTGAACAAATTAAATGAAGATTAACTATAATGGCTGCTAATTCATTGTTTACAGGCAAGCCTCTTTTTGGTACGCTTATAGCACTTCTGCACCATGGGAAGCCGGTACACTAGTTTTCTCTTGCTAATGTCCAGCTGCCTTTGTTTTCCTTGGTATTTCACTATTTCTTAATTCTTTCTCACCACTATATAAGCGACATAACATTATATGTATATTTAATGGTTAGTTATATCAACATTATGGTGTTTTGATTCAACTTCTCTAAATCATTAGTTAATTTTAACCATAACATATCTTTGTGAGAAATTTCTTGAAAAACGCTTTTTGTGGGCATCTTTTCTGATTTGAGGTATTTCATGTTGCCATTTGCTTTGTTAGGCTTGACTTTTTACTTCCTTCCCATAGGTTATTGGTGTAATTGACCAGCCAATCTTGCGAGAACGATGGATTGGGGTGGATGGGAAACAGACAACTTTGAATGGACAAGAAATATCTGTTCGCTCTTGTAATTTACTAGCACAAGCTTACTTGTATGTATATTATTTTTTTAGTATTTAGATGTCATTCAGTTACAAATCTTTACAGTCTAGAATAATACATTACAGTGTAACCATTCAGTGTTGTGCATATGACAGATATACCACAAGCCCACATCTCTTTGAAGGAGACACTGAAGATGCATTTATTCGTGTAAGAAATAAGGTATGGGCGTTGCATATTTTGCTCCATTGAATTCCTGCAATAGTCAACATTATTCACATATATTTTGCCATATCTATTGCCAGGTGAAAGTCCCACTTTATGGTTGTGATTGCTATGCTTATGCTCTTCTGGCTTCTGGCTTTGTGGATCTTGTTGTTGAATCAGGTTTGAAGGTACTTGTTAGAATTTGTGTTCAGTTCAAAGTTACTTGTTTTTATTGTATGTGACTGCTGAACGGGTCAACATCCCAAAAATCAAGCAAATAGAGTCGGTTTTGACTATAGATTGTTTGCATGTCAGTTCAAGAGAGCTATGTCTGATTTGTTAGCAAGATAGAATTACTTAATTTTTTGCTTGAATGGGCTTGACAACTATGCATACATAACTCACAAACGCTCAAGTCATCTTAAGAACATTCAAGTTTACTTAAAACCAGTGGGCATCTGAATTTCGAATGTGTTTGGTTCATTATTATCTGGATTGATGCTTTATGCATACTATATTGAGCTATCCTGCATGACTAGCATACTTGCAGTCCTTTTGTGTAGCAAGCCTGAAAGTTCTCTTCCTCTTTTAGAATCTGTGTCTCTTCCTCTTTTAGTATTATCTGTGTCGTAGATATCGCTACAGGACTGTAAATAACCACCAGAACTATGCCCTCTGAACTTCTGGATCATTTAAGGCTTGAATAGCTGTTTAATCATTTGAAAAGATATCTGTGATATGACGAATATCTTAATTCATGATAAAGGACAGAAGTTCAGAAAATAATTTTCTGAAGTTGCATTTGACTTCACATGACTGTAGTTAGGGGTGGTAATGGGCCATGGCCCTAGTGGCCTCTTCACAGTCCAATAAAACCCTTAAAATTTTTAGTTCAAAAATACATATGTTTAGAGCCCGGCCCTTTTAGGGCCCGATCCTTAGATTTTCTAGTTCAAAATGTTGGGCCCTTTACCACCCCTAACTGTAGTCACTACAATCTTGGGGGAAGAAAAAAAGAGGTCATATGTGCCTTTTTAAAAAACAGTAGCCTATTTTACATATATCTACTGCCTGGGTGAATGAAAGTTAGGTTACTATGGTAATTCATTGTGTTGGTGCAGCCATACGATTTCCTCTCCCTGGTACCTGTCATTGAAGGAGCTGGAGGGTCAATAACTGACTGGAGGGGGGACAAGCTCCATTGGCCTGTCACTGCAGAATCACGGCCCACAAGTATACTCTCCATTCTTCTCATTAAGATTGATGACATTCTTTTTTGTTGTCTATGGGTCCTTTCTACACAGCTTCAATCCTACAGTATAACACTGTGGCCCTTTGTGAACATTGATCTTGGTTCTCATTAATTTGATACTGAGTATCAACCTGTGTGCCAACATGCGTTACACTAAAAAGTTGTCCTATTTTCACTTTAATTGCGCAGCTTACTGCTTTTGGTCAGCATGCCTTCAGTTCTCGTCACACTGCATTGTTGGTTCTTTTTGCAGGTTTCAACGTGGTAGCAGCTGGAGACGCCCGTGTCCACAAACAGGCTCTTGATGCACTGCAGTGGCGCTAGCCTGCTGCTTAGATAAGCCCTACACAATTTGCAGGTGATATAACCAATAATAAGCTTCGCCTGTATGCTGTGTCCAATCGGCTGGCCCTGCCCTAATAATCCGCAGCATGGCTGTAAACTATGAAGGAATTCTGTTGCACATTGCAGTGCTTGGAGATGCTTAATCGAGAACGTGTTTTGTGTTGCTTCTTCCCTGGCTTATCTGGTGCTTGCACGCTGGTTGAATTGGAAGCTTAGATGATTTCCAGCACTGGTTTGAGCTTTGAACCGTGCCGAGGCATATGTTAGCCTGGATTTGGGGCGTCGCCAAATGACAGCTATCTATTGAAGATTTGTAAGATACTAGTTGAAGATTGAAGATACTAATTGTAAATTTGGCCGATCATGTTGAAGATTGATCGACAGGTTAGATGCCAATGTGTGAAATCAAATACTAGTCGGCGTTCCTCAGAAAGGAGAATAAAAGGTTTAATGCAGAGAATCGAATTGATAATTTTGGGTTCCAGTCATCTCAGAATGTTAGTGAATAATTAGTATCCTTAGCGAGAGACACAAGTCATGGTTGATCTAAGTGCAACCACTATGCTTCAAAAAAGTGGGATAAGAGTCAAAAAAGGGATGCCCGTCGCTGCAGGTGGGCCTAGTAACACTGTGCGTGTTCCATCTTGGGGGGAGGGGGGGAGCGGCCTTGGCGAGGCGGCGGGGTCGGGTTGCCAGAGCTTCCAATGGCTGCCGTCTCTAGAGGAGGTTGGCAGTGCCTGATGGTGGTCGCGAAGCCGCGCAGGCGGGGTTGGACTCCCGGTGGGTGGTGGCCAGCGGCGGGGCAAGAAGGGCGTGTGGAAGGCGGCAATGCATGGTGGGTGGGTGCAGGGTGGAGGACGGCCGGCCGGAGGATGGGAGGAGGAACAAAGGCTTCTATGATTTGATAAATTTCAATCGCAAAGAGCAAGGAATAGACACCCTTGGTTATCAAGCCCGGCGGCCTTGCGACGGCTGCGCCGCCTCCATCTTGAGCACCCGTCTAGCGTAAGCAGGTGCGACGGGGGAGGGGGGGGAGTGTTCTTTTCTTTGCGCGAGCGAGTGGGGCGACACATTGCAGAAGGCGCTCGCCCTGCCATCGCTCATCTTCTTGCCGTCAGATTCCACTGTCCCTACCCCACCCATCGTCGAGCTCCTGCGCCCTGCCCCGGTCCCTGGCCCACCGGCTGTCAGGCCACTGCCTCTGGTCGGCGGCGGCAGGACGCCGCAACCCGCCTCCACCGTCTGTCTTCCCTACCACCCCTCCCCCTCTTCTAAGTTCGGCGAACACCACAACCCCCGACAACCCCCTCCCTTAACCTAGTAACCCTAATTTGGCGGCGACGCGACTGCGATGCGACGGATCATAGTCACATATGCGATGGATAGAAATTCCGGGTGCGACAGGCCAAGGTATTCAGTATTTTGTCGTGGCAGGCCTGACGACGCGTAGTAAAAAAATTAAATGGAATTTAACCTCATCGAACTCATGCGCCGCTGCAGAAGCTGTGTCCATTCTTCCTCACTCGTGTCTGCTGGCTCGCTTTTGTTACGGGTACTCCCTCCATTCTTAGATGATAGTCTTATTTTAAAATCTAAGAATTTTAAGATTGATTCTTCATTTACCTTCACCCTTGAAAAGATCTAGTGAAAGATATTGAGTAGATACTGTCGAGATATATCAAAACTTTTGTAAGGCCTCGGTGATGTACTTGAACTGTTCAACTATAACTTATAAGTCGTGGATCAAATCGATCTCAACATCATGATCGTGTTGTTGGTCTTTGATAGGTGTGCCAGTTCATGGATATGACAAACTATGGGTCTGTTTGAAGGAGCTATAAGTTAGTATTAAATTTTAGCACATATTAGTACTTATAGTTTTGCTTAAGTTTTTGAATCTTGGCTAAACTTCTCACCCTATTAGCGCTCCTGTTTGTATTAAGCTTTTGGGGATCTCATCAGCTCGAATGCTTGTAGTGACTACTTCCGGTGAGCTACTGTGAGGGACTACTTCCCATCAGCGCACCTGCACTGCGAACTTCTGCACAACAATAACTTTTGATTGGCTACATGGAACATGTCTAATCGGAATATCAAACCGCGCATCTGATGCCTTTGGTACTGGCCCAGCTTCAGTACGTATGTACTCTTTTAAATTTCTTTTTTAAGCTTGTTATTGTTGCGGTGGCCCTTGGATGTTGATCCGGTGACCCAGATTGAAGTTTACACGGTTTGCACGAATGAGTAGATTTGCACCTGATATGTTCCTTTAAATTATTAGTCGTTTGATGTTTCTATATATATAGATTTTATTATGCACCTCAACATAGTAATATAAATCTAAATGTATAATAAAATATATGCACATGAAAAAACCAAAACGACTAATAATTTAGGATGGAAGGAGTAGGTAGCAACTTCCCCAACTAGTATTAAGAAAAAGAAAACCACCACCCGCCCACCAGTAAAGCTAAAATGCCGAATACTCTCTCTATCCCAAATTATTGGTTGTTTTGTCTTTTCTAGAAATATAGATTTTTGTTATACATTTAAACATAATATATATCTAATGTATAATAAAAATTATGCTTCTAGAAAAACTGAAATGACTAATAATTTAAGATGGATGGAGTAATTGGTACTGACAGTAACAAAGGCCAAAAAATACTACCAGTTGATGTTGTTTATTTGTACAAGATATCATCTGATGCAACAAGATATTATCTGATGGTAACCCCGTGAGTGTCGAGTGAGTCTGCTTGAGCTGGGATCTTGTAGTACTCTAGTGAGGACGACACAGTCACACTCATACTATAATTATTATACACTAATTCACTAACATTAAACATTGTCCTTTGCTGTGTGCGGTGTCACGTGTTCCTCTTGCGTGACCATTACCATGTGGGCATCTTTCTGTTTTTTTTAATATCTCCAACGGTTTGCATCTTTGCGAATGCCAAGGTCGATGAAAGCCAAAATGATTTCTTATGTTTGACTAATTATTTTATTTTTCTGAAGAAAAGAAGGAATTATATTAATAAGTTGGTGCAGTATACCTTTATACTGTAAATAAAAAATCTGGGGAAAAACTCACAATACTGTATTAGGTCCTTTCATAATATTCTTCCTACCTTCATCACTACAAGTGGATAATTTGAATGCGATCCTCAGTTTGTTGTGCTAAAGAGAGGAACCGAAGGATCTTTGATCAAAAGTCATTGCAGCCACCACAAGTTTGTCAACTTATCAGAGAAGAAGTTAATCTTAGAAGGATAGCTTGTGGCACTTCGGTGGTGTCTTAGTGCTGTCTTAATGAGTCGAGGAGATTTATTTGTTTTATGTAATCATAACTACTTGTATTAGTTGTTAACTCTTGCTTCGTCCCTTAAATGCATCGGTCGTGCTCCTGCTTAGGTTTTTTTAAAGAAGTTTGTTGTGCTAAATACAACTATATGAGTCTAGTTTCCAAGGCAACAAACGGTGCATCTTTTGGACTTCCGAGCTAGGAGTTATAGCTATTTTAGTGGAGACTGCACATGCTGTTGGTGGCTGTGCGAGAATGAAATAAACTTCTCCACCAAGATGATGGTCCACTTACTTTTATTTATGCTTATGTTCACACCTAACTAGGAGGGACGTTTCTAGTATAAACAAATCATGTAATCCATCATTTGAGTGGGATGAATTGATATGATATGAGAATTGAGCATGACTCTTCTTTGAGAAATCCGTAGAGTAATCTCTGGTGCTAGTTGATCTTGTTGAGTGATCTCGAGTGATTCTAGTTTTATTCTATCACCACCATATATCCTTTCCCCGTGTCGATCCTTACATTTAGTAATCAGAGTTTAAGGTTATGGCTGGTCGTCAACAACAACCACGAGCATGATCACCGTGATGTGATCCTCGAAGGTTTGGGAGAACAACTTCGCCAAATTCAAGAGCGCCTAGAGCGTCTTGAAGCTGCTGGCTGCGGGTGCTGCTCACGAGGGAGTTCCTCGCCATGCACATTGACGCTTCCAAAACAACTCTAGCAGTGAAGATGAAGATTGTATTGATTCTTTTGTTGATCCTCATGATAATTCTAGTGATGAAGAGGATATTTGTTCTCAAAATGTTATTGGCAATCATCGAAACAATTTCCACCTACGTATTGATCTTCCTGAATTTGAGGGAAAGTTTGATCTTTATGGATTTATCGATTGGATAAATACCACCGAGCGTGTTTTTGCTTATGAGGATCCCTGATAAAGATAAAGTGCTGCTAGTCAGTATCAAACTTAGGAAGAATGCTTCCATTTGGTGGGAACAACTCCAATGTCATCGTGCACAGCTTGGAAAAAGGCATATTAGAATATAGGAGAAGATGCAAAAGGAGTTACTCAAGAAGTTCTTGCCCGAAAGCCATCTCCAAGATGCCTACAACAAGTTACAATTCTTCCAGCAAGGTGACCTATCTGTTGAGAAGTATACAAAGAGATTTGATTCCTTACTTGTTCACTGCGAAGTCTATGAGAAGGAAGAGCAAATAAATGCTTGTTATTTGCAGGGATTACGGAAGGGTATTCGTGATGTTGTTGTGCTGCAGCCATATCACTCTTACCATGACATGTTCAAGCTTGCTGTAAAGATAGAATCTCGTCTCCAAGACATGGTTTTACCATCATACTTTATGGAAAAAATGTATAGTAAATAAAAAAGAAGTCGGCAACAGGACTACGGCGAGTAATCATGCCAATGGTGCTAGTAGCAAATTTGAGAAGGAAGGCAACGATGTGGGCAAAGGTGTCCAATGTTTCGGATGCAAGGGCTGGGGTCATAAAATGCAAGATTGTCCAAATAGACACTCTCTTGCTGTTGAAGATGATAAATCCCCCACCAAATTTTGATGAGGATCCATCAGAGAAAGGCATAACCATAAGTGCCGAAGAAGGTGAACTTCTCATGACACGTCATATTCTGAATATTGATCCTATTTTGGAAGATGATTGGTATCATAAGAGAATTTTTCGCACACGGAATTGTGGTAAAGTATGTGATGTCATCATTGATGGTGGAAGTTGTGAGAATGTGGTGTCTCAAGCTATAGTGGAGAAACTTGCACTTGTGACTGTGGATCATCCCCATCCATATAATTTAGTTTGGCTTGAGAATTCGCAGAAAGTGAATGTGTACAAGCAGTGTCTTGTGCAGTTGAATTCGCAGAAAGTGAATGTGTACAAGTAGTGTCTTGTGCAGTTTACTATTGGAGATATCTACTATGGCAAGGTGCTTTGTGATGTGATACCCATAGATGCGTGCCTACTAATTCTAGGAAGGCCTTGGTAGTATGATCGGCACACTATGCATGATGGAAAGCATAACACATATATCTCTGAGAAGGATGGTAAAAATATCACATTGGCTCCTGTCAATCTGAACTCAAGGGCGAGTTCTTTTTCAACAGGGGGAGGATGATAAGGCCAAGTGAAGCATGCAGAATTAATCGTATATTTTGTGGTTTTTTGGCATTAATATTCATGGTTTTAGCATTCATATGCTATATCATTAGAAAGATATATGAGTCTAGTTTTCAACGCAACAAATGGTGTATCTTTTGGACTTCCAAGCTAGGAGTTATGGCTAGTTTAGTGGAGACTGCACATGCTGTTGGTGGCTGCACGAGAACGAAAGAAGACTCTTCAATTTCTCCACTAAGATGATGGTCCATTTACTTTTATTTACGCTTATGTTCACACCCAACAAAGATGGATGTTCCTAGTATAAACAAACCATTTAATCTATAATTTGAGTGGGATGAATTGATATGACATGAGAATTGAGCAATACTCTTCTTTGAGAAACCCGTAGAGTAATCTCAGATGCTAGTTGATCTTGTTGAGCGATCTCCAAGTTATTCTAGTTTTGTCCTATCCACCACCACATATTCTTTCCATGAGTCGATCCTGATCAGGAAGGGATCCGCCTCGCCCGACCTTTGACTGAAGGTCGGGGAGAAGGGAGACCCTCAACCCGACGCCGGGGATGCACCTGACCTATGCGAGGGGCCACAATGGCCCACACCGCACGATGACTGTGCTTTGATGTGGTAAACAATGGAGCGCACCCCTGTCACGGCCTATGATAGGGTAGGCCACAGGGTAGGCATGTGCCACGCCTCTACCAGAGGTTTCCACGTTCCTTGCGTCGCAAATCACGCGATGGGATGGGGCGATGGACCCGGCCGCGGAGGAGGAGGACGGCGACGGCAGGCCCAGTGGCACAGAGGAGGATTTCCACCAGCGCGGAACACATGACTCTCTCTCTCTCTCTATTTGTACACCATCCTTCCCTTAACATATAAAAGGGAAGGGATGGGTCCCCGTGCGGGGGAGGAACTCCCCCCCTGCCCCCCCGAACACACACAGTTCGAGCGCTTAGCTCTCCACCAGCGGCATAGGACTGGGAGCAAGAACACCCATGCACACGACACTAGAGACTTGGGGCACCTGTGCCTCTCTCAAGTATTTGTACACCCCCACTGCAGACTGATGAAAGATACACGTATTGCCACGAACTAGACGTAGACGTAGGGTATTCGGCCTGAACCAGCATAGTCCTTGTGTCTTCTTGCATACCATCCGCACCTAAACACGCAATCCATGAGAATCACTAGCTGGTGGTAAAAAACAACGACAGCCGCCTTTACGAACCGCCCCCTCAACCCGCCACCGCCGCCGGGCCTCCCTATCACCCCTTCTCCCCCCTTTCTAAGTCCGGAGGCCAGAAGAACCCGCCAAGATGAAATAATATTTTGTTCGTGATGTCACTGGGTCTATGGTTTATGTACAATTTACTTGTCCAGCGTGTGGTGCTATTTTGTTCATATTTGAAGATTAACTTGTTCGCGATGTTAAAATTATTTATTCCATTTGCATAATAATCTTTTTGACTATAGAAATAATTTGTTCCATTTTTTTCATGTGTTGAGTGTGGCAGAACCGCCTAAATTATCCCGGCTCAAGTGCGTAAACCATCACCATAAAGGCAACATTAGCTTAAACGCACTTCAAACGGAACAATTTTTGGTCTGTCGGGTAACGTCCCGATACAACCACCGATTCTTGGATCGAACAAGCATACCCCGCACGAAGGCGAGTCCAGAGATATTACAACCAAAATTTTTACAACACAGGCATAGTAATGATTACAAACCAGTTGAAAACCTTATTACAAAGCCAACTTAAGTAAAGCAGTTATACAAGCCATGATTATAAGTTCAGAGTCTAAACAGCGGAAGATGAAACACGATCACTACAACACGTCGCCAAAAGTATACCAAGCTAGCCCAAGCCTGGTATCACTCGTCATAGTCATTGCCGGCCGAAGACGTATCCCATTCTACGGACCAGCCAGGAGGCAACGAGCAAGGATAGGTCAAGCTAGCGACCTGATCCTCAAAAGTCATACCTGAAAAAGGGTTTCAACAGCAAGGCTGAGTATTCTAATACTCAGCAAGACTTAACCGACAACGGGTATAAGTAGCCCACCTTAGCTAGACTATGCAAGGCTTTGTAAGGCTCTGGTTTTCCTTTGCTGAAAAGCAATAAAGAGTAGGTCCTTACTTTCAAGTTTTAGCTGCAAGATTCTAGTTGATTAACCATTCTATGTAAGCATCTACTAACCATTCATGGTGGAACTTCTAAGCAAACATCAAGATTAATAAGAATATTGTTGCTCTTATTACTCTGTATGGCAAAGAGATCAAGCAGTCTCATTTCATCGTGAGAGGCGGACGATTCTGAATCGAAATTCAACCTTGCAAGGGTAACCTAGCACACACGTCTGGAATACCGTCGGGTCATTCCCAAACAACCGTTAACCTTTCTTTCCGGCTTGTGGATAGTGCCACTCTCCCCGACTACAGGGCTCCAAGGCCGAACCTTGTCCCTAGAAGTCGTAGTGTTGCGCAACATATAATAAAACCTATCCCTACTGAGAGAGTGGGAGGTATATCCACTCCCCGGTCCAATCGGCTACTAGGCTTGCCGCGTACCATATTTACGGCATGTGACTAGTACTTTCAAAAACTTAACCAGCACTACCACACACCGCGACCTTAGCAAGTTCATCAACACAGACGGGGTCTCACATAGGACATGATATCGAACACAACCCCGTCCGTCGTCCTTATATTGATAACAGAAAGTAAACAAGCAATTCCTATAAAGCTCGCGAGTGACAGGCAATCACTCGACTTTTACCGTTCCTATAAGCTTAGCAATTACTCGAACTCAAGTCTAGTGTTCAGTACATAGGTTCCTAGGATCATGCATCTAGGGTTTCAATCCAAATCCTAAGAACTGTAAATGCACAAGTACGTAATACAGTAAATGATATTAATTTGAAGTATAGGTTATGTCCGGGGCTTGCCTTCTCGGTAGTTGCTAACTATTTCAGCGCTAGGCTCTTCCGAACTTTGGTTCGGGGCTTCAGTTAGTTCCGCAGTGTTTACTTGAGCGTCGAGATCACCTTCGTCAGATTCCGGGATCAGCTCGTACGTCCCGTCTGATAAGGTAGTCGTGTCTATATGTAATGCAAGAACAACATTATAAACAAAAATGGGCAATCGTTTATAGAGTAATTAAATAACAAATTTAACTACACAAGGCATCATGATCAACATCACAAAATAAGTTAACTAACTTCATAAAATGAGTGGGGGTGATTTTTCTATACAATTAAGTCATGGTTTGTAAATAAATCAACAAATCAGAGTACAAATAGTAATAAAATCTACCAAAATTACACTAAACAGAACGTGAACAAAGTAATCTACCCTGTAAAAATCATGCCAAGACATTGAACCATTTAAACACAATAAATCATTTACTCAGATAACATCTAGAACAAGCAAGAATTACACAGGTCAAACTAAAGAAGATCAGAAGCTCAAAATTTAACATGAGATCTACACAGGGATGATCTAGCTACTGTGAATTTTCATGATTTTATATACACGGAATTAATTCATATAAATTAAACAAAACAGACACCAGTTTAACAAGACTCAATTTTAACTCCTGTTCTAGCCATGAACTGAAGCTTAAACTTCCTGGACAAGCTAAGCTACTCAAAAAGAACACGCCAAATTAAAATCATGATTTATTACAAACATAAACTATTTACCATAAATAAAGTGTACTAAACAAAGATTAAAACAAATAAATAGCTACACAAGAGAACTGACCATGAAATTTTTATAGCAAAGCTAGTGTTACATGAGTAAACTACCACCAAAATTTCATAGCAATATCAGCTTTCAAGCATCAGATAAGAAAAAGACTAAACATCTAGTATTTATTTATCTAGTGACACAAAACCATTTATACAGCAAAAACTTGCAACTAAAGCCTAACATATTATGGTTCTACTGCATAGAGCTCTTCAAGAGGATTCCAAAACATCAAGATTTGCTAATTTACGAATTTTCTACGAATTGATATTGAATTTCAAAGTTCACTGAAAAACATTACAAAGCAGTCCTTAGTGGCACTATTCAAATGAGTCATAGTCTATTCACATAACCCCCTGGCCTTTCTCTAATTCTAACAAACAAGTCCCCGGCCGAGTCAGAGCAGGGGGCGGTGGTTTGACCGGCCAAAACCGGCGACGGCGATCGCCGGCGGCGAGGGTGGGGTTGGGGGGAAACGGAGAGCAGGCCAGGGCGGACCTCCTGGTGTACTTAGCGCGTCGGGAGAGGGTTGGAGGAGGGCGGTCGGCGATGGACGGCGGCTAGCGGGCTCGGAGCACGGCGGCGGGATGGCTCCGGTGATGTTCGGGTGAGGGGAAAAGGCCTGGGAGCTGCGCGAGGTCGAGGCGGTGCTAAAGGTGGGGGATGTAGGGGTGGAGCGGGTCTGGGTTGGCGGCTCCGCGGTGGGGTGGAGCTCGCCGGGGTTCAAGCGGGGCTGCGGCGGCGTTCTGCGGCGTGGGAGCGAGGGGAGAGGAAATGGACGGGCGAAATCGATCTCTGGGGTTTAAGTAGTGCTTAAGCGCTCGCTAAAAGAGGGCGGCGTGCTCTGCAGCAGCCGTTCCACGGCGGCGTCGCGGTGGCGGCCGTCGGGGAGGTTCGGGGCGCGGCGGGGGTGCGTGGCGAGGGGTGGAGGGTCCAGCGCGAGGCAACAGGAGGGGGAGGAGCTCGCCCGCGACGCGTGGGAGCCAGCGCACGGCGAATTAATGGCCGGGAAGGTCGGGAAGGCGCTCCACGGCGGTGACGGGCGGCGCTGTCGGCGGCGAGAGAGAAAACAGAGCAGGGGGGGTGGAGGTGGAAGAAAAGGTTCGTTTTGCAATTACCAAAAGTTCCAGGGACCCCACTGTAAAACAGCGATAACTTTTAAACCAAAGCTCAAATGAAAAAGTGCCCAACATGAAAGTTGTTCAATTTTTCAAGAGCTACAACTTTGATGTTGTGCAAAAATTTATTTGACCAAAGGATAGAGAACTAAATTTGAAAACGCAAGAGGGATTTTAAACTCTAGGAATTTTGTCTTTTTCAATGCAAAACCACTTCAAAAGTAGATTTACAAGCAAAATGACTACCATGCATTAAATGCACTGAAATTTTGCACAAACACCCTCCACTAAAACTATAATTACACAACCTATTCAACACAACTGCAAAAAGGACCTTGCATAAAATCATAATTACACATATAACCTTTCATAATTACAAAAAGATCCTTTTTAAGCATTTCAAGCACAAGATGCATATCAACAAACACAATTACTATGTAGACACCTATTTAAAACACTGTGCAAACACCCGGGGTGTTACATTGAGCCATTCTATTCATTTTGTAAACTAGTTTGTTTGTGTCATTAAATTATTTGTTAGCGCTTCTTAATCTGCTCATTTATTTGTTCACATTGTTCAATATTTATATTTTTTGTAAATATTTATTTATTAAAAAATATTCGTAGAAATAATATCATTCAGACATAGTCAAGTATGTTCTTATTTTGAGGATCTTATCATAAAAAATATAATCGTGCAACATAATATAATTTTAATTTTTGATTTAAGAGTTATGGTTCTTTTAGTTTCATGTTTGTATGCATGTGGGAGTGATGTTAGCAATTTTATCTATTTCTACGTATATGCATATAATGGTCAAACAGTGAATCGATGTATAACTCACTGGATTGTCAGAGCGTGACACACAGAAGGCTTTTGTCTTCTTCTTCTTTTTTTTTTTGGAAGAAAGGCTTTTGTCTTCTCGCTCGCGCGGAATCTTCAAGATACTCAGCAATGCAAATATGCGATGCGATACTCTCTTTATTTAAGCCTACGGTATACATGGCCATTCTCCGAACTCCAGTTGCTCAGATGGATTTTTCTCTCCTCCTTGCGCTCATGGCCATCGCCTTACCCGCGCTCCTCCACTTCCTAACGAGAGCCAAGAAGCCACGGCCGGGCACGGCCAACCTGCCCCCGGGCTCCCTAGGCCTGCCGGTGATCGGCCATAGCCTCGGCCTCCTCGGCGCCCTGCGCGCCAACACCGCCGAGCGGTGGATCCAGGACCGGGTCGACCGGTACGGCCCGGTGTCGAAGCTGTCGCTGTTCGGCGCGCCGACGGTGCTCCTCACGGGGCCCGCGGCCAACAAGTTCGTCTTCTTCAGCGGCGCGCTGGCGATGCAGCAGCCCCGGTCCGTGCGGAGGATCCTGGGGGAGAAGAACATCCTGGACCTTAATGGCGCTGAGCACAAGCGCTTCCGCGGCGCGCTGGGCGAGTTCCTCAAGCCGGACATGCTGCGGCTGTACGTGGGCCGGATCGACGGCGAGGTGCGGCGCCACCTCGACGAGAGCTGGGCCGGCCGGGCCACCGTCACGGTGTTGCCGCTGATGAAGAGGCTCACGTTCGACATCATCTCCTCGCTGCTCTTCGGGCTCGAGCGAGGCTCCGTCCGGGACGCCCTCGCCGCTGACTTCATGCACCTCTTGGATGGCGTGTGGGCCGTACCCGTGGACCTGCCGTTCACGGCGTTCCGCCGGAGCCTCAAGGCCAGCGCCAGGGCTCGCAGGGTGATCGCCGGGATCGCCCGGGAGACGAAGGCCAAGCTGGAGCGGGGCGAGGCCTCCCGGAGCAGCGACCTCATCGCGTGCCTGCTCAGTTTGACCGACGACAGCGGCGCGCGGCAGCTGAGCGAGGAGGAGGTCGTGGAAAGCTCCATGGGGACCCTCATCGGCGGCCACGAGACCTCGTCTATCCTCATGACGTTCATGGTCCGCTACCTCGCCAGCGACCCGGACACCCTCGCTGCCATGGTCCAAGGTAATAAACCGTACCCTTCTTCCACGCTATGTTTTGAGGACCGAGAGCCCGAAGAAATAAATCTCATAAATAAAACTAACTCTGACCACGCCATGGCCGGCGGCGCAGAGCACGATGAGATCGCAAAGAACAAGGGCGACGGCGAGGCCCTGACCTGGGACGATCTGGCGAAGATGAAGTTCACGTGGCGCGTCGCGCTGGAGACCCTCCGCCTGGTGCCTCCCGTCTTCGGCAACTTCAGGCGAGCGATCGAGGACACCGAGTTCGACGGCTACCTCATCCCCAAAGGATGGCAGGTGTTCTTGGTGGCCAGCGTGACGCACATGGACGACGCTATTTTCCACGAGCCGGCTAAGTTTGACCCGTCCAGGTTCAAGGACCAGCCGTCGTCGGCGACGGCTCCGCCATGCTCGTTCGTGGCGTTCGGCGGCGGCCCGAGGATCTGCATCGGCATGGAGTTTGCCAGGATCGAGACGCTGGTGACGATGTACCTGGTCAGGCGGTTCCGTTGGAAGCTCTGCTGCAAGGAGGACACCTACGCCAGGGACCCCATGCCGACGCCGCTGCACGGCCTGCCCATCGAGCTCGAGAACAAGTCCTCTCCCTGATCAGGACAAAGATTATTGGCACTTGGCACAGAGAATTTGCCCAACACGGTTGAACCAGAAAGATGCCCGCATGGTAATGGTCACGCAAGAGGAAGACGTGGCACCACACACGGCAAAGGACAATGTTTAATGTTAGTGAATTAGTGTACAATAATAAGTATGAGTGTGACTGTGTCGTCCTCACTAAGACCCCAGCTCAAGCAGACTCACTCGGTACTCACCGGGTTACCATCAGATAATATCATGTTGCATCAGTTGATATCTTGTACAAATAAACAAGGGGATGTCTATACCACACCCGGGTATTTTTTCCCTTCTTCATACCCGAATTTTTTTTACCATCGGATGAAGATCCGACGGTGGTGGATCGTCCTTGCACTGTTCATCTTCAACCTCCGACCTCCTCCTTCCTCAGCACAGGCGCCCCCGCCGCCGCCCTGCTTCCCCAGCCACGGGGCTCCGGCGGGACCCTCCCGCGCCCGCGGCTCCTCCGCCTGCCCCTCCCGCCGTCGTCGTCGCCGCCGCCGCCACCACATGGCCGTCGTCGCCCCCGCCCCGGCCTGGCCCAACCGGCCTCCTCTACCGCCCGGCCGGCGATGCCGCCGCCGCCGGCCTCACCGCCCCCCGCGCCCGCCACCACCGCCGGGCTGGCCTGCCACCCCCGGCCTTCCCTCTAAGTCCGGCCATGGACGTCGCCGGAGCCCAAACCCAAACCCGGAACCCCAACCCCAACCCCGAACCCTAACCTCACCGGAGATCTTGCCGGAGATGGAGAAGAAGAAGCTCGCCGGAGATCGGGATTTCCCGTCCAAAAATCAGGACTCACGGAATTCGAGTGCAGAGGATGGGAGAAATGCTCGGGTGCCATTTAGCTTTCCCGATAAACAATAACTACTATAGAAAACTTTACCGAGGCGGGCAAAAAGCATTAACCAATGCGGTTTTTGCAACCGCCTCGGGGATACCGTCACGGTAAATAGTGGCATTAACTAAGGTGGTTTTCATACCCGCCTCGGTTAATCAAATAAAAAAGAAAAAAAAAGAAAACCCAATGGACAGGCCCGGCGAGCCCATCTGCCGCGCCGCCGAGTTCCACGCCACCTAGCCCAGCGCCGTCGAGCCCCACACCACAAAATTTCAGAATTTTTTTAAAATATTTTGTAGGGGCAGGTGGGAGCGTCACCTGCCCTTGAAAATCATTGTAGGGGCGGGTAGAATTTTTATGATGGGCAAACCTATACGTTGCTGGCTGAATCAAGTGACCCAGGATCAACGTGCCCACCACCTCTCCACACCATCTCTCTGGCCCCCCTCTTTTTCCTTATCTCTTCCGTCGCCCCCATCTCTCCACACCACTCTCTTTCTCCCGGTCATCCCCTTCGCTCCTCTCTCTCTCTCCCTCCCTCCCCCTCTCAGCCTGTGACGGCGGCGACATCCCGAGCACCCGCGCCGCCGCCGGGCCCGCCGAATAGAAGCTTCGCGTCGTCCGTGTGCTCGGTGAGCGTAGTGAAGGACGAACCATTCGGCCACCAAAGGTAGCTGACGGGTGTCTCCCCGCCGCCCGGCCCCATCGGCTGCTGCTGCTGGTGCTCACTAGTGGAAATCGATGTATTGATAACGATTGGTATTCGTCACTGTAGAAGCTAAATACGTCATAAAGAAAGTTTCATGACGAATTTATGATGAAATTTGGTATGTCATGAAAGCTGAGTCAAGTTTGTTCCACCAAGACAAAAGGCTCGTAAACGTCACAAAACTAGTTTTCCTATGACGAAAAAACTTTCATCGCCGAAGTATAGTTCGTTCTGTGACGAGCCAAAAAACATCGCAAAACATGCCCATAAGGCCGCAAAACCCAACCTAGGTCCAAAATTAGTGACGAAATAAACATCACAAATCATCAGGCCCAACCTAGACCCAAAAATTAGTGACGAAAATAAATGTCATAAATCATGACCACGTAGGATAGCTATTCGTCACAAATAGAATCTCCACGTCACTAATAAATCAACATGGATCACTAATAGGTCAACATGGATGATGATGTGGAAACCTAGTTGCAAGCCCATTTATTTATTCACTCAGCCCATGTTAAAAATTTTATTTTCATTGTGGCCCATAAATTTAGAGTCCAATCCAATTCTATACATTTTATGGGCCAAGCCCAATTTGACAGCCCAAATTATAAATGTGACAAAATCTAAGTCATTGGTACAAAGCACACAAAACAATACACCATATATATTTCTCTCTTCTGCCTACTGCTTGTTCTTGCTTATAGATCTATAAGGCTCATTTTGATTTTTTTTCCTGTCACATCGCATGTTTACACCTCTATTAGAAGTACTAAACATAGACTTAATACAAAACTAATTTTATAAGTCGTGACTTAATCACGAAACGAATCTAGTAAGCCTAATTAGTTCATAATTTGATCACTAATTTTTATAGTAACCATCTGCTAATCATTCATTAATTATCCTTAATAGATTCGTTTAGAGCATAATTGCAACTTATACAATTAGTTTTATATTAAGTTGACAACTGAACATTCAAATTGACATCCAAATATTCGATGTGACAACAACTTAAAAAAACAAACGAGGCCTAAGTATATCGATACGAATTGTTGGTTTCAAGATGGACGATCAGGGTGACTTGGGCGGTTGGGCCTTAGCAGAAAATGTCCAGGCTAAATTTTTTGTCCCGTTAAATGAAATCATCAATTATTTTAAGTGCTTACTTGAGTTCAAAATTGAACTAGGTGTACCCCTTATAAGATTCAAAAAAATTGAAAAAAAATATATATTTAGACTCATATATGTTTCAGTGCAGCTCATGTCCCAAAGATAGATGTATAATTCAATTGTTTGTTAGTGATAATTGAACCATCAATCTGAAAATTACCATAGGATAATTGTAATAAGATATAAATTTGTTCAAAATATTCTACAAATTGACATGAAAATATATTTTAAGTCTATAACTTTGCCATAAAAATATCAGATGGTTTTGACAAAGTGAGAGCATAGATTGTTCATAAATGGGTATATCTTTCACATAGTTTCTAATAACTCAAGTCAATCTTTGAAGTTTGCATACATCATACACATTGTTGAACTCATATGCACCTCAAATTTGGTTACTACCTTATTTTTGTCTTAGTATGACAAAATATGAAGTTACATTTGTAGTTGCTATGCAAAAAAAAACATTTTTCTATTTACTATTAGATTGAATAAAACAAGGCATGTGAAAAAAGATAAAAAAAATATTAATTACTATTTGGAAAATATGGTTATATGAAAAGAGTGTGAATTTAGAAATATTGAGAAAAAAGAATCATCAAGTTCGGGGTTATTATGAGGGAGAAATACGGGTTATAAGTTTTAGTTCCAGATTAAAAAGAGAAAGATGAACTATTCATCACAGTCTAGCTGCTAATAATATATATTTATGTAACCTACTTGGTCTTAAAGTTCCAAAAATAAAATTGCAACTCAGGTCATGTTTAGTTCCCAAAAAATTTTCTACAGTATCTGTCACATCGAATATTCGGACACATACATGGAGCATTAAATACAGTTGAATAAATAACTAATTACACAATCTAACTGATTAGCACAAGATGAATTTTTTTAAAACTAATTAGTTCATAATTGAACATTATTTGTTAAGTAACAACAAAATATACTACGATACCAAAATTAACAACTTTTCACCAGCTAAATATAGGGCCTCAATTGTTGTAACATCCCGAAAATTCACCCAAATAAATTACTCGCTAAAAATGATTTTCAAAATTTTTTCATCGCCGAGCTCGAATCTTTTCCGGCGATGCCTCGCCCTGACACCAAACCCAATCTCTGTCCCGACACCGAAATCAATCATCGTTTAAACTTTCCCTGTTTTTCTCGTTTCTCGTGCGCATCGCTTCTCGTCGACGCCACACCCGGCTCGCGACCGACGCCGTGAATCCCACCGGCGCCTCCTTTCCTTTTTCTCCTTGTTCCTTATTTTTCCTTTTTCTCCTTTTCTGTTCCCTTCTCCTTTCTTCCTTCTTCTCTTTCCTTCTTCCTGTTCGCTGCTCACGCATGTTCCTGCTCCCTGTCCACGCGCACGCACTGCTCCCACGTGCCCGGATGCTCGCCGCGCCGCCCGTTGTCAAACACAGCGCCACCTTCCCCGCTCGCACCTGCCTGAGCCATCCCGTCACCCTGTGCCGCCTCGCCGCTCGCGCCGCCGCTCCACGACGCTCCAAGCGCCATTAATGTAAGACCCCTGTGTTAATCAAGATGCTAACCACGTGTTAACTCGCTAATTACGGGCTTGAGAAGGTCAATAGCGTTAATCGAGTTCGCGTGGTAAACATCGAATTAGCCATGTTCGAATGCGTTTTTCTCCATGATTCGAGCCTCGAATCAACTTTCGCCCAAAACAAAAATTGTAGATATTCTCTTCCTCTACAACTTCTATTTTGGCCAAATTTCAAGTTCCTGTATGAAAGTTTGAGTTTTGGATGGTCAAACACGAGAAAAAATCAGTCAAAATTCATTTAACTTTACTGTTCTCCCCTGTTCTTCTATTGTGCTTGCCATACCGCGACCGGCGAGGCGCCGACGACTCCACATGTCGCACGCGCCGATGATCCTCGCCATCCGTGTGCACTACCTTATCCGCTCCCAGCACCCGTCCCTATCCATTTCCATCTTTCCCCTTCGTCCTCGTCAAGCCGAGTCCGAGCACGAGCAAAGCTCGTCGCCATGCGTCGCTCCGACCGCCCCTCGCCGTCCGCCCTGATTTCCTCGTGCCGCAAGCCGCCCAGCCTCGCCCTCCACCTCATCCGCCCCATCTCGTGCCCGTTCGTGCCAATCCCCGGCCGAATCGGCCCCTGGGCCGCCGCGGCCGCCATTGTTGGCCGCGGAAGCTCCGCGCCGCCGTCGATCCTCGTCCTCCGGCCCTTCTCCGCCCGATTGAACCCCACAGTGAGCTTCCCCGCGCTTCCCTCATGCTTCCCAAACCTTTTCCCCTCCCTTTTCGGCACCGCGCTCGCCGAGGTCCAGCTATCAGCCCGGTTTAGGGTTTAGGGTTTTAATTTGTTTATTTAGCTGGAAACTTTGAAAAATTATAAAAAATTTAGAGTAATGAAAAAAATGCAAAATAAATTTTGTTTGGTTGCTTAGATTAAGATCTTCGGAGGAAAAATACTCATGCTTGTGGAATGTCAATTTTGATCCTGCTAAAAATTTGGTTTGTGCTTAAGCTAGTTTATTTTGTATCGGTTGTTCTGTTTGTCTAAATATTATGAAATTTATGCAGTAGCTTTCTCCTTACATGTGCAGTTCACTGAAAAAATTTTAGGAGCATAGTCTATGTGCATGTTTGTAGATCTAATATTGCTTGATTTTCATTCTAGGGCTAAAATAAATGTTTTCAGCCATCAATAAATGTTGGTAAATTTTTGTTGCATATTCTTTCGATGTCTTGTCTTGCTGGTAATTTTTGGGTGGCTCGTTTAGGGCTGCAAGCTATGTTTTTTCATTTATTTTGTTCCTAGCTACGGCGTTCTTTTTAGTGGCTGCAAAATAAAGTATTTTCTGCGGTGTATCTTTTTAATAATGGCTTGGTTTTAGTTTAATCTTGTGTTCTTGCTTTCGAATCTAAATAGGCTGCACTTGAAACTAATTTGATTCTATTTGCTTGCCAATAAATAAAATCTCTAGTTGGTTTTGCTTACCCAGTTTTATCTTCTTTTAATCGCTTTGCGTTGTATCATGAGCACTTGTATCATTTCATGCATCGTTTTGACTTTTGCATGGCATCTTTTTGATACGTTTAGATGCCACGAATGAAGCCGTCTATGAGTTGGTCGCTGAGCCGATCCAGGAGCCGCAAGCAGGAGAGCAGCAGGAGGACGCCGTTGAGCACGCTCCCGAAGAAGTCGCTAACCCCGCTGACCTGCAAGGCAAGCCCCGGAGCATAACCCATAAATTCAGTACATTAATGTTTATTTAAGTATTTGTGCATTATGTTCTAGGAGTTGTATGGAAATCTAGTATGCATGCTCTCCCTAGGTACCTGAGGGTCTATACTAGTATGCAGGTGTCGATAGAAATGCTCTGCTAAGTAGGATCTCGGTAGAAGTCGAGTGATTCCTGTCACTCGCGAGATTTTAGAATCTTGTTACTTATGACAATGTGGTTTGAGAATGAATCAATGAGGAAAGAGAAATGAAGACCGGGCGGAGATTAATTTGGTTCTGGATATGAAATAAATGGAAAGTAGCCTCCGCATGTGTCATTTGAGGACCGTACCGTTGTTGGCATTTTTGATCGAGGATTGAACAGTACTAACCACATGCCGGGAGTAGGAGGTAGTCGAAACCGGTAAGCTCATTATTTGATTAGCAACGATACATTGAATCGCGACTTGCTACTCTGGGAGTGGGATGATGGCGGGTGTTGCAGTCGCCCTCAGGTCCACTGGGTGTTCACCGTGTGGGGCTCCTCACCCGGGTTTTGGCAGGCGTGATTCAGACGTCGGGGTGATGATGGGAACAGTTGATGTGTGTGGCTCGACGGGGCTGACATGTGTCGTGTTGGTTAGGTCCATCTTGCAAGGTTAAATCGGATCGATTCGCCGTGACTTGCGGATATGAGAGCCTTGGTCACTGTGTCACATCGTAGTAAAGAAGTGGAATGAGAACGAAAATGGAAATGTTTGGTTTGTATGTTTCGGAAAGATAATTTGATCCACCATGTGTGCTCTAGATGCTATAGTGAACCTAGTTGGTACTCGAATACTAAACTTGAACTAAAATATTGAAAGTAAGGATTTACTACTAGTAGCTTTTCAGCAAAACCAACTCCAGAGCCAAAAAGCTTTGCATGTCTAGATATTGGGCTAAGTATACCCATAGTCGGGTAAGTCTTGCTGAGTATTAGTATACTCAGGATTGTTGTTGTAACCCTCATGAGCTGGTTGTGTCCCCGCTGACTTCGAGGAGGTCTGTGCGTCCTGGATTGGACAACCGCTTCCTCCTGGGTGGACCGTCAAGTGGGCGTCGTTTTCCCCGTGAAGTTCGGGCAGGTTGGCATCACATCGGTGGGCAGGATGTAGAGCTCACCGTGTATCATCGTTCGTAGTTACCGTATTGTATTGCGAACTCTATTTTAAAATTTTCGCTGCGTTGAACTCTGTCGTTTGTATTCAAAACCTTTATGTAAAACCCTTATTGTAAATTAATTTGAGAATCTCGATATGCTTGTATCACCTGTGCTCGTCTTTGTGCGAGTCTTCTAGTGCATTTGTGATTCTGGAGTATAGTAGTTTAATCGGAAATTACCCGACGGACTGCCGGATTACACCGTTTTAAGTGCGTGAAAACTTGATTATTCATTAAGGTGATAGTTAGCGCACTTAAGCCGATTTAATTTGGGCGGATCTGCTACAATTAATGGCCGCGAGATGCCCGCCGGCCGGCCAGCCACCGCGTTCCTCCTCCACCGCCTCTCCTCACCTATAAATAGCCCCCTCAGCCGCGCCTCCACCACCACAACCCCGGCCACCACCGCTCGCTCCCCCTCTAGTTCCCCAGAGCCACCACCATAGCCATTGCCGCCTCCTCCCGCCGGCCCTCGTTGCCCCGCCTCCACAAGCCGCCTCCGCTCGGGGTAAGTGGGAGAATCGGACCCCCTCGCTTCCCTCTCTCTTTTCCCCTATCCCCAGCCACCGCCGTGCCCCGGAGCGCCGGAATCGGCACCGGCGCAGTGAGCCGTCCCCCTCCCCTGTTTCTGTCTCGAGGAGGAAGAAAGAGTGTTTTGCCCTTAGCCCCCTCCATGTTCCTTTCCTTTCCGTAACCCCCTCCCATCCAGTTTTCATTTTCCAACCCAGCCCAGAAACCAACGAGCCACCCGTCCACGTACCTGTTCGAGAGGCCCAAGCAAAATAAAACCCACCCAAGCCAATCACGTGCAAACTAGAATCCTAATTCCTTTATCTTTTTCGAAATTATTTAAACACCCAATCTTATATCTATAATATCTCACCCATTAAAGCACCGATTTAAATGATTCTTTTTTCTAAATTCCTATTAAATTATATACTATCCATTCATTCTATTTTCGTCTCTCCTTGAACCCCAGTGTAGCCCCTAAACGCCCCCTACTATTTCATGCGTCAAAAATCCTCCAATTATCCCAAAACTCAACCATACCATTTCCAACTTTATTTTAGCCATGCCATTAGAAAATCTCCCAAAAATATTCTTCCAATTTTCATATCTAAATTTCTCCTGATTCGAGCTCAACGATAAAACCTCCATTTCTTTTTTCTTATTGTGTGTTGTTTGTGTGCGCCATAGATGCCGGTGTGAACGAGGGAGAACCCATCGAGGAGTTCGCCGAGCAGTACCGCGAGCCGGAGCCTGAGGAACCGTACCGCGAGCAAGAACTCCCGTAAGGCTTTGAAGACGGCAAGTTCAATCTCATCCTTTAATTGCATATTTAACCCAGTTTTATAAACACAATCTATCAGCCTGTTTTACAAAATTGCATATGCTTTGACTGCTGAAAACATAGTTGGATAGCCACCCCTTGATTTGTTATAACATTCCATAACCGCCTAAATTAATGTTTAAATATGATTTATTCTATTTGGATGTTAATCGCCGCTAGAGCGCCGCTTAGGACCCGGTACTCGTTGTATTACACTCAAATGGCTACAACATATTTTATAAAAAGGGAAAATGCATGAGTTTTGTGAAACGGGAAGTGGGTTATAAAAGAATAGAATTGTTAAGATGTGATGGATGGATGGCATTTCTGTGTGAATTTTCATATTTGAGGCTCGTACCTTTGTGGTTGAGCAAGGAGGTCGGGAGATATCCATCATGTCACAATTAAAGACCGAGTTGATGTATCATCTTGCCTAACTCAACTATCGTGCAAACCACTCGACCGTTGTGTGTGGCAACGGCTTAGCATAAACCCCACTAGTTAGTCTGATAGCCATCAGGAGAGCTGAGAGCAACGGGTGATTAAGGAGAAGGGATGAGGTCATGGTGACTTATGCCCCGGCTAAACCTCAGTGATAGGTGAATGGCCCCTTGGTGGAGTCTGTGTTGGCTAGTCAGGTCTAGCTAAGGTGGGTAATGACTTTGTTGGGATCTGCACCGACACTAAGGTGATCGTACTGTGATACCCCACTTGTGGATAAAGTTGCACACCTCTGCAGAGTGTAAAACCTATTCGAATAGCCGTGCCTACGGTATTGGGCGAGTTACGGTTTGGTCACACAACTAGATCTTTGGGAGGGATGTTTTCGTGGTGTGAGTTGTTTTTGGAAGGTGTCCGACAGTTGTGCCGTGAGCTACTGCGGATGGAGAGTCCGGTAGCAATAAAACTTAGATCCTTTGTGTAGGATCAACCCTACTCCTTATTCGGTTAAGTAAAAAACTATTTTAAGAAAAACTCTTTTCAAAAATAAATCCATGCATGTGTAAAATCTAGTTTTACTGCAAACAAACCCCAGCCTTATCCTTGATTTACCCTGTGCATATTTGTGTTACCCCCTCCGTGGATGTGGTTGGACTTGTTGAGTACTTTTGTACTCACCCGTTATATATTTATGATTTTGCTTCATAGGAGGATCCAGACTTCATGCCCGAAAATATTGAGTAGGTGATCGTTCTGCACCCAGTCTTGCCTGTGGTTTGGGGTCTCCACAGAAAGCTTCTAATGGCACAAGACTTTGATGCTATTTTAGATTTAGTTGACATTTTAGTATGGCTTGTAGTACTTATGTTGTCTCTCGTGACAGTGGCGATTCAGTACCCACTACTTCGACAGTTTGTACGGTAATAAACCATCTGATATAATAAATATGTTATTAACTTTTTGAGACTGATATTTGTATCACATTTAAATCACTTTTTACGAGGGGACGCTTCAATTCTCCATGTACACTCGTTCTTGAACGGTTCGAATCCTTCATCAGCACTTGCTACTCTTATTTCCCATTTTCCCATTTTAAATTGACCACGTGGCGTTGCTGGACTGGAGGACTCCTATACACCTTCCGTGCGATGGGAGACAGTCAGACAGTGGTGTCTCACAGCCTGCGTCGTGGGCGGTCGGCCCATCACAGACGCCTGCTATGGGCCAATCAGGGGACCATGCACCGGGCTGTAGCGATTTTTTCTTTTTTATATTTAAAAAAAATCAAAATTTCAAAAATATATGTCTGTTTCGAAAAATTTCGAAAATATACCCTAGTCGCCCACCCAAAGGGCGACAGGACCTGTTTGTAATTTTTTTTCCAATTTGCAAAAAGGGGTGCCCCGCCCACAGGCGCGCAGGGGGCCTGTCGCCCCCCCCCCCTCGGGCGACCGGGTGTACTCCCTCTATATATGACCTTGACCCCGATTTTCTCCTCATTTGAGCCCAAAAATTCCACCAAAAATCTAGAAAAAAGATAGGGGTGAGGAGAAGGGAAGCGGCGAAGCCCTGCCGGATTGCGCACTTGTGATCTGCAGGTAAGTATATTTAATTTATGTATTTTTCCATTGGTATTGTAGAGTAATTTAATTTAATTAGTGCTATAGTAGAACCATTTAAGTAGGAGTTTAATTATACTTTAGTTATGTAGTAGTAAATTAGTTTAGAAAATTAGTACTACGCATTTATTATTATAATTACAGTACTATTAGAGACTATGCAGTATAGAATTTGAGTGTCATCACATAGTTATGAATACTTATATATTGTAGTTGAAATTCATACTTAGTTTTTATGAATTATTCAATAAGGTAGTGAAGTAAAGAGTATAACTCGATAAGTATTCCGTGATATACATATATGTCGAGCAAGATACAGTTTCAAGTATTTTTTGGTGACTACAATATTTTGTATGGGCCAAATGGAGTAGACCTTTCTGCCTTTAAGTGCACATCTAGCGCCATAGATAAACCTCTGGAGAGGAGTTTTGGTTCCATATATAAGTGGCTGCAGCGTGGGTTCCGTGTTGATCCGGAGACACATGTGATGACCGTCCAGTCTCTTGTTAATTGGGAGGTAGAAAGTGATTTATGGGAATTGACTGGCAGAAGTACATGCAAGCAGCACTGATGAGACAGTTTGGGCAGCGCCAGGAGTTTCCGGTGCCCACCGCGTTGGAGCGTGTCAGTCGCCAGGACCACAGGTAATTATGAATGAACTTGACTCATACATTCGTGTCGAATCTAACAATTCTTCATGGTCCACTTTTGTAGGTTGTCAAGGAGTGGCTTGCCGTGCTCTTGATCATATTTGCATATATATATATATATATTAATATTCATAAGATAATTCATGTGTTTGTAACTGTTCCTTTACTGAATAGATGCAGTTTCACCTTTGCAACATAATGGAGACGGACTGCTCGACTTACCTGACGAGGGTACGTGCCGGATCCCCAATGACCCAGTTTGAGCAGACAAAGGCATGGTCGAGGCAGCGTGACCAGTTGCGTTCAGTACTGCACAACTTGGGAAGCCGTGTGCAGTATGAAGATAGCCACGGGTCGTCTCAGGCCTCGTCGTCGTTCCCGTGTCCGGCGACCGTGCATGGGCCGACGTCGCAGTACTACACAACTGCAGGTAACGTAGATATCTCTTTAAAATTAGATCAAGTGTTGCTATATATTTACTAATATCACAAACAGGATACGATCCAGCTACTGCGTTCGGCCATACTGGAATGCTTAGAGGGGCACCACCAGTTGGCGGACCGTATCCAGAGATGGTACCGGGGCCACAGATACCGGCCTACACAGGTTAGTTTATGTTTCATATTTCGGTTTCTACATGTCATGACGAAAGACACGAGCGTACGCTAACATCCGCATTTTATGCGTAGGATTCTACCCCGATGCGGGCGCCGGACCTTCTTCCTCCTTTCGACCTGTTACAAAACACTATCTCAATACACTCACTAATTTACCACGCAATATATGTTGGTTTACGTTTATATGTTACGCAGGGTTTGTTTCGAGTATGTTCGTTCCAGATAACGAGGGCGTCACCTTATACGAACTCGACAACTTGACTCCAGACTCACCTGACGCGCACGGTGACCCCGATGTCTTGCGGTATTCACAGCTAGGAGGAGCACCACTTGGGATCTCTCAGCAGTAGACACCGCAGCCCCTTTTGCGTCCTGAGCGACAGGTGAGCTCTCCGGATCGTCACACCTACTCCGAGGGCCATGTCCGTGCCCAGCAGAGGGCTAAGAGGGTCCGACGCCCCAGGGGTGGTTAGATATATCCGATGTTTGTATCTCTGATGCTTATTTGTAATGAGATAGCTGTGGACCGCTTATTTGTACACTTCAACGTTCGCCTCTGATAACTCTCGTATTTTCTATTACATACGATAGATGGTATGTTTATGCCTCGCTGCTCCATTAGGACTAACTATGATTCAAACTCGACATTATGTACATGTCCACTGAATGCAAGTTAGGTACGAGACATACATACAAGCATAATACAACATTAACAATACTAAATGCGAATACATCTTGAACCGTTGAACATCATATGTTATAGATCATGGCATGAAATCATCTAGGTCGTCATCCCAGTTGACAGATGGTGGTGCTGCAGGTGGTGTAGTATGGCTCGACGAACCTCTTGCCTTTCCCTTTCTCTCTTTTCTGGATCTACGTTCAAGTACAGGGGGAGAAACATCATGTGTTGGAGGCCATGGTTTGGGGGGCATAAAGTCATCCATGTCGTCATCCCAGTTAACACAAGTTGGTGCTTGAGGTGCTGCAACATGACTTGACGAACTTCTTCCCTTTCCCTTTCTCTCTTTTCTAGATCTAGGTTCATGTACAGGGGAAGGAACATCATGTGTTGGAGGCCATGGTTTGGGGGGCATGAAGTCATCCATGTCATCATCCAAATTAACACAACTTGGTGCTTGAGGTGCTGCAGTATGACTTGACGAACCTCCGGTCATCTGTTCTTGTGGAGGCCAAGTACTATCACCCGAAGATCTTCTCCACCTCCTTCGCCTAGTTTGCGGCATCAGTCCACCGAAGATACATACCAATTTACAGAAATTTGGTATCGATTTGTTAATCAACTCCGTGTCCTCGGGGTAATTCTAGCATATAATTAAACAACAATGTTACTGTTTCAAACATATGGATTCCAAATGATGGACGGGATTAGAACTGAATGAGAGTTATCTTAATGTGCATCTCATACACCTCTGGCCGCATCCATATCTTACAAGAACTTTGTAAGAATCCAATGATATTATGATGATTCGCTAGTTCACATACTCTCATGTATATCTTCCGACGTTCTAGGAGGTGTCCCTTTACATCTTGCGTTGTAATACCTCGAAATAATATGAAATCTTTAAACTCTACTACTTTGGACAACACCATCTCTATCGTACCATCCGCTAACGGATCCAACTTCTTACTAATAACAAGATGGGTCATGATATCAAGTATTATACTAGATTTTTCTTCGGTCCATGAAAATCCTTCACAATTAGAGGCAGTCATTGCCTTATGCTGCAATATCAATAAGGTACTGTCATAATTCTATTCTAATTCATAATTAATTTAAAAACAAATCTATAATAGTACTGAAATTGTAATACTAAACGAGTGTTCTAAAGCACCAAATCTAATTCAGCTAATCTGCTAATTAAATTAAATTGTTATACAATATCAACGGATTCATACGGAAGTTACCAGTAGATCACAAGTGCGAAATTCGGCAGATTTTCTTCTCCTCATCCCTCTCTTTTTTTCTAAATTTTTGGTGCAATTTTTGGGCTCAAATGAGAAGGAGATGGAGGCCAGGGCTTATATAGGGTGGGAGACCCCCTTTCGCGGGGGGGGGGGGGCGACAGGCCCCATCCCCGGCCAGGGACCTCTTTACAAATTCAAAAAAAATTACATTGAAGTTCTGTCGCCCCTGGGCCGGGCGACCAGGGGCTAGTTTCGAAATTTTTCAAAACGGACATATATTTTTAATTTTTTTAAAAAATATATATATAAGAAAAAGACGCCCGGGCTGTATGCAGCAGTGCAGGCCGCACGCCGGTGGTAAGCCCTTTTTTTTTTTGCATCGCCGGTGGTAAGCCCTGGTCCATGCACGGATGCACCCGACGCCTGTGCTCCAGTTGGCCTCCCTCTCCATCGCTGGTCAAAGCCAGGCACTGAAGCTCCACATGCACCAACTAGCCTCCTCTCTTGCGCGGGTAAAGACAACCATTGAAAAAAAAATGTATGATACTATTAATGGATTGGTAGTGCATGTTTGATGGATAGTTTTTTTTTTTCTTGTAGTCGTAGTTGTAAAAAATAATTGCTATTAGTTTCAAGAATTGATTCGTGGATCTTTTAGTTAATTTATAACCTTTGTATGCATTTGACATTATTGCAATGTAATTTCTATAATAAACTCAAGTGGACCCGCGTTAACATAGTTGACTCAAAGCCTGATACGTGGAGTTGATGTCGCACTTTTTTTTGACAATATGAGATGTTGGTCTGTGACGAACGTTTTATTTTCATCGTAGTTCCGTAGGGGATGAGGGCTGCACTGGTAAACTATGACGAAACACATGTTGTTCTATGATGTGCGTTTTACTTTCGTCATGGTTGCGTAGGTATCCGAGGGCTGCCGTCGAAGACCTATAACGAACATGGTATTTTTGTCATGGACGTGGTGTGTTCAATGATGAAGTTCCAAACACCATAGAAGCTACTATTTCTGCTAGTGTGCTGCTCGTCCATATGCGGTGGCTTGACTCCATGCCCCAGTGGGATCGGAGGTGGAACATGTGGGCCTCCTCTTTTCGGCTGCCCGGGAATGACGGCATCGGCCGCGCTGCGGACGGGTGGAACACGGCGGCCGGGTCCAACGGGAAGAGCGACGATGCGCCCGCGGCCGGCGGGAGCTGCCATGGTTGGTGGCTCGGCCAATTGAAGAGCTGCAGCGGGGAAGGAAGAAGCCCGACTGGTAGCCGAGGTTTTAAATCTCTCACTATAGCTTCCACTGTAACCCGCTATAGCTATTTGAGGTATGGTACCGCTATTTGCACTCATGTGTAATTTAGCCGCTATAGCCCGCTATAGCCTCACTTAGCCTGCTATTAGCTGTATTTTGTGTCCATGTGTTGCTTGCCTAGAGATTCGAAGTGCAGGTCCTCGGGTATCTGCTCACGCGTTCACAGAGGTCATGTCACATCGCTGTTAGCTTCGCCTACGCTTCCGCGAGACGCCGCTGAGACATCCATGTACGCGGTCCTCGGCGACCGAGCCCACGACGGCGGCGTGGGGCAGCGGCGGCTGCTGTGAGCAGCTACTTCCACGGTTTTTAATTCGATCTGTAAGGGTGACCCGATCCCTAAAAATTCATTTCTAGGGCGGGTGATGGCCTCACCGGCCCCTATAGGGCATGACCCGCCTCTAGAAATGGAGTTTCAGGGACGGACACGTTACCCACTCCTGCAAACAGGATTTTAGCTTCAAAAAGCACGAGCGGGTGCGGTACCCACCCCTAAAAATAGCTTTTTAGCCACCTGAAAGTGCATCTCGGCCCCTAGTGTGTTTTAGTGGATTGATTGACACCACGATTAAAGGACTAACTATCTTGTTAAGTATATGAGCAGGAATTGATTATCATAATTGTAATCTATGTGATGAAATGAATCAAGATTCAAGACATATGCTCATATGACAAGATGAATGACATGTTCTAGTATGAGAATATTAACAAGCAACAGCTACCATGGAAATTGGGATATGTATCAACGATAAAGAATTTATTCGTATATCCAAATGAAGCTTGTTGATGTAAGTGGAATTCAAAATGACAAGCCAAGGTATTGTGAATGAGACAAAAGTGTATGCTTAGGCATAGTCTCACAGTTGGAGAAACTTGTCATAAGGAATGTATGAGATAGTTGATGATCAAGCAAGCATGAAAGAAATGATGTTCATTGTAATGGCAAAATCAATGTGAGTTCAAGAGGACTCTTGAGAATAAATGGATGGGATCGAAAGGCAAGTTTCTAGAGGCTATGTAAGTAAAAGCTTGGCATGAGCAAGGAAACCGATAATGATCAAGTCCAAGAATTCTAAGAGACAAGGAGAATTTCACATTGAGAAGCATTATTCATTAGAAGAAGAAAAATAGCTTGATGATCAAAATGGATTTCATTGTAAGTTAAATGTGATACAAGCCTACATGAAGCTATATGTGATGCAAGGATGAAGAGTTGGAATTCGGAAATGGGTTTCTAGGAACTAAGATTGGAGAAGGACAATTGTGGTTGTACCAAGGAACCAATGCTAGGGTGACGAAACGTTCTTTGGGTTCAACTTGGAGAATCTTGGTCATGTATGGTGTTCATGTTAGCAAGTATCAATCTTTCTAGAATCTTGTTGAGAGGAAGGTGACTTGAATTAGAAGTGGATTTCATTCAAGGATAAAGGTTCAAGGTCACTAGCTCAAGGAATATGTGCTCAAAGTAAAGAAGCCAAGTTGGATGCACACCTCAGATTGTGATTGATCAACACACGGCATAGGATGAAAAAGAGAAGCTCAAGAAGTTGAAATGTAATTTATCTTTGATCTTGAATTTAGGTATGCCGTATTATCAAGAGGGATGCATCACAATGATCTTTGGTTTAGTCTCAGTGCTCAAGTAACCCATGTGAGTTAAGAGAGACACAAAAGTCTCACGTGCACATTTTAACATTGCTGCCAGGGCAAATCCGGAAGTTCCGGATTTGGAATCCGGAAGTTCCAGATTTGGCACACGTGGCACTAACGGCTAGTTGGTTTGAAAACCCGGAGGTTCCGGGTTGTAGAATCAGGAAGTTCCGGGTTCTAACTGTCATATAATGGCTAGTTTTGTTGTGACTAGCTATTTATACCCCTTAGCCCCCTCCTTTGTGGGCTGCTGTTCCAGGCTTTATTCTGTTCATTGCTGGTTGTCCCAGAAGCTTGGTAGCCATAGTTGAGCTCTCTCCAACCTCTCTTTGTGAGATTGTGTGATTAGTGTATATCCTTGAGTTGGGTTGAGAGAGTGAATGCTTGAGAGCACTAGAGAGCACAGCAAACCTTGAGCACTTGAGATTAGCCGTGATTTGTGTGATTCGCATTTGTTACTCTTGGAGGTGAAGCCTCCTAGACGGTTAGGCGTCGCCGGTTAGCTCCCAAGGATTGTGGTGAGCAGCGGCAAGTTTGTTGCAGCACCGATCTTGTGCCACGAGGGCGCATGGTCATATAGTGGAAGGAGGAAATAGCTTGACCTTGGGGTCGATATAGGCTTCCTCAACGGAGACTAGGATTCACACGTGGGTGCATGGGGTGAATCTAAACTTCGGTAAAACAAATCCTTGTGTTCATTGCATTTACATTTGTTTTACGGATTTGAGGAGCTCTCCATTAGACACTTGTGTCTTTGAGATATTGTTGTTTCCTATGTGCAGGATCTGCGTGAACCTGCTCAAGGAACTTCTCTGATCAGACTCTACAACTCTACAATTGGGGTTTGAATTTACATTCATTTATTAGCACTACTTTTATTATGTTCACTCTGTTCTGAGTGAACTCGAAAGTTCCAGATAGACAAACCCGGAAGTTCCGAGTTCACCTACTGTCTAGCCCAAATCTGGAAATTCCGGATTTGAAACCCGAAAGTTCCGGGTTTGGCAGACAGTCAATTTTATCCGCTGTGTTTGAGTGAAAATTTATAGGTGCACCTATTCACCCCTACCCTCTAGGCGACATCAAGGTCCTTTCACCACCCCTACAAACCCTTTTGGTAGTAGAGGTGGGACCTAGTTTTCTTTTTTTTTCAGGCACCACTTAGCACATTGTGGAGGGCCTCTAATTAAGTCGTGGATCTGATCTCAGGATTGATCATGATCGTGTTGTTGGTTGTTACAATAATGGCTAAAGGCTTATTAAATAATGGTTTAATAAACCCCAGCTCACGGATGACAAGCTAAGACAAGACTGTTGGTACAATAATGGCTAAAGGCTTATTAAATAATGGTTTAATAATTAAATTCCAAGGTCCATGATAAATGATGAACGTTACTTCTATAATAATAGCATCGTGTAAGTTGAGAGAAACTTTGAAATGTTACGAAGGTTTACAACCGATTGTAAAGATGACTGGATATCATCTTGCACTGCAGATGAATAAAGATGATCAGATAACGACATCAATTATTGTCACGACACAAGCTGAGGATGGCAACAAAGTAGAGCTTACAGGCTGTTTTTCAACGGCATTGCGAGGGTCACTGTATTGCAACTTTGCAATAACTAATGTGTAAGGATAACATGACAGGAATTAGTAGTAGTCAGATTTTTTTTATTTTAAACCTTGTTCAGCAAGTCTTGTATTTTTTTAATAACCCTAGCATCTTCGCATGATTGTTGCTACGCAATCATGCTTGAAAAGATAACTGAAAAAAGGAGCTCTCCGAGCTGAGCTTTGGTCGCTCCAGCTCTTCTCCCTTGCCACTTACACTGTGAGAGTGTGAGTCCATGACACGTTCTTGTGACTCAACGCAAAGAAATGCACCTCTGCGCGTGCGTCTCGTGTTTTCGTCTCCCTGTAAGCAGTCGTGCAACTATCTAATCCTCTCGTGTTCCAGAAAAAATATCTAATCCTCCCTGTCCCCGCTCTAATTAACCGTCGTGGCTGCCAGCCTGCCACACAACACTACATGCATGCCGCACCGATCAGCTCGATCGGGTCGCGATTCGTTGCAGCCAGGCCTGGCCCTTCAATTCCCCTGCGATGCCAAGATGATGAACAGAGGTAGTTGATGCACTGATTCATTCAAAATGTTACGAAAACAATAGAAAAAATAATGGTTTCCATAGAAATCGTGAAACCAATTTGGGTCCCTTTGTTTGTCTACCCCTTACATGTTAAAAACACGGTTCCATATCTCCCCAAATAATATGGTTTCCCATGAAAATATTGTCCAGCTGAATGTTCTCTGGAATTTTTTGAATTACCAATAGCAAGTGATCCGTGAAACTGCAAGATGAAGAACCAAAAGCTGAGCCTGATAGGTAGGTGTATTAAAGGGCCTTAAAATTTAGTCTAGATAACTTAAGGGCCGGACACTTATACAATTTTGAGCAAAAAAATTATAAAGATAAAGTTGGACTGTGAAAAGACCACTAGAACCACGATCCGTTACCATGCTGGCAGGTGACGGTCATGGCGAAGGGTTAATAATAATATTAACTAATGTGAAGTTGAATAATAATTGGTAGCAACTTCCAAGCCACCCCCACGACACATCCACCCACCCTCCAACAACCGACGATACAACGAGATCCCATCAGTTGATATCATGTTGATATTTTCTTTACTTGTACAAGATATATACTGATGGTAACGAAGGTTCACATCACGGTGAGTGCCAAGTGAGTTTGCTGGAGGTGGGATCTTATAGTACAAGTGAGAACACTGTCATATACACCATTTTTATTTTTAGAACATCTTTTTTTTCATTAACTCACAAACAAAATACAGATATTGGGGAGAACATGCCCCACTCAAAATGATTCGGAACCCCCTTCACATTACACTATTATTTTTATCATACACCAGTTCACAAACATTAAACATTGTCCTTTATTTGCCGTGTCACGTGGTGCCAGGTGCGTGGAGCACGTGGAACATTTTTTATTATACCATGTGGAGCATCTTTCTGGTTCGACCCCTGTTGTGCAAGTTGGTGCCAATAATCTTTGTCCTGATCAGGGAGAGAAGGGCCTGTTCTCTAGCTCGATGGGCAGGCCGTGCAGCGGCGTCGGCATGGAGTCCCTGGCGAAGGTGTCCTCCTTGCAGCAGAGCTTCCACCGGAACTGCCTGACCAGGTAGTGCATCGTCACCAGCGTCTCGATCCTGGCGAACTCCATGCCGACGCAGATCCTCGGGCCGCCGCCGAATGCCACGAACGAGCATGGCGGAGCCGCCGCCGACGGCTGGTCCTTGAACCTGGACGGGTCGAACTTAGCCGGCTCGTGGAAAATGGCGGCGTCCATGTGCGTCACGCTGGACACCAAGAACACCTGCCATCCTTTGGGGATGAGGTAGCCGCCGAACTCGGTGTCCTGGATCGCTCGCCTGAAGAGCCCAAAGGAGGGAGGCACCAAGCGAAGGGTCTCCATGGCGACGGTCCACGTGAACTTCATCTTCGCCAGGTCGTTCCAGGTCAGGGCCTCGCCGTCGCCCTGCTTGTTCTTTGCGATCTCGTCGTGCTCTGCGCCGTCGTCGGCCATAGCGTGGTCAGACGACAGAGCCCTCAAAACATAGTGCATTCTAGTTGCATTGGGTTTCGTATAGTACCTTGGACCATGGCGGCGAGGGCGTCAGGGTTGTTGGCGAGGTGGCGGACCATGAAAGTCATGAGGATGGACGAGGTATCATGGCCAGCCATGAGGGTTACCATGGAGGTGTCCACGATCTCCTCCTCGCTCAGCTGCTGCCTGCCGCTGTCGTCGGTCAAAGTGAGCAGGCACGCGATGAGGTCGCTGCTGCGGGTGGCCTCGCCCCGCTCCAGCTTGGCCTTCGTCTCCCGGGCGATCCCGGCGATCACCCGGCGAGCCCTGGCGCTAGCCTTCAGGCTCCGGCGGAACGCCGTGAACGGCAGGTCCACGGGAACAGCCCACGTGCCGTCGACGAGGTGCATGAAGTCAATGGCGAGGGCGTCTCGGACGGCGCCTCGCTCGAGGCCGAAGAGCAGCGAGGAGATGATGTCGAACGTGAGCCTCTTCATCAGCGGCATCACCGCAACGGTGGCCCGGCCGGCCCAGCTCTCGTCGAGGTGGCGCCGCACCTCGCCGTCGATCCTGCCCACGTACAGCCGCAGCATGTCCGGCTTGAGGAACTCGGTCAGCGCGCCGCGGATGCGCTTGTGATCAGCGCCCATGAGGCCCAGGATGTTCTTCTCCCCCAGGATCCTCTGCATGGACCGGGGCTGCTGCATCGCCAGCGAGCCGCTGAAGAAGACGAACTTGTTGGCGGCGGGTCCCGTGAGGAGCACCGTCGGCGCGCCGAACAGCGACAGCTTCGACACCGGGCCGTACCGGTCGACCCGGTCCTGGATCCATCGGTCGGCGGTGTTGGCGCGCATTGCGCCGAGGAGGTCGAGGCTCTGGCCGATCACCGGCAGGCCCAGGGAGCCCGGGGGCAGCTTGGCCGCGCCTGGCCGTGACTTCTTGGCTCTCGCTAGGAGGTGGAGGAGCACGGGCAAGGCGATGGCCATGAGCGCTAGGAGGAGAGAGAAATCCATATGAGAAATTGGAGCCGGGATGGAGAGGACTGGCACGGAGCACGCTCGTAGCTGTTGCAGCTTTGCTTATCTGGTTTCCTGTTAGGAATTCCTCTGATTTTTGTTATCTTTTGTAGGAGGAAGGCCAGGAGGAACTATAAATAGAGCCAAGAAGAAGGACTCTCTCCCACGTCCCAAGTCAAACCGGAACGTGTTAAAATATATAGAGATTTGCTCCTCATCAACTAACTGAGATTTTGCTTTTCTGTCAATCAACGTGGAGAGACGTCGGATCCGCGGCGGCCTCAGCAAGGAAGATTGCAGTGGTGGCGCGGCTTTCCGACAAGGGGTGACGGCGTGTCTCCCTGGCAGACGAGCGTGGCTTCCCCATGGCGTTGGGTGTCCTCCACTTTACTCCCCATTTCCTCCCTTTACTGAATCTTCTCCTTCCGTTTCCTTGTTAATTTTGCTTCCTATGAACTTGAACTGTGTGCGATGCTGCATAGATTGCGAGTTCCTATGGTAGGAAATGTGATTTGCTGGATTTGATGGTTTGGGAGGAGGTGATGGGAGAATCTTGTTCACTCAAATCTGGTTTGCTGAATTAAGAAAAAAATATTTAGGATGAAGGACAAAGCCCGAAAGGAAAATGCGCATGAGTATTAACTATGCATGTCCGTGACGTTGGATGGAGTTTCTACTCTAGTCTGCAGTAACCATGCTTGTGTGAGTGATTGTTTGATTACTTGTTCGCTGCAGCCATCTCTTAACTCTTGCTTTGTGCTTAAGTAATAACAACCGCATGAATGAGCTGAGTATACTACACATTTTTTAAAATCTGATTGTTTTTGTGATCATGCTGTAAATTCAGTAACTTTTTTGTCTATTTGTTGGTTTAGCAAAATATTGCATTATTCTTTCCCATAGTCATCTTATTATGCTTATAGACTGTAATCTTGTTTTATCTTCTAACAAATCTGCATGGAAGATTTGTATAGTATCAATTCTTTTTCATGGATGAGCTCACCTTTTCTTTTAGTACTTGTATCATGTGTCTGTATTAGACCATTCGTTAGAAGCTTAGCTGCCATTAAAAAAAAAACTCACTAGTAGTGTATATGAAATAACACATTCTGTAACTTTTTATTTATTATTCAGCCGCCACTTGAAAAAACAAACTAATAGTGTAAACTTTTTATTTATTATTCAGCCGACACTTGAAAAAAAACAAACTAATAGTGTGATTTTGTTATCTTTTTATAATATTGTGGTGATGTAACCTTAGTGTTTTTAATTTTTTATTACCTTTTTTACTTGTTGTAGATGTAATGTAACTTACCTGCCACATGAAAAACTCACTAGTATATATATCGAATTTGCACTGCTAGCACATTCTCTAAATTTTTATTTATTATCCAGCTACCACTTGAAAGTAGCGGATGATTTAACCCATGCAGGCAGTTCATATTTTTGAACTTTTGAAGCATGTATCCAAACCCCAAGTTATAGCTAAGATTCCTTATAGTTTTAGTTTTCGAGGTTCTAAGCCATTATTTCATATGTATTATATTATTATTTAGTAAGGCATGTTTTTTTCTCTAGGAATATAAAATAACTGCCATGTTATTTCTGGAGTGTATACACTATTACTCTTAACGTGAGTAATTTATCATCTCACCTGAATTGAATTATATACTACAAAAAGTTTTGTGTGTGTTGCTTTGTGAGATTGAATATGTTTATTGACAGGTGTGCTTTTTTATTTTAGGACTTACCAAACTATATATATTCAAACACATCAATAGGTTGCTTAACTGACATCCATTTGTTACTATGAATGTTTTTTGAATTGAAAAGATATAGTTTGTACTTTTTCATTAAGGATAAGATGATGCAGAATGTGATAGGACTAGGAGGTCACATGCCAGTAACTTGAGGCCAGGCAGTAGCAGCATGGAGTCGATAAGCAGTTTTATAATCTCTAGCAAAAGTTTATTGTTAATTTATACAAGACTTCTCTTCGCTATAAGTCAAATTATGCCATATTACTTGAAGGTTAGTTTTTGGACTTGTGGACATTGCCTAGTTTCCTTAGAAATCATGGTTTGATTGTTTGGTGTTATCTCATAAACAGGTAGGCATTTGTGGACATCATCATAGAGAGCCTTTGTCAACTTCTCTCTTCACAAAGGCTGGGAAGGTTTCTTGCTCCCCTTTCAGGTAGGTCAAATGATAAACTTATAATCTAACTCGAAGAATATCTCATTTACGGAAACTTTGTTATGTTAGTTGTAGTTGTAGCAAATCTTAACTTTTTTCTTTAAATATCTTCCATAGGGTTTTGATTGCGGCAGCTACAGTTTAGGAGGTGTGTCTAAGGACGTCAATCTTGTCAGCCACCAGATGCCCAGATTGTTTGCTATTGGTGTATCCATACAAGTAATAGCACAAACCCATGTAATTGTTAAAATTTTGCTGCCTATTAGGCTGATGTATGTAGCCTCATATACATAGTCTCATTGAACGTGCGTATGCCACCCCAAAAATTTTACATGTAATTTTTCTATTTATTGTTTTTGTTTTGCTATTTTTTTTTGTTTGTACTCGAGATGAGAAAAACACACAGACAACTTATTATTTGTTCTATTTTGGTTGCTCAAAAAAATTGTTCTATTTTGCGGATGTCTGTATGTATTTTAGTTGTAGAAAAAACAATTATGGCTGATATATGTAGTCTCCTTGTATGTGCGTATGTCACCCCAAAAATTTGAGGTGTAATTATTTTTGTTTATTTTGCTTTTTTTTTTGTTTGTACTCAAGTTGACAAAAACAAAGAGACAAAATAGCAGTCACTGGGCTTAATGCTTGTACTGGGCCGATAACAGCAAATGCAACATTTTTAGCAGAACTCCAACAGGGACAAAACAGGCCCAAAAGTATTATCGGGTCTAGCAATAGCAAGGGCACCCAATAGACTGCTTAACGGGCGTGTAATAGTCACATTCAGACCCGGTAAAAAAACGCAAAAGCTAGCTAGGATACGTACAACCGTGGATGAAGAATCGACGGGTCCAAGCCGCTGATTGACAGATATGTACGTGTCAATCGATTGACAGATATGTACGTGTCAATCGATTGACAGGGAGACACTCCTATATAGAGATTTGAAGGAGAGAGAAATTCATCCAAAAAGAGAAATATATTATTCTACGACCACTCGTGGTTAGTGCTCAACAAGCGACCCGTGCAGCTTGCTGCAGCTCGGGAAGTGAGAGGTGAGCTACCGTGACCCATGCACATTTTTCTTTATTTTCCTTCTAAAAATTATGATTCTATTTTCAATTCTGATCGCACCACTACGTTTATTATGACTAGATCTACAAATTAAGACCCATGATGCATATATTTTGAAATATTTTTTATGTTCTGGTGGCAACTTACATTAAACTGTAGCAACTTATGTGTAAGTATATTAATAAATTATAAATATTTGCTACAAAATAATTTTTACCCTCATGTTGTTTACCTACATGAAGTCCAAATAAGTTGGCACATTGACTCTGCATAATTTGACACTAGGTACAATATCTAAATTGTCATATTGTACGAAAACAACTTGTCATCACATAATTCTATAAAATAAGTTGATATATTTATTTCCCTATAAATATCCTACTGTGCAAATAGGCATGAGATTATAAGTTGCTATGTAGTCATACGGTAACTTATGATATAGTAGTTGACAAAGTATTTATAAAACTTGACACAAAATATCTACATAAGTTGCGAATACCGCTATTGACGAAGAACATAAAATTATTCTAAAGATATGTAAAGTGGATCTTGTTTCATAGATAAAACTGTAAAGAATCTAACGGTGCAAATAGATTTAAAAACGGACGCTTAGTGACAAAGTTATCACCAACCAAAGAAACAAAGCATCCTCTTGAGATTCCACTGCATGCACATGATTTGCTCTGGAGATGGGTCATTTCTTTTAGGATTCCGCGCTGCATTAATGCAATTTGCTCTCAAGAGGGTCGTGCAATTGCCTCCAAGGGCAATTAGTCGCGCATTAATAACGCGCGGTCCCATCTGAAATGTACCATACTACAACATTCGGCAAAGATTGTTCATTTAGTCTTCAAATTTTATCCCACAATGATTGTTTGTTGAGACTGTACTAAAGTCCAACTAATTAAAGCAATATTAAATACCAAGAAAGAATTGCATTTGGAAGGGCATGAAGCCAATCAAATATTTAAGTAGTTATTTTTCTAGTTCCAATACATTTGTATTTATTGAGAATATAGAGAAACAAATAAAGAAAGAAAAAGACTAAATCACTCCTCTGAACTATAACCAAAATTTAGATAACCCCTTAAATTATTATTGGATTCATTACCCCAATTTATGCACTTTGGTTCAAATTATCCCCTAATACAATTTGTATTTTTCATTTCTCCATGCATAGGTGGAGTCTTAAACTGAAATTTTACAAGATGATAGTACACATCATAGCACATTTTAGAAAAAATACATCATAATTTTTTATTATTTTGGTAGGTTAGGATATTTAATAATAAATTAATCATTGAAATTCAAATTTATACAAAAAATAATGATGGAAACATTATAACATTTTTTAAATATATTATGATATCAACTACTACTCTGTAAAATTTGAAATTAAAACTCAACTTGTGTGTTGGAAAACAAAAAAGACAAATTATATTATGGGGTAAAATGGACTAAATTGCATAGCTTAGGGGGTAAATTGAACCAAGTTATAGTTTAGAGGGTTATTCAGACTTCGGCTATAGTTTAGGGTGTAATTTAGACTTTTTCCAATAAATAATACGGTCTTCAATCACAACCGCTATAGTTAATTAGGGGTAATATGATTATTTTCTAGTATTAGTATTATGTCTGAAAATTTCTAAACGAATAGCCTTTGTGAGATATAGGGAGAGGCTCGTAGCATGACTTAAAGAGAGTATCGCATCGGACTATTGCTGAGGATCTTGAAGATTCTGTCGGAGAATATAGAAAGCCTTCAGTGTGTCACGCCCTGACAATCGGTTTATACATCGCTTTTAGTGATAGATTCATTATCTGAAACACATATGTTGTATCCATCGGCTCACTCTTTAGCCCATTGCATGTATACGTGCAAAAAACAGGCAAAATTGCTAACAACACTCCCACATGCATACGAATAAAACTAAAAGAATCATATATTTCAAACCAAAAATTAAATTATGATTGCACCATTATATTTTTTAGATAAGATTTTCAAAATAAGATCATACTTGATAAAATAAGGAAAATATCTCTCTTTCCATCACAAGTGTGATGGTAAGGAAGGCATGCGTGGTAGTATATGTTTATTGCAACGGCGGAGTGAGTTAATTCCCTTAATGCCACAGATATTTTTGACTGCTTCTCTCAGTGCCACAAATTTTTTTGAATTGCCCTCAGTGCCATTAGAGTTCTAACTTTTGATTATTTCTTTTATTTGTTTACATGCACAAGCATTACCTCAAATTAGTGTGGAACAAAAGCAAGGCAGGAAAGTTGGTTATTGTTCATCCAGTTCCTACGAATCAAAATGGTAGCACGAATCAAAATGGTAAGCTATTGCTCAGATTTGAATACTACTTATTTCAGATTTATTGTTTGAATAGTCTATTGGACACCATGTTGTTTGCCTACTAGTAGCAACATGCCTACTAGTAGTTGCTAGGTTGAATGTTGGATCTGCTTGTTCTTGTGCAGGTTGCTTGTTACTTTGTAAATTACTGTTATTAGCTTATCTGGAGCTGGTTTGATTTAATTTTCAGTTCAGATGAATAGCTTATTATAGATTTTAGTATAGAAGGATATGTTGTAAGTAATAACCACTATCTCTTTTACATGTAATAACTGTTTTTTGTTCCTCTATGCTCTAATTTCAGCTACTGCCCCTAGCTCTTGCTTTACTGTGTTGTAGCTTGTACTGCCCACCAGTACTTGTGTTTGCTACTACATGTACTTTTATGGTTGGATTGATGTTCAATGCTCTGTATTTTACAGAGTACTGGAATTGACCGAGATATTTTTCTAAAGATCTTTTATGTACCTCTTATTCAATTTGATAGGAATTTGATGTGCTGACCTCACTGCCGTCGATGAAGATGTGCTCAATACCATTTGAGATAAGATCGCGTCATTCGTAATGTACTAGGTAATCAGTAGGGAAGGGGGGGGGGTTCCACTATTCCAATCCAGGGATCTCAAGTTTCTCAATATCTACTCTGTGATGCCTCTCTTTAATGCAACCGATATACTCAGATTTGGTGCAATTATATAACCTGTGATGGAATGTGCTATGTGACTGCTTTGAATAATGCTGGTTGTGATGTTGCTGAATGAAGGTTGTTGTCTATTGTTGCTGATTAGAAATTATTTCCTTTGATGTGTTTATGTCAAATTGCTGCCTATAATGTTGCTGCTGTGAATTGTATCTAGTGCTTGATATGCTGCTGCCAAATAAAGGTGCTGGTTTCACATATGAATGGGTTTATCTCGGACGTGGCTACACTATTTAAGTCTTTGATGAAAAGTCATTAGAGACTCTGGTTGTCAATATGGGACTCTGGTGAATAGGTATCAGAGGCATGTTTTAACTAGCCACATCTCTGATGACTCACATCAGAGATGCGTTTTAACTAGCCACGTCTCTGATAACCCACATCACAGACATGTTTAACTATAGCTGCTTCTCTGATGTTGATCATTAGAGACACGGTAGCCCACTTCTCTGATGTGTACATATCACAGATGTGAAACTCTGCGTCTGTGATGTACTGTAATAACAGACACGTGATTTTAACATATGTGATGAGGCTTCAAACTTGTCTCTGATGAAGTGTTTTGACATAGTGGCTATAGGAGAAGAGTAATATACTTGCAATGGTGATTTGCACCGATATACTCTAGCGGTCGCATTGTATATTTGTATGGACAACAATACCCGCATTTAAAAAAGCTGCCTATATATGGCCAAATTGAGCGTACATGTGTATTTCACTTTTGTCCTCGCATCATATAAAATATAAACCTGGAGATATTATGTTTGGAGCATCAAGATTACTAAGGTGGGATTCGACATGCGCTCATGCCAGAAAGTATGTACCTACTCTGGTATATCCATAATACCTCGCATCCAAAATCTACCAATAGCATAACTCACCACCTTTCTTATAGTTTGTTCTCGATTTGTGCAAAATGGTTAACATGAAGGTGCTGCTTTGGAGGGCCAATAATTATGGCCAAACCTGGCTAATGCGGCATTCTCCATAGAGATAAAAAGGACTAATGCAGATAGTACAATCGATCACTATTGCTTAAAACGTGGTTCAGTCATCTCACAACATTAGTGACGAGTAATTATTAACCTTATTAGCGAGAGCCCCAAGTCGTATGGTTAACAATCCACACAAGGATACATCACTGTTATTGCGATGACGATTGCAGCAAAAATGCGATATAAACGGTAGGTTAGGTTCATCACACTAATTCACATAATCACATGGAAAAAGTATGTAAACCTTTTACGTGCGAGCTCCGTATCAGAAATCGATTCATAGGCGGCTCTGCCGGACTTGTGCAGCAGCCAGGCCAAGGTACTCTGCCGTGACAGGCCTGAAGACGCGCGACTCGTCGGACTCAAGCGCCGCCGCAAGCCGCGGCCACAGGAAGGCGGTGGCGATCAACGAGCCATCACCCCCGGGTCGTGCCGCGATCTGCATGAACCCTGCGCACAGCCTCGCCGCCGACGTGCCCGTCGGTATCGCCATTGCGGAGGGGCCGAAGCCGAAGTCCGTGTCGGTCCGGAACGAGGCGAACGACGACACGGTCATCGCGGGGCTGCCCAGCCCGAGGCTCGCCGTCTCGACGTACCGCTCGGCCTTGTGCTCCTCCACCCAGTCCACCAGCTCCTGGAAGTGCTCGTCGTACGCCGGCGCCGCGATCGCCTCGCGCACCATGGCCGCCACGTCCGGCAGCGGCGCCCGGGCAACCTCCTCCACGCGCTCCTCTCGGACCACGAAGGTGGTGACGTTGCCGACGTAGTTGCGCATCGCGGCGCGGAGCTCCGGCGACGTGAGCCGCCGGCGCCCGTCCACCCACCACCCCATCCGGCAGCGTGGGTCCGCCGTGCCCACGACGCCGGCGAGGGTCTTCCACAGGTAGGCGGAGGCCGCCTGGACGCGAGTCGCGCGCCGGCCGTTCCGGCTCGCCGCCTGCCTCAACCGTTCGACGTCGGACGCCTCGATGTAGTACAGGCGCCCGACGGCGTTCTGCTCCCATGTCAGGACGTTGACCTGGTGGTCGCCGCGCACGGGCGTGAACACCTCGTCGAGCGTGGCGTCGTAGGATGGCGCCGCGCGAGGGCGGAACACGGCGCGGTGGTGGTTCGGCCGGGATCCCCTGGAGAGCGCCCCCGACAGGGCGAGCTCCGACCACGCGCTGACGAGGGAGCTCAGCGCGCACCCGTCGACGAGGAGGTGGTTCGTGGACCACGCCACGGTGAAGCCGCCGCACGCGAACGAGACCACCTGGACGGACAGCGCCACGTCGGTGCCGTACGGCAGCTGGATCCTCCCTAAGGACGCGACCATGTTGGCGTAGTCCAGGGCCGCCAGCGCGACGCCGGCCTCCCCGACGACGAGCTCCGCGCCCTGGTTGCAGCAGCGCACCTCGGGGAGGCCGGAGCTCGGGCTGGTCGCGATGCGCCCGGCGAGCGGGAAGAAGTGGTTCAGCAGGGAAGGTAAGCCGGCCTCGAAGGCCGCGACGACAGCGGCGAAGTCAACGGCCGGCCGATTGGGGTAGATGCAGAGCATGGCGACCTGTATGGTTTGCGGGAGGAGATCGAGGTTGGAGACGGTGAGGACGTGAGGCTCGATGGAGGCGTCGGAGGCCACCACGAGGCGCCGGCTCACGACTCGGACATGCAAGTCCTTGCTGCTGCCATGGACGCTGCTTGCCATTCCCCGGAATGCACGACTACTGCTAGTAATCTCTGGTAGTTTTGCTCTTGCCACAAGAAGTATTTACTACAGTGTCGCTGAATGAGCTCCAGTTTCTTACAGGCATGCGCCTTATATATATAGTATACCGATGTGAAAGTCAATTTGGAATCATTTGTTTGAAAATGCTTCCGGATGATGCTGGGATAAAGACAACTTTTCACAGGTTGCCCTTGGATTTTGACTTTCGACCATCATTTTATTCCACGTTGGAGCCTCCGATGCCCATGCTAAAGACCACGCAGGGCGAGTCTAGATTGTAAAATTACCCAATTCTCCATACCCTTTGGATGTTGATCCAATGACTCAGATTGAAGTTTCCATAGTTTGCACGAAAAAGTTGGTTTTGCACCTGATATGTTCCAAAAAAGAATTGGAGCGCCGATGCCAAGCATAAAGACTCCCGCATCCCAATTCCTAAGTCAAACTGGAATGTGTTAAAATATTTAACATCCCACTACAACGGTAATGTGTCGGAATGCCATTTTTTAAAATTATTTATTTATAGTAATTTTTAAATACATCTCAACGAATATTTGCATATCTAAACCTTTTGATTGCGTTGATCCGCATGGCGTGACAAAACACACTTTCCCACCACATGCACCTAACGTGATAAGATGTGCCATGTTGGAGTACAATCATATTTTTTCATACGAATTGGGTTGAAAGATGATTTTTATATGAAAATTGTAACTCTAGACGAGATCTACGACTTTATAGTTTTTAGAGTGAAGATACTAAAATGCTTAAATAATTTATTTAAATTTTAGACAATATATTAAGCATTTGTACCTTTTTTCAGATCTTCTCCGACTTGGCATGTCCATCATTATTCGACAAAAAAATAGAGCTTCATACGTATGGTGGCTTGTTCTGCAGGCCACAGGATATAGTATCTTTTCTGTTATCGAATAGAGCTTGTTCGTAATTATTTAGTTTTGCTGATGCCTATGGTGCTGATCAGCCAGTGTCGATCAGCTATCCGTTTGGAGGAGCTAAAATTTAGGCACATATTAGCACCACACATATGCTAAAGTTTTTAAATTTTAGCTAAAGTTTAGCTCACCTTGCTATCAGCACTCTCGTATGCAGAAGTTAGTGCTAAAGTTTAGTATTCACACCCATTGGCACTTGGATTCAAACACTCCTAATACAATTTTTTGGTCAAGTCAACGAAATCGTTTGTGACCGCTTAGTCTTTAAGGACTAAAGGTTAGGCTTAGAGCCAGATTAGCTCGATCCACCACTTAGCTAGGTAGCTAAGGATGAATCCAATCGAGATCAGCTAACACACAGTTAAAGTCCTTCTAACCAGCCAAATAACAATTATCTAATTAGTTGGTTGAACCCAGCTAATCAGCTAATGGATTAGTTGGATGGATCCAAACGGGACCTAAATTACAATTATCCAATTACCTAGTTCAGCCTAACAAATTCTAGCTAATCAGCTAATGGATTAACTAGATGGATCCAAACAGAACCTTAGTTTCTAAATGTATTTGGAGCCTTGTTAACTATTTGCGTCTGAAGTTTAGTCAATGGATCCACATGGGGCCAAAATGCGTAGAGCTGAGCAGAGGTGTTTATAAAGCTTAAAAGTCAACTTCATTTTAGAGCGGGCATACAAAATGGTCTTCGGCTAGTGCTCCACAAAATAAACTAAAATGTGCCTCATTGTACGCCAAATAAACGATTAGCTATTAGGCGACTTACACCCTGATTGGATCCTACTCCATAGAAAATGTAGGATAATGCAATAAGCATACACTAGAAATTCTATTTTTCTTTCTTTCTGCGCATCGTTTCGTGGTTTTATCGCTCTTGTGAGAGCATTAAATTCTATGGAGATGCCATAAAATTCCCAGCAGAATATATTTTTCTTCTAACAATCCAGCAGAAAAAAAAATGGACATACTCCTATATGAGTAGTACTGTGTATGTGGGCCCAATTTTCCTCCCAACAGCCCATTATCGTCAGTTCCCAAGTTGCCTAGGGCCCACTTGTAGCACTAGCAGGCCGAATATCGTTCCGGAACGGAAATCCGTCTCCCTCTGTTTCTCTCTGCTCCCTCTTCTTCCACAGCGGGCGACGGGGCTGAGCGCCGGCTGCTGAGGAAGGAGAACGGCAGGGCCGGAGCCGGGCCGCGGCGGCCAGGTCGCCGAGGTTCTGGTAAGTGAGTTGAATCAATTAGTCAGGTTGGCGGCTACGCGCGCTTATACCAAAAATGTGGATCTAAAATATTACCTAAAATATTAATAAAAAGATATTATATGTTATTATGTTCGAAGCAACATCGTATGGATGTATTGAGTTAGGTCTAAAAATTACAGTAAAGCGGCATAGTAGTCTTATGTCTGAGAGCGCGCCAATCTCAAACATTGAAGTATAGAGGTATAGATAATTTTTCCTTAGGAATTTTTTTTTCAGTAGGTATAGTTTAATTACTTTAGTAGGAAAAAAATAAGATTAGAAATGAATGAACAATTTAATTATATTTTGTGGGTTTACGGAGGAAAATCAAAACCCAAGAAGTAGTACAACTACCACATGTAAATGTAGTATACAAAGTTTAGTTATTATTTTTATATGTAGGAAGTAGTTAAATAGATTTTGTATTGTCAAATAATGGAAGGAAAATATTTTTTTAAGATAAGGAGACTAACTTAATAGAATCGTGGGCCCCGTGGGTCCCGCCTGAATAGTACGTGAGTCCCATGTGAGTCCCGCCTAAATAGTATGTGGGCCCCACGTGGGTCCCGCCTGAATAGTACGGCCCCACATGAGCCACACGTGAATAGTACATGGAACCCGCATGAACAGTGCACGGCCCCACGTGGCCCACGACTCATGAGGTTGCACCAATTTTTGACCCTTTAGTATATGTACTTGATTAATCTTGCTACTGTGAACGGCGAATTTGTGATCCAAGTTTATCGCCCCCCCCCCCCCCCCCCCCCCCCAGGAAACTTGCGGGCCAGGAACCCGAATCCGGATGATTCCAGGAATCGCCCCCAAGCCGGCGCCGCCGCCGGTGGCCTCGCCGCCTAAGCCTCAGCACATGTTTGTGTTCGGCGCGGGCTTCGTCGGCCGCTACGTCTCGGAGCGCCTCCTCGCGCAGGGCTGGTTGGTTACTTGTCCCTCGCTCCCACCCCGCGCCCTTCGTCCTCCCTTCCGTTGCTTCAGCCCCATTCCTCATTTTGGGAGTTGATGAATTCGCAGGCAGGTCTCCGGGACGTGCACAAGTCCCGCCAAGAAGAGGGAGCTCGAGATGCTGGGCGTGAAGGCTTCCGTCTTCGATGCCACTGAGAGAAAGTATGGATCCATGCTGCTCTTGTCCCTTTTTATTCTCGCACTTGTTTCCAGCCAGCTTTGGCGATTAAACATCATTGATGGTTCATCGGCTAGAAGCACTAGTAAATAATGAACCAAACTCATATCGAGAGCAGAAACATCCTAAATTATGAATGAGCTGCTCCAGCTCAATTTTCACGTCTAAGAAAGCCACCCCGCCCCCGTCCCCCCCCCCCCCCCCCCCCCCCCCCTCTAGCCCACTGAATGTTTCCTTTATGATAGGAATCCCACTGGCATATTTTACTTGCAAAGAATAGAGACAAGGTAACACACCAATTTCTTGGGAAATTATCCTGCGGCTAGTCTTAACAAGATTTTCTCAACTAGTCGGTTACTTTGGTTCTATCACACATTGCTTGCACTAGGCAACTCTCTGCAGCATAGCTGCACTGTTCATTCTTCAAACAGAGCAAAAGTTATTTTACTTAGTTACCATGAGATCAAATTTTGTACCACACTCCATTTGTAAACTTAACTATGCTGCATTGACGTCTAGCATCCCTTGCATATGTTAATGGTGAGATGATAATGTGTTTCTACATGAATCTCTCTGTGTTTAGTTGAATTTTAAGTGGTTATTCTTAATCATGTTAGTTCCAGCCTGCAAAGTATCCACAGTTTGCAACAAGCAACACACTTGCTCATCTCCATCCCGCCCATTCCTGGAATCGGTGATCCTGTAAGTTTACTTTCTAATAATTCAGTTTGATTCCATTTAGCATTTACTTTCTAATAATTCAGTTTGATTCCAGAAATGAACATTTAGTTACTGGCTTGATGACAAGTAGCAGTGTGTAAAGTTTATAAACCTTTTATTATACAAAAACTTACAATAACTGAAACATATTTATCATGCCAAGTTTGTACTTATTGAAAAACAAAGATGGCCAAATAGTGGAATAGATGACATAAAGAATCACTTATCGGAAACTCTGTTATGCTGTGATAATTGTTTCTGAAATCCTTAGTTTGATAATTCTTCTTCTTTTCCTATTTCAATGACTAGATGCTGTTTGCTGCAGTGCTTTGGACACCTTAGCTAGGAGCAACTCTTTGTCACGAAGACAGAAGTTGAGAGAATCTAAGCAGTACACTGCCCGAATCCATGTGGCTGACATACACCAGGCTGTCTTGGCCAGCATGAGCACGAGATGTGCAAGGTTTCCTTTTCTAATGCCTTTCTTGCCACTTCAGTTCTTTGTGATATCGTGAACAATATTTCAGACAGAATCTTATGCATTGCATGTGGAATTCACAACCAAAAGATTTTTTACTTAGGTTGTATTTCTATTCTCAATAGAAGACATCTTGTGTATCAATTTCCGATAGCATCATGAAGTTTCTTAGGATAATTATTAGGGTGGGAGTTTCCCATTGTTTGTGCGATGCAAGTTTTGGATGGTGCCATGTTTAATACCCCTGGATTCAATATTTGTATTCATTGCATGTTTTATGTTGTGTTTGAACATTATCGAATATAACTTCATTTGAATCAATTCCGTCTACCAAGTACCATAGTACTTTGGTTTTTAGTCATGTCTGATTCTTTTGTAGTGACCTAATGAAGACCGTGTCCGTCAAAAACACCCTGATCAATTCTAACTCGATTACAATAAAATCGAACCGATCTGTTATTTGTACATGTATCTTTATGACAAATCAAATATGCATGCGTGGCTGCTCCCCCCACGCGAGGAAACAGACAACGCGATCGACCATGACATGTACGAGTTGGGCTGCCAACATGCACGAGACGACAACCAGCGCGTTGACAAGATGGTCCGACAAGCTGAGCAGATTCGGCTGCGGGCTCTCGCCGCCGGCGACGACGGCGCCGCACGACGAGCCACGGCCACGGGGTTGGTTCACCGGGTTCGCTGGCTTGGGGGCTGCTCTCCTGCTCCCTCCCGGCGGAGACGACGACGAGTCACCGTGTGCGTCGTCGAGCTCGCGTGCCGCCGCCGCCGCTGATCAGGTGGTGCCGGAGGAGCCGGCGGCGGCGGCGGACTGGGCGACGACCCTCCCGTGCGTCGCGTTCCCGTCGCAGCACGGGTACATGGTCTTCTCCCTCGCCGAGGACCGCATGCTCCGCGGCGTCCGGCTGCGCCCGGCGAGCGGGCGCCGGGTCGTGCCGTCCCCGTACGGCGGCCGGAAGGCGCTCGCCACGGACCTGTCGTGCTTCAGGCACCCGTCCCGCCTCGTCGACCCGTTCACCGGCGAGTCCGCGCCGCTCCCGGACCTGCCCGTCCCGCTTGGGGAGACGAGCCCGACGTCGTTCGAGCCCGAGGAGACGCGCGTGCAGGGGCGCCGCCGCGCTTTGCCGCCCACCGACGACGGGTTCGCGTGGGACCGGTCCCCGCGTGGCGTCATGGTGGCGCGCGGCGACACGGTGTTCTTCTGCGAGAGCGGCGGCGGCGGCAGGTGGGTGCCGGTGCACCGGTCGCAGAGCGCCTCGGGCACGATGACCGTGAACTACCGCGGCGGCTTCTTCTTCGTCCTCGAGCAGCGCACCCTGGTCACCACGGTCATGGACGCATGGACCCTCGACAAGGTCGCGGAGATCCAGCCGCCGCCCGCCGCCGCCGCCGTCGACTGCGCCCACCTGGTCGCCTCCACGGACGACGTCCTCCTGCTTGTCCACCGCGCCAGGGACATGGACTGCGAGCTGTTCTCCGAGGTGTACCGTGCCAGGCACAAGAAGCGAAAACCGGCGTGGTCGAAGGTGACCGACATCGGCGACCGCGCGCTGTTCGTCGACAGGCTCCATGGCTTCTCGGTGGGCGTCGGCGGTGAGGGCGCCGCCGCCGGGAGGATAAGGAGGAACTGCGTCTACACGATCAGTGCCACGCCGGTGGAAGACCCGCAGGGGCGCCGCGTTGCGGTGTACCACGTCGAGGAGTTTCACGTGAACATGCCGGAAGTGGGAGAGACGCTCGAGTACTGTCAGCTCGGAAGCTGCCGAGTTGAGCAGATATGGGGAGAGCCGTATTGGATGATCCCAAAGAAAAGAGAACCAGCTGGAGGTTCCGTCGTTAGCAGCAGTTTAGCACTTAGCAATGATAGTTAACTATAATTTCCGTTCTCGTTTGCCTCTTTGCATTTCTTTTGTTTTTGAAAGAGACATGGTAATAATAATATTAGTCACATTATTAAATTAAATGTCGTTCGCGTGGGCTTCACCGTGGCATGGCGCACCAACCATGTGCTGGTCGACGGGAGCGCGCTGAGCTTCTTGCTCGTCTCCTCGTGGTCCCAGCAGGTCGCGCGGTCGGCGATGCTCTTGAGGCAGCCCGGCCGCCCCGGCCGCAGCACGACCTGTCGGTGTTCCGTCCTCCCTCGCTCGCCGCCGTCCTAGGACGCCTCGCTCGACGAGGCGTTAACGTTCACGCCGCTGGACGCGGAGCGCCAGGTGAACGTCCTAACGACCAGGCGGAGCTTCGTGGAGCGCCTCTACTACATCGATGCGACCGACGCGGCCCAGCCGGGACCGCCGTCATCCTACTACGAAACGGCCACCACCTACGTCATTCTCCTCTCACCCCGCGCCGCCGTCCTCTCGGCTCCGGCGGCTTCCACCGCCGCTGCCTCTACCGGCACCCGCGTTCTTGTCCTCCTTGCCCCGCCGCGACACCATCCTCCTTGGCTCTAGCGGCTCCGGCTAGCGGAGCAGCTCCCACTGCCTGCATCTCTATCCACCTCGGTTCGAGCGGCCACCGCTGGATCCACCGCCACCAACCACCATCGGCTCCGACACAAGTTCCGTCAAGAAGCATTGCACTCTCCCGCCTCCACAGGCTACCGGTTGTCCTCCACGGCCTGCGAGCCGGTGGCTCCCACCGCCCCGCCCACAACCTGCCACCACCGCCGGTCCGCCATCGTCCATGGACCCTCCTCTAAAGCCGCGAAGCAACACCAACCCCGAACCCGGCTTGCGAGCGCGAGGAAGGAGGAGGAGAAGCTGCTGGCCCGCCTTGGGCTGAATTGAGGTAAATTTTTTTCTTCCAGTGATGGATTTAGGAATCGTAGCGTATGTTGTGCATAGTCACGGCGAGCGAGCGGCACCACTCGAGTCTGATGGATCACGCGTCTTCAAACCTTACCTTTTCGCTCCATGATTCGAGTATCATGGTGCGTTGGGGAGACAATGTATCACGTACTTCCTCCATTCACAAAAGAATACAATTATGTGATTCGTACCGGTCAAACTAGTAAAGAATACAATTATGTGGTTCGTACCGGTCAAACTAGTTCAAACTTAACCAGTTTAATTTATAGAAAAGTGAAAATTATATTTCTGTAAGAATTGTATTTTTTACGAAGGGAGTAATCATTTGTCGCCGTCTCAAAGAACGGGGAATAAGGGCAAATGTTAGAAGTCGCTCGGGCTACTGGCAGTCAAACAATCGCACAGTGCCTCATAACTATTTTTTTGTTGTGGAACAAATTTTTTTTATTTCTGAACATTTTTTTTGTATTGGTAGAACAATTAAAAAATTGTTCCGGAACAAAATAAATTTGTTCTAGAATAAATTTAATTATGGACCAGTTTAGACCCAACAATATAAAATTTATAGTGGGTGATAGGTCTGTTGGGGTCACCCGCGTGACCCCAGCAGCGCCCGGAATAAGTGCGGTTTTATAACTTGGTTTTTTTGCGCCTATATAAAAAATCAGCCCGCGTTCAAATTAATCCCGGCTCGTTAGGCCCAACTGGATGCGGACACCCACATATTAGCCCGCGTCCATGTATGGAGTTTATATTGTGGGCCTATGCCAGGCCCAACTGGGTGTCTGTTTATTTTATAATTTTTCATTCCCGGGATCAAGTGGGTGGCCCAGCTGGTAAATGCGTGGTACGCCGGAGCGCTGGCGCTGGCGGAGGTCGCGCATTTGCAGACCGGACGGCGTTCTCCGTTGCCGTGCCGTGGGCCGGGCCCGTCCGTGGTACTATACGTACGCTCGCCGTACAAAGTAAAGTAGCACGCGGCGTGCCGCGCTGTCACGCCCGGAAAGACGCTTTACAATCGGTGGTGATCGGTGGACGGTGGGTGACGTGTGGCTCGTACTAGTTTAGTACGCGCAGGGCCGTGCACCGCAGCAGCATCAAGTTCCGCACCGCCACTTTATTTGCATGCATATGCGGGGCGTATCATGTTGCCGTTGGGTGCTCGACCGTCCACAGTGGATGGAGCAAATGGAGGAGCAAATATACTATTTGACATTGTAAACGTACTATTTGGCACTGTAGACAGAAAGGACGTGGAAAACGAGGAGTAAGCAAATTTGCTCCTGCTCCCTCCGATGTGGTCGACCTTACCCATTCTCCAAATCCACGTCCGGTGAAATGGGTAGGAATGGACACAAAATACTATACCGATTTATAGATGGGTAGAGTATGAATATTCCCATCATAGACAGAGTACGGGGAGGGTATCCCCATTTCTACCCTTTGCTCAGGCCGTGTTTAGTTCCACTCTGTAAAAATTTTGAAAAGGCAACTTTCTACATTTGAAGTACTAAACATAGACTAATCATAAAAATAATTGCAGAACTCGTCTGTAAATCGCGAGACGAATCTAATGACCCTAATTACAGCATCTAATTACAGCCTAATTAGGTTGATTAGATTCGTCTCGCTATTTATAGACAGCAGTCGCAATGCGTTTTTTATTTCGTCTAGATTTAAGTCTCCATGCAGGTGCCGGAATTTTTTTTTGGAATTTTAATTTTTGTAACTAAACACGGCCTCAGTGAAGCTTGCCTGTCCCATTGTCTCTTCTGTGCTCATCCGCCAATCTCCGCCGCGTCCCTTGCCATGCGCACACCTGTGCAAGCAGGCAAGACCCTGCCACAACATGGATCTCACGCAAAGCTAGGATAGCTCTGGAGACATCATACAGCGACACGGGAAATCATAGGCTCGGCAGGGTGAGAAGCAAAGCAATGGCGGCAGGTTCGAGAGCAAGCAAATGGCAAGAGACACAAGAGCAAGGAACCATTGACGAGCTATTTTTGAAGAGGATTTTTTTAAACAAACAATTGGGTACTGATTCGTCATTCGGAGCTCTCGATGCCCGCGGCCTCCTGGAGCAGGTCCTACTTGGCCCAGACGGCGTCGCGCGGGCACGGCTGCCCGGCATCCAGCCAGTCCCAAAGCTGCCCCATGACGCTTCTGGAGCTCCATCCTCGATCTGGCGGTGGAGCCTGCGCGCGAAGATGGAGGAGAGCACCGGTGATGTCCAGAACCACGGCGTGAAGTAGGCGCCGCTACTGCCCCCCCCCCCCCCCCGCCCGCGAGCGGCGTCACCGCGAGGGCCGCGATGTCGTCGGTGAGCAGAACGTCCAATTAAACTTTGTCCAATTAATTATTCGTTATCCAATTGATATGGGTAATTGGATGTGGGTAGATTTAGGGAAGGTATAGAACGGGCAATTGAATCCTGGATACAGATATGGATAAATGCATAATTCCCCGTACCCTCCCCAACGGCAACATGAGGTGCGTAACTACTGGTCTACTGCCTGCGCAGCACCCGCACGCACAAAGCTGGTTCTGTGGCTGATCCGCCACCGCTGACTGCGATCACGCTAGTTTATCGATTTTCCATGTTCCCGTCCAAATTCTAACCCAACCGGTTGTCTTCTACTCTTCTCTACAACCCGCCGCCGCGCGCACGCACTCAATCAACCCGTTACCGCCTCCGCCTTCACGTGACCTCGCCACTGCTCCCACCTCCTCTTACACCGGTCTCAAAGGAAATTTCAGAAAAAAATTTTATGGTATTAAATTTTATACTATATTATCAGTTTTGCTCAAATGATGAGGAGAGAGAAGAAAACAATTTCTAAGTATGAAACTCAGCCAACACAGTTAGTCTCTGCCGTTAAACTATACATTAAGACTGGTCTTAAACTATCCAACAAAACCCCCGGATAACTCTTTCCAAACTCCGGCCGTCACAACTTGAGGAAGATGAGCAGGAACGTGTTGGTCCACCTGCGTACCTGAGCCTGAGGGCGGGCTGCCCCGCTCCGATCGGGCAGGAAAGCCAATTGAATTTAGAGTTGCCTAGCTTAGAGGCTAGTCATCAGGCTCCAAGAACGCAGGCTCTGCTGTTTGGTTGCCTGCCTAAGCCTCTAATTAAGGCAGGCTCTAATCGTTGTGCCGCCGTTTTTTTTATTCACACTCACCTCATGGACGGTAAGAACAGGTGCGGTTATGGACGGATGTGACGGAACCGCCAAATTAAAATTCTCAATTAACCGTAATGGCCGTCATTTGAACACATCGGGCGCATTAGGTTAATGGTTTAACTTGACAGTCCTTTCTCAGCCCACGTCCCAATCGAAACAACACCGATAGTTCCACGCGAAGATAAGCGCAGATGGTACAAGCACGACATGTGTATAAAAATACAACAATATACGCAAGACTCAACCGAAAGTTTTACAAACTAAGTTTGAAACATACATAATTTACAAACTTTACATTACTGAAACTAAGGTTCAAACAGAGGTAAAAGTCTACGACTACCACACTTGTACGCCGAGACGACCCCTAACTAAGTGTCTGGCTCCACAACCTCCCATCCCTCTGCGTCCCGACGGATGAACTTAACGTAGCAGGGACAGAAGTCTACGTCTGCGTGTCCTGAAATAATATTTCAACAAAAACCTGAGCAACTAATACTCAGCAAGACTTACCCAACTATTGGGTATACTTAGCCCACATATCTAGACATGCAAAGCTTTTGACTGGTGGTTTATTTTGCAAAAAAACATCTAAACGTGGATCCTTATTTTTCTGGATTTTTGCTCCAGGTTTTATATAGATTAACCGTGATCTACTATTTGCATAAACCATCTAGTTCGAACATGGTAGAACATTAAGCACAAATCAAGGTAGAATCAACATATATAATATAATCCATGTTTCATCTCATATTACTACGCTGCGACTCGGTGATCAAGGTGCCCATGTCCGAGAGCGACCGACGGCGAATCGATTCGATTTAACCTTGCAAGGTGGACCTAACCAACACGGCATGCAAAAGCCCCGTCGGACCACACGCACCAACTTTTCCCCTCCCCGCCTCGAACTACAGAACCGCCCCACCTGCATATAGTCAGCCGAGCCCTACGAGAGACCACCAAAAGTAAACTCATGCATCCCAATTCTCCGCGGCCACTTGACTCGCCCTAAGGGGTGGGTAGAAGTTCTGTACTTTCGAAGCAAGGCAGTACTCGGCTTACCGGTTTCGACTACCTCCTACTCCCGGCATGCGGTTAGTACAATTCAAACATGACCAGCAGGGCCGACAACGGTACGGTCCTTAACCGACATAGACGGAGCTATCCTTTCTCCGCCCGGTCTCAACTTCTATTTTTCCTTTCAATTCCAAAATTAGTAACTCATGTATGAGAACGTAAAATATCCTATATCTCGCGAGTAACTGGAAATTACTCGACTTCTACCGAACCCTATTTAGCATAGCACGTATACCGTCTGACATATACTAGTATAGAACTCATGGTACCTAAGGGTTATGCACCTAAGGTTCCATTCAACTCCTATGACTTTAATGCACAAGAATAGATATATATACATATATAATGTTGCATAATTTGAAATAGGGGTTATGCACCGGGGCTTGCCTTCGGGCTGCTGCTCAGAGCTGGGGTCAGACGGGCCTTGGGCCGGGTTCTCACGCTTCTCCTCCTGGGCTTGCTCCGGCTGCTCCTGTTGCGCCGCAATCACCTCATACACAACGTTCTCAACTGCGGATTCTACACGAATGCAGATGAAATAACTGAGAGCAACCCAACTATATAACTACTATACTTCGAAGTGAAATGTACTGCGGACTGTCCGCGGTTCAACTCGGCAGACCCCCCCAAGAACCACCAATGTTTCTGGAGAATTTTCTATACTGGCTGGCAGACTGTCCGCTCACCCTTAGCGGACTGTCCGCAATACACCTACGCCAAACCCCCAGAGACAACGGCGTCTCTGGACAAATTTCTAATCCTACCGGCGAACCGTCCGCCCCCCCCCCCTTGGCGGACCGTCCGCAGTTCACTCTTCCAATCCACCAGAGACGACAATGTCTCTGGACAAAATCCTAGACTCTACGGCGGACTATCCGCTCTCCAATAGCGGACCGTCCGCAGTTCAACCCTGTGGAACCCACCAGAGACACCATCGTCTCTGGACAATTTTCGAACTCCACGGCGGACTATCCACTCTCCAATAGCGGACCGTCCGCAGTACAATTCTGCGAAACCACCAGAGACAACATCGTCTCTGGACAACTTCTAACCTGACCTGCAGACCGCCCGGCCCTCCTAGGCGGACCGTCCGCGACTCCTGTCTTGCAACACCGCACAACAGGCGGCAGCAAGCGCGGCGGCGGCGGCCGTTTACCGGCGCCGGCGACGCACAACAGGATGGGAAAAGGCCAGGGAGCGCAAGTAACTCACCACGAATCCATTCCCACGGTCGGTTCGGGCGGAGGATGATCGGAGAAGCGGATCGACGGTGGGGCAAAACTTCAAGCGGCTCAAATGGTGACCGGTGGTGGTTGGGGCGATTTCGGCCGGGAAGAAGCCGGACCGGGGTTTGGAGAAGGTGGAGGAGGTGCTAGGGAAGGTGCTTACGCGAGGAATCGAGGTATGATGGCCGGAGGAGGGAGATCGAAGGAAAGGGGCGACGACGGCGCGAGCAGACGAGCTCCGCTCGCCACTGGTCGAAGTGAGGAGGAGAAAAGAGGAGGAAATGACAGGCGGGTCCGACATCCAGATAAATATTTGGGTGTTGCCTGGGCGGACCGTCCGCGACTCCCTAGCGGACTGTCCGCGAGGCTGGATGTTACAACAGAGTTCTCACTGCGGTGGTGCAACTCCCCCACACAGCTGGCGGTGCTCCCCGGCGCGCGGAGGTGGTCGCGGAGCCAGTACACGGCGGTGGAGGTACCGGCGCGGCCCGGCCGGCGCTCCCCGTCTAGTGGCAGTGGAGGTACCCTCGCAGCCCGTCCAGTCCAGCGATCCCCGTCCGAAGCTCCGCGTGGATTCTCCATGAAGCGGTCCTCTAGGAGCTCAAGGATGCCTGACCTGCTATGGCGTGCGAGCTCGCCACCTGCTGCAGATCCGCGCGAGGTGGCGGAGCGCTGGCTCCTGCACGCGGCAGCAGAACTCGGGCTCTTGAAGCGCCAAGCCTAACAGAGTAACCTTCCATCAGGATACGGTTCCTGCAAGTGACCAAATACAATTTTGAGCTTGTCGTGGTGTGCAAACCCACAGCCGGGTGGCGTAGTACACCCGCCTAAACCCTGAGGGTGCGTACTCGGGGGTTAACTAGGATTATCCCAATCTCGGTGGAAGAACGCGATGAACACAGCAGTTTAGAGTGGTTTAGGCCGCCGGAGCGTAATACCCTACGTCCACTGTGTGTTGTATTGCTTGTGCTCTCAAGAGGTTGAGAGCAGGGTTGTTCAACGTGAAACCGAGCTTGTGTTGTGAGAGTCTTGGAGTCTCTGTGTTCTAGCGGGCGTGCTCTCCCTTTTATATGTCCAAGGGGAGCACGTACACTGAGCGGGGCCCCGACATGTGGACCCGGCGATGTATTATAAACTACACTTTGGCCTTTAATGCCTTAGATCCGGAGATCTTGTCATCGGCTTCCGTGCGTAGCTTCTGACCAGGGATGGTCTTGAGCTGTCCTGTCAGAGTAGAGTCTAGCCTCTGCAGCCGCACGTCGAGGTCATGATGAAGCGCCGAACTACTGACTCAGTCCACTGTAGCAGCGTGCACTGTTGCTCCAGTCAGTAGCTGGTCATCATGACTCGTCGCCTATGCGCGCGGCGCTGAGTCTTTAATGCTTGCCTTGGTAACTGACGAGCCGCCTCGGTAACTGGCGATCCACAGTGTGGACTGACAAAAACTGCCCCGTGCCCAGAGGCAGCAGAGCCCGCCTCAACCACTCGCACTTAATGCGGGTGGGTGAGGGAGCTTCCAACGGAAGTCTAGCGTCCGCGCCCGCGTCTGCGTGACACGTGACGGCTCCGGACCCCTCCCGAGCAGCTAGCTGAGCCGAGAGGTCACAGGGGTCCGGATAGCCACGTGGAGGTCCCGGACCCATCTGCGGGGGTCCGGATGGCACGTGGAGGTCCCGGACCCACCTGCGGGGGTCCGGGTCCGCGGCCACAGGTGCTGACCATTTCCACCTCTGGGACACGTGGTGACACCGGACCCGTCCCCTAGCGGGAAGCGGGTCCGGGACCGTTGGTCCGGTGAGATGGAGTCGGATCCCAAGGTTCCGGCTGCTCAGCTCCTTAGGGCGTAGTCACGGATAACTACCACTACAAAAAAATCTATTGATCCATGACGATTAAATTTCGTCACAGATCACTAAAATATCGTTATAAAGCAGTATTTATGACGATCTCAAATAACGTCATGTATTGAGCGTCATAAATTACACCTCGTGACGTTCCTTAAATTTTCGTCATGGATTGCTTGATCCATGACGTTTCGAAACCGTCATAGAATGTCCTTGGGCCCCCAAAGCCCAACCCAAGCCCATTTTTTATGATAAAAATAAAACGTCACAAACAGTACAATATTCGTCATGGATTTTACTACCATGTCAATAACGTGGCTGATGACATGGTAATTGACGTCGATGACGTGATTGCTGACATGGCAATGATGTGGAAGTACTGGTGATGTGGCAGGTGAAGTCAGCCTCAGCCCATTTTTGAATGGACCCAATTCAAAGTGGGCCTGATTTCAGCCCAACATCTATTATTAGCTAACCAAATTCAGCTTTATACACAACCCATTTACCAAAACAAAAGTTTCAGCCCAAAGCACAATAAGCAATTGCAGCCCAAATATAACCTCATACGAATAAGGTTCCGGTGACGAGACTCCATTCAGACAGCGAACAATCACCAAACCATAGAAAATATTTTTTTCCCTTTTTATTTTATTGCACAATTGTGAAGTAACACATAGAAATAATTATTTTATATGCACCAACTAATTATATATATATAATAATACATATAAATGGTGCTGCAGAAGTTTCACTAATTTTCTAACTCATTTACTATTTTTAAAATTTTAAATGAATTTCTAAAAGTTTATTAACAGTAATTACAATTTGATCTACATGTATCTCAAATAATAATTAAAAATTTCATAAAAAGTACTTTTAAGTGTCTCTGTTCTACTATAGCTCATATCCCGAAAATGAAAGAAAATTTTAAATGTTTGTTAGGAATAATTTAAACATCTACTTGCAACTTTATTATGAAATAATGATACTAATACCAAAAATTTCTCTGAAAATTCTGGAAATTTCTATAGAATCCATTTTATGGATGTTTAAACTTGAAATAAAAGTTTCAATGGATTTTGCAAAAATTAGGATATATCTTGTTCACAAAATGGATGGATCTCTCACCTTGTTTCATATAAGTCAAGTCAAACTTGAGGATATTAATACCTCATAACAATTTCAAACTCTATGAACCCCAAATCTGGTGAGGGATGAACTAGATATCTTGAAATACTAATAAACAATCACACATTGGACATGACAGGAATTATATTCAATGTTTGTAATGAATTGGAAATTGAATTTGAACTTTATGCATTTAAATATTGAATCAAAATTGAATTTGACGTGACATTGCACTTTATGCATTTTTATGGACACTAAACATTATTAGGAGTGCGACAAAATTGTAATCACTATTTTTTGAGTTACACAAAAATTCAGACAAAATAGACAATTCTCAGTATTTTAGTAAATAAAAGAAAATGGTCAAAACCGCTTCATATATTACATGGGCCGAAATCATCCCACACCTGCACAGCATCAGGCAGCAAGGGGCAATAATCGCACGGCTCACTAAGGCCCAGATTGCCTTCCCTTTTTTTTATTGAAAGCATGTATTCAGCATCGTTAAATATATATATATCAAGGCCAAGGAGAGCACAAAAGATGGGGCGGCGCAGTGGTAGCTGCTGTGTCTGTTGAGCGGAAAGTGGCTGCTTTGAGTCCTTACTCCCATTTTTCACTTTTTACCATTTTAACTCTACTATTCATTGTATAAAAAAACTGCAATGCCAAATAAAAAAACTGCAATGCCAAATATATTCAGACTTACTTAGGCCATGTTTAGTTCCCTTCAAAATTCCAAAACTTTACAAGATTCCCCATCACATCGAATGTTTCAACGCATGCATGAAGTATTAAATGTAGCTAAATAAAATAACTAATTACACAGTTAGATTGTAATTTGCGAGACGAATCTTTTGAGCCTAGTTAACCCATGACGGGACAATAATTATCAAATACAAACGAAAGTGCTACAGTGTTTTACACCCAAATCTTTACGCAACTAAACAAGGCCTTAGTCTTATTTTTAACTAACTGTCACATTAAATGCTCGGATGTTAGTTTAATATAAAAATAATCGCATAAGTTGTAGATTTAATAGATTCATCTCGTGATTTGTAATAAGTCTATATTTAATGCTCTTAATTGATATTTAAATATACTATGTGGTGGGACTTATAACTTAATAAACTGGAAAAAACCAAACCTGGCTGCTGCCGCTGCACCTCTGCCCCCGGGGCCCTGGTCGCCGACACGTGCCTGCCAGAGCCCAGCCGGTCGCGTCCGGTTTGATTTTAAGTTGATTAGTCCATGCCGCGCGTGCATGGTCATGCTCCAGCTTGGGGCCTCTGTGATCTCACTCTTTGTCTCCCACCTAGCTTAATATTGCTAGCTTAACTGGGATTGTAAGCTAAGGTTAACTATATTTTAAGCCAAATTTAGTTAAAACTAATTGGATCATTCTAACTGGTGGATGCAGGGAAAATCCTATTATGATACCCATGAATATCATCAACAAGAAGTTCATCTTGTTTAATATTGTTGGGAAATAAAAGAAGGTATCATTCTTTATTCTAAGTTTGATGGCCAACTTTGATCAGATTTATTAAAAAATATTGTATTGTTTACAAGACTATCGCTTCAACCAAAGTGAAATGGAACTATGGACGAAACAAGCCACATAATGCATGCAAGGTTTCATTTCATTGTCCCAAAAGGCTAGCAATAGCATATAGTTCATTTATGTTCGGTTAATTAGACAATGTATCATATAAAATGAAACTCTCGCTCTTGGTAGATATGTGAAGGAGTCATCTCATTGGAAACCATATGAACCAAGTTTCATCTAGACAGAACTCATTTAATTTCTCTTTTCATAACAAGCACGCCATGTCATCAATTAGCCTGCGTGGCATACCATTTAGGAAGAACAAAACTGAACCTAAGAATAAAATGCCATCAATTGGTAACTAACTTCAGTATCGTGATGATGGATGGATCAAATTGCAGAGACACATGTTGGATAGATCCCCGAATCGGTCATGGAGACTCATTCCTCCACTTGTACGCGCCCCGAGGGGGAGGGGGAGCCGTTCCATGGCTGTGGGCCCCGCATCGCGCAATGCCAAATAAAACCCAAAGAGGCACGCGCCGGGCATAAGGGACGTTGGTTGTGCTACACTAGCCCCACATAAACCCTAGATTCAACCAGATCTACATGGAGGTCTGTCTAGAATTGAAGAGGATGCCCCGGTAGTTGACCCAGCACAGCCAGCGGTCAACGGGGATAACAACGTCGGTCTGCCAGATCGAGGCAGAGCTGCCAGATGTCATCTGGGTCATCGCTGCAGGAGGGAGATGAGCGGAGGCTCCGCCAAGAAGAAGGTGATGCGGAAGGAGGCTTCCCCTCCTGAAGTGGAGGAAAGAGCCTGCAAGCTGTCATGCTCAACCTCCCCCCTGTTCATCGCTGCACCTTTTTTTTCCGACACCACGCCGTGACCTCGCCGTCGCTGCCATGGCAAACAGCAGCACCAACGTGCAAGAGGTAGAACCCCTATCACTAAACCCGCAGCACATCTCCATGTTCTTTGTTCACTGTCATGACTTCTAGGCTCTAGCAGATCATCACCTACCTGAGCCTGTTGCTGCTGCTTGTGATGATTTAAGATGTGTGTATATATACTATCTAGTTTTTTTTTTTCACGGAACAGTCATTCCATTAACTTATGGGCACGACGAGATCGCCGGCCACCAGGCTCTCCATACCCGTAGGTACACCATCCCAGGATAGGTTGGTATGTGGAGAGCACGTACAACCAAGCGAAGCGAGCTCATGCGCTACACTGTTACAAACTCGAGAACAAAAACTCATAGAGAATGAGGAAAAACTAGCATTGGCTAGCTATGTATAAATGGATATGCGGCACATGAGCATTGTTTATATCCAAGGTGCGGGTCCTGAAGTCATTTATTACGCGTCCAGGCAGAATCAATATATTCACTCGTACTGCCTCCATACCCAAAATAATTGACGTCCAGGCAGAATCAATATATTCACTCGTACTGCCTCCATACCCAAAATAATTGACGTTTTGGACAAGGTTTGAGTCAAACCTTGAGAATATAAATCATGAATAACTCTCAAGTTGTTGCGTTTGAAAATGTAAAAATTATATTAATAGATTTGTCTTGAAAAATACTTTTATGAAAGTATACATATATTACTTTTTGATAAATATTTTTAGAGAAATAAGAAGTCAAAATTATATTTTGGAGACCGTGTCGCTGTCCTAAACGTCAATTATTTTGAGTATGAAGGGAGTACAACCAATTAAAAACAATAACATGCAAAAAGTAATCGGCAGAAATCATAAATCATAACCTGCTCACTGGTCGAACCAAGACATAGCTATTGGCTGCCCTAAATTTCACGCAACTACTAGCAGTAAACAAGCCGGGGGTACACGCTTGTCTAGTTGTCTTTTGCCGAGCTCGATTGGTGCTCGCGGCCGCGGTCACGGTCGCGTGAAATTCCGTAGCATTGGTATTATTGGTTGTGCGTTGGAGTGAACGACATGGTGAAAGCAAAGGGAAGAAAAAGGAACAACATGAATCTGTTTTTTATTTACACACATAGTCTTTAACCAACATGTGATTTACAATTACATTTTTTTTACAACTTACATTGAGATAAGTGGTAAAATTTTAGAAAGGTCGGTGTGGCATGGAGTAATTAAGGAAGGACAGTGGTTAGTGGGTTTAACTCTTCTAGACACAGCAGCAATATATGCTCATATTTTTCTAGAATTATTTAGAAATAAACGCTACTATATCTTTCAATAGTAAGACAACGAGATGCTTGTGTGGTGACTTGAGATCTTAATATTTGTTGGCCAATTTCTTAGAGATGCTCATAGGGATAATGTCTGCGAGCGTGTGTGTACGTGTTCAATGAACGTGCATATGTGTTTGTTTCAGCTTATGGCCAATTTTGAAGGCTCAATTTTGGCAATCCTAAAGTCAGATAATTCCTACAATTCAGAATCTAGCTAGAATCCATAATCAGCTGGACTCTCGATTTTCGATTCCGGGAGTCATCTGATCTTTGAATTTCCCGAAATTGAGCCTTCAAAATCGATCAGAAGCTAAAACAAACAGAGGCTATGTACAACGTTCCGTGGCTAGTACTCCCCGGAAATGAGTGGATGTGATGTTTTTACATTTTCATGTATATGGCACCTAGCAAAACAGTATTTCCCCTGACAAAATGAGTGAATGGTACGTTTTAGCATTTTGGCACTCATATGGCACCTAAGTTAAACACCAAAACAAAAATGTTTAATCTATTTATACATATGAGGTGTTAGCTGTCTAGTCGATGTCAATGGTATATATTGCATTGACTCGGATCCGATCTGTGGTTCAGCACAAAACACATGCCCCTATCATTCATAGGTCGATCCATAGCAAATTAGCATTACGGTTAGGGTACCCTTACGGATATAATGATATATGCATGGTTGATCGATCAGCCCAACTGTGTAAGGATGTGATCGGGTCAAGAGCTGTCATGCAATTAGGTGACGGTTGGCGCCCTAGCTAACTACTTCATAAGGACCAACAATACTCTTGTATGTAGCCTGGATAGTTCAATCAGCATTTGATGAGCTAGCTTAGCTAGCGTAGCAAGGCGGATAAGACTGCAACGTCACTACTACAGAACAGGCCTTTTGTTCCGGTTGGGAAAGACCTTTTGTCCCGGTTTCCCAACCAGAACCGCCAAGGCGGGACAAAAGAGTCCCCCTTTTGTCTCGGGTCAGCCAACCAGGACAAATGAGGACCTTTGGTCCCGGTCAGGGTCTGCCAGCGCCGACGTGGCAGGCACCCCCTTTGGTCCCGGTTCCTTTTTCTTTTGGGTTATTTCTATTCCATTTCAGATTCAATTTTGTATTAGAATTTAAGTGGAGTATGAACTCCACTAATATAGATAAATGTATATATATATTCATTTATGTAATATTAGTTCTTATTATTTATCGTATATATAGTAATTCACTATATATATACGATAAATAATAAGAACTAATATTACATAAATGAATATATATATATATTTATCTATATTAGTGGAGTTCATATATATATATATATACACACACACACGCAGATATGCTCACATACAAACATATATACTTGATTACATACAAAGTGCAACACAAAAGTCAATTACATAAGTGCAACTAAAGTTTTACTTAATTTTATCATATTTACTCATATTATCAATGTTTGACACGCCATCATAGTACAATTCTCCTGCCGGGTCCAGGACCTCGCGAACAATAAATCCGCACATGGCTTCTTGAATCGCCAGGATCCTTTTCTCTGGTAGGAGTGTATCATGCATTCGATAAACATGTGGAAATGAGAATATTGATTAGAACATTACAAAATGAGTTGCATACAATTATGATAAAGTTTTTTACTTACTTCCTTCTCCCATTCGCTTTCGGTCTTTTGAAGACATACCAGGCCATGGATATTCTCTATGACATAGTATGCGCATAAATTAGTTCCTTGCGCCTGCCTACGACACTTTAAGAGAAATAAATGAAGTAATTAGCTATCAATTAATGTATACATATATATTAAAGATACATTAAAGGATATGGAACATGCAGATAAAGTAGAATCCCATCCGTACCAGAAAGTCTGTCTTCTATTTTAGTTCGGCGCTGAAATTGCCACTATGCTTTCGAACGAATTTCTTCTAAACCCTGAAAATGAACCCAGACGAATAATTAAAGATAGTTGATTTCAAAAGCAATGGTGATTGAGGTGGTATGAGAAGAATTAATTACTTGTTCAACATGTCCCTCATGTCTTTGTATTGGTCTGGATCTCTCCGTAAAGAGTCCATAACAACTGCTAAGCTCAAGTCCGGAAATATGAGAACTAGTATCCAGTGATCTCTGCAAGATTTCATGTACGGTTAATAAAATTCAGTTATACAGAACTAAAATAGTTACATGGCAGAAAAGACTTACGCAAAGTTGTACGGAAATAGAATGAGACTCTTGTAATGTTGAATGCTTAAGTACTTGTACAAGTTTTTGAATGTTTCTGCAGGATTGCTCAGGAGATTCTTGCAATTCACAACCTGGGGGTCGACGAAGCCGATGTGATAATTAAGGATGGATTCGGATCGGATACGGATGAAATCGGATCCGAATGTCACTTTTTACCACATTTAAATCTGGATACGAATACGAATGCGGATCTCATCGGATACGAGTACAAAACATATAGTTCGAATCCGGATTCAAATCTGGATACCTTCTCGATTTGAAACATAGAGCTATCACGAGTATCAGTTTATTTTGTCAATAATTTTATAGTAGATCAAAATCATTATACAAGTAGGGAGTAAAAGATTAGAAGATAGCTAATAAAAAAGAATATAATTATCTATGTATAGCTTTTATATTAAATATATAATACTAATTTTAAAGGTAAAATAAATAAATATTTAAATACTTAATAGTTAGGATATATAAAAAATATTTTATCATTAAATAAATAATTAATTTGACTCGTATAAAATAATTTTAATCATGAAATAAATATATTAAATAGTTAAAGTTAATTTTTGTATCATTACTAATTTTAATAAATATATTATTAGTTATCTAGCTTTCTAAATAATTTAAATAGTGTACATCATTAAGTAATTAGATATAAAGATAAGTTTAAGATTGTCTCACTAGTCACTTTTTCTTTGCGGATACGGACGGATATGGATCGGATCGGATATTCCTCGAATACGAATATGGAATCAGATAGAGAAAAGTTCTTAAAGTCGGATTCTGATGCATCCATATGACATCCATATTAAAATCGAATACGAATGCGGATATCCATATTTACATTTTAAGCGGATACGAATACGGATAATTCGGATGTTCAGCCATCCGAATCCATCCTTGGTGATAATACCCTTTTTTCCGGCATGTTTGAATCTCCATCCTACGGGATACAAAATGAAGTAAGGAACCTCCATCGTTAGTTATATATGGTAATGAACAAGATTTAAAGAACACACTTACAGAAGCCACAAAGTGACGATAGAAATGTCGAGGGCGTCCTGATAGTATAATTGGTACACTTCTTCCCAATCAATCCATATGATGGCCTCTCCACGAAAGAAATCTTCATCTCCAATCTTTGCGCCCTGCATGAAGTTGCATTGTCTCATCGCCTTCATATACAAGTCATGTAGCCTTCGCATTTGCGTTGGAAGGAACTGCACAATCTCTGGGGGGACAAGGCTGGTGCCCTCCTTATAGTGCCATTTCACCACTGGAGCTATCGGATACTCTTTCAGCGGATTCGGATCTGGATTCGAAGCCCCTATTATCTTATCAGTAGTGAGCTTTGCTGATTGTAAGAACCTAAGAAAGCCTTGTTGTTCCTAGTTTAGAACAACTAGTGGTTCTATTGATTGTTTCTGTTGGGCCCCGAGCTATGGAACACCGGACGATGACGACCCTGATTTTCTCTTGTCGTATGATTTCTTAATCGAGCGGTCGTAGTCCAAAAGCGGCGGTTTCTCAATGAACTTTCTCCTATTCGATTCCTTCATTCTAATAAAAAATTTTAATTTTGAAGGGTCCAGTGGTTTATCCTTATTCTCTGGCTCCATCTTTTTTCGCTTCTTTGGCGATGGCGGAGAAGGTGAGCCAGGAGATGGCGGCTCAGCAGGAGTAGTCGACGGCTGCCTAGGAGATGGCGGCTCAGCAACAGAGTGTTCTGGGGCAGCTCCCAGAGATGGTGGCGGAGGAGGTGAACAACGATCGGGTTGCGGCGATGCCGGCCTTGATCCCTGATCGGTAGGCTTGAGGATGATGTACCGCTTGTCCCATAGGATGTAACCATGAATAGCGTCTGCTAGTGTTGTCTCCCCGTCACCTCCAGAAATATCGAGCTCGAGATTCTTCCAATCATTGCACACCTCCTCGACCCCAACTTTAGCATATCTAGCCGGGATCTCCTGCCCATGGTACACCTCGCCTGGTGTGCTTGGCATGGCGGAACCGTACGCTACCGTGAACCTTAAGTTCTTACTGCAAGTTTGAAGCGCACAAGGTGTCCGTTGGGTGATCTCATCCACTGGATAGTGCTGCTCGGTCGTCGTATCAATAGCGGCGATTCCCGTATCGGCAGGGAGGCCTGTGGAGGCGCAGCTGCTTTTACTTGAGATAGGTCGGCCGCATCGACAATAGGCACTGCAGGAACTGTTTGCTGTTGCTGCTGCTGGCTCATTGCTAAGGCCACCTGGTGTTTAACCTCTTCTGCCATTCTTTCATCTTGTGAGAGGAGCTGTTCCTCTAGCCTTCGCAAGTGCATGCGCTCCTCGTTCTTCCTTCTATCACGGCTTCTATATGTATCGATGTAATCTCTGAAGCCATATTTCCACGCAACCACTCCCTTGCCCCTTCTATGCCCCGGATGTTCTGGGTTTTGAAGGGCGTATGTCAGTTCGTCCTTTTCTCTATCGGGCTGAAATGTGCCTTGGCTAACTGCTTGTATGGCCTCCTGTAGTCTGCGGGCCACTTGCTGAATTTTCTGGCCAAAGATGCACTCACCCGTCTCTGGGTCCAATGTTCCACCATGAGCATAGTACCAGTTCTTTGAATGTTCGGGCCAGGTGATGGTTGCAGGCGTGATATCTTTGTCAATCAAATCCTGCTTCATCTTCTCCCATTTTGGTTTTGCCATCTTGTACCCACCTTGCCCTAGAGTGTGATGATATACTTTTTTGGAGGCATTTTCCATGGCCTTTTCCACGTTCCGAATCCCAAGCTCTGAAGACTTATATGCCACAAAGGCATTCCAGTAGTCCTTCTGCTTTGCAAGATCTCAAGTGAACGCTGGTGTTTTCCTTTTCTTGATATAATTCTTCATTAGATTCTTCTTAAATGTCTGAAGTTGTTCGGCCATCTTGCTCAGGGTCCAGCGCTTAGCTGCTTCTTCTGATTCAGCCGGAACTATGAAGTTCTTCTTCAGATCCCGCCAGAGCCACTCCTTTTCTCTTTCAGGCACCGCATCCCTTTGCTCGCTTGTATTGTTAGGTTTCCATAACTTAAAGCTGATAGGGATGTGGTCCCGGACAAGACAACCACATTGCCTAACGTATTTCTTTGCGGCTGCTTCTGGAACGATTGGTTCGCTATCTGGAGCCGCTTCTGTTATGATAAATCGCCCTTCCAATTTTTTGGTCGGGCCTCACTTCGTTTTTTTGCTCTGCTGACTTGATGATCCAGATGGCTTCAAAAAAAATAAATATATATTCATGATTATGACTCATTGTAAGTACGACTTAGAACACAAGGATCGATGTTCAGGTATATACGTTTGCTTCCTGGTCAGCAGCAGCAGCTGTATTTTGATCTATTTCCTCGCCACCGGACATATTGAGGTATATGTCGGTATTGACGGCATCACCGGTGTCGTCGGCATGAGGAGCCGCGGCCGCGCTACCGGATGCAATCATGTCCATTAAGAATTGCTCATCATCCATCTTGTCACATCGCGAGACCATCTTAACTAAATATTGAATATACAAATTGTTTTGATCAAATTAAAGTAAGTATCCAACTTAATTTCCATCTAAATTTGAAACTAAAATTTCAATACATTTCAAACTAAATTTTAAACTAAATTTCCAAAGTAAATTTGCATACTAATTTCTAGGGATCCAAAATTTCAAGGATAAAAAATTCTATCTAAATTTCCAACTAATTTTCCAAACTAAATTTCCAACAAAATTTCCAAAGTAAATTTGCATACTAATTTCTAAGGATCCAAAATTCCATCTAAATTTCTATCTAAATTTCCAAACTAAATTTCCATCTAAATTTCCAAACTAAATTTGCATACTAATTTCTAAGGATCCAAAATTCCAAGGATCAAAATTTCCATCTAAATTTCTATCTAAATTTCCAACTAATTTTTCAAACTAAATTTCCATCTACATTTCCAAAGTAAATTTGCATACTAATTTCTAAGGATCCAAAATTCCAAGGATAAAAATTTTCATCTAAATTTCCAACTAATTTTTCAAACTAAATTTCCATCTAAATTTCCAAACTAAACTTCCATACTAAATTTCTAAGGATCCAAAATTTCAAGGATCAAAATTTCCATCTAAATTTCTATCTAAATTTCCAACTAATTTTCTAAACTAAATTTCCATCTAAATTTCCAAACTAAACTTGCATACTAAATTTCTAAGGATCCAAAATTCCAAGAATCAAAATTTCCATGTACATTTTATCTAAATTTCCATCTACACAATTAACGACTTGAATTACAAACAATATAATGCAGTAAACAAACTGAATAAAAAAATTGTTGCCCTCAAATTTGAACCTAATTTGAACCCAAATTTGAGGGCAACATTACTGTTGCATCAAATTGTTGCCCTGCACGGGGCCGCCGCCCGCCGGCCTGCAATGCCGGCGTGGGCAGGGGGTCTGGGGCGGCTCACAGCGAGGAGGACGGCGGACGAGGCGGCGGCGCTCGGGGCGGGGACGTCGAGGACGCGCGGCGGCGCTCGGTTAGCACGACGCGGCGGCGCGGCGCTGTAAGGATCACCGGGGTGTCCGACCCTAGAGGGGGAAGGGGTGAATAGGGTCGCTAATCGATTTTTAACCTAGGGCTCAAACTACTTGCATAAGATAAACCTAACACGTCCTATACATGCTAGTTATGACTAAGATTTATCTTTGCTATTCTCTACTTACCCCAAAATACTTGCAACCTATAACCAATCCTAATCAAACTAACTAGGAAAGTAGAGGCATGCAAGGTAGAGTAAATGCGGAAACGTAATATGGTAAGTAAAGAGGTAAGTGCAAGAGGGATGCAAACTCCCGAGTAGACACGGTCATGTAACGTGGTTTGGCACAAACGCCTACGTCCACGGGACACCGAGGCTCTTCTGATCACCGTCTTGCACTACGCCACCAAGGCGATGCCGGCAAGCAAAGGCAAGTGCCCACAAGACACTGAGTCTCGTGCACCGCCACCGTCTCTCTCGGTCACCCAGCCGAAATCCACTACGGAGCTTCTCCACCAAGGAGGGGGTCTCCTCTTCCCCCGCACAAAGTGTCGTTGCCACTCTACACCAAGTCGGAGGGTCACACGACGGATCACAAGGATTGCTTTCCGCAGCAAGACTTCTCTCAAGGGAGCTCTCGCAAGAACTAATCCCTATTACAAGCACTAAGCACTCTCACAAGTGTGCTTAAGCATATATGATGTACAATGAAGCTCTATGGTGTTTGGAGATGATCTTTGGCTCTTGTATACTTCCTTGGTCTCCAGCAACCTCAAATGAGCCGTGGGGTGGCATATATATAGCTCAACCCTCCAAACTAGCCGTTGGGAAAAAGGCTGACGAAATCCCTTAACGCTGGTTAAACCGACGCTCCAGTTTTTGTCATCACCGGTTTAACCGGTGAGTGTATTTTCCCAGCAACTAGCCGTTACAATCTTCCAACGGCTATTTGATCAATCGACCGACGCTCTCAAAATTAACATCGGTTTAATCGGTGAGTGCAAGCTCAGAAACCCCCCGAAAAATGGAGTCTCTGGACAACTGCACCGACGCTCACTTTTTCTTTATCGTCGGTTTAACCAGTGCCTCTGGGTCAGTCTTCACTTCAAGTCATTGCACCGACGAGTTGTCTTCAGGCATCGTCGGTTCAACCGGCGCAAAACCCTAGTCTCAGCTTTCTGGGTACATTGCACCGATGAGTACAATTTGCCTAACGTCGGTTTAACCGGTGCCTAACGTAAAATATCTTGTCCCAGTTGGTTGCTCCATCCGGGACCATTAGGGTGACGCTTTGGTCCCGGTTGGTGGCTCCAACCGGGACCAAAGGCCCCGGGGACCAATTGTTCCGGTTAGCCGTTGGACCCGGGACTAAAGCACTCTTTGGTCCCGGGTCCAAAGGCAGCCGGGACAAATGACTTGGACCAAAGGTCTGTTCTGTAGTAGTGCGTGTTGATTGTAAGTTATAATAAGTAGCTGAAATTAGGTATATGTCCAATCTACGGGCGGCATTCATGTCGCAATAAGCACATATACAGTTGTAAAGAAAAAGCTTGGCTTTGTTGAGATTGTTTAAACTTAGACAGCAAAATCTGTCTAACTTCGTTCTTATTATTAGCACCTTGATCAATTAAATTTGCTGGATATTTTTCTTGCTACAAAAGTGCTGCAAGGCTAAGGTTAATTGAATGTGTGGCAAAAACGAAACTGTATCTTAATCTTTTTTGTAAACAAAGTAGTGGCAGAGTGGAATCAAGATTAATTGAAATTACAAGTTTTTTTTAACACTTTACACACGTTGAATTTTATATACACTCATCCCTACGACATGTCCTGGACCCTGGCCAGTAGATTTCGAATTTAACGAAGTCACTTTACATACATGCCATCTAGGACTCAGGACCGAACGAGCAAGTTCCACCACTGCTACCCTATTAATCAATATATAGACTACACCTCAAATCGAGACCAAAATGTGTGAACAGTTAGTATAAGAGTAATTAAGGTACTAGAAAAAAATGTCGTATCAAGATTTAGAATATATAAACCGTACATTGCAAATCCATGCTAAATAAATTTGTGGGAATATATATACTCCCTCCATTAAGTTATGATAGTTATATTTTCTTCGACCAAAGGCCTCACACCCGGTTTTATATAAAGCTTAAAAGTGTTCTTACATTTGGTCGAAACCAATGGGGTTACCAGCAACATGAAAGGTACTTAGTAGCGAGGATTACAAACTCGCGAGCCCTCTACAAACAGCAAAAGGATAGGAAAACCTCTAATCCACAGTATAGCCAGATCAAACCCCACGCAGAAAGAGAGTTAGCAAACTTCGAGGTTCACCACAGGGACAACTACGAGAACACTAGAGAAATTACATAGCCATCATCGCCTGGAGCAAGTCGTCCAGCTTCGCCCTGTCTGCCTGACGCAGCAACGGCTTCCAGTTTAGAAGAAACGCCTTCGTCTTGTAGACGAGCTCCGCCAGGTTCTTCATGAGTTTGTCGTCGAAAACCAAGGCGTTCCTCGTTTTCCAAATCGCCCAGAGCGCACCTGCACAAAGAAATAGGAAAAGAGCGCCAAAACGTGAGGCTCGTCGATGTAACAAAATCTCTGCTAGCTCCGCACAGGTAGTTGGGGCAGACACTAAACCTCAAATATCTCGATTCTCAAAAAAAACCCCCTCAAATATCTCTGATAAGGATCCACACAAAGTTTGCTACCGGGCACATCAACAAGTTATGGTCAGTTGTTTCCCTCTCTCCGCACAGTTTGCATTCTTCTGGACCCGCCCATTTTCTTTTTCTAAGTTGGACTGAAGACTGAATTCTGTCATGGAAGGCCATCCAAAAAAAGAATTTAATCTTCAAAGGTATTCTGCAATTCTAAACTTTCATCATCAAACTATCCTTTACCCCGCCAAAAGTCATTGCAGCATAAAGGGATTTAGTGGTGTATTTTGTCTTCTTCTCCAGCACCCAAAATGATTCATCTCTTCCTGGAGTAAGTGTGACTTGGTTCACTAGCTCTACTAAGCGCGCCCACTCCTCCAATTCTTCATCATTTAACGAGCGTCTGAACTCAATGTGAGTCATCCCAGAGCCGCATACATCATTGACCAAAATGTTGGGATATCTACAGTACTTATACAGCTGGTTAAACTCGACACTTAGAGGGCAATCTCCAATCCATAGGTCCACCCAAAATCTGATTTGCTTGCCTTCTCTTATTTGGACTTTCCTACCCCACTGAAACCACTGACGCACAGAAAGTAAAGATTTCCAGAACTGAGAGCCAAAATTTTGGGTCAATTGAAAGATGCTCTTATCTCCCAAATATTTCTAACACAATAATTGAACACATAGGCTATCATCTCTCTTCTCCAATCTCTCAATCCACTTGGCCATCAAGCAAATGTTCATAGCCCTGATATCTAGGAAGCCAACACCACCATATTGTTTTGGTCTGATCAAAGTTTCCCGTGTCACCATATGATATTTACGTTTCTTGTTTGTGCCCTGCCAAAAGAACTTCTTCCTTACTGAGTCAAGCGCTTGGTAGTTTCCCTCATATAGCATATATACTCCCATTCTATACATCGGTATGCTTGACAAACATGAGTTCAGCAGCACTGCCTTCCCTCCTGAGGACAGAGTATCACACTTCCAAGTTCCAAGGCGTCGTTTTGCTTTATCTACCACAAAATTCAGTTGGGCTTTAGTTATCTTGTTGACACTCACAGGTATCCCCAAATAAGTCATTGGCCACACATCCATTTTGCATCCAAAGAATTCTGCAATCTGTTGGCGTTCTGCTTCCTCTATCCCTATCACAAAGACCTCACTCTTCTCATAGCTTATCTTCATACCTGACATAGCCTCATAACAGAACAGGATAAACTTTAAATTCCTCTTAGAAACTTGAGTATTCCTAAGGAAGATCACTGCATCATCTGCATATTGAAGATGAGAAAGCCCATTTTCAACCAAGTGAGGCACCAGCCCCTCCAACTCCCCTCTCCTGCATGCAAGCCTAAACATTGTTGAAAAAGCATCCCCTACTAAATTAAAGAGCAAGGGGGATAGTGGTCCCCCTGTCTCAGTCCTTTATGGCTTCTAAAGAAAGTACCTCGCTCTCCATTCACATCAATTGCAACTCTGCCACCTTTGACAGTTTGCATCATCCAGCTCACCCAAGTTGAGGAGAACCCTTTCTTGAGTAACACCTCTTCTAAGAAAGTCCAACTCACCCTGTCTTATGCTTTCTCAAAATCCAGTTTTAGAATGATTCCCTCTTCTTTACTGCTCTTCAAATCATGGAGTACCTCCTGTAGAATAACTATCCCATCTAGAATTGATCTCCCAGGAATGAAAGTCGTTTGATTCCTGCTGATAATTCTACTAGCTACTGCCGTCAGCCTCAAGGTCAGAACTTTGGTGATAATTTTGTATACCATGTTCAGAAGGTAGATTGGGCGAAAGTGTTTGACATTGTTGGGTAATTTCAGCTTTGGGATTAGCACAATCACTCCATAATTCAGCCTCCAAAGGTCCAGTGATCCCTTGTGTAGGTCATCCAGCATCTCCAGAATAATATGCCGCAGCTGTGGCCAAAAGTGTTTAAAAAATTCTATTGACAGCCCATCAGGGCCGGGGGCTGTTCCATTCTTAATTTCTTTCAGCGCTGAATCTACCTCTTCTAGAGTAAAGGGTCGGGTTAAACTCTCATTCTCAGGTTCAGTGACCTATTACTCAGCACTCCAGAGCTCGTCTCACAGATGAATGTCAGCTGTCACCTCCTGTCCAAAGAGCATCTTGTAGTAATCAGTAATGTGTCTTCTCAGCTCTTCATCATCAGAAATCACCCTCTCCCCATCTTCCAGAGATGTGATCCTAGATTTTCGTTTACGGCCGTTTGCACATTTATGAAAGAAGGAAGTATTAGAATCTCCCTTTAAGATCCATTTCTCTCCCCTTTTTTTGCTAGTACAGTTCCTCAACCACATAAATTTCCTACAGCTCATTCTCAAGCTCATACCTCCTTTTCCATTCTTCTTCAGACAGCTGCATAAGGTCTGACTTTCCATCTAAATTTTTAATTTCCAACAAAATCTCTTGTTTATGCTTCCTTCTTGCACTATCACAGTTGGCTCCCCACCCTTTCATAGCTCTTCTTAGTTTTGAGGAGACCACACGCCAATGGTCCAGACATCTCTGCTTATGGCGCTGAGGCCATTTGGAAAGCACCCAAGGGGTGAAATCCTCATGTAAAATCCTAGAAGGTTCAGACCTGAAATAATGAGGTGGTTTTCTTTCAGGAGGGCCAGAATTCACCAATAGTGGATTGTGATCAGATCCAATCCTCACCATGGCTTGCACTCTCACCAGTGGGAACATATCCTCCCATGAGTTGTTCACAAAAACTCTATCTAGCACACTCTGAATGGGGTGCAGTTGTTTGTTTGTCCAGGTATATCTGCTACCCCCCCTATTTAACTCTCTTAACTCTGCTTCATCTATCATGTCATTAAAGGCATCCATAAACCGGTGATTCACATTACCAGAGGACTTGTCTTCAGTTCTTCTAATCAGGTTAAAATCACCCCCAATAAGTAAAGGAAGCTGGGTTCTTTTAATCTTGTCTAGGATTTCTTGCAAAAAGGGGATTTTCCTCTCATCCTGAACAGGCCCATACACATTGATCAAGGTCCACACCTCTCCATCCTCAGAATTCCTTAGTTGCAGACTCTGGTAAAAAGTTCCTTGTTCCTCTCCCTCTACCTCTACACATTCTTTGGAAGCCCCAATCAACAAACCTTCAGAGTGACCGTTAGATGGAATCCGGGACCAGAAAAAGAAAAACCTCTGGCAAGGCTGTCCAATTCTCTAGGTCTAAAGAAATCTTTAATTGTTTCCTGCAGACAGATGAACTGGGGGTTTTGTTGTTGGCATAACTCTACAAGTTGTCTTCTTCTACCCACTCCACCCAAACCTCTTATATTCTAGAAGAGGATCTTCATGTAGCCTGGTCTATTGTCCCTCCTTGCCCACCATTTTGGGAGGAGGGTTCATCATTTTCATGGGCTAAGGTATCCATCTCTTCTCCACTCTGCATATCACTCTCTACTATTGACATTTTCTGCATTTTTCTCTTCTCAGCAGCTTTCTGCAGGGTTTCTTGGGCTAGCTCTTTACCTTTAATCAAGGAGATATTTGCAGAACTCACATTGTCATACCCCAAATCCACTCCAAAGTTAGTAGCAATTTCCTCCAAAATGGAGTCATCAGTATTCTGTAGTACAGAGAAAGGATTAGAAAACATACATGTATTCATGTCCTGCTGTTTTGGCTTGAATATAGTTGCATCATACACAGGTAGACTATCCCTCTTAACCCTCTTACTATGCCTGCTAGCTTTAGGAGGAAGTCCCATTTCTGGAAGGACAGGTTGAGGTTTGGCTGCACTGAATTCAGAAGATAGAGTTTCAGTATGCTGAGAGCCAGACCCCTTTTCTTCTTGCTGCTCACTCAAAGCTTCAATGTTCGTAACCAGATTCACAATTTCAGACAGACTCACACTCTTCTCAGTGGGCATCCCAACTTGGGGAAGGTTTGTCACATTCACACCTACCATGTCTACCTCTTTCAGTAGTCTGATCAGGGGATAACAATATCTTGTCTATAGGAGATTTTTCTCTGGCCTTCTTGATGACACCTGCTGATTGGCATTTTCATCATTCTCTATCTGATCCTTATTACACTCAGACAGGCCCTATTCTTGCAACATGGCTCTTTACTGCTCCCATCCCCACTCTGTAGAGGTGGAGGACCAGATTTCAGCCACACAGAGTCTATACTTCCAAAGCTATCTTGAGATTCAGGCTTTTCTTCATCAGTCAAGTCATCATCATCCCCCCTGATCAGATGGCACATGTGGTGGTTTCACAGGACCTTTATCAACCACAAACCAGGATATCTTGTGTCCCTGCTTGTTGATAAACACATTAGAGGTGCCATTGATTTTCCTTGGGTCTTTACATGCAACCTTTATCCAAACTTCTTTCCATGGCAATATTAGGTATCTCCAAAGCTCTCACCCAAACAGTATGCAAAGTATCAAAGGACTCAGGGTCCCTATCAGTTTCCTCTACTGAAGCAAGCAGATCATAACACATGAATTTGATTTTTCCCATTCTCTTAAGCAAATTTAGAATTTCAGGGGAAGGCACAACAATTATAAACTCAATTGATGACAATCTCTTCACATGCCAGTCAATCTCAGAGCCCACTAAATAGTTTAATTCCGTGGAAATCTTAAACCTAGTCCCCCTCCCCTCATGAACAGTAACAATGGCTTTGATCTTTTTGTCTGAATCCTCTACCTCCTCACTCTTATCTTCTGAGACATTTAAACTATAGAACAACTGCCCAAGCATGCCAAAACCACATAATTTGAGACCTTTATTTGGCTTAGCATTGGGGCATTTACACGCAATATGACCAGTTTGCTTACAACCATAGCAGAAAGATAGGTTTGAACATTGTGACTTGTGATGGCCGAACTTATGGCAGTTGTAGCACAGCATACCTGGATTCTGATCAGTCACTGTTTCCTTGCGTGGGCATCTCTCTTCCATTTGCCCTTGGTCCCATCTGGCAGGCTGCAGTGGGGGTGGCATCCCTCGGCGCCGGTCTTCATGTTCACGATTCAGCTTGAATCTTAGGTCTTCCTCTGTCATCTGGCGGACCTCACGGCTGTTCTCCCCCTCTCCTTGCCTCTTCAATCCCGCTAGATTCTGATCTCTTCCACTCGCAGCTCGAGGGATCTCATCTCTACCATCACGAGTCCCTCTCATATCTCTACTTTCCCGGGGAAAATTGTTGCGACCTCTCTGCATCCAGTAGTCTCGCTGATTCTCACGGCCATCCCGATTTTCTTGGGGACGGTGATCCATAGCTTCCTCACGAACCACCTCTGCGAAGGAGCGCGAATCTGTGGACGAGGGTTTCACTCTCCTGAGGTGTTTAGATTTGGCACCAAACCTGCGAACTTCACTGGGGCGCGCTGGAAACCGCTCGGGGGCTGGATCCCAAACCCTAGAGGTTTGGATCCAAAACCATCCTGAGCAAGTGGAAGATGTATGGGGAGTGTAGGAGTGGGCGAACAGATCCTGTATATCGAGTCCCAAACTGGGCCGATCCGCAGATGCCGGCCCAGTTCGTGGCTCACCTCGCAGCCCAACATCACCACCAGCCCAATCAGTCTCTACCTTTGTCTTCTCCGCCCCCTGTATCCTTTGTAATCTCTTCACTCTCGCGCCTGACTCCGGGGATTGCTCTACTTCGAGCAATTGATTCTGATGGGTGGATTCACAGCTCTGCCAACGAAATTGTAATGGCGAGTCCGGTAATCTGAGGGTATTCGAATCCATGGCAATCACCTGAGGAATCGACATATGTTTAACTCTACTCTCAATCACTTTCGAACTCGGCGATGAATGCTTGGGCAAGCCGAAAACCAGCGACGTGGTTCGCGCACCAAGCACCACCGCCTCCTTCGCCACATCTACGCAACTCGCACCAACTTCCTCAGTTGATGGGGAGGGAGTTCTCCTGTGCACGAATCATTGGCGGACCCCAACGCACCTGGAACAAGGGTGAGTCTCCTTGCGTGGTGGCCCGGAACGTTGGGCCTCTTCCAGCCCTCGCGATGCGCAGTCGTCTCCTCCGCCCGCCGGAGCGGAGCCGGAGCCGAACTCGCAGATGGCCCTGCTCCGCCACGATCGGCGGCAGGAAGGGGCGGCAGGGGATGGGCGGAGTCGGGCGGCGTGCGCGAGGAGGACGAACCGCTCCGCTCACTCGACATTTTCTCATAATTTTGTCACTCTATCAGTTAGCCAAAAATATGGCCACAAACCTCCATGCGAATGTCTCCAAGAAAAGTTCCATGATGATGGCTATATTTTCAAAATTGAAAATTTCAGAATTGATCGCTATTATATATTCAGTGGCGGAGCGTGCCGTCAATCCGGGGGGGCAGACGCTATAGTAATACCAACAGCCATCCTGCAATACGGCAAGCACGAGAGTATATGTTTGCTTCATGTCATATGTCTTCCCAGCAAGGGCTGGCAGCCGACGGCCATGGCAGATGCTACTATGCTAGACTGGAAAGCAGGGCACCCTAGCAGATGCGAGAGGGAGGAACCGAGGGCATCAGACAGCTCGGTGCTCGCGTTTCTTTGGGGGCGAGGGAGCCTAGGTGGTGTTTGGTTCCTAAAAGTCCCTGGACTAGTTTTAGTCTCTGGGCTAAAACAAAAAGTTCCTCCCTGTTTGGTTTGAGAGACTAGAGGGACTAGAAATCATTATTTGCAGTGGTAAAAGGACTCAAATACGCCTCTCCTTCCACCTCACCAACAAGCTCTGCTCCTCCAACCACCTCTCCGCGCCAACAAGCCCGGGAGGAAGCCGTCGGCCAGGAGCGCCCAGTGTCCGCCAATCTAGGCCCCGCGTCGCGGGACCGCGCCGCCGCGGCCTCCTACGGCGTCTGCTCACGCAGTGCGCGGGCCTCGCCGTCCTCGCTGCCGCCGCGACACGTGCCCCGGGGCCGCTCCGTGGGGCGTTCGCCGTCGCACGCGGCGAAGCGGCCGTCGACGGAGCACTGTCGCGCCGCCAGCCCCGCCGCGCCCGTGCCACCGACCCCAACCAGGAGCTCGCCGCGGAGCATGTGGCCCCCAAGGGCGCCAAGGACGAGGAAGAGGAGTGGCTGGCCGGAGTGGCTGCCCTCGAGCCACTCCCTCTCGGCGCCCTCCTCCTCCTCCTCGCTGGAGGCACCGGCGGAGTAGGCGGGGTGCCGGCCGCGGACCCGCGGGGGGCGGCGCCGCCGCCATGGACCCGCCGCCGTGCCGTGCGCCCTCGAGCTCCACGGGATGCCGTGCCGTGCTGGGATGCGCATGCGGCGCCGGCGGCGGCGGAGGAGGGGGTAGCGCGTGCGGTGTCGGCGGTGGCGGGGGGCTGGCGCAGAGGAGGGGAAATCGGGTCGCGACTCGCGAGGGGGTGGGGGTCACGGGTGAGGGGGTGGGAGTGGGTCCCGCAGGGTAGGCTGGAATCCAAAGAAAAAAGTCCCAAAAAAACTCCTCTTGAGAGTCTTTTTTATTTTAGACTCTAAGGGACTTTTAGCCTTTAAAAAATCCCACCTATTTGTTTTTTAAATTCCATAAGTCTCTAGGACTTTTGCATAAGTCCTTCTAAACAAACAGGGCCCAGTATGGCCCCCAACGTAGCTCCGGCAGTTGCTATATTAAACTTTGGCCTCGAGAGTCCGCAAGTTGTCCGTTCAGTATCCCCCCACAACTTCGGCGCCAGCATGCGCGCCTGGGGAAACTGGATTGTTGGTTTTCGACGTGGCCCTGGCAGTTAATAATTTCATATCAATTTCATGTCTCCAACAGGGCAGGGTAAATATTTATGATTTGGTGGCAGATCGGGTTTTTATGATTCGGTTCCAATTATTATTCTGTTGACCTTGTAATTGCAACTGAGCTATATTCACATCACTCTCTCAGGACCAGGGCAACAGATTACTACTCCCTCTCCTAAAAAAATAAAGCATTGAATGATTCAAAATTCACAGTCGAATATAAGGTGTCATAGGATTTTTGGATAAGTATTAAAAGAAATTAGTTAGCTTTTCTTGGCTCTTCTTCCTCCTACCTACAACGGGTAAAGAAAGAGTTCTCAGGGGTACATGTATATTTTGTTCTCTCTTAATTTGTTTCAGAATGGCTATAATGATTTATATTAGAGCACTGAGGGAGTACTCATTATTACAGAAACCTCTACTCCAAAGAGATGTTTTTTTTTCAAGAAAAAAATCGTAAATTCTGTATGAGAAGAAGACATTAAACGAAACAGAGAGAGCGCGACGGCAGCCCCGTACGTGCGTCAACCACTACCAGAAACGATTCGGACACGTCTTCTTCCTAGTCCCTCCCCAGCTGCCGCCGCTGCTCCGCCACCGAGTTGGAGACTTGGAGAGTTGGAGTCCGACCCTTACCGGCCCGGCGAGTCCCCAACCGCCCCCCATTGAATCCACCCATGGATCCGCCTCGCTCTCCCCCCTCCACCTCCACAGTCACGATGCTATCCACCCGGCCAGGTCACTCCCTATATAACTCGGCCCTGTCTACCCTGCCAGTCACGCTGGCTCCGTGACAGATCGTGCCCCGTCCTCCTTGCTGCGTTCCCTCTCCTCCGATCCGGCTATAAACTCGCGCGCCTTCTTGGACCCAATCATTGCTCGATCCCCCGCTCCTCCTAGATCTCTCGTCTCCTCCTTATTCCTCTGACCACCGGCGGGTTAGAGGTTTTATTGCGGCGGCGGCCATGGAGGAGTCTGGGGTTGTAGTTAGCGGCGGCACCGTGGCGAGCTGGGTGGCGTCCGGGGTGGTGCTGTGGTCGACGGCGTTCGTCCTGCTGCGGGCGCTCTTCCCCAAGCGCTCCTACGACTTCTGCAACCGCGCCGTCTCCACCATGCACGCCGTCACCGCCGTCTGCCTGGCCTGCCTCTCCGTCGCCGACTGGTCCTGCCCCGTCTGCCCGCTCGCCGCCGCGTCGTCCCCGAGCCAGGTACCCCGCCCGTCGCCGCCTTCCCTCTTTCCCTCCGTATCACCGGTGACCTTACAGCCGAGCCGAGCGATGACCTGACCGTGGCGTTGCGATGCCATCTATGGCAGATGAAGGCGCTGGCGGTGACGCTCTCGTACATGGTGTACGACGCGGCGTGCTGCCACCTCAACGGCGACGTGCGGCTGGACAACACGGTCCACCACCTCGTCAGTATCGTCGGCATCGGCGCCGGGCTCGCCTACCAGAGGGTGAGTCAATAATCAATCGTACTCACTCGTCGGCCGATCAGCCGCCGGCGGCCTAACTTGACCGGCCGTGCCGTGGTTCGATTCGTTGGGCGAAGCGACTCAGCGAGCTTGCTCATTGATTGCCGGCGGTGGTGGCTGGTTGCAGTGCGGGACGGAGATGGTGGCCAGCCAGTTCGTCACGGAGATCTCGAGCCCGCTGCTGCACCTCCGGGAGATGCTCAAGGAGTTCGGCGTCCGCGACACCGGCCTCAACCTCCTCGTCGACGTGCTCTTCGCCCTCACCTTCTCCGTCGCCCGGATGGGCTTCGGCCCCTACCTCACCTACTCCACCGTCACGGCCGACAACCCCATCCTCATCAAGGTACGAATCCGTTGGCCAAACCAACCTTCTTCTCAGCAACCTCCTCCCCCGAAATCCCAACAAACTCTGACGCACCGCATGCTCTGTTGCGTCCGCTTCGATCGCCAGGCGATGGCGACGGGGCTGCAGCTCGTCAGCGCCTACTGGTTCCTCCGGATCCTCAGGATGGTCAGGTACAAGCTCGGCAAGAACAAGAAGAAGCCACCGCCGTCCGCAGCGGGCAAGCTCGCCACCGACTGATCTCCGGCGATCGTACGCCGGCGACCTGCAGGAGCCACCGGAGCCCAAGCTTTGCCGACGGCGGATTAGGAGTTGGATTCGATCCGAGACCGAGTGCTGTACATATATACACGTGGTCTGCGAGGTTCTTTGCCTCTGATCATGTAAACATGCTGTCCATTGGCAAGGGCGCCGCAAACTGGCGGCGCGCCGTGCGTGTACTCTACCAACTGTTATCGGCAATACAAAATTGTCCAGCGAATTGAAGTTCAGGAATCTGACGAGTGCAAACAAACAAGCGTGCCAAAGCGACTGCCGTGTCGCATTGCATGTGGCACAATAATTATCATCACTGTAACGTCGTCAAGCCTCATCAAAGGCATCGTCAGAGCGCACACCAAGAAGAGGGTACAGTCGTGCAGGCACTTCAGTGTGAAATTTAAACCGTCGTTACTGTCCCCAATAGGTGAAACCGTACAGAAATGAATGGAATACAGTAAACCGCGAAGCAGAACAACAGGTAGAACAGGCCGTAATCTACAGTTTACCTCGAGTCTGATGTCCGAACCTCGGAATAGGATTCTATGTTAGCACGGGGGTGGGCAGGGCATGGCAACGTTCAAGATTCAAGAACGAGCGTGTTCCCGCGATTTCTGCAGAACTTCCCTTAGCACCGAGGCGATTCTCTCCGCCATGTGGTGCTCCATGAACATCTCCTTCACCCTGTCATAGCCTTTCTTCCCCATGGAGGCCCTCTGCTCGGCGTGGCTCGCAAGTCTCACGATGTTCTTCGCGAGGGGCGCGACACCCTCCTTCCCGGCGGGATGCAGGAGGGCAGTCGAGCCGTCCAGGACGATTTCCGTGGTCCCTCCGGCGGCCGTGCCCTGATATAGCAAAGGTGTGACGTCGTTAAACCAGGTCAGTAAATTGACAGCATGGGACAGAATGCAGGCGAAGACAGCGGATGGCGGGGCTCGAGGCTTAATGTGAGCTCATGATTGTTTGCAGTGTGACTCCGTACTCAGTGATTCACAGCAATAACTCTGGTCTCCAGATTCAGAAAATTGCTGGCCCACGTTTCAGAATGTTGCAGCATGGTTGATTGCCTTGTAGAAAGTTTGGTCATTCATATACTCCAAATAAATGCAAAAATATAGTGCCCTCACCAAAAATTTGACTGACTTGCCTGCCAGTCCCCTGGCCTACACAGACAGGAGAGAGTAGGGAGTGAGCCTTACCAATACTGGCAACTTGAATGCCATTGCTTCAATTGTTATTCTTCCAAAACATTCGCCACGGGCCTAGGTTGAGAAAATAAAAAGGTATTACTTGAAGTAAAAAGCAGAACAAATCAGCTTGCGAATAAGCATCTCACACTGGCTGTGTAGCAACTCTACTTGGTCACTGACATTCAGTATATTGCAAATCAAATCTTTTACTACAGGTGTATTACTAATACAGGGCTTTTACCAAATTTTACTAGTTGGAAATAAAACCTGATTTGCGCAAGGGTATTTACACTGTTTTCTTAGCCAGGCTGCAGACCAAACATATATATGGGAAGCAACTTCTGTTCTAAGCTAAGTTCCTCAATGCACCAATGAAGTGGACTAAATGTCAAAAAGTAATAGTGACCTGGAGGGGGGCCATGAAAGCATCGTACTAGCATAAGTAATGGCCAACCTTTCGCAAGCAATTGCAAAGATTGTACGCTAGCATTTGACTGAAAGGAATCACTAGTCCTTAAGAAATTTTAAGCCATGGCCTTAGGTGAGAATATGACAAATCAAGGTAAAAGGTCACCAAAAGGTTATCTCAAATAAAGAATTACCCTAGCTTCTTTATGCCGTAAGATAGGCAATATTAATTCTTGGAAATTGAAGCAATAGGATACAAGAAAATATGGATTTACCGAATAGAGAATGGAAACAGCTTATTTATTACCTAGCCATTGCATACTATAAAGATACTGCATGACAAATAATTAACAGAGACATACAGTTTTGAGGACAAAAAACATAGACCATAGATCACAGTATGACTCACCTGGGAGTTCTGAACAAGCACATCAATTGCTGCCAAATAAGGAGCCACTGCCAATGTCTTGTTCACAAAATGGACACGGTCATGAATCCCATTCTTTACCACAAAGTCACGTAACTGAGTCTCAAATTTGGTCTGAGCATTCATATCACTTCCCACAACTACAGCATGCATCGTAGGCACTTTTAACTTCTGCTGTTGGATGAGCTGCAAACTCTGATAAAATGCCTGAAGAAACAAGTCTTGTCCTTTTCCTCGTGATACACCTGGATTACAGAATATTTACCGAAAAAGGAAGATGCAATAATAAGACACAATTCACGTTGACAAGTGAATATTGTCTCTTAATAACAATGTGATTTGAAATTGTGGAACTAATTGATTGAAACATACTGTTTATTATTGCAAACAGGAGATCTTCACTCCGTACTCCAAGGGACTCACGAATATGTTCCCGTAGCACTCTTCTTGCAATGTCATCTTCAGCAACTTCCATTAGTTCTTTACTATTCCCGAGGTGAACAACATAAGTTTGTGGCATCTGTATTCTTCATATGAAGCAATTAGAGGTACATAATAATGAATTAGAAACTCAATATGAAATGCAAGAAACGGTCAACCATTGCCAAAGATGTTTAGCTCACAAATAAAAGTTTATGCATAGCAAAAAATATATATAGCCAGGTGGCAGAGAATTTATTGTCTTCTAGACAGGTAACTCATATCAGCAATACAGAGTGAAAACTACGACACCAGCCTCTTCAATGTTATATATAGAACCCAGCAATCAATAATATACCGGAAAAACCCAGAGAGTATTAACAATTATGCACATACTTCAGACGGTCGCTAGTCCTGCTCTTCCAATATTCAGCCGTTGTATGAGAATCAATCATGGCTCCAGCAACAAATGGAAGATGTTTAACATATTCAAGCTTAAAGTAATGCCCTCGCATTTCATGGATCCACCACAAAATCTTCGGAAGGACTTCAGGAACATGGTTTTTTAGAACAGGATCAAGCCATTTGCCAGCGACAGCAGTGTTCAAGATAACCAGATCAGCTTTTCGAGCAGTATCAACTGCCTCTTGCCCCCTAGCTGGTAAAACCTGTGAAGCAAGTAGTTTGGAGTATATTAGAGTAAACAAGGAATCAATTCCATTTTGATGTCTGTCAACAGAGAGCTTGTGGAGCCATTGTTTCATTCGCACTTCATTTTATTATGCTAAATATTAGCACCATAAAGCCAAATGAGGTGCACAAAAAAGAAAGTGGATTAGTGAATTGCACCAAGTCCTAGGAGAAAATTAGTAATTCCAGCCATCTCAAATTTGCAATGACAATCATGAACCTGATGTCAATGTATGGGAGGAGAGTTTAAATTGTAGTCCATTTGCAACCTTGTGCTAGGTGTCCACAAAGAAAACAGTGGAACCGGTCTCCATCCCAGTTCTAACTTATTCCAATCTGTACTTTTGCCTCCTACCTTTCAATATTCTCCCTGAACTTCTAAACCCCCATCTGAATTGTAAAAATTGCCCTCCAGCGAACATAGACAGATAATAAGACCCAGCACATCATACTAAGTTTCAGTAGAGCTTCGGTTTTTTTTCCTAGCTAGTTTCCCTGTTTGTTCTTTGAAGTTTTAATCACATTAGCGACTGCAGGTATGAAACCAAAACTATATTTACCCTCACCACGGAATACTATTTTGTTGCCCTTCCATGTGCACTTCCCTCGACGGGTGCGAAGGGTAAGGAAGCTAGCCGAGTCAATTAGGATTCGTATAGGTAGCTGGAATGTAGGGTCCCTAACGGGTAAGTTGCGAGAGCTAGTTGATGTAGCAATTAGGAGGCGTGTAAATATTCTATGCGTTCAAGAAACTAAATGGAAGGGCCAGAAGGCGAAGGAGGTTGAGGATACTGGCTTCAAGCTTTGGTACACGGGAGCAACTCCGGGTAGGAATGGTGTAGGCATCTTGATTGATAGGAGCCTTAAGGATGGAGTCGTAGAGGTTAGAAGGCAAGACGACCGGATTATCCTAATCTGGTTGGTAGTTGGAGATTCGGTTTTGAATGTGATCGGTGCCTATGCCCCTCAGGTAGGCCTTAGTGAGAGCACCAAGATGCAGTTCTGGGAAGATCTAGATAGCATGGTTAGTACCGTGCCTACCAGCGAGAAACTCTTCATAGGAGGAGATCTCAACGGCCATGTGAGTGCGACTAATGTAGGGTTCGAGCGAGTGCACGGGGGTTTTGGGTACGGTAGCAGGAGTCAAGAAGGGGAGGATGTGTTGAACTTCGCGTTAGCCTACGACTTGTTGATAGCGAATACCGTGTTTAAGAAGAGGGAATCCCATCTTGTGACGTTTCGTAGTGGACAACACTCGAGCCAGATCGACTTTATCCTTGCTAGGAGGGAGGGTAGACGTGATTGCTTAGATTGTAAGGTGATACCTGGGGAGTGTGTTGTCCCTCAACAAAGCTTGTGGTGGCGGACTTTCATCTTCGGGTACGTGTCCACCGGGACAAACGTGCCAAGATTGCGAGAACAAAGTGGTGGAAGCTTAGAGGGGAAGCGGCACAAGCGTTTAACGAAAGGATGCTAGGTGAGGGGCCTTGGGAAGAAGGAGAAGACGCAGATGACATGTGGCTAAAGATGGCAACATGTGTTCGGAAGGTGGCCTCAGAGGTGTTTGGCGTGAGTAGGGGAGGCAAACAGGAGGGGAAAGACACCTGGTGGTGGAATGACGAGGTGCAAAAGGCTATTAAGGAGAAGAATGAGTGTTTCAAGCGTCTCCACCTTGACAAGAGTGCAGCCAACATCGAGGGCTATAAATTAGCGAAGAGGGTTGCAAAGCGAGCTGTGAATGTAGCAAAGGGTAAGGCGTATGATGACCTGTATCAGCGGCTAGGCACGAAAGAAGGGGAGAATGACATTTATAGGATGGCTAGGATCCGCGAGCGGAAGACAAGGGACATCAACCAAATCAAATGCATTAAGGATGGGACAGATCGACTGCTAGTGAAGGATGAGGAGATCATGGATAGATGGAGAGAGTACTTCGACAAATTGTTTAATGGGGAGAGTGAGGGCCCTACCCTTGAGTTAGATGACTCTTTTGACGATACCAACAGACATTTTGTGAGGAGAATTCAGGAGGTAGAGATCGGGGAGGCTTTGAAGAGGATGAAGGGAGGTAAATTGATGGGCCCTGATGGTATCCCCATTGAGGTGTGGAGATGCCTAGGAGATAGAGCAATAGTATGGTTAACTAAGCTTTTTAATCTCATTTTTCGGTCAAACAAGATGCCGGAAGAATGGAGAAGTATATTAGTACCTATCTTCAAAAACAAGGGTGATGTTCAAAGTTGTACTAACTACCGTGGGATTAAGCTGATGAGCCATACGATGAAGCTTTGGGAAAGGGTTATCGAGCATCGCCTAAGAAGAGTGACAAGTGTGACCCAAAACCAATTTGGGTTCATGCCTGGAAGGTCAACCATGGAGGCGATTTTCTTAATACGACAATTGATGGAGAGATATAGGGAACAGAAGAAGGACTTGCACATGGTCTTCATTGACCTTGAGAATGCATATGACAAAGTACCGAGAAATGTCATGTGATGGGCCTTGGAGAAGCACAAAGTCCCAACTAAGTACATTACCCTCATTAAGGATATGTACAAGGATGCGACGACGTTTGTCCAGACATGTGATGGCAACACCACTGACTTTCCTATTAACATAAGCCTACACCAGGAGTCAGCATTGAGCCCTTATTTATTTGCTTTAGTGATGGATGAGGTCACAAGAGATATACAAGGTGAGATCCCTTGGCGTATGCTCTTTGCTGATGATGTGGTGCTAGTTGACGAGAGTAGGGCAGGGGTTAATAGGAAGTTAGAGCTGTGGAGACGCACGTTAGAGTCGAAAGGGTTCAGACTCAGTAGGACCAAGACCGAGTACATGATGTGTGATTTCAGCGCGACTAGGCATGAGGGGGGGAGACGTTAGTCTAGATGGACAAGTGGTGGTCCAGAAGGATACTTTTCGGTATTTAGGATCGGTGCTACAAAAGGATGGCGACATTGATGAAGATGTTAGGCATAGAATTTCAGCTGGCTGGTTGAAATGGCGGCAAGCTTCTGGCATCCTTTGTGACAAGAGGGTGCCACAAAAGCTAAAAGGCAAATTCTAGAGGACAGCAATTCGTCCGGCGATGCTATACGGTGCTGAATGTTGGCCTACAAAAAGGCGACATGTCCAGCAACTGAGTGTAGCAGAGATGCAGATGTTGCGGTGGTTTTGCGGGCACACAAGGAGGGATAGAGTCCGGAACGAAGTTATTCGGGATAGGGTCGGAGTGGCACCAATTGAGGAGAAAATTACCCAGCATCGGTTAAGATGGTTTGGACATGTCCAACGAAGGCCTCCTGAGGTGCCGGTGCGTAATGGGGTTCTTGAGCGGGTCGATAATGTAAAGAGGGGTAGAGGTAGACCTAAACTGACGTGGGATGAGTCGGTTAAGAGAGACCTTAAGGATTGGAATATCTCTAAAGAGATAGCTTTGGATAGGAGCGCTTGGAGACTAGCTATCAATGTGCCTGAACCTTGAACTTATTTCTTTCGGGTTTCATCTCTAGCCTACCCCAACTTGCTTGGGAAAAAAGGCTATGTTGTTGTTGTTGTTGTTGTTGTTGTTGTTGTTGTTGTTGTCCATGTGCACTTCTTCTAGGTCATGAGGTTTTATTGAAAAGTAGTACAAATTAATTATCTTTCTTCTCTCTCAAAAAAGCTATCCTTCAGAATAGCTTGGATTCTTCGTGCTCCTAGTTGGTCCTGGTCCTTTTGTTCATCCCTTTGTTCAGCTTGGATTCAGTTTGGGTGAGAGTGTTAGGTTTTGTTTTTCACTCCTTAATATAATGGTGGGCGGCTCTCCTACATGTTCGAGGAAAAAAAAGTAGAATATTACTCGGCATTTTTCTTGTACTTGACATTTAAGAGTTGAGAAGTGTTTCTTCTGTTATACTAGGATTTTCAGAAAGATATACATTAACATCTCTTTAAAGTAAACCCTGCCTCTTTAGCATGAATTTCAATTTACAGGACTTGGCAATCAGTAGTTTATGATATGAGAAAAATTAAATAAGGAAGCAAGAGGCGTGCTTCTCAGTTTCTGAATATATGTAATTTTAGGATACTGCACAATAATGAGGGGATACCTACAAAATATCATATTACCATCATACAAAGCCCTCATAGGTTAGTTATTACTATTTGCAGTGTTGAGTGTTACTCTAGTCCACAGTAGCAAAGGCCCTTGTGAGTAAAACTTGATCTCTAAATAAGAATGATATATAGGAGAAAATGTTAAAAAGTTATTCCTAGTCGAATAACATACATTCGAAAATGTTATTTGAAAACTAGAATGGCATTATTTCAGAATGGAGAGAGTAACTTCCATGAATTTCAAATATCTAAAGGCCTAACTTAGAAAAAGGAGTAGATGTTATTAATTCACTTCATGCTGTTCACCAACTTTATTCAATAATCTTATTGGATGATGCTTGAAATATGATCTACTCCCTCCTTCCTGAAATATAAGGCATTTTGGTATGTCCTAAGTCAAATTGTTCTAAGTTTGACCAAGCTTATAGAAAAGAGTGATAATATTTTGAATGTAAAATGAGAATAATTAGATCCATTATGAAATATAGTTTCATGATTTACTTATTTGATGTGTTAGATGTTAATATTAACTCTATAAATTGGTCAAACTTAGACTACTTTGACTTAGAACAAATCAAAATGTCTTCTAAAAAATTACATGTTGCTCTATGATTTTGGCGGTGATTTTTTTATTTGTTTCCTCAAAAAATGATCAGTTTGTAAGGTCATTTAGTATAATGTCCCAGAGGGCATACAACATTCCAAGAGAACCAAAAAAAAAACAACTGCTGATGGCTTTGAGTGAAGGCGAAATCATCTTTTTTTAGTGTGCCTTGGCCCTTGGTTATGCAAAATTCTAGAAGGACATCTATTTAGGAAAAGTGGAGCACAACCCTTCCAGAAAATTTACCACAAGTCAGAGAACAGAACTGATGGCCTAGTTTAACCAATGGTAGTTGCCGTCCTTTGCTATTGACATTTCTCAAAATTTGGTTAGATTTCTACAAACTACTAGCTCCCTATAGTGTCTATATAACTTTATCATATCAACATATCCAAATTCCGAGTAATATGCATAAATGTAAGACTGAAATTCCAAGCTACACATCCATTGAAGCATCATACCTGCACCCCATGGTTCAACATCTTATGCTCCAAGCTATATGTAACATCATTTGTTTCTTCTGATCTCTGGTTTGTTATCCACACCACTTGCGAACCAACATGCCTCAAAAGAAACGCCAACTCCATCAGCAAAAGTGGGCCACCTGCATCAATTAGGAGTATTTTCACTGAGACTGATTGGCTATTAAAATGAATGCCAGTAACAAACAAACGATGCTTTATTTTCAGATATCTTTTCAATACATGTTACCATTTCAGAACTCGAATCCTCCAGTTCAGGAAGCGTAGGCACAACTTGAACATTGTGAAGTACTCAACAGCTTCAGATTAACTATTTTCACTAGCAGAACAAAACTGTTATCGTCATCATTTCTAGCCTTTTCCAGAGATCTACTCTCATATTCCGCACTGGAAGTAGAAATTTCACTCATGTGTCTGTTTAGTTTCCCATTATCAATAATCGCAAGTACACAACCTAGTAGCCCAACTCCCGTGTAGCACAATCAAGCATTAGAGTTACCGATCTCAGTGTGCAGATCACCGTCACACATGGTAATAAGCTATTAATATTGGGATCATAGTACATTTACTCAAACCAGCAAAAAAATAATAATCACACCACTCCGTGATGAATGGATTCCAAAGCGAACCACTAAGTGAGCAAATTACCGGAGAGGGAGAGCTCGTGGGAGACAAGCAGCACGAGCTTGGACCTCATGAACTCGAGGGGACTCCCCGCGGCGGCGGCGACAGTGGCGCGGTCCCCACGGGCGTCGCAGGGGTCGCGCAGGGCGCCGCGGAGGAGGAACCCCGCGGTGGAGGCGGAGGCGGCGACGGCCACCAGGAGCAGGAGGAGGAGCCGGGTCCGGTGGTGGGCCGGGCCGCGGCCTCCGGCGGCCGCCGCCGCGGAGGACGACGGGGCCTTCGCCATCGCCGGCGGAGGGCACGGGTACAGGGGCGGCTGTTGGGTCAGATGATCTGGTTCGGATCAAACGGCCTGGATTTGCTCAGGCATTTTGCTTATGCTATTTCTCTCACAGCCTGAAGTAGTATTTAGCTGTGTTTTTCTCCTTTCATTTTTACGCGTGCAAGAGTGCGAGCGAATTGCCATAGCTTTCGCTCCGAAACGAGGGCGACACGGGCGGCGCGCCCCCCTCCCGCCGATCAACCGGCTCTCCCCTCCTGCACCGTTTGGTCCCTCTCCCTTTCCACCTCTGACATCTCGTCGAAGGAAGGAGGAAGTGAAGATCCATCTCTTTCAATAATCTCTAATAGATCGAGTTTAGGTTAGGTTAGAGTTTCTCCGCACCATGTTTTGTGATATGGAATATATGTTTCCTCCTCCTCTCCGACAACACTGAAGAGATACAATGGATTGGATTGGGTCTCTTCACGACGACTTCAATGAAGGAGATGGCGACATCTACAACGTCAGCAACTTTCTTGAGGCGACGACATGAAAAATTAAGTTTTCGGATGACGTTATTAAGGCAGAGATGGTGCCATCATTGTGGAATAATTTTTTTCTGATCACTTCTCTGTTTTATCGTGGTTAAATGTAACCACGGTGAAAGAATTGTGAGAATAAATCTGTTCCCCCGAGTTAATGTCGATTAGTCTTGGATTGGATAGATTGGAATTTGTCTCTCTTCTTCATCGGTGGCAAAAAGAGGAAGAAGAAAAACGCAAGAATGAAGAAGATTTACTCATTCCAGCCTACAGGGATGTTGGTCGCTATTCTTTGGACGGTGGTTCTCAGCCTGTTTGCTAAGTGTATGCCTGTGTGATCTTTTATTTATTTTTTTACGCAGGTTTGGGATTGAGATTTGGAGCAACTTAGTACGTGAGTGCTTTGAGAATGCTTTGTATAACTTGATGATGTACTCAACTTTGATATAATACAATTCTTTCTTCGATCTAAAAAATGCGAGCGAATTTGAGCGTCACTGCGTGGAAGCATCACATGAGACTAGCTCAAATATGTTGATCAAATCAAATATTCAAATTTCACAAGAGACTCTATTTTTTGGAAATAGCCTGCGGGATCGATGGTACATCTCGAACTCTATTCGTTTATTTCGACGACCAAAGTTGAAAGATTAGGAAGCAGTTGCATGAGAAACTTGTGGATCAATGTAGCAATCATGCGAGGATAACAATTACTTCGTGCTCCCCAAACTTCCAACGCAAATTGATAAATGATAATCCACTTTTTTTTAAAAAAATCCACTTTTAATCGGAAACGATTCCTCTGATTTTCAGAAGAAAAAAAAGGCTCGTCGCTTTTAATCACCAGCCACGCGGTGTCGCCTAGGCTCGAGGGAAGAGATGACGAGCTGCCACGTCAGCAGGTCAAAAAAATTTCAACTACCCGCAAAAAAAAAAGCAATTTCAACGCCATGTCGACCAGAGTCCACACTGGCACACTCCACGGCGACTCGTCTTCCAAACCGGTCCCTCCGGAGAAACCGAGACATCCACCTCCGTCACCCGGGCCCACCGTCCCCGGCGCAAAGCGCACCGTCGTCCCCGTCCGCCGGCCCGACGCGGCGACGCCCCCCCCCTCTGAAAATTCGAACCGACGAGGCGACCCGTCCCACGGTAATCGCACTCGCTCGGGAGCGGGCCGAAGGCTCCCCGCCGTGCTTTCCCACGCCGACGGCCGCCCGCCGCCCTCGGAGATTCAGCCGTCCGACCCCGTCTCGGTGAGTCCTCGCCGTCCCGCTTCTCCCGTCAAATCCGCGTCCTTCCTCCCAGCAATCCCCGCGGTTCTTCTCCGGTGCGAGCTCTGTTTGCGCTGGATGGTTGCCTCGCCTGTCGCCTCCGGTTCCGTCTGCGGGGGGCTGCGGTCCGAGACGAAACTGAATATAGCGACGCAGACTTGCTTCAGGTTTAGAGTGGCTGATATGCGGCTTTCCACTCCACTCGGGCCCGTTGGTCCGGTGCCACCGTTCCAATACCAAGTTGCAATCATTAGCATCGGTAATGCGAAATCCGAAATCGTTCTGCTCCGCTGAAACTAGCTCTCATGGCGCGCCCGTGTACACGCATGCCACTATGTTGTGCGGTTCTAGGGGTACCCACAGCCGGGTGGCGGAACGCACCCGCCTATTCCCAGTGAGGGAGTACTAGGCGATGAGGCTGGATCTACGCTGAGACAAGGACTCAAGAACACACGATTTAGAGTGGTTCGGGCCGCCGGAGCGTAATACCCTACGTCCACTGGGAGATGTATTGTTCTTGGTGGTGTGTATGAACCTATCCTCTGCTGGCCTTGGCTCTTGCCCAGCCTGAGGTTTTCTAGCGGCCCCCCCTTTTATAGATCAAGGGGGAGCGGATACATAGGACGTTGATGCCCCGACAGGTGGGCCCAACGTGACTGTGGCTATAGTGGTAGCGAATCTTTCCTCCGATATGCACACTGCTGCTCTTCTGACTCAGGGGAGTCTTTTCTTGTCCCGTCAGCTAGGCGCCCGTTGGAGTAGCGTAGCTTGCGGCGTGGCCTGCTGAGGCTATTATGTAGCGTCATAATGAGCGAAGCCGAGCCGTCGTATCCATCTGTCACGGCAGGCTGGCAGATGCGGTATGGGCGGCGCCAGCGGCTTCACTGCCTTGGTAATACGCGATCAATAGTGTCCCTTGGTCAATGAAACGCCTCAGCTTCTGTCATATCAATGCAGACGTCCACCAACCGCAATGAATGCAATGGTGGGTGAACGTTAGTAAGGAAACCCAAACGGCCATATCTTGCAGACACGTGGCGTCCCCAGACCACCCCGACGCGGGGTGCCGATTTCTTCCCTTAGTGAGGGGTCCGGTTACTATACAGGGGTCCGGGACCCCATGAGGGGTCCGGGACCCTGCGGGGGTCCGGTCTCCTTGGGAGGTCCGGAGCCCCGGCTGCTTGCGCACGAGTTCCTGCCTCTTCCGGGACACGTGGTGTCTCCGGACCTTTCCCAACTGTGGAACGGTCCGGGCCGCTGCTGGGAGAACAGGACTCCGGACCGCAGGGGTCCGGCTGTTTGGATGTAGTTAAGGATAACTACAAGATCCTTGCCTGGACACAGCAAGAGGGGGTACCCCAGTCCTGGGGTACTGACACACTAGTTTCCTGGTTTGTGTATCGAATTGCTGGACAATTAATTGTTAGTCACCTTGTCATACAATGCTGACAGTACATCTAACAGGGAATCGCCGGTTACACCTAAACTACCGTTCTGCCATGAGTCCTGTGGCTTCCTGTCCTATGCATGCCATTCATCTATGGATCGTAGGTATTTTTTGCACACATGTGGTGCTTCTCAATATACTGTATGAACTTCTACTTTCATCTCTTGTTTGCTAATTTCAATTTATTAGAAATTATTTGGTCTGTTAGATCCTTATAGTTTTTGCCATTTGGTGCAGTTTTGCTGGCAGCTACCTACATGCATGTACCAGGCACTGCTATCATCATGGTTCCAAGTTCTAATTGTTATACCTTTGATAACGAGAGCCGCCTTATTGATTTTGTATCCTTACAGTCATGCTATTCTCTAGGCATGTGTACTTTGAAACTAGATAAAATTCTTTCATAGTTCTTTCTCCTAAACAGCTTCAGACACATTTGGTCGGAAAGGAATATGAATACCATGAACAGGTGAATATCCTAAATCCACTATAACATGATCGAAAATTAGTTTCTGCACCGTTACATGTATATTAGTTTTTCGTAAGTGTATCCACTATACACTAACAACTCATTTTGTTGTAATTTTCAGGGTTCAGAACCACCTGATTTGGTTGTTGAGTTCTGCAAAGATGTGCAGAGAAGATCTCAAGAGGTACGGGAATATGACATGAAACTTTTTTCAACTCTTTATCGTCAATTTATGGTATTATCTCCATCAAATTTAAAGTCATGAAGGTTTACTCGTTATGTTCTTGAAAGTTGGTGTAGCAGCACGTTGTTTGCATAATTGTACTTCGTAAAATTTGATTATATATTAAGGTGCAAGTGTGTATTCCAAGGGCACAGACTTTATATATTTATGTGGCAATCTGAAAAATGTGAGGAGTATAAACCGTGGGGTAAGCTGTGCCGACACAGCCAGTAAAATTTGAATGTAGTGATTATTCATAATGCACCACCCTTTCATACTGAACAAGGCAACAAGTTATCATTATAATACCACATCCTCAGTAAATAGTGCATACTGGAAAGATGGTAAAAGCTAAATAACCCCAGCATTACGGTAAAGGTAGAAACCAATCCTTATGTAGCTGAAGCAGTGTAGCAGCCTTGCAGTTCAACACGTCATTCCATTCCAGCATTTCTTTTTGTCCATAATTAATATGTTTGTCCACACTCTGCTTTAGCCTCACTGTTCTATGTACTAATTATATTTAAATAATTCTTCTGTTACTTTGTCAGCACATAGTTTGGGTTCACGCCAATTGTCTCTTTTGCTATTTTGATCTAAATAGTCCTCCATAGATGTTAAAATCTGCGACTTGGTCACCATCTGGAAAATGTAATGCATTTTTTCATTCTTTTCAGGGCTACATTGAATTTGGACGTTTTGTTAGTTCTCGCTCCTTTCTATTTGGTTCAGGGCCTACTGACTATATTCAGGTAACACTCGCATATTAATCAGTTCTTTATGATAAAATTGTGACAATTTTTTCTGTGTACCTTTTTTTTACTTTGTACTTTATTCAGGGGGGTTTTGGGTCAGTGGAGTTGGGGTGTTCTGTACAAGCTATCTTCCTTCTGCACGTGTAGACACTAGTGTAAGGCGCATAGAAGTAACAACCACAGTTTCCATCTGTGAAACATGATCACAACTTTTAAACATAGTATCAAGTTTGGAGTGCACAAATCATAGATGGAAGAAAACTATCATATGCTTCAGGGTCAGCATAAATTTTGATAGGCATTTCATTGACAAGTGGTATTATATAATCTGAAATAGAGGAATGTCTTGACCAAGTTGTGTGCTCATCGCAGCATTTAAAAGGTCAAGTGGTCTACCCAGGATGCAGGATGTACAATTCCTGACTTGGTTAACGTTTTGAACTTTTTAGTTTTTTTTTAGTTTTGATCGAGAACTCATCCTGCTTATAGAGAAAGCATATAGAATTTGATACAAACTCATGCACACCAAACAACACGCTGGGGGCACCAGCTCAACAAGAGAGTTCAAAGAGGTCGCAGCCTCTTAAAAGGAAACAAGAAAAAGGAACAAAAGGACTACCCCTACAGCCCTCCTTCCCGGTTCATACTTGCTTGTCGTCGCGCCTTGTACACTTGAGCAAAGCTCTTCACCCAGGTCTCAAGTATCACCTTCTGGTTTTCGAGCAGCTCTCTGTCCTTCGGCTTCAGCGTACCACTCTGTTATGGCGTGGGGGCTGCGAGACGAACACAAGGGAGAATGCAAGAGCAATTGAGCTTGAGAGCAGGAACGAAGCACGTTGGAGCAGACGGGAGGGCAGAAGCGCATGTTGACGAACTCGGCGAATCGCGGCCAGCAAACGATCCCAAATTCGCGCTACATCTTCGAGATTCAGCAAGCGAGCCACACCTTGTCCTCCTCGAGCGTGCGGCAGCCTCGGAAGAATGTGTCACACTGGTTCAACCATGGCAGCGGATCGGTCTCGCCATCATACTTGGGGAGCGACAACTTCGGCTCCCACGGGCGGCGCCAATCATTGTCGTCATGCTGGGGGGCCACGAGGACGGTAGGGACCGCCGCTGCTACCTCCGCCGCGACCAACGTCTCCGCTGCCGCCGCCGCTGCCGCCAGGGTTACGGCGGTCCTTGAGCGTGTCCTTCGTGTACGTGTCGTCGGCGTCAGCATCGGCAATCGTCGCCCACCTGGAACTTCTCTGTACGGGTGATGCGCTGGTCGTGGGAGTCGAGACGCTTGTTGATGGTGGTGAGTTGAGCGAGAATGCGGTCGAGCTTTGCGGAGTCAGTCTCAGGATCGACAGGGCCGACCATGGCATGCGATGCCCCACGACTGGTCTCTGATACCAAATTGTTATGACATGGGGGTCTACGAGACGAACACAAGGGAGAATGCAAGAGCAATTTGATAGTGCAAATGTTGATTGTATTCAACTGAATGACAGGAATTACAATATATAGAGCTCTACCTAGGATCACCCTCTACCTGATTTATAGGAGTAGGATCAGGGAGGGGATTAGGGAGATCAGGCGCACAAGGAAAGGTCACGGGAAACACTCAACCGTGACCTCCTAAATCAGGGGAAGGGATAAACTCTAAAGGAGGAGATAAACTCTCTAACACCCCCCCTACCCCGCAGTCGGAACGTCTATGGAGCAGATGTTCAGACTGGAGCGAAACTCAGAAAAAACTGAAGTCGGAAGCCCTTTGGTGAAGATGTCAGCAAACTGGGACGTCGTCGGGACATGAAGAACACGGACATCTCCAATAGCAACACGCTCGCGGACAAAGTGGAGATCGATCTAGACATGCTTCGTGCGCTGGTGTTGAACCGGATTGGTTGACAGGTAGACAACACTGACATTATCACAATAGACCAGTGTGCTGGTCGTCAAGGGACTGTATAGCTCCTGCAACAACTGACGAAGCCAGCAAGCCTCGGCCACGCCATTGGCCACAGCACGGTACTCTGCCTCTGCATTGGACCGGGAGGCAGTGGGTTGCCGCTTGGAGGATCAGGACACTAGGTTATCGCCAAGGGACACAGCGTATCAAGAAGTAGACTTTCGAGTGTCCGGGCAACCAGCCCAATCAGCATCCGTGTAGACAACGAGAGCCGAGGTCGAAGACGGGCGCAGAAGAAGACCATGTCCCAGCGTCCCTTTCAGGTAGCGCAGGATGCGCTTAACCGTAGAGAGATGAACATCCCGAGGATCATGCATGTAGAGGCACACCTGCTGAACTGCATACGATATGTCGGGTCTGGTGAAGGTGAGATACTGCAGAGCACCAACCAGACTGACTGCGGTACTGAGTAGGATCGCTGACAGGTGCACCATCAGTGGAGGATACCTTAGCATGAGTGTCGACAGGGGTGCTGCACGGCTTGCAGTCAATCATACCAACTCGCTCAAGAACATCCAGGGTGTACTGCCGCTGCGAAAGAAAGAGGCCCTCGGAACATTGCTGAACCGCCACACCCAGGAAGTGGCGAAGGACACCAAGATCCTTCATGGAGAATTCCTTCTGGAGAGCAGAGATGATGCGACGAAGAAAGTCCAGGCTGGAGGCAGTGAGAACAATATCGTCGACATACAACAGTAAGTAGGCCGTGTCATTCCCGCGACGATAAACGAACAGAGAGGGGTCTGATTTGGCCTCTGTGAATCCCAAAAAGAGCAGATGTGCAGCGAAACGACTGTACCATGCACGGGGTGCCTGCTTCAGGCCATACAACGATTTGTTGAGACGACAGACAGCATGAGGCTGGGCGGGATCAACAAAACCTGTGGGTTGGGAGCAGTAGATTGTCTCGCTGAGGGTGCCATGCAAGAAAGCATTCTTGACGTCGAGCTGATGAACCGGCCAGTTCTGAGAGAGAGCCAGAGACAGAACAGTGCGAACAGTTGCAGGCTTGACGACTGGGCTGAAAGTCTCATCATAATCAACACCGGGGCGCTGTGTGAAGCCACGAAGCACCCAGCGAGCCTTGTATCTGTCGAGAGAGCCGTCAGCATGAAACTTGTGACGAAAAATCCACTTGCTGGTGACGACGTTGGCACTGAGGAGACGTGGAACAAGGTCCCACGTGTTGTTGGAGAGCAGGGCGCTATACTCCTCTTCCATCGCAGCGCGCCAATTAGGATCGGCGAAGGCGCTGCGATAGGTCTTCGGAATCGGCGAGAGGATCGTGGCGGTGTGCCGGTGTACGCGGCCGGCTGACGGAAGCCGGACTTGCCACGGGTAGCCATCCCTTGCTGATTAACCACCGGTGTGATGGGGACATCACCAGGTGGTAACCGAGCCGGGACAGTGGCGACAGGTGGTGCAGGCGCAGTGGCCGGACGCGGACGGCGGCTGTACACCAGGAGGGGCGGAACCGTGCGTGGCGTGGGAGATGGCGAGGGGTCCGTGCGTGGCGCTGGCGACGGGGCTGCGCGTGGCGCGGGAGACGGCGCTGACGACAGGGCCGCGCGTGGCGCTGGCGACGGGGCCGTGCGTGGTGCGGGAGATGGCGCTGGCGATGGGGCCGCGCGTGGCGCGGGCGGTGGTGACGAGACCGAGGCCGCGCGTGGCGCTGATGAAGGAGCGGAGGCCGCGCGTGGCGCGGAGTGTCGGAGCGGCACCAGGAGCTGCGGGCCTGGGGCGTCAGCGGCCGGAGCAGGTGCGACGCCAGGCGAGGCGTGGTGAGCACCTGCAGGGGAGGGCCCGATCGGGAAGATCGAGACCTCAAACTCAGACGAAAAATCAAGATCAGTAGACGATGTTCGAGAGCCAGCGAGTGGAAAGGATGCCTCATCGAACACCACATGGCGAGAAATCAGAATTCTTTTGGACAAGAGGTCCAAACAGCGGTAACCCTTGTGATTGCTAGAGTAGCCTAGAAAGACACAGAGGGTTGACCGGGGAGCGAGCTTGTTCGGTGCTGTTGCGGACATGTTAGGGTAACATGCGCAGCCAAACACGCGAAGGTGGGCATAGGTGGGATGCGAACCGAACAAGGAGAAGTGGGGAGTATTGAAAGCCAAGGTTTTGGTGGGGAGGCGATTCATGAGGTATGTGGCGGTGTGGAGGCCCTCGACCCAATACGAGGGTGGGAGGGAGGCTTGAAAGAGCATGGAACGAATGTTGTTATTAATGGAACGAATCATACGCTCGGCTTTACCATTTTGAGAAGACGTGTACGGGCACGACATCTGAAGCAAGACGCCATGGGTGAGGAAAAAGGTGCGCGTTGAGGAGTTATCGAACCCGCGACCATTATCACAATGAATGCTCTTGATGGTGCAACTGAACTGTGTCTTTACATAAGAGAAAAAGTTAGCCAAGGTGGGAAAGGTTTCAGATTTAAGCCGAAGTGGGAACGCCCACAGAAAGTGCGAGCAGTCATCAAGAATAACAAAATAATATTTGTAACCGGACACACTAGTGATGGGCGAGGTCCACAGGTCACAATGAATTAAATCGAAGTTCTTAAGAGCCCGCGATGAGGAGGTTCCAAAAGGCAATCGAACGTGGCGGCCAACTTGGCATGCATGACAAAGGGAATCACTAGCAATTTTATTACAACTGATGGCAGAAGTGCTAGCTAGTTTGGACAGAGCCTCGTGCCCAGGATGCCCAAGACGACGATGCCAGGTGATGGAGGGAGCTGCTGCAACAAGGGCCAGGACACCAAGGGAGGGGAGGCGAAGGTGTATAGAGGCCCGGGACTATTGCACCTGGTGATCACGCTACGGGAATTGAGATCCTTCACAGAGAGGCCAAAAGGGTCAAATTCGACAGAACAATTATTATCAATTGTAAACTGACGAACGGATATGAGATTCTTAATTATAGCAGGAGCAACTAAGATATCATTAAGAAAGAAAGGTCCCGGTAGGACAGATTGGCCTGATGCTGTGACAGGTAAGGTGGATCCATTGCCGACAACAATGGATGAGGAGCGTGGGGGGCGGAACAAAGAGATGTTACCAGAATCTGGAGTCATGTGACTGGAGGCACCTGAGTCCATGACCCAATCAGTGACGGCGGGAGGGTTGAGGCTCACTATGCTAAAGTTGCTAGCAAGGGACTGCTGATCCCAAGAGCCAGACCACGGTGTCCATGGTTGCGCCTGCTGAACATGTTGCTGAGGCGCTCCAGGTTGTTGCTGCAGGGCCGGCATGTACGGCAGAAACGGCCCAGGAGCAGTCTGCACGAAGTGGGCCGGCGGGGCGGCCACCATGGCCTGCTGCGGAGACATGGCCTAGGGCGACGGCGCGCGCGGCGCTGGGCCGCCACGGTGCTTCCCCCCCGTGGGACCGGGCCACATGGTGATCTGCCCGGTCCACGGATTGTAGATCGAGGGCCATGGAGCAGAGGCGGCCTTGTCGCCGCCGCCGCCTCCGCCGTTGCCGTTACCGCGGCGGCGCCTGCGTCCCCCGCCGGAGTTGCCGCCGTTGCTGGTGGAGGGTGGACGGCCAGAGCCGCCCTGGGGCGCCGCGGAGCCACCAGAGGGAGTGCCGGAGGGAGCAGGCCGCGGCGGAGCTGCGACGAGGGCGGTCGCTGGTGGCGGTGTGGGCGTGCTGGAGTCGATCTCCTCGAGGATGAGGTCGTTGCGGACCTCATCGAAGGAGGGGAACGGTTTGGTGCGCTTGAAGCGGGCCTTCATGTGGGCGAATTTTTTGTTCAGGCCGCGCAACACATTGCGGACGAGGGTGCGGTCGTGGATGATCTCACCGAGGTTGCCGAGATCGTCGGCCATCCCCTTCATCTTGCGGCAGTAGTCGCTGATGGAAAGATCGCCCTGCACGAAGACACGGAACTTGGCATCAAGGCGGAGGGCGCGAGCTTCGCGATTGTCGAGGAACTGTTCCTCGACGGTGATCCAAGCACGGCGAGCCCTGCCCTGGCGGGTGCGGGCGGACTCCATCAGCTCGGGGGTGAGGGTGCCCAGCACCCATGAGAGGACGACGGCGTCCATGCACCGCCACGACGGCCCGGTGGGGAAGGCGGCGTTGGAGAGGACGTGGTCGGCGAGGGCGTACTGCTCGAGGGTGAGGAGGACGAGGTCACGCCAGTGGTTGTAGTGGGAGGAGAGGGGGTCCAGAACCACGGGCACGAGGGCACGGATGTTCTGGACGCCCGCCGCTTGCGCGTGGAGATTGGCGATAACGGCAGCCTCGTAGTCGGTGGTGTTGAGGTCGCCGGCGGCGCTGTCGGCGACGCTACCATCAGCAGATGGGAAGGCAGCATCGCGGGCGGCGGCTGCGGCGCGCTCGAGGGCAGCGGCGGCCTGGCGCTCCTTAGCAAGGGCGTCCTGGGCGGCACGGACCCGCTCCTGAGCAGCTGCGGCGGCCTTGGCAGCCTCGGTGGCGGCGTCGATCAGGACCTGGCGGGCCTTCTCCTGAGCGGCGGTGTCCTCAGTGGAGGCCGGCGACTGCTCGTCAGCCATGGCGGCGGGAGCACCAGGGAGGCGGCGCAGGCGGGCACGATGGGTTAGCGGAAGCGAATTGGCACGGGATCGTGATGATCTCTTGATACCATGATAGTGCAAATGTTGATTGTATTCAACTGAATGACAGGAATTACAATATATAGAGCTCTACCTAGGATCACCCTCTACCTGATTTATAGGAGTAGGATCAGGGAGATCAGGCGCACAAGGAAAGGTCACGGGAAACACTCAACCCTGACCTAAATCAGGGGAAGGGATAAACTCTAAAGGAGGAGATAAACTCTCTAACACAACTGAGCTTGAGAGCAGGAACGAAGCACGTAACGCGGCGGCGAGCTGTTGTCGCCGGTGGCCGTGGAAGCCACCGTCGATGAACAGCTCCACCCAACAGGGAGAGCTTTATTTCTTCGATGCTTAAATACAAACTAGCAATTGCTTTTATAGATCAGGCCAAGACTTAACTAACAAGCAAACTAACAAACTTGCCTAACAAACTAAATCTCCTCTCTCCCGTGAAGTCCGATGCCTGCTTTTATTCAGCCACGTGCAGTCGTCGATGTTGTGGACTCACCCTTCCTTCTCCTGCTATACGTATGCTTATAGAAGAAAGTCCACAACACACTCCATCTGCATGAGAAAGAGTATACAGTGTATAACGTCACCAGGATGTCGTAAGAATTTTTTCTCCACCCGCATCTTATTTCTCGCTATCCATAGCGCCCACCAAGTTATAGAAAAGGAGAAAATCTTGAAATTGTAGTTCTCACACCCTATCAGGATCCACTCCATGTAGACCCCTGGCAGGCTGCTCAGTATTTTGTCCCAGCTGAGGGCCTCTTTGAAACACGATCAAACAAATTTAGAGACAATTCAGCCAAAAAAGATGTGATCAACCATTTCTGGGACCCCACAAAGGGGGCATTTCACCTCCCCTTTCCACCTTTTTCTGCTAAGCACCACTCCTGTTTGCAGCCTGTTAATCCAGGATATACTTAACATTGCAGTTCATAACAAGTATTTTATTAAAAAAAATCAATACTGACAGGGTTCTTCCGAGCTTGCCTGAATAATCACAATATTGGTTAGGTTATTTTGTTTCCCCGCATGTGATGGTTGTTGAATTCAACTATTGACTTATGATTCTTAATGTCTTTTATCATATAGCAATGGTATTTAGGTTGCATCAGAATTAAAGTTATGTTCATTCTTTCTAGGAGTTCTCTACCTTCATAGCTCAACTTAATCAGCATCCATTCTCTAATTCCATACTCACAATTTCAGAAATTCCATGATGGAGATTTAGTGCACTGTGAAACTACATTTGAAAAGATGGGTCGTACAGCACAGGTTTGTGTTTATTTTTTGGTGAAATTCTTTGTTATTTTAACTAATGTGTAGATTTTTTTAAATCGAGGACCTATTTTAACATTATTGTGTAATATTTTTTAACATATTTCAGGTAAACATCATATGTGGACATTGCCCAAATAAAGCGCGCAGAGGTCTGTTGCCTGTTGATTTTTCTAAGTTTCATGACACCTTCATGTGACCAATTTAAATATTTTTGCGCATGTTACCGATTGAAGTATAAAAATTTAAGTACTGTGTTCTTAAAGAATACCTATTTAGGGAGTGGAAAGGCTACTTCCTACTACATCAGTGTAGTAGGAACTGGGACGTAGTCTTCTTACTTTCATCTAACTTTGTTACTAGTGCCAACTAGTGGATTTAATTTCTTGTTTTCTTCAGAACTCACTGTTTTGGGGAGAAGTGTTGACTACTTTGGCTCAATTGAACTTCGTTCTTCCCCTTTGCAAGAGAAATTAGCCTATAAGCAAAGTTTTCTGTTATCCTCAACTCCCAGATGTTATTCATATTATCTGCAAATATGATGGAAGTTGGTGCATTACTTAAAGCATAATTCTTATCAAATGACGAGTTCACATAGATGCTCTGTATGTATTGGGGTGTATATCCCGTCAATGGTTGTCAAGAATTGTTAGCTTTGTTGCCAGGGTGATAATTGGTCAAATAGTCATAAACCTGCCACTTTGTTTGGCCCTGAATTCAAAGATATCACAAAGTTCTGTTTTAGTTGCATATGTCGTGAGAAAGCATATGCTAATACTGACAACTGTACAGATGAGCAAGGATGCATTTGTAGCATATCTTATGATGAAAGGATGTGCAGGTAATAATGAAATGTTTAATTTATTATGCATTTTCAGTACTGTGAAAAATAGGAATTAGATGGATTTATGAACTAGACAGCAGTATGAACTTTTTTCATCTAAGAAATGTCATGGGAATGAGACACAGCATTGCTCTCTTGTGAATGACTAAAACAATGAATAAGAGATGAACTATCTACAATCCAATTGATCACCAGCTGAACTCTTCATTTTGGACTATATTTTAGATTTTACTTCATCCCTTAATATTTGATGTCGGTTAGCTCAAAATTGAGCTAATTGATAGGATTGTTGATCCTACCGCGACTGCGTAGCACGTATGGATGGAAGGAGGGAGGAGGACACTTGCGCAGCGGCCGGCGAGTAGGCGCCGTGGCTGCAGCAGGGAGCGGCGGCGGCGTGCGAGGAGGGCGGCGTGCGTGAGGGAGTCGCGCGCGCGAGAGAGAGAGAGAGAGACCGCGGAAGCTAGGGGGCGGCCCGTGAGGCCAACTGGAATTAATTCCCAGCCTCATCTCATTCCCTCTAGAGGAGAGTATTTAACTTACAAATTGTCCCACACTTTAGGAAAGCAAATGAAACCCTAAGGAAATAAATCGTGGCTCTCCTAGCCACTTGGGCGGCGCCCCCGGCGTTGGTACGTGATCCATGCCGGGGCCGCCGGTTGGGCCTGGGCCGGCTGCCCCTGGCCCGTAACATCTCTCCGCTCCTCGGGAAACAGCTCGTCCTCGAGCTGGAAGTCGGGGTAGCGCTCGACGAAGGACTCCCGTGGCTCCCAGGTCGCATCATCAGGAGGGAGCCCCTGCCACTCCACGAGGATCTCCCAGGCACCATGCTGGACGTGTGCCCGCCGCACCCGAGCAGGAGGCAAGACCACCCAGCCATCATGAATGGGCGGCAATGGCGGCGTGGACGCAGGGGGGTCGCTGTGGAAGGGCTTCAGCAACCCCACATGGAAGACATCGTGGAGGCAGGACCCCTCCGGAAGCTGTAGACGATAGGCCCTCTGGCCAATGCGCTCGATCACTTGGAACGGGCCAGCGTAGCGGGGGCCGAGCTTACCCTTTGGACGGCGCTCCAGTGAGAGGGTCGGCCTGTGCAGCAGGCGAAGCCAGACCCAGTCACCCACCGCGAACTCCAGCTCGCGGTGATGAGCGTCGTAGTAGTGCTTGGCATGCTGATGAGCCTGGAGGAGACGCTCGCGGACGTCGGCGAGGAAGGAGTCGCAGTCGCGGAGTAGCGTGTCGGCCGCGTCTGTCTGGGCCGCACCGGCGGTGTGGCAGGAGCGCCGGCGGGGGGGGGGGGGGGGGGGGGGGGGGGGCGCCCGTAGACCACCTCGAACGGCGTCGCTCGAAGCGCCATGTGGTACGAGGTGTTATAGCAGTACTCCGCCCACGCGAGCCAGTCCACCCAGGCTCGCGGGCAGTCTCCCGTGGCGCACCGCAGGTACATGGCCAGCACTTTGTTGACGATCTCCGACTGGCCGTCCGTCTGAGGGTGGAACGCCGTGCTGAAGCGGAGCTGGACGCCGGCCATCTTGAATAGGTCGCGCCACATGCGGCTCGTGAAGACAGGGTCCCTGTCGGTGACGATGGAAGCCGGGAAGCCGTGGAGCCGTACGATGCCGTCGAAGAAGGCGCGGGCGACCGACGACGCCGTGTACGGGTGGCTCAGGGCGATGAAGTGCGCATACTTCGAGAAGCAGTCCACCACGGTGAGGATGACCGACTTCCCGCCGACCTTGGGCAGCCCCTCGACGAAGTCCATCGAGATGTCAGCCCACACCTGAGAGGGGACCTCGAGGGGCTGGAGCAGCCCGGCTGGTCGCTGCGTCGGCGTCTTATTGCGCTGGCATGTCGGGCAGGCGCGGACAAACTCCTGCACCAGCCGCCTGTCGTGGGGGACGTAGAAGTCGGCGCGCAGACGCTGTAGGGTCTTCTGGACGCCCTCATGGCCTGCTGAATGGACCAATGAGAGCACCCGCTGGCGAAGGTCGTCCTGGGCAGGCATGAAGATGCGCTTGGCGTGGAGGAGCCCGGCGTCCCAGCGCCAAGGAGCCGTGAGGCCCTCGCCCTGGCGCTGTGCGGCCTCGCTGTCAGTGGAGGTAGTCATCCGAATGTCGTCGATGAGGCTGAAAGATGGCCCGGAAATGGCGTGGAGCGGCGCTGCATCGTCAGTACTGGACTCGCTGTCGCGGCGAGAGAGGGCGTCGGCCGCGGAGTTGAGGCGCCCCGGTCGTTACTCCACGGCGAAGTCGAAGCCGAACAGCTTGCTGAGCCACTGGTGCTGTGGGATCGTGGACAACCACTGGTCGAGGAGGTACTTCAAGCTATAGTGATTTGTGCAGACCAGGAAGAGGCGCCCCCACATGTAGGGGCGCCAGTGCCGCACAGCCTGTACCAGGCCGATGAGCTCCCTCTCGTAGGCCGCCAGCTTGACGTGGCGGGCGGCGAGCGGCCTGCTGAAGAAGGCCAGGGGTCCGGACCCTTGGTGGAGAACGGCGCCAAACCCGGTGCCGGAGGCGTCGCAGTCAACCACAAACTACCGCTCAAAGTCCGCATCTGCAGAACCGGGTCGGTGGAGAGCGCCTGCTTCAGCGCCGCAAAAGCCTCCGCTGCTTCCGCGGTCCAGGCAAAGGCCTCCTTGCGCAGGAGGCGAGTTAGGGGGGCGGCGATGGCCCAGAAGTCCCGGATGAACTTCCGATAGTAGCCGGCGAGTCCCAGGAAGCGGCGGATGCCCCGGGCCGAGCGAGGCTCAGGCCAGGACGCCACAGCCTCGACCTTGGCGCTGTCCATGGCGATGCCCCCGGCCAAGATGACGTGGCCGAGGTAGGCGACCGAGCTGGAGCCAAAGGAGCACTTGGAGCGTTTGAGGTGGAGGTTGTGGGCGCGGAGTGCGTCGAAGACGAGGCGGACGTGCTGCAGGTGTTCGGACCACAAAGAGCTGTAGATCAGGATATCATCAAAAAATACAAGCACGAACCGCCAAAGGAACGACTGCAGGACGTCGTTCATGAGCGCCTGGAACGTAGCCGGCACGTTGGAGAGTCCGAACGGCATGACGAGGAACTCGAAGTGGGCGTGGTGTGTGCGGAACGCCGTCTTCTCCACGTCGGCCAAGTGCATGCGCACCTGGTGATAGCCGGAGCGCAAGTCCAGCTTGGTGAAGAACTTGGCGCCATGCAGCTCGTCGACCACCGGGATCGGGAACTTGTCCTTGGAGGTCTTGTCGTTGAGCGCGCGGTAGTCGATGCAGAAGTGCCAAGTGCCGTCCGCCTTCTTGACCAGCAGCACAGGCGCCGAGAATGGGGAGGTGCTGGGTCTAATGATGCCCTGAGAGAGCATCGTGGCGCACTGGCGCTCGAGCTCGTCAATCTGCAGCTGGGGGTAGCGGTACGGGCGGAACGCCACCGGCGCCGTGCCCGGCAGGAGGTGGATCCTGTGGTCGTAGGGGCGGGACGGAGGCAGCCCGCGCAGCTCGGCGAAGATGTCGTACTGCTGAAGGAGGACGTCGAGGAGGGGGCGCTCGGGGTCGGCAGCCAAAGCCCGCAGGCTCGGCTCGAAGATGTCGTCGCGGGGGGATCCAATCCTCCGCCAGAAAACGCGGCGCCCGTGCCACGTGAACGCCATGCAGAGGTCCTCGAAGTCCCACAGGATGGGGCCCAAGGTTCGCAGGTAGTCGACGCCGAGGATGACGTCGAAGCCGCCCAGGTCAATGCCGAGGCAGCTGATGGTGAACTCCTTGCCGATGTGCAAGGCGACGTTGCGGGCCACCATCCCGCAAGGCACGCGGTCGCCATTGGCCACCGTCACGTGCGTCCTGGTTGTCGATGTCGCCAGGCCCATGCGACGCATCAGATCGACGTGGACGAAGTTGTGCGACGAGCCGCTGTCGAGTAGGGCCGTGAGGCGGTGACCGTGGATGTAGACAGGTACCAGCATCGTGTCCTCAGTGCGGATGCCGGCGATGGCGTGCAAGGAGACCACCGGGGCGGCCTCCTCTGCTGGCAGGGCGTCGGCGTCGCCTGCCGCCGCGTCGTCCTCGCCGTCGGACGTGTAGTCGCTGACCTCCAGGAAGAAGAGGCGCTGGCACTAGTGCCCGCGGACGTAGGGCTCGTCACAGTTGTAGCAAAGGCCCTAGCGGTGGCGTTCCGCCATCTCGGCCGGCGTCAGGCGGCGAAACGTCCTGGGCGGCGGTGCTGGTAGGGCCGGCGCTGGGGCGGTCGGGCGAGGCGCCGCCGGGGGCGACGGCAGGGGGAGGCGCTGGGGAAGGCGCCCTGAGCGCTGCGGCAGCGCGGTCGCAGTGGCCGCCGCGCGACGCTCGAACGCCCGTGCCAAGTGCATGGCATCCTGAAGTGTCTGGGGGCGCGGAACTCGACGTCGACGCGGATGTGGTCGGGCAGGCCACCCACGAAGAGGTCTGCCTTCTGCTGCGGCGACAGCTCCGGCGTGTGGCACACCATGGCGTTGAAGCGCTCCTAGTAGTCCTGGACGGCGCCGTGCCAGGGTAGTCGTGCCAACTCCGAGAGACGATTGGCCCGGATGGCCGACCCAAAGCGCTGGGTGACGAGCTCCTTGAGGCGCTCCCAGGATGGCATGCCCTCGTCCTGCTCGAGGGCGTAGTACCAGGTCTGAGCCACGCCCGTCATGTGGTATGAGCCGAGCCAGACATGATCCGAAGCCAGGGTGTGCTGACCGCGGAAGAACTGCTCGCAGCGGTGCAGCCAGTTCAGCGGGTCTTCAGCGCCGTCGTAGGAGGGGAAGTCGATCTTGTTGAAGCGTGGAATCCCCAGGCGCACGCTGGCACCGCCATGCCCTTGCGCCCCGGACGCCCCGAACGAGGGCATGGTGAACCCATCCGGGATCGGCGATGGCGAGTGGGGGAACGGGATGCAGGCGATCGGCAGGGACGGCGCCGTAGTGGACATAGTGGGCGCCGCGCTCGTGGCGGCGGCGGCCGACGAGGAAGAGCCTGCCAGCGTCGTAGATCCAAACCCTGGCAGCCCGTAGGGGAAGGGCGCGGTGGAGGTCGGCGCGCGCTGCGACTCCAACGAAGTCAGGCGCGCCTTGATGTCATCCAAGGCGTCCAGGCGGCCGAGGACCTTGGTCATCATGGCCGCCAGTCCGTCGATGGTCGTCGGTGGCGGAGTCTTCCCTTCGTCGCCTGGCATAGCTGATACCAGGTTGATAGGATCGTTGATCCTACCGCGACTGCGTAGCGCGTATGGATGGAAGGAGGGAGGAGGACACTTGCGCAGCGGCCGGTGAGTAGGCGCCGTGGCTGCAACAGGGAGCGGCGGCGGCGTGCGAGGAGGGCGGCGTGCGCGAGGGAGTCGCGAGAGAGAGAGAGATCGCGGAAGCTAGGGGGCGGCCCGTGAGGCCAACTGGAATTAATTCCCAGCCTCATCTCATTCCCTCTAGAGGAGAGTATTTAACTTACAAATTGTCCCACACTTTAGGAAAGCAAATGAAACCCTAAGGAAATAAATCGTGGCTTTCCTAGCCACTTGGGCAGCGCCCCCAGCGTTGGTACGTGATCCACGCCGGGGCCTGGGCCGGCTGGGCCTGGGCCGGCTGCCCCTGGCCCGTAACACTAACTGACATCAAATATTAGAGATCCGGGGTATAACCAACAGTCTGCCACATTTTATATATAAATATGAAAGAGATGAACTGTATACAAGGCAATGCTCAGAAGGAAGCTGGCTCCATGGAAATACTGGATACTTCCCTACCCCATCAGACTAGCTGAATGCCCATGCATTATTACGCATTACAATATTCGTATTGGCCCCTGTCGAGCCACTACTGCTGGGTTTGATTGGCCTGCACAGCCCCACTGTTCTGTAGTCTGTAGGGGTGCTTCGCTGAGCTCTTTTGCAGTCCACTATGAGGGGGTTGGGAGAAGAAAATCGATTTTAAGGGGAGAGAGGGGAGGTAGGCAAAGAGATATGATAGAATTAGCTGGGTTTAAATTTTGAAATGAAATTTGTAAGAGTTGGTTGGATGAGTTAAATTTTGTTAAGAGTTTCCTGCAAGTTGTTTGAGGAGGTGTTATTGTTTCCTTGAGTTAAGTATTGAGTTGCATGCACCAACCAATTCAACCCAAAAGCTTAAGCTGATGGGAAGAGGTGGGCGATTCACTTATACTTCAACACTCCTCCTCACGTGCAGGCTCCCTCAGGCCTCAAACGTGGAAATTAGGAGTTGGATGCAATCATTTTATTTAATCGCGCCTGCTATACTTCAACATTGGAAGGGATATAATTTGATTTAGAATTGCGGATTTCATATTAGTTGTAAAGACAAAGTCTAAGCAGTGTAGATTGTAGAACTGTAGATGATGTCAACCTAAGTTTGAAAACCTGAATTAGTTTTCTCTCTTTTTTTTGCAGGCAAAAAAACTGAATTAATTAGGGATGATCCAAATACAAACTTAAGGTCTTTCTAAATAAAATTTGTTTTTCTGTATCCTTTCCTGAAAACCTTTTCTTGATATGTATACTGTATGATTGAGGAATATAGCTCTGCTCATTACTGTTCATTTTTTGTTTAATGAGCAACTGCTGCAGTTATTTTATTATCTTGTCTGTCCTCAATACATGTTTCCTTTTTCTTTTTCAGGGTGCTTGTTGAACTTGCTATTCCTTGTGTTAAAAGTGGTCCAAGAGTATTCAAGGGTTTCACTGTGGGATTCCATCCCAGATCATCAGAAATTGTAAGTTCCTCCTGTTTTCTGGCTATTATATTGCTTAAGTTAGTGTTACAAATCACTATGGTCTTTTTAGGTTTATAATGGATTGACTCAGCTGGGATTTGAGCAACTCCATCATGGATTTAGGTACGATTTTGTCAAAGTGCTGTTCAAATTTGGTGATATGCAAATATTTGTTCGGTGTGAAGCTTTATGTTATCTATATAAGCCCATGCCAATATGAAATGGGAAATGTAAACTGTGTTCATGCAAATCATCTTCAAAATATTACTTGCAGCTTCGTAGAAGTTGCACACTTGCACTTGGTTCTACATCGGGTTTGTGTAAGATGTAAAATTTTAGTGTCTATATGAACTCTGTATGGTTGTTACTTATTACAACCTATCCACTAAGTTGCTTCTATAAATTCTAGCTTAATCATACAGAGTATGGAAGAACTACATGATAGGTAAAAAAAATCCTAATTTGTGACATCAGCTTATCTGCATTTCAATAAAGTGAAGTTTCACGGATATTGGAATAAGACCCCAAATAGAGCCTGATACGGTATGGCAGGTGCCATGGACCTAATTTAAATGAGTGGCCCTTTTCAAAGAAGAATAGGGGCCATCGAATGCAGCATCAAAAAGGAGCTTAGACAATAAGAGTCTGCTTGTATCTTATGATAGTATGACAGTTGTCATTGACTTAATGGAAATGAGTTGCCCGTTTCGAAGAAATTGGGCCCATGAATGCAGCATCAAAAGGCAACAACAGGATGTTGTCTAGATTAAATTGATTGCGATTCCTTACAAATTTTTTTTTACACAGAAGCTACGAAAATAAACACTGTGGAATTCAGCGCAGTATCTGTAAATTAACTCTTAGGCATGCTGTCATGTCATCACTCATGGCACTTAAACTGACTAAAAGCAATATATATTCTAGAAGTCCCTGTCAACTTTTTTTTTCCTCTCAAATCCCTCTCAACTTCAAGCTTGATATAAATACGGATGCTAGTGGATGTGAATAGTATTAGAACATATCAAATGCAAATTAGTTGGTGATCAAAGCTAATACTTGTTCAGTATCCACATTAGTTTGGAACAGTTTGGATATGTCAAATTGATTGTGTCTCTCGGGTTCCTTTTGGAATCTTATTGCAAAGCCTGCGATACTTCACTATTACTCCGTGATTGGTAGCACTCTTATTTTAGTCCTTGCACTACCAAAAAATTATATCTGATTCATTCCCCACGTTAAAAAAGCAAAGAATATATAAATTTCTGTATTGATTTAAGCACTATTCTGTTACCTATGCAGCTTTCAAACTGAGCAGCTTCATGTGTCCCTGTATCTTACTGCTATGTCTTCCCTCGCAGACCTGGTTGGAAAACCTACCTTCAAGGTAAAATAGATTTGGGACTGTCAAAACAACACACTCATTTTTTATTGCCTCGATCTGGCGGGAGAGCGGCCAATCATTGTATTAAGAAAATAAAAGATATATTAAGCTAGCACACAGAGCACCAACAAAACCACCCACATATAGCTCATATTACATATCTGCCAGCTTAAGGGATCGAACATGACCTAATTGACCAATCTGAGACTAAAGTTATTTCAACTCGCTAGCTCCAGCTGAGCACCATAGAGTGGATTCTTCATGGATCTGAGAATGACCTGAGGAGGGCTAGGGTTCCTATCCCTGAAAACACTCATTACAATGCTGCCAAAGAAGCCAAACCACCAACATGACCAGGGATCGCCTTTATGATTTTGTTCATTGTACGTCAAGGGCCTTTCCATCAACTATAATGGTATTATGCCTGGGATTGGAATGTTTCTTTACATCATTGTTCTAAGTAGTTTAACGTGACCTTCTAACTTGGTTATCTTTCTCAAATAAAGATGCCACTAAAAAAAATCTGCCACCAAACAAACTATCACTGAAAAACAGCACTAACTTGTGTTCATTCAATCTCTTTATTGGTGTTATGCTAGTGACCAAATGTTCATAGACATATCCATGTTATTTTGAACTAACACAAAACTTTCACAAACGAGCTCACTGTTGTAAAAATCACTAAGAGACTGCTATCATCATCAGTTCTAATTAAAAGGTCCAGTTGTACACCATGTACATTGAACTATTTTGTATGCAGGTTAATCCGGTGAAAGGGCTTAGTGTTACACTTACAGGATCAGGGCTCAATGGTGCCATGCCTACTACCCTGTCTCCTACAGTTCTGAATGTGGATTGGAGATGTTAGTTGCTTCATTGTGCCCCCAATATTGATGCCCTTTGTAACATGCAACAAAACAAACCGTCTTCAATATTTTGTAGGTGAAATTGCTCGAAGCAGTCCGTATGAGGTCAATATTTTGATCCCAGTTGAGGGCTACGATCCAATTGAGTTTACACTTACCAAAGAATGTGGTTAGTCCTAGCCATACAATTATTAAATGTGCATATAGACTTTGTTCCTTCCAATTTGGAATTTTCCTGCTTCGCCTTATTAGACCTCTAATAAGGAAAACAGGAGAGGTGGATAATTTTGCACAATTGCACCTAAATAGGTGTGTGTAGATTTAGGTTTCGATACTGTTGGAGTATATTGAGGCCATATGTATAGAGGCCCATCTAGAAGCCCATGTGTAGGTATTATATATACCCACCCTTCTAGGGTTGGAGGAATACAGGAATTATTCACTCCATCATGGTATCATTAGCCTAGGATTAGGGTTCCTCTCCTTCCTCTCTCTCCCTCCCACCCACAAAGCTCGCAGCTGCCGCCGCCGCCGGCCATGGCCGGCCGGCCGCCGGCCCCCTCCCTTCCCCTCTCCTCCTCTCCCTCCCTCCTCCTCTGCTCCGGGCGCAGGGGGCACTGCGCCGGGCGCGCTGGGCGCCGCCGCCGCCTGGCCCCTTTCCTCCTCTGCTGCTGCCGCGCTGGGTGCTCTGGGAGCCCCGCGGCCGCCCTACGGCGCCGTCGCGATGGCTGCAGCCGCCGGCGCGGGTCCTCCCGGCGCAGGCGGAGCCGCGGGTCCTCCCAGCGCCCAGGCTCCGATCTACCCTGCTGCTGCTGCCCTGGCCGCCCCGGCGAGCCCTGGCGCCGCCGCAGCCGCGGGTGGGGCCGCCACCGCCGCACAGGCCGGGCCTGCGGCCGCCGCAGCCCAGATCCGCCCTGTAGGCACCGCCCAGACCACCGCCGCCGCCGCCCAGGACGTACCTGGCGCGGGCGCGGGTGGGCCTACTGACGCCGCTCAGGCCGTCCCTGGTGCGGGCACGACTCCGGTGCTGCCTCTGGTGCCCGCGGTTGACGACGCCGCCGCCGCTGCTGCCGCCATCGCCGCCCACCGAGCCGCGATCGCTGCCGGCAAGCAGCCCGCAGCCGCCGCGGCCGCCGCCGATCCCACGTGGCCCGAGCTCGGGATGCCTCCCATGGATGCGCCGCTCTCCGCCGCCGCATTCCGTGGTCCGCAGGCCGACGCCGCTCTCGCTGCGGCCCTCCTCGCCGCCAAGTCGGAAGCTTCGGCGGTCCAGGAGCGGGTCCGCGTGGCTGCCCTCGCCTGGGAGCGCGAGCGCGCCACGGCCGATGCCCTCGCTCTCCGGGTCGCCGAGGCGGAGCGCTTCCTCCGCGTCTCCTCCGGCCAGCCCGTCGACCCAGAGCACGGCACCTCTTCCTCCCACCAGGCCCCGCCCGCTGGATCTGGAGCCCGGTATGACCCGACCAACCCCATGGTCGCCCAGCTCCACCTCCAGGCCGCCGGCGTCCAGAACATCAGGGCTCTGGTCTCCGTCCTCCTCGACCCTGTAACAGAACGGGCCGGAAGCCAGTTGGGCCGGGTTACTGTAGCGACGTGCTACTGTAGCACGGCGGGACTTTAGTCCCATACTGAGAGTTGAAAGAAATCCAGACCAGCTTAAATATCAGGCCCAAGGAAGCTAAATAACTCCGGTTGCAACCTTTTGCGCGAAGCGAGGACGAAAGCGCAAGAGAGTTATTTAACAGGTGTGGTTTACTCAAAATGAAGAGTAGATCTTAGCCGTTATCCCAGGGTAGGTCGTTACAGTGGTATCAGAGCCGACTCTCGCGGTTTCACGCCACATACGGGCAGAAGTGCGCAGGCATGAGCACGGGCGCGTGGTCGCAGATGCCACAGGCATGTGGACGGGCGCGTGTGGGCGCAGATGCGCGGGCATCGAGGATGCGCCGGCACTGGACACACGGACGTGGCACAGGGACCGTTGGCACTGGACGCACGGACGTGGCACATGAGACTGTTAGCACTAGACGTATGGGACGTGGCCAAGAGAGGAGATCCTGGTGGTATTTAGGTTGGTCTGGTACTCGACGGGGACGTCGAGTCCTAAGGGGGGATGATTGTAACAGAACGGGCCGGAAGCCAGTTGGGCCGGGTTACTGTAGCGACGTGCTACTGTAGCACGGCGGGACTTTAGTCCCATACTGAGAGTTGAAAGAAATCCAGACCAGCTTAAATACCAGGCCCAAGGAAGCTAAATAACTCCGGTTGCAACTTTTTGCGCGAAGCGAGGACGAAAGCGCAAGAGAGTTATTTAACAGGTGTGGTTTACTCAAAATGAAGAGTAGATCTTAGCCGTTATCCCAGGGTAGGTCGTTACAGACCCCGCGTCTTCCTCCTACGGCCGCTGGCGGGACCAGGTCCTACTCACCCTCCGCCGTTACGCCCTCGACGACCACGTCCTCGTCGACTCGCCGATCGAGACGCGGGACGTGGCGTGGCTGCGCCTCGACAGCGTCGCCTTGTCCTGTATCTTCGGGACCATCTCCCTGGATCTCCAGGACCTCGTCAGGACCCACGGCGGCACTGCGAGGCAGGCCTGGGTGGCACTCGAGGGGCAGTTCCTCGGCAACGCCGAGTACCGCGCCCTCCAGTTCGACGCCACCTTCCGCACCTTCGTGCAGGGGGACCTCTCTGTCGGTGAGTACTGCCGGCGGATGAAGAGCATGGCAGATGCTCTTCATGACCTCGGGGATCCGGTGTCCGATCGGGTCTTGGTGCTCAATGTCCTGCGGGGCCTGAGCAGTACCTACGACCACCTGAAGAGCTGGATCGCCCGCCAAAGGCCCTTCCCCACCTTCCTGCAGGTCCGGGACGACCTCGCCCTCGAGGAGATCACCAGGGGTCTCGCGCCCGGATCGTCCTCACCCGCCCCCGCCGCGCTCGTTGCTGCTCCACCGGCCTCCTCGGCTGCTCCCGCCGCCTCCCTCCTTGGTGCTGCTCCCGCCGGGCAGACAGGAGGTGGGGGGGCCGTCGCCGTCGCCGGCGGGGGCCTCGGGGTGGTGGTGGTGGTACTGGTGGCCCTGCTTCTGGGGGTGCCGGTACCGGTGGGGGCCGTCGGGGCGCGCCGACTCCGGCTCCCGCTCTTGCCCCTGCCTCTGGAGGTACGCCCTGGCCATCCTTCAGCAACCCATGGTCAGGGCGCATCTCGATGTGGCCGTTCCAGGGTCCGGGAGGGGGGCCTCGTCCTCAGCTCCAGCCGGCAGCCATGTTCACTGGCGCTGCTCCTCTCTTGGCGCCGTCCTGGACTCCGCCCGCTCAGCCTAGCCAGCAGCCGACCTGGCCTGGGGGGTGGTACCAGGCCGCACTGGCGCAGTCCTTCCGCACTATGGGACTGACGCCGCCGGCCAGCACCGAGTGGATCGCCGACTCGGGTGCCTCGTTCCATACCACTCCAGATGCTGGTATTCTCTCTTCTATCCGACCCCCACACCCCGCTTGTCCTTCTATCATGGTTGGTGATGGGTCTTGCCTTCCTGTCACCGCTGTGGGTTATGCTCCTCGTCTTCCTAATGTTCTTGTTGCTCCTCAAATGGTTCACAATCTTCTTTCTATTCGCCAGTTTACTGCTGACAACTCATGTTCTATCGAATTTGACTCTTCTGGTCTTACTGTGAAGGATTCGGCTTCCCGGCGTCCGCTCCTCCGATGTGACAGCCCGGGGCCCCTTTACACTCTTCGGCTTCCTGCTTCCGCTGCTCCGCCTTCGGCTTCTTCGTCTACTGGTTTTGACGTGACGACTTATTCCACCACCTGGCACCGCCGGCTTGGTCACCCCGGCCGCGACGTTTTGGCTCAGCTCAGCCGTAGTACCGATGTTCCATGTACTAGGGCTCCTGCTGAGCACCTCTGTCATGCGTGCCAGTTAGGTCGTCATGTTAGACTTCCATTTTCTTTTTCTTCTTCGCATGCTGCGCATGTTTTTGATCTCATTCACTGTGACCTGTGGACATCTCATGTACTCAGTATGTCGGGCTATAAATATTATCTGGTCATTGTTGATGATTTTTCTCATTACTCTTGGACTTTCCCTTTGCGCGTCAAGTCTGAGACTTTCCCTACCCTTCTCCACTTCTTTGCCTGGTTGTCCACTCAGTTCGGCCTCACCATTAAGGCCGTCCAGTGTGACAACGGGCGGGAGTTCGATAACTCCATCTCCCGGTCTTTCTTCCTGTCTCGGGGTGTTCAGCTGCGTATGTCTTGTCCGTATACCTCTCCTCAAAACGGCAAGGCTGAGCGGATGATTCGCACGACGAACGACGTCGTGCGCACCCTTCTGATCCAGGCTTCTCTCCCCCGCGCTTCTGGGCTGAGAGCCTCCACACTGCCACCTACCTGCAAGGTTCACCAAACCGGTGGGAACCGGTCCAGTTTGACCGGTTACCGGTCAAACCGGTCCGGCCCGGTTCCGGTTTGGTCCGGTACCCAACCGGCCAAAATTCAAAATTTAAATTTAAATTCAAAAAATGAAAAATTCCCTAAAAATTTCTAAAAATACTTCAAGGTGCAATGAATCTAATAGTGTCAAATTTTCTCAAAAATTCGTTCATTTAGTATAGTTTGCGGGGATTTAAAGTTAAATCAAAAAAGAAAAAAGAAAAAAATGGGCCGGCCCATTAAAGCCCACCGGTCAAACCGGTCAAACCGGCCGGTAAACCGGTCAAACCGGTCGGTAAACCGGTAAAACCAGCCGGTAAACCGGTTGCACGGGAGCTATTGAATTTGAATTTGAATTCAAACCGGTCAAACCGACCGGTAAACCGGTCAAACCGGCCGGTAAACCGGTCGGAACCGGTTGCACGGGATTTTTTGAATTTATTTGAATTTGGATTTGAATTCAACCGGTTTCTACCGGTTACCGGTCAAACCGGTCCGGTAAACAGCTACCGGAGGGCGGCGGTTTGACCGGACCGGTCGGTTCGGTTAACCCTGCCTACCTGCTCAACCGCCTTCCGTCCACTGCTTCTCCTGCTCCCACTCCACACCACGCTCTTTTCGGTACCCCTCCTCGCTACGACCACCTTCGGGTCTTCGGGTGTGCGTGTTACCCTAACACCTCCGCCACCGCTTCTCACAAGTTGGCGCCCTGCTCGACTCGTGTGTTCCTCGGGTACGCCCCTGACCACAAGGGGTACCGATGCTTTGACCTCACCTCTCGCCGCGTTCTGATCTCCCGACACGTCGTCTTCGACGAGTCGGATTTCCCCTACTCCACCTCCTCCACACCTTCTTCTGATCCCGAGCTGGCGTCTCTGTTTCCGACTGACCCGGTGGTTCAGCCACCGTTACCTGTCTGTCCTTTTCCTGCAGGTTTTCCCGGCGCACCGGCACCACTTCCGGTGATCCCTGCTGCGCCGAGCGCGGCCCCGGTGCCCGCGATCGCGCCACGCGTAGCCCCCGGACCTCCGGTCGTGCCGCGCGCGGACCCGGTGTCTCCCACTGCGCCACGCGCGGCCCCGGTGCATTCCCCTGCGCCTGCGCGGTACGCTCAGCCGGTGCAGGTGTACCGGCGTCGCTCGCCGCCGACCCCGGCGCCGCAGCGGTACGCTGAGCCGGTGCAGGTGTACCGGCGTCGTTCGGCGTTGACACCGGTGCCGCCTCCTGCTCCGGAGGCTCCTGTGATGCCGACGCCGACACCGGAGCCGTCGCCGCCGCCGCCTCCTCTGGCTCCCTCTCGAGCCAAGCCGGAGGTGTACCACCCGCCAATCATCCATCGGGATCCTCGGCATATCCATCCCATGGTGACTCGGCGGATGGCGTCTCAGGCCGCGACTCTCTCCGCCACCGAGGGAGAGCCGCGGGTCTCTCTGGTACCCTCCTCTATCCGCGACGCCTTGGTGGATGCTCACTGGCGTCGCGCGATGGAAGAGGAGTACGCGGCTCTTCTTGCCAACCAGACGTGGGATCTCGTGCCGCGTCCGTCTGGTTGCAATGTGGTGACTGGCAAGTGGATCTGGACGCATAAACGTCGGGCTGATGGCACACTGGAGCGCTACAAGGCTCGCTGGGTTCTCCGGGGGTTCACTTAGTGGCCTGGTGTGGACTATGATGAGACCTTCAGCCCGGCCGTGAATCCTGCTACGGTGCGCACGGTCCTATCGCTTGCGCTCTCGCGCTCTTGGCCTGTGCACCAGCTGGATGTGAAGAATGCGTTTCTTCACTGCACATTGTCAGAGACTGTCTACTGCTCTCAGCCAGCGGGATTTGTGGACTCGAGTCGTCTGGATATGGTCTGCCGGCTCAACAAGTCTCTCTATGGACTGAAGCAGGCTCCTCGGGCTTGGTACTCTCGGTTCGCCACGTTCTTGCTGACATTGGAGTTCACCGAGGCCAAGTATGACACGTCCCTCTTCGTCTACCGCCGTGGGGATGAGACTGCCTATCTGCTGCTATACGTCGACGACATTGTGCTCACAGCCTCCAGTCAGCAGTTACTTCAGAGTGTCATCTCCTCTCTACAGCAGGTGTTCGCTATGAAGGATCTTGGTAAGCTCCACCACTTCTTGGGCGTCACTGTTGAGCATCGCCCGTCTGGTCTTCTCCTTCACCAGCGGCAGTACGCCATCGATATCCTGGAGCGGGCTGGGATGACTGATTGCAAGCCCGGTTCCACTCCTGTCGACACTCAGGCGAAGCTGTCTGCTGACCTGGGTGATCCGGTGGCTGATCCTACTGCCTACCGGAGTCTGGCCGGCGCTTTACAGTACCTCACCTTCACCAGGCCGGACCTCACCTACGCTGTTCAGCAGGTCTGTCTCCATATGCATGATCCACGGGAGTCACACCTTGCTGCGCTGAAGCGTCTCCTCCGGTACGTCCGTGGTACTGTGGACCTCGGCCTGGTGCTTCACCGCTCGTCCTCTGCTGAGCTGGTGGTCTACACCGACGCTGACTGGGCTGGCTGCCCGGACACTCGTCGCTCCACTTCCGGCTACGCCGTCTTCCTGGGCGGCAACCTGGTATTCTGGTCGTCCAAGCGGCAGCCGGTTGTCTCCCGCTCTAGTGCCGAGGCGGAGTACCGGGCTGTCGCTAACGGCGTGGCGGAGGCGTCCTGGCTACGACAGCTCTTGGCGGAGCTCCACGGCCCCCTCGCCAAGAGCACGCTCGTCTACTGCGACAACGTCAGCGCCGTGTATCTCTCCACCAACCCCGTCCAGCATCAGCGGACGAAGCACGTGGAGATCGACCTACACTTCGTGCGCGACAGAGTCGCCATCGGCGATGTTCGGGTACTCCATGTCCCGACTACCTCCCAGTTTGCTGACATCTTCACCAAGGGCCTGCCCTCGTTGACCTTCTCGGAGTTTCGATCCAGCCTCAACGTAGCCGGTGGCTAGTTGTGGCTGCGGGGGGGGGGGGGGGGTATTTGCCCTTTGTACTCTATTTGTACTCTCATCTTGTCCAATCTTGAACACCGCTGCGTCGGTTGTTCAGACTGCGGGGGTGTTAGCTTTCTTGTTGTCCAGTCTTGAACACCGCTGCGCCGGTAGTTCAGACTGGGGGGGTGTTGGAGTATATTGAGCTCATGTGTATAGATGCCCATCTAGAGGCTCATATGTAGGTATTATATATACCCACCCTTCTAGGGTTGGAGGAATACAGGAATTATTCACTCCATCAGATACTATGACCAAAGAAATTCAAAAGGTGAATGCAGTTTTGGACTTTAAAGTACCATTCAATCCATTTCGCATTAATCAGTCCATTAGCATTACCTGATGATTTACGTTGTTGAATGGAAAAAGTTATTGCAACGTCGGATTCATGAGCATGAGAAATGTTACACAGTAGATTTGTTAAATCATTTATCACAAGATGTTGCCATGTTTTTGGTGATAGTAAGATCATGATCACAACATGATAACTGATAATCATGGTAGTCACAAAGGATGCATGTTGCATACATACTGCAAACGGTGTGATATCTACAAAGTGCACCATGCTTGAGAACAGTCTTACAATCTTCATCAATTCATTCTTGAATACATTAGTATGCTTATGTCATTGTTCAATCTTTTCCTCATTTATTCAGTATGTTAGTTGTGGTCTAGTTATATGATTTGTTTTTGTATCTGTCTCGCTCTGTAGTTTATGCACAAGAAAAAGAGAGTGATCCCATGAAAGGCTGGGCAACATTTGGAATTATTTCATGCATGTATGTGTTTCTGAACTTAAATAACTTTTTTGTTATGTCGAAGTCTATCATGATCAGTTGCTTTTCTGAAGTGCATTTCCCTGATTTTGTTTTTTTGTGTATAAGTTGTCTTCATGGTAACTGCATTTTCTTTCATGAATTTTAACTTTTAAGTACTGTTTTCTGAAGTTAACTTTTAAGCATTGGTTATTTGTTTCTCTTACTGCATTTTTTGTTGCCATTTTTGTGTTTACTATTCTGACTATTGTCTTGTTTCTATATAGCTTCATTGTCTTATCAACTCTACTTTGTTGTGGAGGGTTCATCTACAAAACCCGCATGGAGCATCTGGTATTTGTTAATTTAATATTTGAGTAATTAACCAATGCTATCAGATTTATAAGCTTATGATATGTTTGCTCCAACTGCAGTATGGTTTAGATGCACTGCCTGGGATGGCCTTCTTATCTGCCTTTCTGGATGCTGTGAGTATCTATTTTGTCTTAATTTGTTGGCTCATCGAACCATTGATTATTATTAAACTAATCATTTATCAGGCTGGTAGACCAAGAGGCTACTTGCCAGCAGACAATCCTAGTGAAAGTCATGCAAGCCAGGCTTCTTGGGAACACACACCTGATACCACACAAGCAGCACAGAGGACAAATGATAGAGCATATGGATCAATATGAACTAAAGCATATGTAGTTTTGAGGATTATTTCTTGCAGGCTCGCATTCTGTACTCAAGTATGCTAGGCTTTATTTAATCTCATATATATGCTTACAACCCACTGTCCTCTTTTTCAAACCTTTTTCCTCTGCAATTTACTAGCAAGTGAGATTATGAAGTGTTGCTAATCATCTTCACCTCTTCATAATTAGGCCTGCTCATTCAACTACCATCTCATGTGCAAGTGAATTAGTGCATCCATCGATGTGCACAATTAATTTTTCTTTTATGCATGACATTAAATCAAAACCTCATTCACCGTCTTGCGATACCACACTTGCTAGCAACTGTTGTGTCTTATCATATTGTAGTATAATAGAGTGCAAACTACTTAAAACTATTATTATTGAAGAGCTTACGTGTCAATCTCGGAAAATTAGTTATAATATATGCATCATGGACTAGAAACTATATGCAATGACTCACCCCTTTTCCACCTTTTACATAACATGGAGTTATGTATTGATTTAGAGCAAAAGAAAAATGAGATACATTTCATTGAAAGTAGTCGGCTTACATTAACAAATTGGAAAAAAACAAACTGAAGTTACAGTTACATCTTATGCCCCCCCCCCCCCCCCCCCCCCCCCCCCCCACATTGGCATGCTGACATTCAAACTGACGTAACATGCAAAGTAAATGGTTCATCACAAGCAAAGGAACCTAATTGGGACACAAGCATTTTGACAGCTAGACCTCCTGATTGACCCTACGACAGTTCTTGCGGATTTCTCCATTGTGACCCATGAGGGGATTTATGTTCCCCATTTTGATTATGGAATTCACATAGTGTTCAAAGAATAGTGGCTCGTTTTCTGCATAACTTTTAACCAGCCCTGCTATTTCTGGATCTTTTCCTGTCCATAAAACTTCATCTGAATTGAGAAGCCCTTTTCCCTCCAATATCAGCTTATAGTAGCTGTTGTCAAATTTTGAAGGGCTGACAAAATCTAGTGATCGTATGTTGTTATCACCACCAGTGCGTGGGCATGCCGACGCCAATGTGTGGTAGAAACTTCTCTCTAGCGTTATGTCTGGTCTGTTATCTCTATGCTGATTGTAGAGCCGCTGCTTGAAACTGACACATCTGGCCTTTCCGATCGTGTGGCTTCCTGTCAGTTCAAAACAGAACTCTTTAAGAAGAAAATAAGAGAATATGCATATACACTAGCAACAGTTATGTTCTTAGAAATCAATTTGGAGTACTATTTAATTTCAGTGCTAGATTAATGACATCAATGAAACATCAATAAATCCATTATGAATACTATTACTTTTGTTATTTTTTATTGTTCATTCTTGTCTGGCAGATATTCCTGCTGATGATAGTAATGCCTTTCTACTACACCGTTTTCAATGTTTTTCATAGTGTCCTTTCAGCAGCATGCTGATCGCCCTCTCCCTTTCTGAGGTCGACATCTTTCCTCTTTTTGATGTATCCGTCAACTATTTTATGTTGGAACGTGCGTGGTCTTAACTCTCGAGCACGCCAGGACGCAGTACAGACTTTGGTTACATCTAATTGAGTCGATGTAATTTGTCTACAAGAGAAGAAAATGGCCGATGTTTCTAGAGGAACTTTACTCTCAGTGTTGGAGTCTGATTTTACCAACTTTCTTGAGCTACCTGCCATAGGTGCCAGTGGAGGAATTTTAATTGCTTGGCGACATGGACTGGGTCATGCAAGCTTATAACAAGAATCTAATTTATGAACAACTGAACCTATTATCACTGTTTTTTTATTAAAGGTTTATTTCGAGCATTGAAGATGAGCAATAGCATACCTGATAGTGCCACAAGGTCCACCTTATCCAGTCCTTGCCTTTGGAAAAACTTGATAAGACGGTGTAGCGTTGCATTTGGGGGAGGAAGATTCTTATTTGCTAGCTTCATGTTTGCTGTCTTTGAATCTCTCCTTCCTAATGGAAGCTCCCAATATGGTCCACCACTCTGTCAGGCAATAACATCATTATGTGCGTGTTAAATGTATCAAGTGGAGCTAAATTAAGTTCTTCCTGAGGATGGCAGCTTTTAGTCTTTAAAGAAAATAAAATATATTTAGTGAGAAATCATTTATGTATTTCTCTGTCTGTAACTAGTACAGGTTCTCGTCACTTAAAAGTTAAAAGAGCAGAACTTTACCAGTACTGTTGAACCTCTGGCTGCTAGGGCAATAGTGTCTGCACAGGAGACTGTATGTGGGCATACTTCCTCAAGTGCGGCTTTGATCTCATCTATAACCTCAAATCCCCTAATTGAATTCTTATTGGGAATAGCACTTTTTTCGCTTACGAATTCCTCACTGTCATCCAAAAGAACTGATGCATCACAGCCCTGCAATTTCATCCTGACAATGATGAGAAAATAACTATGATCTACAAACGTGTACCACAAGATAACCAAGATTATTGATGACTGAACATGAAAGCGTGGTTCTAGCACTCAACCATGGGCGAACTATGCTTGTTGAATGGTGAATTTTGTTCATTCCTGATGAAAAAAGAAATGGATGTGAACGGTGCTAACCTGAACAAAGCAGTCATGAAATAGGAGTCTGAGAAGGGAAGCAGCTATCCTTGGTTCCTTTGCGATAGCCTTCTTCAGTATAGACACCACAATCTCATCGGCTTGTGGGCATGTGAACTTGTAGTAATCTGGAGAAAGACTTGAGATTGGGGCATTTCCAACTGGATAGGCACCCTCATGGCGACCAGGGGGGTAGGCAAGGGAGGCACATAAGTAGAAGGAAGCAATGAAGATTGCACCAAGAACTATCTTAGTTGAAACCATGTGTTCTTGAATGCTGCTGTGCTTTAGTTTCATTCATTCTACTTCCTATTTATAGACACTCATGTGATTCAACTGCATCACTCCATCCGCTCCACTTATGGAAAGCATCATCTGTTTGCATCAGGTGTACCTGATTTAGAGGTTGCTTTTTGTCGATTTTTTTGGTTACTTATCTGTTGCCACTATCTCATGTCCTATTATTGCCATGTGTGACCTGCCTAAACCTTGCGTTCTCTATTATTAATTCCCACTTCCACATGAGATCATTGAGCTTCTTTAAGGGTTATTTCTATCTAGTCATATGCTGTTCCTTGCTGTTTTGTTTAGAGAGAGATTTTCAGCTTAGCTTGTGCCCTAAAAACATGCTGGGAACAGAAACTATTGGCCTTTGTTCAACCTATCTAAGTAAATCCTTGTGGATGTACAACAGAAAGTGGTGGTAGTAGTAGTAGCAGCAGCAGCAGCAGCTCCACCCACTCCAAACGCACCCCTGTATGATTCAGTAGTAGGATGGATAAAGTTGCAGGGAGTAGCATTGGTACAGATAAATTGAGTTGTGCATTTAGGGAGCTCTCGCAGTCTATCTTGGGCAGTTTGTTGGTTCAATTTTTGTGTGAAAGATATCATTACATTAGGCATAATTGGAAACCTTTTGTGTCTTTTTTTTTTTGAACAGGGTAGGCAAAAGCCCTACCTTTTGTGTATATTCGCTTACAGCACCAAATGAGTAAAGCAGAACATGCATTTGTATTTTTATTTTGAAAACTCTTGGATCTTTCACCTTGTAAACCTATTTTTCTAGACTTGATGTGGTGCCTTTTGAGTTGCTGATGGACAAGTAACACACGGGCTGTTCTAACTCTTCCCATTTTGTTGAATACTGCAGATGCCTGGTGCTTGGATGGTTCAGAATACTGAAGAAGCCAGCTTGCTGCGGCGTAGAAGCAGATCAGGAATCCAACTCTCACGAAGTCAGAAAATCGTGTATTTTTTGTACGAGTACGCATTGATCTCCTACCAGCCGCAAGTAGTTAGAGCAGTTTGTAGACCTTCTCCGTTCTCCCGGACGGAATTTCTCGCTTCCAATCCAAGAAAATTCCTTCATCGTAGTTAATTAGGGCGTGACGGACCGATAGTACCTACCTGTCAAAGCCATTGCTGTACTTGCAACTGCAGCAGAGTTGCAAGCAGTTCCAAGTCGTCGGACACAGTCACTCTGTCAGTAGTAGTAATGACTTGACAACCCCAGTAAGCAGCTACTAGCACCTAGCAGGTAGCCTGCGTTGATGACAGAAGCTGCCAAGCAGCCCAAGCTGGTGTTCTTGGTTTTGCAGTTTCCTTCCTGGAGGTGGCATGTTATCTGACAAACACCTTTTCTCGTCAGGGCGAAAGGTTACACGCCGTTTGTCACTCGCAGAAGTGTGCAGTGGCTACGATCCAAATGGTCGGTTGGTTTTGGAGCCAGTGGAGTCGACCGGGCCGGCCACGCCCGGCGTTAAGGCCGCGCCGGAATTTTCAGCTGCGGCATGCATGATTGCAGTTGCAACCTAACCACTCTCGCCATCAACCTGCCAGTCGCGTCGTTATCGGCCGGCGTTGTCGGCAATGGCCCTTCCCAAACATTTTGACCCACACGGGAGGAAAAGGTCACAGGTGCTGAACACTGAACAGAAACTCACTCGGCGTCACGCTGTGATGTACCTGGGCGGGGCAGGCAGAACCTGGTGCGAGCCCACAGGCCTAGGCTCTTGCAGCGAGTACGATCTGGCTGCTGCCCAGCATTGCGTCGATCAGGTTTGACCGTTTGGGACCTGCTCGCCGTCCGTGGAAGAAGTGGGCCTAGCTGGGTTAGTGATGAGTTGGTTGGCGAGTGAGGTTGTTAGCATGGGCGTAACTGACGGGCTAGTTTTGAGTTCTTTCTCGGTCAACGGATGGTGGTCGTCCGTCGCTGTCAAAAGGAAGCGTGTGAATCCTGGATCAAGCTTAGCAGCCAAAGCAGAGCATTTTGCACCACCCCACAGCGCGCATTCGCTCCCCCACGCCCGGCCCCCTCGTGTCGTGCTATTGTGTAGGGATGGCAGTCAGACTGACCTATGGGTGCGGGTGTTTATGGGGGGTGTGACTGTGAGTGTAAAATTTCTTAGTGTGTTCTTGTACGTAAATTCTTTTATCTTAAGTTCTTAACTGAGCGGCAGAGCTCCTGCCTTTATTTCAAAAAAAAATTCTTAGTATGTTGATAGGATAAGACTCCATTATTTACCATGCTTCATTTCCCAGTGTGCTAAGACATACCCGTTCATGGATCAAGCTAACTCATTCGTTATGCACCCATCAAGGATTCAACGCTGTGACCTTGACTCATATCACAAAGTGGGACAAAGATCCAAGCCTGTAAACATAGAAAAAAACAAACTTTGTTTTTCATGACCGTGCCAAGACGGACTGCAGCAATCATCGATCGATGGAGGGGTCGAGGGGACATAGTATGTACAAACATGTGTAATATGTTAACTACCATTTGTAAAGTCACATCATGAACTTTTGCGTTAACCGAAAGAAAAGAGGTATCCGATGGACTAGGTTACTTGTTGATGGCAACTAGTACCAATAATTCCGCAGGGTTCTGGCATTATGATCAATACGTTTGTTCCACGCTCACGATCATTAGATGATGTATACTAGAACAAGAAAAATGATGACTACTACATTGTACCAGTAAAATACTAGAGTTTATCTTTTGCTTGCAAAGTAATCTTAATTCCCCATACGAAACATGATGTGGTAGATCATTGAAAGGCTGCTATAGACAAAAGAAGATAAACCTTGACCCAAGAAGAGATGAGAAACGTGCACTGATCAAACAAAATTGTAACTCTGTAACCACTTAGATAAGTCCCATATGATTGACGCCATCTCAAAAGTCGAGTGGTTGCCCAGATTTCGTGGCCGATGCTGATTTGTTGACTTCAGGGGGCAGGTGAAAAAGGCCGTACAGCCATGAGGAAGCCGACGCAAGAGTTTGTTACGATAGGCAGGTCCCATGTGTAGTTGGTAACACAGTACTGCTTATTATAGATAATCCTTCGAGATTAGAGATTACATGGCTGTGTTTCTTCCTTCTTGTGAATTTAGGGTTATGGGAATTTATGATTATTATTGTATATATGGAGTAGATAGCTAGATAGGTGTGATTTGTCTTAATAAAAATGGTGATGATGATAAGGTTAGTTTATGTGTATGTGTCCTCGCGTGGCTCAATGTGTTTTGAGTTGGTTTTGTCCTTGGTTTAACGAATTGGTTAATGGGAGTAGGAGGGAGAGATAAGAAGAGCGCTGTACCGAAACCTAGTCATTGAGATAGGCTGAGTGTACATATATAAATATTTTGTTCATCCATTAATTGCACCAAGCATAAACGTAAGTCACTCAGCTAATTGATAGGTATTTATGATTTTGTTTCTAAAAAGGACATTTTGGAATAGCTAATGTAATGAAAGAGCTGTTTATTATAACTTATAACATTTTCCGTTTTAAATCCTTCTATTCATCCCTAATAAGCTATGCCCTTGTTCTACATTATGATTCGCTCCATCTGTCTTTTTAAGTAAAGACTTCCTCATCTAATAATTTATTTTGTAACTTTTCTTGTACATTTATTATCACATCACATATATAGCATGCTTGTAAAAACAGTTTCTGATGTTAATCGCGTACTTAAGAGATTGCGTAAAGTGATGTTGATTTTCCAGAAGCCTAGGAAAAACACCCATCTGGACCCTACCCTAAGCAACAATATGTCACACTTCACAGAACAGCACAGTCCTGTCGAACACAATGCCACCTTCGCAATAAGTCAAACAAAACACATGGATATAAATTGAAATTAAGCCATCCCTTGGAAGCCAAGGGTAGTCCCCCAGTAGTCAACATTTTCAACGATCAACTATGCACATGCAGCTAGCATCATGAGCATAACAGTGCGTTGTTAGATAAAGATGTACTCACTATAGATTTATTCAAAATTAAATAAGGCAAAAAGTCATCTATGTATCTTCTAAAAATATAACTACTGTACATCAAGAGGAAACTGGTAAGCTTTTGACCAGCTAAATGGTGATATTTTTTTGATAAAATAGGAGGGGCGAGATCCTACCGGTTATATATTAAAAAAAGAGTTTTACAACATAAAAAAAAAGAAAGAAAGAATCGCATCAGAGTCTAGCCATATGTCTATTATTGCTGGTTGACGTTTCTTCTCTGATCAATGGATAACCATGGCAAATTCATTAAAACAGTAAAATTAGCTAATATACAACACATATGAACCTAATTAATTCAAGTGTTTTGGACCACATAATTAAAGTGATTTAAAAGGCATTTGCCTACGGGTGCCTTCTTTTAATCAATGCTTGCTTTCAAATCACAAGCGTATCCATGCGAAGGACGCACAAAATCAGGCCACCACACCCGATCCGAGTTGGTAGAAGGAACATCATATCAGAATAATAGTATATACATAAAACAACTCTCCGGTCAGTTAAGTAATTAATTATTCATGTTCTGCACTGACTTACTAAGAAATCATAGACAATATTTTCAGCTGATGCATTAAAAAATAATGTGTGGCGACCTACTAAAACTTTTGCTCTTTCTTTCTTCCAGGGAAATGTAGGTAATAAAGCACACAAGTCAAATGAGCAGGTACTCTTGAGTCTTGTCCATGTCACACTCTGTCTCCTCCAGAGGTTAGCCGTAGCGATGCTATGTTTGTGGTCTCTTTTGAGGCGTGTGACATTGTATTTTGTACATATAGTTGCTAGGGCTATATAAATTTACTTGAACACCATATATATGCAAGAAACCAAGAACTTGCTATATATTTCTTTTTTTCCTCTCTTTTTTTTTTGTCAATGTTCATGATAAACTTTTGAAACGGCCACTGACAGTGACAAGCACGCGGTGGAACTGGACACCGATACGTGCTGCACAGAAGAACCAAGAGCTCCTCTCGACCCGTACCAGTTTGGAATCTTTCCAACAACATCGAGTCCTTCCAGGAACCTCCTCCTGATGACACGAATATCCGTAGGCCATGGGATCACCAAACAAGCTAATCATCACGCAACATGTGCCCAAAGTTGGTACGTTCATCACATCGCCTGGATGTGCTGTGTACTTTCGCGTTTGGATGTCTAGGATTAAAACTTCCATCATATCAGATGTTTCCGCACCCATTAAACGAGTATTAAATATAGACTAATTATATAATCAATTGCATGAATGGAGCCTAATTCACGAGATGAATTCATTAAATCTAATTAGTTCATGATTTGACCATGTTGTGCTACAATAAACATATGCTAATGATTGATCAATTAGGTTTAATTGTGAATTAGCCTCCATTTGTGCAATTAGTTTTATAATTAGCATATATTCAATCCTCGCAATTGTTGTACAAACATCCGATGTGACGGTCCTAGATTATTTATGACGTTTTTTAGTTCTTCCCTGGCCATGGATTGAACAGCAACCCGACCTGCTCTCTTATATTTATGACGTTTACCACAAGCTAATTAACTTAATTATACTACAAATAATTTATTAGCTCATCCTAAATATTTTGTATTTAAGAACGGAGGTAGTAATATGTCGTAATCTATCTTTATTTCGTGTCGTCGTTATTACCATAATAAATAAACTCAACCCGCAACGACACTTGTGTCTAACAAAAGAAGAAGCTGGACTACCAAGCGAGAAACCATGCTTTTCGCCGAGGCTAACTACTAGCTTCTCTGAACTGTTGGTTGCTTGCTTGGGTTTCACATCCCATGCACAGTAGCAGTGTCAAGCGAGGTGAAATGTGGGTAGATGAATGTGAAACGCATCCAGTGAGCTGTAACCAACCAGCACGCGTGCATGGCAGTGACCCGGCCGCCCCCCAATGGTTTGCCACTTTGCCTGCGCCGGCCTGCGCTGTACCAGGAGGAGAATGATCGGTCTGAAGCTCGGTGGTTGTCCGTGAAAGTTTCCGCTAAAACTGAAGCATCAGCAGTCACACACACCTGCAGCTGGGTTGAATTTACTGTAGAAGTTGGACAACAGTACTGCGTGGAGTCGACCTAGCTCTCGCATTCGCTTTCACTTGCTCTATAAGCATCGCCCAACAACTGCCTATGAAGTTTAATTATTTTCCGACCAATAGTAATATTTAAATACTTTAGACACCAATATAATAAGAGTTCTCTTACAATAATTGTAAAGTACCAGATGATACTTTGTACTTTTCTCTTGAATTTTTTCTGGCAGTTGATTTATAAAAAAATTAAATTAAATTAGTGTTTGGTTCCACTCTTTTTAATATTTGGTCTCACATTTTTGTACCACCAGATATTTTAGCCTAGGTACTTTCATGTACTTCCTACCTTGACCACCGTACGACTCTGTCAGATCGACGGCTCTCATTTTTTCAATCATTGTAAAAATTCTCATATAATAAACATGTTTATAAATTATTGCGGGTGTAAAAATGTCAAGTCAACAATATATCAATATCTTTTCCAGCCTAGATATAAACAATACAGAGCTAATAATATACAATATTTTACAATTTTTTCAATTCATATTTAATTTACTACACAATTAATAAAATTACAACATATTCTCAACTTTATTCGATATCCTACTTAAATGATACGGCAGGCAGTGCTCCTGCCTTCTTTTTCTTTTGTAAAAAGGGCAACCCAGCTGCCTCGCTCTTGCATTGCATCGCAACCCACACCATCGCCTCGCTCCAAACCACACCCTCCATTCGTCGCGCGCACACACGCCTCCCTCCGGCTACATATAGAGCCCAGAGCCCGTCTCATTTATCTGGCCGACCGAATTGAAGCAGCATCGGGAGTTCGATCAGTAGCAGCGTGCAGGAAAGAAACTAGCTAGGAGGGTCACTTGGTTCACTAGCTACTACTGCCATGGCGGCCGCTTCCACGCGTGGCCGCTGCCTCGCCCTGCTGTGTCTCGTGTTCCCCGTCGTGATCCTCGCCGGCGCCGCCCGCGGCCACCCGTGGGGCGGCCTGTTCCCGCCGTTCTACGACCACTCGTGCCCGCAGGCGAAGGAGATCGTGAGGTCCGTCGTGGCGCAGGCCGTCGCCAGGGAGACCAGGATGGCGGCGTCCCTGGTCAGGCTGCATTTCCACGACTGCTTCGTCCAGGTTGCCTTCCACACTGCTTTCCTGGCTAGCTAGATCTCTGCTCCATATATATACTGTGTGCACTAGTCCCATATATTTTTTGCATGCTTTAATTTATTAGGCACTTAATTATATGTGACGCTTTGATGAACGTACTTCCCCCAGTGCACGGCAAATCAGCAGTGCTTCGTACCTCAAAGTTTAATTATGAGTTGTGTGTTTAGTACAACGAAATTAAACTGATGAACATGATCCATACGAAAATTATTTCAAACTAACATATTATGAGTTGTGCATGTTGACTAACTGCATAAACATACATATACATATAGCTTAAAGTGCAGTCTACACAACATCAATTTTTTTCTATATATGTTCTTAGGTATTGCCGTATTGGAAAAGTTAGCATGGAAGAATATCTGTAGTTTCTAGGATAACTTTTCTTTTACCGTACCAGTCAAAAGATAGCCTACCTATACATTTTCCAAGAGGAACACATGCACTATTTATTTCTTTTTTTTTCTGAAAACAATACGACTACTTAATAATTCTAAAAAGTATAATTGACAGTCTCCAAATTTATGCAATTTTAGAGTCATGTCTCTAACGAGTCTACTAAACAACAACAACGTACATACTGCTATATTCTCATGTGCCTAACTACTCTTTGTGTGTGTGTGTGTGTGTGTGTGTGTGTGTGTGTGCAGGGATGCGACGCCTCTTTGCTGCTGGACAACAGCAGCAGCATCGTGAGCGAGAAAGGGTCCAACCCCAACAGCAACTCAGCCAGAGGGTTCGAGGTGATCGACGAGATCAAGGTCGCCCTCGAGACCGCCTGCCCCGGCACCGTCTCCTGCGCCGACATCCTCGCCCTCGCCGCCCGCGACTCCACCGTCCTCGTCGGCGGGCCGTACTGGGACGTGCCGCTGGGGCGGCGGGACTCGCTGGGCGCCAGCATCCAGGGCTCCAACAACGACATCCCGGCGCCCAACAACACGCTCCCCACCATCGCCACCAAGTTCAGGCGCCAGGGCCTCGACGTCGTCGACCTCGTCGCGCTCTCCGGCGCCCACACCATCGGCCTCTCCCGCTGCACCAGCTTCCGGCAGCGCCTGTACAACCAGTCGGGCAACGGCATGGCGGACGCCACCCTGGACGCCTCCTACGCGGCGCACCTGAGGCAGGGCTGCCCCCGCTCCGGCGGCGACGACAACCTCTTCCCGCTGGACTTCGTCAGCCCCGCCAGGTTCGACAACTTCTACTTCAAGAACCTCCTCGTCGGCAAGGGCCTCCTCAGCTCCGACGAGGTGCTGCTGACCAAGAGCGCCGAGACGGCGGCGCTCGTCAAGGCCTACGCCGACGACGTCGACCTCTTCTTCCAGCACTTCGCGCAGTCGATGGTGAAGATGGGCAACATCTCGCCGCTGACCGGAGCGCAGGGGGAGATCAGGAAGAACTGCAGGAGGCTCAACGGCAATTAACCACTACTGAGGCTGCTGATGACCTGTTGACCCTATTATTTGTGTTGAGTGCCGGATTTGTATGTGATGGTGGTGCATGTCAAATGTTTTGCTTAAATAAACAAGAACGGCTTAGTGCCAGATTACCCTGTCAACCGATAGATGTAACAGTGGAACTAAAGTGCTTGTCGTTCTAAGTGTAAAAAAAAGGGTTGAAAGCTGAGAGAAATGGAAGCTTGCTCCTTTCTGTTTTCCCGGTTCAACAAGTCCAGTTTACACCCTTGAATTATCACAAAATTTTGATTTTCAACTTTCAACTACAAAACTGGATAATAAAGGCCATCCAACTGTTGAAACCGGACAAATTTGACCCATTGGGTGGTTTTCAAGGTGGTTTTCCATTTTTTGAGAATTAAAAATATTTAATTGTAAACAAAAATTCATAAGTAATTCATTTTGGATAAAAAATATGATATGGGTATCAAAAGTTTTCTAAAAATGTAACCTATCTATTGGCATGATACTTTTCGGTTATTCAGATCCAATTTTTTTATTTTCATAATATTTGGTAGCTTGTAGTTGTGTCTAATATTTTCATAATTTTTTATTTTGAATTACAATTATTGTAAAGTACCAATGGGTACTTTCAGGTACTTTGAAGCGCATCTAGGCCGATAGATGTTAATGGTAAGTTTCAGTGATTAATGACAACCGTATGCGACTAACGTGTGTTTTAAAGGAAATTAGTGATTAGTCTAGTCTCATATGAAATGTGAAAGGAGACCCCTCAATTCGGAACAACCATGCGTGCCAAGGACTCAATTTTAAAGATTAAGGAACTTTCTAGTCTCAAGTGTCACAAGGAGATGAATGACACTTGATTTAGCTAGGGTTTGTAGTTTTTAGTTCTTGACCGTACTATTAAGAGGGTTTCATCAGTTAGTAGCTTGACTGAAATTAAGTTGGCCTTAGAAATCTTGCACACTCGCTCAAAAACAACCCAAGATGGTCAATAGAAGTTAACACAACGCTTGGAAGAAGAAACAATCGAAGTTACATTCAAATCCAAGTCGATTCAGTTGAAAACGAAGAAAAACAGCAGCACCGGTTTAACCGATGCCTTAGCATCGGTGCATCCGACGCTTGGCGGAAGTTCCGACGCCCCTGTCGGTCTATCTCTCTGGATGCAAGCAGAAATCAAATCAACAATCTCTATAGCACCGGTTGAACCGATGGTCCCAAGCAAAGCACCGGTGTATTAGATGTACTATGTTCCAGAGAGCATGTTTTGGTGGACCTCAACTCGTCTTCAGCACCGTTTGAACCGACGCTTCAGAATCAATCACCGGTGCATTGGATGTACTATGTTCCAGAGAGCTTGTTTGAGTTGATCAATGAATCTCTTCAGCACCGGTTGAACCGACGCCTCTACGGAGCATGCACCGGTGCAATGACGCAAGCCTGGATACTTGTTAGAAACCCAAACGGCTACTAATTGGACACAGAGAGACCGGTTGAACCGACGCCTCAACTTTGTCATCCGTCAGTTCTTCCGGTGGTCACGATTTTTCTGCAGTTGTCGGTGTCCCGACCCGGGGGGCCGGATCCCAACTAGTAAAATGCTGCGTGATTCCTCATCCCAGATGATGATGCAAGAGGCAACACAGTAACGCACGGTTTATCCTGGTTCCGGCCACGTGGCCGTACGTCCAGCAAAGGGGGTGTGCGAGGGCACTGTATTATCTTGCACCTGGAGTGCTTGTAGTAGGGGACACAAGCGAGGCGAAAGAGGGAGGAAGGCTCCCAGGTCTCTGCTAGAAGAGGGTTTGAACAGGGCGAATAGGGATGCCGGAGCGTTGGTGATGATGGATCTCGGCTAGGAGCATTTGAGTGCCCTCTGAGAGAGAGAGAGCGTAAGAGCGCGCGAGAGCCCGTCTACCGGTAGCCCGCCTCCTCCTTTTATAGTCACAAGGAGGGGTGGCGCACATGAGTGGGCGTGGAAGTCGTCGTTTTCCCCTGAATCGCGGGGGTACAGTGGTCGGACACTTGTAGCAAGTACACTGTGGGAAGGCGGCGTGCGTTGCCATCGTCCTGGATATCGTCCTTGGTCCTGCGAAGATCGCGCCGATCGTCCTGCAATGTCCCTGCAGGTGGCGTGGTCGTCGCTGATGTATGGTCTTCTATATACGGCGCGGTGGCATTCGGTGGGCCCTGCGGACCAGGGTCCTGCATGGACCAGCGGCAGTAGGGCGCGCGGCGGCCCCGGACCCCCTAGTCGGAGTGCGGGCGTGCACACTAGGAGGTCCGGGGGACGCGTGGAGGTCCCAGACTCCTCAAGGGGGGAGGTCCGGGGCTCCGCCCGTGCGTGCTGAGCGTCCCTCTCGGAGGGACACGTGACGTCGCCGGACCCCTTCCCCAGTGGGAGGCGAGTTCGGCTAGTCGGTGTCGGCAGAACAGTAATGGGAGCAGTACCGAGCCTGTCTTGTCTCGCATCGCATGTCCTACAGTGCTGCTACAGCCTCCGGGATGGCGGAGCGGTGACCAAAGTCGGCGGATGGGACCCCGGTCACATCTACTGTGGGAGTGATGGCCTGACGCCGCCTGTCCTGGGCGCCGTGGCGGAGTGGCTGGCCTTTAATGCCTTCGTACGGCGAGTGGTTGGGCAGCAGGGCTGTTTGTCTCTTGTGCCGAGGGGTGGCCTCGAGCGAGGCGGAGATGACTTACCAGCTCGAGGGTAGATCCGCTACCCTCGAGCGAGGCGGAGATTGTCCAGCGGGCCCGAGAGGGACCCTCGAGCGAGGCGGAGATCGTTCCGCGGGTTCGAGGGGGATGTGAATGGGCCGCATGCTGGGCTTCTTTGAGTCCTTTCCTTTCTTTCGAGTGGGAAGCAGGCCGTGGGCCTTCGTGGGCCTAGTTGCCTTAGCATGTGTTTGCGTTTTAAGGCGATCTTAGTACCCTGATTAGGGTGTCCCTAATTGTGGTACCCGATAGCAGTGAACTTCCAACGGCTATGTGACCCTCTCCACTCTATATAAGGGCACCCCCTGGCTCATTTGAAGTGCCTTTGACACCTTGAATACCCGAGGCCACACTTGAGAAGAAGAGGATGTGCTTTGAGCAAAAGAGAGAAGATCTAGTACATTGATTGTGCTTCAACCTTGAAGAATTCAACCTTTGCAAGTGTAGCAAGTGTGCTTGAGTTAGGGCCAACTGAGTGTAGGTCAAGTGAAGGCTTAGAAGCTTGTTAGTCTTGGTGTTTGACGACACCTAACCGGTCTTGGTGATCGGTAGGTTCTTGGTGAGCTCTTGGAGTTTGTGGGAGCCCCAAGACAAGAAGATTGGACACGGTGTGAACCTCGCCATTCCGGAGATGGAGAAGGAGCATTCTTAGTGATCACTTGCTCCTTGGTGAAGCAAGGGAGCTATACCCTTGTGTGGGTGCTCCAACGTGGATTAGGGGGGAGCGTCAACTCCTCGATACCACGGGAAAAAATCCGGTTGTCTCGTGTCTCTTACTTTTATTTCAAGCAATTAAATCCATTTATTGTTATTCTTGCTTTTTATTGCTTATAGATTGACAAGGACAACTTGTATGGTAGTGTGAACTCTTGCTTAGGTTTTGATCTTGCTAGTGTGCAACCATCTAGACAAAATGACCATGATAGTGTGTTTACCTACCTAAGGACCTTTTGCTAGCGTGCTCTAGTGACTAGGTTTCAAATTTATAGATTGGGCATTACTAGTCTAGGTTAAGGACTAGGTATAAATTTGAAAAAAATCCCAATTGAACCCCCACTTCTTGGGCCACGATCCTTACAATTGGTATCAGAGCAAGGGCTCTCTTTTTAGGCTTAAAATCCTAGAGAATGGCCGGGGGGAGTGGTGGTCCACCCAAACTCGATGGGAGAAACTATGCTTATTGGAAAGCTCGCACGGTGGGTTACCTTGAGGCTATTAATCCCATCGCTTGGGCGGTCACGGAAAAACCTATTGTTGGTCCTTGGAATGAAGATCAAATCAAATATGGTGCTAGAGCGAAGAATGTTTTGTTTGATGCTCTTAGTGAGGAGATTTTTGCTCGTGTTCACAGCAAAAAGACCTCTCATGAAATTTGGGAAGCACTTGAAGCTATCTATGTTGGTTCTAAAAAGCTCCGTGAAGAAAAATATCAAGTGCTTAAGGAAAAACTTAATGAATTCAAAATGCTTCCAAATGAGTTGGTTGAACAAATGTATGCTCGATTGAATGTGCTTATTGAGGACATTAACGCTCTTGAAATTTCTCCTTTGTCTACTAGTGACATCATCCGGAAGATCCTTCATTGTCTACACAAGCCCAAGTACAACATCGTCACCTTATTGCTCTATGAGAAGGATCTTGAAACACTTGAAGTGAGTGATGTTGTTGGGAAGATTCGGTCTCATGAGATGTTCCTCTTGGGAGAAGTTGATCCACCGCAAGACAAGAGAGATCTTGCACTCAAAGCTAAGAGTGATCATAAGTCCAAGAAAAAGAACAAGTGCAAAGTTCCATCACCAAGCTCAAGCGAAGATGAAGCTAACGAAGATTCAAGTGATGAAGATGGTGATGTTGAGCTAGCACTTCTCATGAGGAAGACCTCCAAGATGATGTCAAGGTTGAACAAGAGAGGGTACAACTATGACCCCAAGAAAAACAAGTTTCGTACCCGGAAAAGCAAGGACAATGTCAAGAAAATTTGTTACAATTGTGGCAAATATGGCCATCTCTCATATGATTGTCCAGAGCCTTCAAAGCTCAATAAGAAACAAGAAGATGATGACAATCAACACAAGGCATCAAAGAAAAGTCATGAGAAGAAGGACCACAAGAAGAAAGGATCTTTCACAAGAAAAGAGAAGGTCAAGGCTTTCCTTGGAGAATGGATCACGGATGGTGAATCCTCAAGTGATGACTCAAGTGATGAAGAATCCAAGAAAAAGATTGTGGGGATTGCCATGCATGATGATGAAGATGATGGTGATGAGGCACCTCTACCTCCACCACCCATGTGCTTCATGGCAAGAGGTAACTCTAAGGTGACTGGTGATGACGACTCCTCTAGTGATGAAAGTGAACATTGCTTATCTCCTAATGAAGTGCAAAACATCCTAGATGAGTACCAACAAGTGATCAAGAAGTACAAATCAAAATGTAAAGTTCTTGAAATTGAATATGCCAAGCTTAAGGCCTCAAATGATGAGTTGATTGTTAGGAACAATGAGGTAATAGAAACTCATGATACAAGCATTGTTCCTAGCAAGCAACTTAGAGAGGAGCATGACAAGCTAATTGTTAAGCATGATAAATTGAATGTTAAATATGAGGAAGTAGTTGTGCTTAACAAGTCACTTACTTCATGCAACAAGAAGCTTAAGCTTGATTATGCTAACTTAAGTATGATGTATCAAGAAATTGACCTTGCCTTTGATGCCTTGGATGAAGAACTAAAAGAAACTCAAAAGAAAGTCATCAAAGTCAATATAGCTATTTCTTGTGATGATCTTGTGGAGTTGCCTCACCCTATTACTTGTTATTATACTTCTCCTTCTTGTTCAAAGACTAACCATGATAGGGAGAAACAACTTGAGGAGGAACTTGAGAGCACGACCAAATGCATGTTCAATGTGACAAGGGGAGAATATTTGCATAAGGAGATTCTCTTCCACAATGCAAGGCACTTTGGGACAAATGGATTTGGATCATTTCCCAATCCTCCGGAAAGTTGTCCCAAGTCGCCGGAGCTCAAGGCATGCTTCAACAAGGAAGTTGGCTCATATTGTCAACATTATCAAATCACCGGGCATCACACAAGGGAGTGTCCAATTCCTACTCGTCCAACTCCTACCTTGCCTCCTAATTACAAGTCTCAATTCAATGAACATCATTTCTTGTTAAACAATCTTAAAAGTGGCAAAGTTAAGGCAAAGTTTATTGGCACTCACATGAAGGGAAAGCTACCACGCCAACTATGAGTTCCTAAAGCTTTAGTAACTCATGTCAAAGGACCCAAACTTGCTTGGGTTCCCAATCCTCAAAAGTGATTCGTTTGTGTGTAGGTGAACTACAAAGCCGGTGGCAAGCATTGGGTGCTTGATAGCGGATGTACACAACACATGACCGGCTATGTAAATATGTTCACCTCACTAGATGAAGATGTGGGCGATTATGAACATGTCACCTTTGGTGATAACTCAAAATGAAAAGTGGTAGGTTTGGGTAAGGTAGCCATTACCAAGGATCTTTCTATCTCTAATGTGTTGCTTGTTGAGTCGGTTAGTTTCAATTTATTATCTATTGCTCAACTTTGTGATTTAGGACTAATGTGCACCTTTAGTGATAGTGAGGTTGTAGTGACAAGCAAGGAGGACAAGAGCTTAATATTCAAAGGATTTCGACATGGTAACATTTACCTTGTTGATTTCTCATCTAATTCCATGAGCAAGTTTGGAGTGACAAGCAAGTTTGGAGTAACATTTAGTGATAGTGAGGTTGTAGTGACAAGCAAGTTTGGCGACATGTCTCTTCTCCAAGAATTCCATGGGTTGACTTTGGCATCGCCGCATTGCTCATATTGGCATGAGCCAACTCAAGAAGACCTTCAAACGAGGTATGGTGGTTGGTGTCAAAGATGTTACTTTTGACAAAAACAAATTGTGTAGTGCTTGTCAAGCCGGGAAACAATTTGCATCATCACATCCCATGAAGGCTTATTTGTCAACATCAAAAAGCTTGGAGCTACTACACATGGATCTCTTTGGGCCAACCACCTACAAAAGTCTTGGCGGTAATCTCTATTGTCTTGTAATTGTTGATGATTACTCTAGATATACTTGGACTTTCTTTTTAGAGGACAAGAGCAAGACTATGGGGATCTTCAAGATTTTTGTCAAACAAGCTCAAAATGAATTTGAGTCAAGTGTTGTGAAGGTTCGGAGTGACAATGGCACGGAGTTTAGGAACACTCAAGTAGAAGAGCTTTGCAACGACATGGGGATCAAGCATGAGTTTTCATCAACATACACACCCCAACAAAATGGAGTGGTAGAAAGGAAGAACAAGACTTTAATCACTCTTGCAAGAGCAATGTTGGATGACTATGGCATCTCACAAAGATTTTGGGCGGAAGCAATCAACACTGCATGCCATGCATCCAACCGAGTTTATCTCCACCGCTTCTTGGGAAAGACACCCTATGAGCTTCTCATTGGGAGGAAGCCCAACATCTCCTACTTCCGGGTGTTTGGTTGCAAATGCTACATATTCAAGAAAATAAAGCACCTAGACAAGTTTGAAAGTAGATGTGATGTTGGTTTTCTTGTTGGTTATTTATCAAACTCCAAAGCATATCGAGTATTCAATAGTGCTACTAGCAAGATTGAAGAAACTTGTGATGTGGAGTTTGATGAGACTAATGGCTCCCAAGGGGAAGTTTTCTCTTGTGATGATGTAGGTGATGAACCACTTCGAGAAGTCATGAAGAACATTACTATTGGGCAAGTCAAGCCAAAGGAGGAGGTAGAAGAGCTACAAGTCTCATCCACTCAAGTTGAAGTCACTTCCAAGGATGACTCAAAGGATGAAGACAAGTCTACACCATCACATCACCATGATGAGTCATCCGATGAAGAATATGATGCCTCACCTCCTCTCCATGATGCCCGAGATGAACGAGTGGTTGAAGAACAACTTCCATTTGATGACACGCACATTACAAGTGAACAAGCCCAAGTTCAAGATTAAGATGGCAAACCACTAGAAGAATCAACGTCTCAAGCACAAGAGAGGCTTACAAGAACTTCAAGAAATCATTCCATTGACTTGGTCATGGGTAACTGTTGTCGGTCGAAACCCACCGGCGAGTAGCGACAGGTAACACGAAGAGCCGGGAGGTCGCCGGGGCACTGGCAGGCACTGCTCCCTCGTCAACGGCCCGCAATTCCAGCACACGCCGCGGCTTGTGAAGACGCAGGGCGTGCCACCTGACCTATACCCGATCAGGAAGGTGCGAACGTGCTTGCAACGATTTGCATGCATACACAAACATGTGGAAACGTAAGTCCGAGCCGTGATCGGCTCCCTGGGACAACTCTTGCATCGGCTTTAAAGAGCCGATCGAGTCCCAGTGTCAGATTGGATCTGCATCTATCCGGATATTGATAAATAAAGCAAATAAGTGTAAAGCTGCTTCAATTAAATCTAATCAATCTAATCCACGACGGTAAAAGCTTCACTGCTAGATCGGAACATCCTACACGTGGTTGGGCCTAATGAACGTAATAAATAACTAAACCATAACAAAAAATAGAGGCCTAACAACTAGCAAGAGCCGATTCCCGGATCAATCCCTGTAAAGACTAAGGCAAAACATCTAATACATCACCGGATCATCCAATTCGTTTGCAAGGCCTAACCTAGCAGATATCACGCCAACTCTCATGTACCAGAGCAAACCGTAACAGATTGGATCTACCAGACGGAAAAGAAACAGGGTGTTGTCTCCGTGCAACTAACTCTATGCAACAAGAATTAGCATAAGATTGAAACGTGACTGCACAGAAACAACATGATATTCTTAGATGATAAGCAACAAAAGCATAATAGATCTACTAAAAGCCATACTACGAACATCAGGATAACTAGCATTACTCGCCATAAAAAACGCTTCAGTACAAGTAATACCAAGGTAAAAGCAAGAACAACGCTGCCCTGATCAGAAGAAGCGATCAGGGCAGCATGGCGCTTACTTGGATGAAACCCTAAGATTAGGGGTGGCGGTGCGCCGAGAGTTGTTGTTTGCGAGACGTGATGACGTTCTCCCTTTACAAATGTCACAGGGTACATATTTATAGTCCGGAGACTTCTTGCCGTGCAAGGCAACCTCTAAACTCTTTCCTAAACGAAGACTAGAGATAGATTACAACTCAATAAAGACTCGAAAATTAGATAACATGATCTGGACTCTTCCCTCCACCGGTCCAGATCTTCATGAAGCTTCCAAATATCAGCCGAAACATGCCGTATAATTGTGGCAGATTCTGGTCGTCCTATTGTTTCGGCAGTTCCTGTCAACTCCGAGCGAATCTGGACGTGATTCCAGTTTTATTGGAAAGCTTATCTTCTTAGCTTTCCATGCATATCTAGAACGTCCAAAACATCATCTCCTCAAATTGTCCCCCAAGTTTGGCCAAATATGACAGAATCTTCTAAGCGCCAGCCGTAAACCAAATAAAAACATCATCTCCTCAAATTGTCTTCTCATGCCACTGATGGTCTTGCCGCCCGAGCCGATAAATCGGCTATTAGCCAACTGACTTTGTGACCGATTGCTTGAACCGGCCTCATGCCTTCCTTGACCAATCTCAATGTTGTTGCAGACCGGTCCTAGTTTTCATATTCCATGGATGGCACTGACTTATGTGATCATCCTCGTGCTTCATCAGCTCAGCATCAACACATACGGCCTCTCCTGCAAAACAATCACTTGCCGAACCGACACTACAAAGATCATTGTGAATCGGCTAAAACCTGATGAATCATATTCGGTTAGCCAAATAGTCCACATAAACCAAACCATCATCATTGATAAAATTTTCTTCCCCCCACAAAAATATGCTATGTCATGCAAAGAGTGAGTGTGAGCTTCCAGGTATGTCTCAAAGCATTTACAAGTGCTAGCATGTATATACAGTGAGGGTATAGCATAAAGACACCGCATAGAAAAGCTCAAAAGAATATATCTATATTAGAACATGAGCAAGCAATTTTTAGGATTTTCAAAATAAAAAGCATCACCACTTAGCCCAACCAACTAGAACATTAAAGCATGACAAGCAAAACCAGCAAGTACCTACACCAGTGAGCTCTTTCCGATACAAGGATCTTTTAACAAGCTTGATTACTCATGCCCTCAGGTCTTGCAGGCTAAAACATATTGCATTTGAAACTCAAACAAGCCTTTTGTTCTGTGCTAGGGGTTATTTGCTTATCAGGCCACTTCTTACCAACCAATGCTAAGCCTAGGTCCGTTGAACCATCAGAAGCTTAAAGCAAGGTTTTGGTCATTCACAGCCTAGTCCAAGTTCATGCTAAAGTGCAATAGAAAGCAGTCCCGAACTAGATCAGTGAGACAAATTAAACAAACCCACCTGGATCTTTTCATTATAGCACAGCATGGACATCATTCAGATTTTAATGTAATTTAGCACAAGATTATCATATAAGCATTGAGACTCAAGCTGCATAAATGATTCCAAGAAAAGGATATAGCTACCAGGCATGTACAAGATAGTAAAAGCAAAGTCAGCCTACACATACTAGTAGCCAAGTAAAGCGGTGACCATATTTCAGATTTTCAAAAGAATAAAAGCCATGCTCGGTATCAGATATTTAACATATTCAAATTAGCCTAACCACACATGGTCACCAGCATCCACACCTCAAAATATATACACGAAACACAAGTAGAAGCTACTAAGCATACAAGGAAGCTAGTGCAAGTGATAAACGCATATACTGTATGATGATGCAATAGTGGGTTTGAATATTGTCGGGTGCCACAATTAGGGACACCCTATTTGGGGTGCTAAGATCGCTTTAAATACGAACACCTGTTAAGGCAACTAGGCCCACGAAGGCCCACGGCCTGCTTCCCATCCGGAAGAAAGGAAAGGACTCAAAGAAGTCCGGCGTGCGGCCCATTCGCATCCCTCTAGGGCCCGCTGGACAAACTCCGCCTCGCTCGATGGCTCCCCCCGGGACCCTCGACCGCGCGACACATCTCCGCCTCGCTCGAGGGTAGCGGATCTACCCTCGAGCGGGTGACTCATCTCCGCCTCGCTCGAGGCCATCTCTCGGCACAAGGGACAAACGACCCCGCTGCCCAACCGCTCACCGTACGAAAGCATTAAAGGCCAGCCACTCCGCCACGGCACCAAGGGCGGGCGGCGTCAGACCGCCACTCCCACAGTGGATGTGACCGGGGTCCCATCCACTGACCTCGGTCACCGCTCCGCCGCCCTAGTTGTTGTAGCAACACTGTGGACCTGCGTCGCAGGATAAGATAGGCTCGGCACTGCTCCCGAGTACTATTCTGCTGACACCAACCATCCGGACTCGCCTCCCGCTGGGGAAGGGGTCCGGCGACGTCACGTGTCCTTCCGAGAGGGGCGCTCAGCACACACGGACAGGGCCCTGGACCTCCCCCCATGAGGAGCCCGGGACCTCCACGTGTCCCCCGGACCTTCTAGTGTGCACGCCCACACTCCGATCAGGGGGTCCGGGGCCGCCGTGCGCCCCGCTACCACTAGTGCTGGTGCATGCAGGACCCTAATCTGCAGGGCCCACCGAATGCCACTGCGCCATATATGGAAGACCATGCACCAGCGACGACCACGCCACCTGCAGAGGTTGGCAGGGTGACCAGCGCAATCTTCGCAGGACCAAGGACGATATCCAGGATGACTGCGACGCGCGCCGCCTTCCTACAGTGTACTTCCTACAGTATCCGACCACTGTACCCCGCGATTCAGGGGAAAACGACGACTTCCATGCCCCCACTCATGTGCCCCATCCCTCCTTGTGACTATAAAAGGAGGAGGTGGGCTTCCTTTAGCTGGGCTGGCCCAGCTCTGGTTTTCTGGCTTCCCTTTCAGAGAACTCTCAGCACTACTGAGCACTCATCTCAGCCGACTCCACTTCTAGTAGAGACTTGGGAGCTTCCCTCCCTCTCTCGCCTCGCTTGTATCCCCTGCTACAAGCACTCCGGGTGCAAGATAATACAGTGCCCTCGCACACCCCCTTTGCTGGACGTACGGCCCCGCGGTCGGAACCAGGATAAACCGTGCGTTACTGTGTTGCCTCTTGCATCATCATCTGGGACGAGGAAGCACGCCGCATTTACTAGTTGGGGTCCGGGCCCCCTGGGTCGGGACACCGACAAATATTACCAATCAAATTGGCTGTTGACGAGCCGATGGTTAAAATCCCGCCTGGTCCGTACTTGCCATAATGCATTCTAATCACAACTATCGGCTGTTGGAAAGCCGAACATCTGTAGCCTAAAATCCAATCAGCATATCGCAATCGTAGAGAGCTCTTCAAATGCTTTGTCGATGTGGATGAAGTAACCGATGTTGATCGCATCGAAAGAGCACAGAAGCTGAATCAGCCGGCTGATGTGACGAATGCCCTGACCCTCTATCCGCGGGGGTCGGGCGAGACGAACCCCGTCCGCAGGGGTCGGGCGAGGCAAACCCGCCCGTAGGCGACAAATGCCCTGACCGTAAGAGCTTAATCCGCCGATGTCGATGGTGTCGCAGGAACGGGAATAGCCGATGACGATGACGATGCAGAAGTACTGTTGGCCAAATCGATCGGCTAATGTATCAGACACTACCACGCCCACATGGGAGCAAAAGTAGCCGATGTCGATGGCCAGAACTGCGAAGGAGCGGAAGTAGCCGATGGCGAAGAAGCTGTAGGAGCACTGGCGGTAGTTCTTCATCCGGACGAAAATTTTTGTATGGGTCTCCATATTTCATCACCAAATCATGCCAAAATGTGTTTATTCTGTGAGGCCAGTGGATAAGACCATCCTCAATCCGTTTTTTGTCGCTTCGATCCGATCACAGTCTTCCAGCACGATCCCTGAGATCGGCTCTTGCCCTTCCGTGTCCCGGGCGTTCATGTCTGCGAGCAAAACCTCGCTGGAGTCATCTGCACGGACCACCTCCAGTTCCTCGCCATCCCATTGGACCAAACACTGGTGCATCGTGGAAGGAACACAACAATTGGCATGAATCTAATCCCTCCCAAGCAGCACTGTGTACGTACTCTTACTGTTGACGATGAAGAACGAGGTTGGGACGGTCTTGCGGCCAACTATCAACTCCACATTGAGGACGCCCTGTGCCTCCGACGGCTGGCCGTTGAAATCATTGAGCATCACATTGGTCTAGATAAGATCAGCAGTAGAACGACCCAATCGGTGCAGCACTGAGTACGGCATCAGGTTGACTGCGGCGCCAGTGTCGACCAACATCCTGTTCACAGGCTTGCCATCGATGAGGCCCTTGAGATACAATCCCTTCAGGTGCTTGTAGCTTTTCTCCTTGGGATTCTCAAGGATGATCGGCTGTGGGCCGAGATCCAGCTGTGCGATGGCCAATTCCTCCGGTTGGGGTGCCCGAAACTCTGACGGGAGTACGAACATCATGTTGACATCAGCCGATGGCTTGTCATCGGCTCTTGGCTGCTTGGGGCGCCACTCCCTCCTTGGAGGACGCCTCTCCTCCTTTCGCGGTCGCCTGACTTGCTCTGCGAGATCCGGACGTGCTTTCTTTAGCACGTCAAGGTACTTTGCTTCCGCTTCCTCGAGATTGCGCAAGTGCTGCACTCTGCGCTTCTGTGACCGGCTGAGCCCGTCTGTAACACCCGGTTTATAAAAGGACATAAACCGAGCAATCATATACGTGCTAGGATCAAGTCACACGTATATACAATAGAATGAATAGTATATCACAACACATATCACGTAAAAAGATATAATAAAGTGAATACGAATGTTATTTATTACATTAATGACAAAAGTTTGGTACAGAGTATGTGGAAGCGAAGTACAAAATACGATAAAAACTCTCCGAAGCTGAGCAGGGCGCCACTGGGACGTCGACTGGGAGACGAACGCCTAGAAGTCCTCGTAGTCCTGGTAGCGCTGAGCGAACTCCCTCGCGTCGGCAGGAACTGAGCAGCATTAGCGTATCCAAGAGGAAAAAGTAGAGAAGAGGCAAGGGTGAGTACACAACTTGTACTCAACAAGTATAACACAAACTATGAGGCTCTAAGGTTGGCTGACTCAACTGCATTAGCTTTTAAGTCTTGGCAAAATTTTATTACAGCTATTTACTACGAATTGATGAATTACCATAAACCCAGTTACATAGTAATTAATCAAAATTAATCATGATACTACTGAGAACCATACCAAACCAAGCCACCCGGGGAAACCTGCCTCGTCAAAGGAAGATAACCCCACTAATCAAAAGGAGGATCTGGGCCACTCATGACTGTGAGCACGGCTAGTATACCAGTTTTACACTCTGCAGAGGTTGCACATCTTTACCCACAAGTCGTGAGCTACGCTAGTTGTTCATCACACTTTCTTAGGTGAGATGGCTAGCAAGCACACTACGAGGCCTTTACAAAGAATCTCGTTGGTAGGGAGTAACCGCGAGGGTTGATCGGCGACTATGGAGCAAGTCTAGTGGGCGTCAAGACACGAAGCATAGACGAGGCCACTCAGCACGAGGGCTATAGAAGCTTACTGCCCCTGCCCCGCAGGTAAGTTACTCCAAACCAAAAAGACCTAATTATTACGCCAAGTCTATCCCATTCTAGCCTTGTGGTAGCGCTGTTGTCCCAGGTTGTCGCTCTATGAACCGGTCCTTATGAAGAGTGGCCAACCAAGCACTAAGCACCGTGCTGGCCTCCTAAATCAAGTTTCTAACAAAACATATTTTAACGAGACGTGAGCCACCCAAGCACGAAGCACAGAGGGCCACTCCCAAAATTAAGTTGCATAAACCATTAATCAAATTAATTAAAAAGGACCAAGTGTGTTATAGCGCGGCACCTAGCACAACTAACCAAAATGCAACCCAAGGATACATATAAAGGATATAAAGTGGCTAGGAAAGTCCTTATAGGCATACAGTATTAAAACGCAGTATGAAATTGTATTTAAAGTGATTGGTGGTGTTCATGTTATACTTGCCTTCCTCGTACTGCTCCTGCTACTGCTCAAACTGGTCAGAAGACGGCTGCTCTGGGTACTGGTACTGGGGCTCCTCCGGTAGCTCAACGTCTACTCACGAACACATGGCCAAAAATAATGCACAACATAAACATACAAGCAAACACTAACGAAAACTAGAAAACAGTACATCAATACATAAAAACAGCACACTAAACTAGTCTAACACTATTCTACACGTCACAACGATCGCGTGGATATAAAGAACGCCTAAAACGGAGCTAAAACGCATAAACTAGAGCTAAAACAAGATCTAGGGGCTTATCTGCGAGAAAAACTAGGTTCCATGGGGTTTTCTGCAAAAACCGAGGGTCTAAACATAATTAAACTAAAACTCTGGGGTCTAACTCGCAAAAACAGCAGCCAAGGACGGCGGGTTCAAATTCTAAAGAGCTCAGGGTTTAAAACGTAAAAGGAGGGGCTTAACTGGAAATATTTTTGAACACTGATGGACTGCGGGTTGAAATCCAAAAATGGTAGGGTCTCTTTAGCAAAAGGTACCGGCCGAACCGGTATCTTTGGATCGGGATCATCGGATCTCAATCCGGTGGCTCAGGGCGGCTCGGTCCTAGATCTAATCTAGACCGTCGGTCCTAGATCGAGTGGCTGGGGTGCTTTGCAGGCGGCGCGTGGATGGATGGGGTGAAGGGGGGGGGCGTGGGGGCCAATTAAAGGCCGGCGGGAATCCTGGGGAGGCGCGCCCAGGGGATGGTCACGTGCGGGATCAGCGGCGGTCGTTGTGCGAGCGCGTTGCGGGGAAAGCAGATCACAGCAACGGCCGTTGCTCGATCCCGGGGTTCGGGTGGGGAAGGTTCTGGAGGAGAGGGCTCCGGTGAGGCTGGCCGGTGGGTCCTGCGCGAGCGCAGGGTGGAGCGGGGCTACGGGTCAGTGAGGGACTGCGGCGAGCGCAGAACAGGGGAGCGTGGCGCGGTGAAGGGGACGGGACTGCCAGGTGGGGCTGGCGTGGCAGCGAGCTCGGGTGAGCGGCGACGAGAGGCAGGCCGGGTTGCGGGGCGCGAGGAGCTGGGCCGCGCTGGCGTGAGCGCGCACGCTGGGCCGAGGTGAAGACGGGCTGAGACATGGGAAGAGCCAGGTTGCTGGGCCGCGAGCGGGACGCGGGCTCGGTTGGTCTAGCGCGGCTGGGCCGCGCGGGTAGATGGTGAGGGAGGCTGGGTTGGTTTTTTTTTTGGGCCAGATTAGAGTGAGTTTGGGTTGGGTTGAGTTTTTGGGTTTTTGGGCTGGGTCTTCTTTTCTAATACTACTTCTATTTGTACAACAAACAAACAAAGTTTGAATTCAAATACAAATTTGAATTCAAACCACACTCAAATAATTAAAACTATGCACCAGCATGAATGCAACACCAAAATTTAAACCTATGATAAAATTTTAATTACTTGAGGAACAAAAAATTAGGTTAAATGCCATACTAAACACAATAAATCTTAGAAAATTAAATAAAGCCAATTAAATTTATTATTAAATACTAAAATTTAAATTAGGGTGTTACACCGTCAGGACACCATCGTGGACGATGATACTTATCTTCTTCTTCTGGCTCGAGATCATCCTTGGATGGTCGCCTCGCACGGTCATCGTGACATCTTCTAGGCCCTAAGTGCTGGAACACCGATGCTTCATCTTGCTGGCGCCCCCGAGGCCTGCACTCCAAGCAATCATCTATAGTAGGCAATCGGCTCATGCCGGAGTTCCAACAGTACCTGAAGAATGGGCAATGCCAGTGGTCGCGTATAGCCTGGCGTCTCCCCAGCATCCTCCCTGTGCGGTGCTCATACTCATCTTCTTCCGATTTGTATCGGCGGCGCAACTTGTACTGATACTGGTATTTTTCCAGAAGCCGATTAGAAGCTGGGAGCTGATTTCGGATGTGATGCACTTGCTCTTCAGTCACATGCTGCTGCTCTAGCTTGCCGTCATCCTGGGGCCGTTTGCCAGAAATGGCCTCTTTCCTCTGCTCGTCACGGCGGCGCATGGGTCCCGCCATGTTGATCTGGAATGCCAAATTCTGGCCCTTAGCTCCAAGATCCGACAGCTCCACCATGTTAGCATGCAGGAACGGTTGGCTATCCACTTTCATCGTGTGTTGGGCCAGAATTAATCGGCCTTGCTCGATAGCCGATTGGATTTGCCGACGTAGATCTTTATAGTCATTCATGGCATGGGTGAACGAGTGGTGTCACTTGCAGTACAGCCTTCCCGGCAGCTCTTGTGCAGTCGGCAGCTTGTGACTCTCCGGGAGCTTCAACTGTTTCTCTTTGAGCAGTAAGTCGAATATTTGCTCTGCCTTGGCCACGTCAAAGTCAAAGCCCTTCACAAGTCCCTTCTGTTTGACCCATTTGCACGGGACGGGGTTTGCCCCCCCGGGTTCACTCTGCCACAGCCACTTATTGTTCCTCGCCAGAATCATCGGAACCATCTGCTTGGGCCATGTTTACATGGCGCTTGAATTTCTCTTGGTACAGGTCCGGGTGATAGTTTTCACACGCTGTGAGCTTCTGCACCTGTGTGCCAGCGAGGAAAATTTCAACTGAAAAGCCAGATCCTTGATCGGCTTAGCGAGTCCCAGAACAGCCAAATCAACTGCCTCCTTCTCTGTGATGCGCGATGAGTAGCATCGGTTCTTGACTTCTCTGAAGTGCTGCACATACTCTGAGACAGTTTCCCCTCGTTTCTGCTTGACTTGGGCGAGATCAGCAATCCCGACTTCGGCGGCCTCTGAATGATACTGGGTGTGGAACTTATCTTCCAGCTGCCTCCAAGTCCGGATCGAATCTGGGGGCAGTGATGTATACCATCCGAAGGCTGAACCCGTGAGAGACTGGGAGAAGAAACGGACCCTCAGAGGATCCGATACTGAGATCATCCCTAGCTGCGTCAGGTATCGGCTCACGTGCTCAATAGAGCTGGCCCCCTCTGCTCCGCTGAAGTTGGTGAACTCTGGAAGCCGATACTTAGGTGGCAACGGGATCAGATCATAGTCACTTGGATACGGCTTGGAATAGCTGATCGCCTTTCTCTTGGGCAGGATGCCAAATTGGTCCCTTAGTATCGCACTGACCTGCTCCACACTAAGAGCTCCTGGGGCCGAGGGTTCAGCACTCGGCCCGGTAGCATACTTTGCCAACCATGCCTGCTTCTCTGCATCTGCTCCTGAAGCTGCTGTACCTGCCAGCTGCCCCGTGCGTGTTGCACTGATGTTGTCAGGTATGTACATGCACGTGTAGCCGTGCGGGATCTCTTTAGGCGGCTCGCTCAGGAACTATCCTTCTCCGGGGTCACCGCCGATCTTGTAGACGACATAGATCGGCGAGCTTTGCTGTCCTGCTGCTGCGAGTGAATATGGCAATGGCGGCCTAGACTGGAGCGAGGCCTCTCCCCTGTGACTCCCCAGAATTGGTCCTGACAGGGAGTACTGGTTCTTGACCACCTCCTGGACAACGCGATGTGCCATGCGCTCAAGCTCGTTCACCAGGCTCTCTGAGTGCCGATGAAGCACGTGAGCCACCATATAGTTCATCTCCTGGCATAGGGCCCCGGTGCGCTCCTCTGAAGGCACGGATAGATCAACGTTGTCGAGAACGCCCTCTGGTGAGAACCCCTTCCACCTGATGCCATGGTTGCGGGTCCTCTCAAAAGAGCCGATGAGATCGGCTTCGAACTGAGCTTTGACCTCATCGTATTTTTGCTTGTGCTCTGTAGTTAGCTCTTCATATGTGACAAGTTTGGTGACCAGTGGAACCGGTACTTGGTCATGTGCTCTTGTCATCTCTGCGGTGGGCGTTGTTGTTGATGAAGGTCCTGCCGGGCGTGCCAGAATGTGTTGTCAGTTGAAACCCACCGGCGAGTAGCGACAGGCAACACGAAGAGCCGGGAGGTCGCCGGGGCGCTGCCAGGCACTGCTCCCTCGTCAACGGCCCGCAATTCCAGCACACGCCGCGGCTTGTGAAGACGCAGGGCGTGCCACCTGACCTATACCCGATCAGGAAGGTGCGAACGTGCTTGCAACGATTTGCATGCATACACAAACACGTGGAAACGTAAGTCCGAGCCGTGATCGGCTCCCTGGGACAACTCTTGCATCGGCTTTAAAGAGCCAATCGAGTCCCAGTGTCAGATTGGATCTGCATCTATCCGGATATTGATAAATAAAGCAAATAAGTGTAAAGCTGCTTCAATTAAATCTAATCAATCTAATCCACGACGGTAAAAGCTTCACTGCTAGATCGGAACATCCTACACGTGGTTGGGCCTAATGAACGTAATAAATAACTAAACCATAACAAAAAACAGAGGCCTAACAACTAGCAAGAGCCGATTCCCGGATCAATTCCCTATAAAGACTAAGGCAAAGCATCTAATAATCACCGGATCATCCAATTCGTTTGCAAGGCCTAACCTAGCCGATATCATGCCAACTCTCATGTACAAGAGCAAACCGTAATAGATTGGATCTACTAGACGGAAAAGAAACAGGGTGTTGTCTCCGTGCAACTAACTCTATGCAACAAGAATTAGCATAAGATTGAAACGTGACTGCACAGAAACAACATGATATTCGTAGATGATAAGCAACAAAAGCACAATAGATCTACTAAAAGCCATACTACGAACATCAAGATAACTAGCATTACTCGCCATCAAAAACGCTTCAGTACGAGTAATACCAAGGTAAAAGCAAGAACAACGCTGCCCTGATCGCAAGAAGCGATCAGGACAGCATGGCGCTTACTTGGATGAAACCCTAAGATTAGGGGTGGCGGTGCGCCGAGAGTTGTTGTTTGCGAGACGTGATGACGTTCTCCCTTTACAAATGTCACAGGGTACATATTTATAGTCCGGAGACTTCTTGCCGTGCAAGGCAACCTCTAAACTCTTTCCTAAACGAAGACTAGAGATAGATTACAACTCAATAAAGACTCGAAAATTAGATAACATGATCTGGACTCTTCCCTCCACCGGTCCAGATCTTCATGAAGCTTCCAAATATCAGCCGAAACATGCCGTATAATTGTGGCAGATTCTGGTCGTCCTATTGTTTCGGCAGTTCCTGTCAACTCCGAGCGAATCTGGACGTGATTCCAGTTTTATTGGAAAGCTTATCTCCTTAGCTTTCCATGCATATCTAGAACGTCCAAAACGGAGTCCATATGTGGCCTGGGCGTCCATTTTTGTGCGGCCTCTTCCTGCAGTCCGAACCAGCCTCGCGAATAGACTGGGCTTCAACATGGATTAGGCCCGTGACCCCATCTCAGCTTGACCCTTGAGTACCCAATTATCATTGTATTTGGCCAAACTTATGATATAAGCCTGGCTAAGTGGACTCCTTTACCGTGGGCTTCTTCTGACATTTGGCCTACCAATCCTGGTCAAATTCTGGCGATAACAGTAACCCCTCCGGTGGAGTAAAAACTCGTGGACGTCAATATGCCTCTTTTTGTGAACATTACTCGTTTGTTTCTTACTTGGAATCCACAAATATAGATGAAGCTCTTGAGGACCCGGATTGGGTGATGGCCATGCAAGAAGAGCTCAACAACTTCACCCGCAATGAAGTTTGGGTTCTTGAAGAACGTCCTCAAGACAAGAATATCATTGGTACTAAGTGGGTCTTCCGCAACAAACAAGATGAGCATGGTGTAGTGATTCGCAACAAGGCAAGACTTGTGGCAATGGGCTTTGCACAAGTTGAAGGGTTGGATTTTGGATAAACTTTTGCCCCCGTTGCAAGACTTGAAGCCATCCGTATCCTTTTAGCGTACGCTTCACATCACAACATGAAACTCTTTCAAATGGATGTGAAGAGTGCGTTCTTAAATGGCTTTATTAATGAGTTGGTGTTTGTTGAACAACCTCCCGGGTTTGAGGACCCTAGATATCCTAATCATATTTATAGGTTGCACAAGGCGCTCTACGGGCTCAAGCAAGCGCCAAGGGCTTGGTATGAATGCCTTCGTGACTTCCTTCTCAACAAAGGCTTCAAGATCGGGAGGGTGGATACAACTCTATTCATAAGAATCATCAATGAAGAGCTATTTGTATGTCAAATTTATGTTAATGATATCATTTTTTGTTCAACTAACTCCACCCTTTGCAAAGAATTTGGAGAAATGATGGCTAGGGAATTCGAGATGTCCATGATCGGTGAGCTCAATTTCTTCCTTGGGTTTCAAATCAAGCAATTGAAGAAAGGGACTTTCAACCATCAAGAAAAATATACAAAGGATATTCTCAAGAAATTCAAGATGGATGATTGCAAGCCGATCAAGACTCCAATGCCAACTAATGGACATCTTGACTTGGATGAGGGAGGTAAATCGGTTGACCAAACTCTCTATCGTTCCATGATTGGGTCGCTTCTTTACCTAATCGCATCTAAGCCCGATATCATGTTTAGCGTATGCATGTGTGCCCGCTTTCAAGCTAATCCTAAGGAATCACACATTAGTGCCGTTAAGAGGATCCTTAGATATCTCAAGCATACGCCTAGCATAGGCTTGTGGTACCCCAAAGGCACTAGTTTTACCCTCTTGGGATACTCGGATTCGGACTTTGCCAGATGTCGTGTGGATCGCAAGAGTACATCGGGTGGGTGTCACTTGCTAGGGCGTACCTTAGTCTCTTGGTCATCTAAGAAACAAAATTCCGTGGCCTTGTCAACCGCGGAGGCGGAATATATTGCCGCCGGGGCTTGTTGTGCTCAAATCCTCTACATGAAGCAAAACCTCTTGGACTATGGTGTACTATTAGATAGGATCCCGCTCCTTTGTGATAACGAGAGTGCCGTTAAAATTGCTAATAACCCGGTTCAACACTCTCGCACCAAGCACATAGATATTCGCCATCACTTCCTAAGAGATCATGTGGCAAGGAATGATATACTACTTTGTGGTGTTCGTTCCGAAGATCAATTGGCGGATATCTTCACCAAACCTCTAGATGAGAGCACCTTTTGTAGGTTGCGAAGTGAGCTTAACGTTCTAGATGCTTCTAACATCATATAATTGCCTTGTCATATAGATGCATTTCATATGTACAAATGCTAGGGGCTTGTCTAACCTTGTCAAGATAGTGATGAACATGGGTCTTGCATGAGCCGGTGGTCTTGGTTTCGCTCATGGCATGAAGAATGGTTCATCATGAAGAAGCTTGCCAAGGGTTCAAACTTGACAAGATAGATTTAAATTCTTGCAATGCATGTGCTTGTCATATAGATTCATCCATGTTTAATTTCTCGCTTTGCATTGGCATTGCATCACGTTAGTGGCATCACAAGGGAGCAAAGCACACTTCGAGAAAGATATTCATGCTAAATATGATATATCATCTCTACAAGAGTGATAAGATCAATATTGCGCTTTCATGCCTATTGAGCCACGTCCTATCGAACTTAAAGTTTCAATCTCTAAGTTCATAGGCAAAGTGGCTCATACATTTGGTTTTTGTGTTTAAAACCTCGCTTGGATCTTAATTTGCCTATGTTTATATAAAAGCTTGCGAGCACTATAAGTATGAGTGTTTGAGGGGTGAGGTTGTCTCTCGAAAATGGTCCAAATTGAGCGTTTATGGCCTTGGTTTTGGATATTTGGATCGGAAGTAGAGTTTGTAGTTCAGCAGAAATTTTTCCTTAACCACCGGTTAAACCGACGCCTTGTTTTTCCCTGCATCAGTTCAACCGGTGCTTAAGTCTTCGCGGCTCTGTTTCTGCATCATCTCTGGAACAACCTCCGACCGTTACACCGACGGCCACCGGTGCATCCGATGGTTGGCGGATGAACCGACGCCATTGCATCGGTTAAACCAGTGCTACTGCGTGGAGTTTTGGCCCTTGCAGCGTCTCTGGACCTTCCTCCTGCAGTTGCACCGATGCCCTTCGGATGCTCCGATGCTTCAGTAACGGTTCTTTCGGTGCCTCTCTGTTGACCAGTTTCAAAATCATTCAAATCTAGTCAACTTTACTCCGACAGATACACCGATGATCTTTTCTTTGCAGCATCGGTTCTTCCGGTGATCTAGGGTTTGCGGGCCCGCTCGCCCCGTTTCACTTAACCCGTCCGCGGGCCCCGCGCGTCAGTCACACGCTCTTTCCTCTTCCTCGCGAACCGACTCCCCCGCACCTGACGCCGCTACGTCACCGCTGCTCCTCGCCCGTACGGCGCTACGCTGCAGCTGCTCCACTGCCGCCGCCGCCCGCGCGCACCCACACACCGCCGCCAAAGCTCTGCTCCGCAGCCGCTCGCACGCAGCACCCCCGCGCCCGCGCCGCGCCTGTGCCACCCGCTCGCCGCCTCTTTTCTGCAGCGCCGCCGCTCACCACCGCCACCGATGCACTCTCTCCACGCGCGCAGCCTCTCCTGCTCTGTACTATCTCCCACGCGCGTTCTTACGAGCCCGATTTGTGTCCTCTCCACCTTTGGTTCGAGTGCACGCAAGGTGTTTGAGAAATTGCCTCTTAGGTTTTTTCTTCGATTTCTTCTCGACCGATTCTCGGATTTGCAAGGTTATGATGCTGCCCCTCCTAGCATGTGATGTATCTTCGTTTTCTTATCCTTTACTCACATGTTTACATATACCCTTGCCTTGCTCACTCACATCGGATCTCGGTACTTCAATAGTTCTTTTTAGGGTGTTAGTGAGTTGTTATCCACTAGATCTCACCATGATAGGCTCATATCATTCCATGCTTTGCTTAAGGACATTCTTTCCTTTAGTAGATATCTCGTATATGCATAATTCCCTGTCTTAATTCCATTATCTTCTATCGATTCTCTATGACAGATGGCAGGAGACAAGAAGGGCAAGGGCAAACAGGTTGTGCAAAAGAAGAAGCGCACTCGTGAGGACCGAGAGCGAGAGAGAGCAGAGGCAGTTGTAGATGCAGCAGACAGGCAGGGTTCGCTCAGGATCAGGGATCCTCAGGCTCAGGGGAGTCACAGCAGCAGTTACGTCGCTCAGGACGTACTCGTCTGCCAGAGACAGCTCATACCACACCTGAGTCCCGCTCTCGTCCACGGACTCGAGGTGGTGGTACTCACAGGGCAGCAGGCCGTGACAATGAGAGTGAGGCAGCTGGTCAGGATAGTGATGCAGAGGAGGAGCCTCCACAGGTTGGGCTGCTTGATCTTCGGGGCATTCCAGGACCTAGGGTCAAGAGATTGAGATATGTCACCCCAGAGTAGTGGTTTCCCGAGCAGAGGGACATTGGAGTTGACCGTCGCTTTCACACTCTGCTCCAGGAATCTTTCTACCACGCTTATTGCCAGATGGACATCAAGATCAGTGAGCACAAAATGCTTCACTAGGTGGCTATGCGCGTGGCAGTAGGAGGCATTCCTATACTCCCTTTGTTTGAGAGATATGAGGGTCTACCAGCACTGCTTAATGAGAGGTCTCGGTACATCAGAGTGTGGGTTCGCGTTTTCTACGACACCCTATTTGTTGAGGAGGACCGGCAGTTCATTGACTTCATGTTCCAGCAGAGGCATTATAGATTGACACGAGCACGTTTGGCTACCCTGCTAGGATTTCAGATTGCCTAGGAGCCACACTTCTTGCACTATCAGGCTTATGGCAACACGGTGCCTCCTCGTCATCCTCATGAGACTCACGCCCCGTCTGACGAGGAGGTCAGCGTTCTCTTTCAGCAGCCCTTCCTGCCTGGCACACCGAGGACCCCGGACAGACTGACTCTCGTGGCTCACACCGTACACCTAGCTTTGAGGAAGAGTCTGTTGTTCCGGATTGGATAAAACGAGGGGATCACAGCTCTGCATCAGTGGCTACTACTGTATATCTTGACAGGATGAGACTTTGACCTTGTCAACTTCTTCATCTGCGAGCTAGAGGACGTGATCCTGGATGGGATGACAGTTCACCGTCGCCATCCTTTTGCTCATTGGATCTGCTGGATACTCGCTCAGCTCAGTCAGAATGCTCATATGGATGAGCTGGAGCAGTCGAGGACGCACTTCAGTTTTTACTCACCTACTACTCCTCCAGATGGTCGTCGTGGCCCGAGAGGCCAGTGCAAGGCACAGCGGATTCTGGATGAGCGTGTTTTGGCTGAGGGTAGAGTTGTGGATGATCCCACTGCAGCTAATGATGCTTCACTCGCAGCAGTAGAGGCCCAGCTCCCACACTACCTGGTCACAGACTCAGAGGACTCGGAGGATGACGAGGACTTCATACCCACTGTTACTGTCCCTCGAGGTGCTCATGATGATGAGGCAGGATCCTCTGGTTAAGCCCGAGTCCCTGCTCCTCCAGTTACTGCTGCTCAGGTCACTCAGCCTGATTCTCTCGCTGCTATTCTACAAAGGCTCTTTGACCAGCAGGACAGGTTTGCTGCAGCTCAGCTGAGCATGCAAGCCGAGCAGGCTCGCCAGTAGGAGGCCCAGACACTTGTACTTGAGGGGATCCGGCAGCAGCAGGAGGCCATGAGGTTACAGCTTCAGCAGCAGTCCCAGATTCAGTAGCAGATGTTCACTTTCTTCTCAGGATGCTTCGGTCAGCTGTACCGTCACACTGGACTGCCTGAGCCTCAGATCCCTACACCCCAGCAGCTCCAGTTCGACCCCACTGCTCCTGCTCCACCTGTTGGCGGTTTTGTGCAGACACCCTTGGCGTCCTTCCCGACGTCACCTCTTCTTCAGACCGAGTTGTTTGCCAGCCCTGCTCCTACTTCCACTACTGCTCCGGCTCTTGCTCCACAGCCTAGTGTTTGGACCCCACCTTCTCAAGCTCAGGACTAGATCGCCTTCCTTTTTGGTGCTTTGTTGCCAAAGGGGGAGATAGATAGGGGGAGTAGAGATAGGGGGAGCTTGGTGGTTTGTGGTGTGTTTGGATCTTCATGGATTTTGTGTATGGACATGTATTTTGGATATTGTGTATGCTCTGTGTTAACATGTCCCTACATGTGCTTTATTTCGAGTATTACATGCTTGTTTATCGCTTTCATTTTTATATCTTGTGTATCTCTACTTTGTGTTGTCATCAATCACCAAAAAGGGGGAGATTGAAGCGCATCTAGGCCGATAGATGTTAATGGTAAGTTTCGGTGATTAATGACAACCGTATGCGACTAACGTGTGTTTTAAAGGAAATTAGTGATTAGTCTAGTCTCATATGAAATGTGAAAGGAGACCCCTCAATTTGGAACAATCATGCGTGCCAATGACTCAATTTTAAAGATTAAGGAACTTTCTAGTCTCAAGTGTCACAAGGAGATGAAGGACACTTGATTTAGCTAGGGTTTGTAGTTTTTAGTTCTTGACCGTACTATTAAGAGGGGTTCATGAGTTAGTAGCTTGACCGAAATTAAGTTGGCCTTAGAAATCTTGCACACTCGCTCAAAAACAACCCAAGATGGTCAATAGAAGTTAACACAATGCTTGGAAGAAGAAACAATCGAAGTTACATTCAAATCCAAGTCGATTCAGTTGAAAACGAAGAAAAACAGCAGCACCGGTTTAACCGATGCCTTAGCATCGGTGCATCCAACGCTTGGCGGAAGTTCCGACGCCCCAATCGGTCTATCTCTCTGGATGCAAGTAGAAATCAAATCAACAATCTCTATAGCACCGGTTGAACCGATGGTCCGAAGCAAAGCACCGGTGTATTAGATGTACTATGTTCTAGAGAGCATGTTTTGGTGGACCTCAACTCGTCTTCAGCACCGGTTGAACCGACGCTTCAGAATCAATCGCCGGTGCATTGGATGTACTATGTTCCAGAGAGCTTGTTTGAGTTGATCAATGAATCTCTTCAGCACCGGTTGAACCGACGCCTCTACGGAGCATGCACCGGTGCAATGACGCAAGCCTGGATACTGTGTCAGAAACCCCAACGGCTACTAATTAGACACAGAGAGACCGGTTGAACCGACGCCTCAACTTTGTCACCCGTCGGTTCTTCCGGTGGTCACGATTTTTCTGTAGTGAACTTCCAACAGCTATGTGACCCTCTCCACTCTATATAAGGGCACCCCCTGGCTCATTGGAAGTGCCTTTGACACCTTGAATACCTGAGGCCACCCTTGAGAAGAAGAGAAAGTGCTTTGAGCAAAAGAGAGAATATCTAGTACATTGATTGTGCTTCAACCTTGAAGAATTCAACCTTTGCAAGTGTAGCAAGTGTGCTTGAGCTAGGGCCAACTGAGTGTAGGTCAAGTGAAGGCTTAGGAGCTTGTTACTCTTGGTGTTTGACGGCACCTAGCCGGTCTTGGTGATCGGGAGGTTCTTGGTGAGCTCTTGGAATTTGTGGGAGCCCCAAGACAAGAAGATTGTACACGGTGTGAAGCTCGCCGTTCCGGAGATGGAGAAGGAGCATTCTTAGTGATCACTTGCTCCTTGGTGAAGCAAGGGAGCTATACCCTTGTGTGGGTGCTCCAACGTGGATTAGGGGGGAGCGTCAACTCCTCGATACCACGGGGAAAAAATCCGGTTGTCTCGTGTCTCTTACTTTTATTTCAAGCAATTAAATCCATTTGTTGTTATTCTTGCTTTTGATTACTTATAGATTGACTAGGACAACTTGCATGGTAGTGTGAACTCTTGCTTAGGTTTTGATCTTGCTAGTGTGCAACCATCTAGACAAAATGACCATGATAGTGTGTTTACCTACCTAAGGACCTTTTGCTAGCGTGCTCTAGTGACTAGGTTTCAAATTTGTAGATTGGACATTACTAGTCCAGGTTAAGGACTAGGTAGAAATTTGAAAAAGTCCCAATTCACCCCCCCCCCTTCTTGGGCCACGATCCTTAAATACTTTTGCCTTGAAATTTTTTCTAGCCGTTGATCAATGGTAAGTATTTACAAAAATTAAATTAAATTAATATTCGGTCCCATTTTTTGGTACTTGGTCCCATATTTTTGTACCACCGGGTATTTTAGTCTAGATACTTCTAGATACTTTCTACCTTGATCACCGTACGATTTTATCAGCTGAATGGCTCTTATTTGTTTCAATCATTGTAAAATTTTTCTAATAGATAGGTTACATTTTTAGTTTTGATTTTTTAGATCTAATTAGAATTTTTTTATTTTCTAGAAATGCAAAACCACCTTGGAAACCACCCCAAAGGCCAATATTGTCCGGTTTCGATAGTTGGATGGTCTAGGTTATTCGGTTTTGTAGTTGAATGTTGAAAATCGGTGTTCGAGGTGTATTTCGGACTTTTCCCTGGTAATTACGTTCAAGGTAATGTTTCTCTAAAGTGTTGAGATACATTTCAACATCACTAGCTTCACATTTATTTTATATTCGTTCTGAAGAAAAAGTTACTATACCAGCTTTATGAATACAACAGTGCTGAGAAAAAAAAATATAGGAAAACTTTGCCAACATGCTTAAGTGATAATGGACAGTTCAGTTTGATGAGCTCCTCATGCAGCCATGCACGTGGTTAACGATAGCTTTTTTTAAAAAAAAAAAGCAAACGACGCTTCAATAGACAACGGCTGGCTGCTTGTAACATGTGGGCCGTTAAAGAGAGGAAAAGATCAAATGCTTATTATGGGCCTTAAGTGGATATATACTGGGCTGTTATTGGATCAAAGATACACAAGCTATCTATCTACCAGAAGATAGATAGGAGCCCCCAGATGGCAGCGTCGCTGGTCAGGCTGCATTTCCATGACTGCTTCGTCAAGGTGCGTCAACTCTGCTGTAATCTTCGCTACGTTCATTTATGTGCTTCAATTTGGCGCAGCTCTGAATGCTTCTAAGCACATAGCTCCAAATGCACTCCAAACAAAAATGCACAGTGCACAACTGCAACTTTTGCTGAATAAAAGGTAGCACGCATGGTTGAATCTGTAAAAAAAAATTGCTAGCCTTTTAATTTTACCAACGACAAAGATGGCCTACCAACATCGCCCATGCCAAGTTGCCACCACTACTTCTGCTTTATGTCCTTGTGGTATTATGCCTTGGTGCCCTGGCGATGATTGATTAATTCCTTTTTTCCCCTTTGCTAAAAAGAAAATGATTGCTTATATTAATTCAAACTCACAATAATTGGCTGATGCAATAATATTTTGGGCATCCACTCAATGCATGTGCCTTGGGTCTACCACCATTGTCATGGTACACCACCAACATCTTACAACACTTCTCTGTTCTGTGTGCAGGGCTGCGACGCTTCAGTGCTTCTGGACAACAGCACCGGCATCGTGAGCGAGAAAGGGTCCAACCCCAACAGCAACTCCGCCAGAGGGTTCGAGGTGATCGACGAGATCAAGGCCGCCCTCGAGACCGCCTGCCCCGGCACCGTCTCCTGCGCCGACATCCTCGCCCTCGCCGACCGCGACTCCACCGTCCTCGTCGGCGGGCCGTACTGGGACGTGCCGCTGGGGCGGCGGGACTCGCTGGGCGCCAGCATCCAGGGCTCCAACAACGACATCCCGGCACCCAACAACACGCTCCCCACCATCATCACCAAGTTCAGGCGCCAGGGCCTCGACGTCGCCGACGTCGTCGCGCTCTCCGGCGCCCACACCATCGGCCTCTCCCGCTGCACCAGCTTCCGGCAGCGGCTGTACAACCAGACGGACAACGGCATGGCGGATGCCACGCTGGAGGCGTCCTACGCGGCGCGGCTCAGGCAGGGGTGCCCGCGCTCCGGCGGCGACGGCAACCTCTTCCCGCTGGACCTCGCCACCCCGGCCAGGTTCGACAACCTCTACTTCAAGAACCTCCTCGTCGGCAAGGGCCTCCTCAGCTCCGACGAGGTGCTGCTGACCAAGAGCGCCGAGACGGTGGCGCTCGTCAAGGCCTACGCCGACGACGTCGACCTCTTCTTCCAGCACTTCGCGCAGTCGATGGTGAAGATGGGCAACATCTCGCCGCTGACCGGAGCGCAGGGGGAGATCAGGAAGAACTGCAGGAGGCTCAACGGCAATTAACCACTACTGAGGCTGCTGATGACCTGTTGACCCTATTATTTGTGTTGAGTGCCGGATTTGTATGTGATGGTGGTGCATGTCAAATGTTTTGCTTAAATAAACAAGAACGGCTTAGTGCCAGATTACCCTGTCAACCGATAGATGTAACTGTGGAACTCAAGTGCTTGTCGTTCTAAGTGTAAAAAAAAAGGGTTGAAAGCTGAGAGAAATGGAAGCTTGCTCCTTTCTGTTTTCCCGGTTCAACAAGGACTTCCCAATGGATGAGAATTGACTCCATGCACAATCTTGCTGCACACCTGTTTCTTCTGGACATAGTTAAAGTGGACTGTCCCTCATGAAGGACTAAAGCATGCATGCTAGATCTATCTAGGCCATCATGCTCATCCAGCACTCTTCAACTGATGCAGGGAAAAGATGGTACTCCCGATTATCTGTTGTACTGGCAAACTACCTACCTTTTGAAAAATAATTGTAGCCATCAATATATGGAACTAGACTGTAAATGATGGTAATTAGGAAAAAAGTCCAGTTTACACCCTTGAATTATCACAAAATTTCGATTTTCAACTTTCAACTACAAAACCGGATAATAAATGTCATCCAACTGTTGAAACCGGGCAAATTTGACCCCTTGGGTGGTTTTCAAGGTGGTTTTCCATTTTTTAGAATTAAATTTTTTTTAATTTTAAACAAAAATTCATAAGTAATTCATTTTGGATAAAAAATATGATATGGGTATCAAAAGTTTTCTAAAAATGTAACCTATCTATTGGCATGATACTTTTCAGTTATTTAGATCCAATTTTTTTATTTTCATAATATTTGGTAGCTTGTAGTTGTGTCTAATATTTTCATAATTTTTTTTATTTTGAATTACAATTATTGTAAAGTACCAATGGGTACTTTCAGGTACTTTTGCCTTGAAATTTTTTCTAGCCTTTTGATCAATGGTAAGTATTTACAAAAATTAAATTAAATTAGTATTCGGCCCCATTTTTTGGTACTTGGTCCCATATTTTTTACCACCAGGTATTTTAGTCTAGATACTTCTAGATACTTTCTACCTTGATCACCGTACGATTTTATCAGCTGAATGGCTCTTATTTGTTTCAATCATTGTAAAAATTTTCTAATAGATAGGTTACATTTTTAGTTTTGATTTTTTAGATCTAATTAGAATTTTTTTTATTTTCTAGAAATGCAAAACCACCTTGGAAACCACCCCAAGGGCCAAAATTGCCCGGTTTCGATAGTTGGATGGTCTAGGTTATTTGGTTTTGTAGTTGAATGTTGAAAATCGGAGTTCGAGGGTGTATTTCGGACTTTTCCCTGGTAATTACGTTCAAGGTAATGTTTTTTAAATTTGAAGTAAATCAAGGCAATGTTGTGTGTTTGCTCGATCGCTGTGGGCTGTGGCATGCTACTTGTCATGCCATTTTTTTTACGTTGCTTTAGGGTGTGTGTGCCTTAGTTATGTAGAGGCCGGAAGTGGTCTCGGTTCGTATCACCTTGATGCAATGTTGTGAGAGATTTTTTTAAAAAAAGCTCCCTTTATCAAAAAATGGAACTAGATTGTTAAGTTTGCACATGTAGAACAAATGACGTACAAACACTTTGATGTGGCCATGATTTTATAGGTACAATTGATCTGTTCTAACAAAATTAACGTCCACAGATTGAGATTTAGAGGCGTGTCAAGGTCCACCTTTAGGGAGAAAATTTAGGGGAAACCATTATTTTCCTGTTAACTTATGAAATTATGTTGGGTACTTTAGTGTATAAGATCAGAGCAATTTAAATAAGGCGCTAAACGACACCTACAACCAAATGAGCATTGGTCCATTCCCTGTTATTCACCATCGTGTATGTTTTGTTTAGTATCCTCAATCACCAGATGCATACCCTGATCCCTGACAGCCTAGATGGTGACACTAACTCTATTTTCCACTGACAAAACTTAATGACAAACTTGTCTTTTCAGCCATATGTTTGCAGAGGTAATTTTCTCATGTGACCAGATAGATAGCAATATTTTGTTTTGATGAAATACCAAATATATAGCACGATTAGAACATGGAAGTGCTAAAGAAGATAATGAAGAAGAGACGAGAAACAAACATATATACATGCATGCATGGATCAAGCAAGTATAAACATCCCATCCTACATTGCTCTCCAACCAAATACTACTTTAGTTAGGCCCCATATGATTGACGCCCATCTAAAAGTCAAAAGTCAAGTGGTTGCCCATAATCAATGGCCAATGCTGATTAGTAGGTTATTATATTACCAGTGCCAGGTCCCTGTTCCCTACTTTGAGCTTACTCATGATTGTGTTTTTGTACTTCAAAATCTTCCTTCTCGGCAACTTAGGGTTATGGGTTTATGATTGTATATGTGGAGCAGCTAGCTATAGATGTGATTTTTATTAATCAAATTGTGACGATAAGTTTGGTTCATGTGTACTGTGCTTTCACATGGCTCAATGTCCTTTAATTTGTTTTGCCTTTCTCGAGTTTTAACAAACTGGATAGGGTGGAGCCCATCAGTAGAGCATTGCATTGATTGCTACGAAGTGACATAGAGGCAGGCCTGATGATATATACAGTTTTGTTTTTCTTATTCACTATTTGTTTTCATTCTTAAAGTCCTTATTTCTCGGCGTCTATTCGTCACCTCCTGCGACTTGCGCCTGTTCCACCACAGAAGGCTGGCCGACCGTCATCTGCCCCGCCCCCTCGTCGCCCTGGCTGGCAGCTCTCGTCGCAGTGCTGCCCGCCCCCACAATGCACTGCCGCCTTCGACCTCCTCCACCCGACCTTCTCCTCGCCCCGCCGCCGGCCACCGCCATGGGATATCCGACCCCAGCCAGGAGCGTCGCCTCGGCTCCGCCGCCGGCCGAACTGCTACCACCTCTGAGCCACCGTTGCCGCCACCTCCTCCTCTAGGACCGGTGGCCCGGTGGCTATTAGAGCCTCGAAACCCCGAACCCTATGTCACACCCTGAAATTATTGGATTTTAGGATGTGATTAAAATAAAAAATAAAAAACAATTTTTTTATAATTTTAAATTTTCCTAATATTTATTTTCTCCACAGGAAAATTAGTATAAAAGAAGATATAGTTGGTTGTCTTCTAAATTAAATAAGGTTGTTCTGTTTGTCTTGCACTCATGCTGCATTGCATTGTTTATTGTGTGAGTTTCAATTTGAATTTAAATTCTCTTGAATTTAAATTTGAATTGAATTGTTTGAATCTTTTTGTTGAAAAAATGGAAACCTCTCTCCTTTCCTATCCCTTTTCAGCCCAACTCACCCACTCTCTCTTTTTATTTTTCTCCTCCCCGCAGCCAGCCCAATCTCCTTGTTCGGCCCAAAACCCGTCGGCCCAATTCCCTTTGTTCCGGCCCAGCTCGCCATCTCCCTCACCCCTCTCCCTTCCACCGACGGGTGGGTCCCGCTGGTCGGACCCGTCTCCCACCTCCCGCACGCAAGCCGGACTCGGACTCGAGCAGAGTCCGGTCATGGCACGTGCCGCCGTGCCTTGCGTGGCCCGCACGCCGAGGCCCTGCTCCCGCTCCTATTTATAGCTTCACGGTCCCCCTTGAACCCCTTACCCGTTCCGCCACCTTTCGCCCAAGCCCTAAATCGCCGCCGCCATTAGAGCCCGAGAGCTCTGTGTCGCCGCCGACCCGCTGCTCCGCCTCTCGCCGCCGCCGCAGGGTGAGAAACGTCGCGTCCCCTTCCTTTCCCTCTCTTCTGCTCTCCCTTGCGCGATATAGCTCGATGTCGCCGCCGCTCCGCCTCTCGCCGCCGAGCGTGCCCTCCGTCGCATCACCTCGCCGAGCCGAGCCCATGGTCGTGTTCTCCGTCACGCGCGCTTTCTGTAACAGAACCACCCAAATTAAACCGGCTTAAGTGCGCTAACTATCATCTTAATGGTTAATCATGTTACCACGCATTTAAAACGGTGTAATCTGGTCGTCTGTCGGGTTAAGGATAGAAAAAACACTGGAAGTCTCGTACGAAGACGAGCACAGATGATTACAAGCAGATAAAAGTTCTCAAATTTAATTTACAATGTGGAGTTTTACAAACAAGTTTACCTAAAATATCAAAGTTCAAAAATGCAGCGGAATTTAAATAGAAGTTTGATTTAAAAATCACGATATTACGAAGACGTGAGGATGTCACATCGAGCCCACTGGTGTGAATCCTGGTTAGCTCCAACCAGCAACAAACTCCTGAAAACACAGGATAACAACAAACCCTGAGTATACTAATACTCAGCAAAGCTTACCCGACTATGGGTATACTTAGCCCACTATCTAGACATGCCCAGCTTTTTGGCTCTAGAGTTTATTTTGCAGAAAAGGCTACTAACAATGGATCCTTACTTTCAAATTTTAGCTTAGATTTAGTATAAACCGTACCAACTAGGTTTGCCTGAATTTCTAGAGCACACATGGTAGAACTGAGAAATCCTCTGGTAACATCACAATCCAGTTCTCTTCATTTCATTCTCATTTCAAGTTCTTACTACGATGTGACAAAGAGATCAAGGCTCTCATAACCGCGAGTCACGGCGAATCGATCCGATTTAACCTTGCAAGGTGGACCTAACTCACACGACACATGCAAACCACGCCGGGCCACACGTGTCAGCTGTTCCCATCATTACCACGACATCTGAACTACGCCTGCTAAAACCCAGGTGAAGGGCCTCTCACGGTGAACTCCCGGAGAACCCAGAGGCGACATCCAATCCAACACCCGCCATCATCCCATGCCCAGCGTAGCAGGATGGAATTCAAAGTATCGTCGTAAAGCGGTACACAGTTTACCGGTTTCGACTACCTCCTACTTCCGGTATGTGGTTAGTACTGTTCAATCCTCGATCAACACTGCCAACAATGGTACGGTCCTCAATCGACACAGATGGAGGCTTACTTCCCATCCATTTCATATCTATAATCAATTTCGTCTCCGCCTGATCTCCATTTCTTTTTCCTCATTGATTCATTCTCAAGCCACCTTACCATAAGTAACAAGGTCCTATATCTCGCGAGTGATATGAATCACTCGATTTTTACCGAATCCTAATTAAGCATGGCAATACTAACGACATACACATACTAGTAGATACTCATAGGTACCTAGGGTGAAACATGCATACTAGGGTTCCATACAACTCCTAGAAATGTAAATGCACAAATACTTAAATAAACATTGAATACTCAAATTAGGGGTTATGCCCCGGGGCTTGCCTGGGATTAACACTAAATCAGTGTTAGCATTAACAAGGCCTTGGGCCCTTCCGACCTTAGGCCGGGTCTTCGGTTGCTCCAGTTGGTCCTTCCCTCTTCGGGATGCATTCACCAAACACCATCTTGTGGATCAGTCCCGTCAGCACGTGCTCCACGTCCACACGTTGTACGTCTAGCGTACCTAAATGATATGCAACGATGCGAGTGCATGAACATTGCTCCACATCCACACGTTGTACGTCTAGCGTACCTAAATGATATGCAACGATGCGAGTGCATGAACATAAGGAAAACAACGCATGAGGCATTTAAAGGCATACATGGCAAGCATAGGGTCACATGAAAAGATACAAGCACCTAGAGTTGGCAAGCTAGACATCCCACAAGCGTACCATAAAAAGATAGAAAGCACATCAAGCATGGCACACAGATTCAATTGCTTAATCTACTACAAGACATTAAATTTTCAAGAACTAATTAGCTCAACACCCCACAACCAGCAGGTGGCATATATAAATAAAGTGTTTCATTTCCAAAAGCATTACTAAACTTATTTAGAAAAGCCAAGCAACGCTATAAAGCAATAACTATTAACTAGAGACTTTGTTCAACTAGCAAGCAAGCATAAGCAAGTTAAATAAAAAGAACCATATTCTAACCAGGTTAACATGATTTACATATGATCAACACAAATTGCTGAAATTAACCATGCAGAAAAGAACTATTTAGCAATAAACATAAAAGGAAAAGATAGAGCTAGTAGCTAAACAAATGCAAAAACTAGACATGCATCTATAACCTGGTAGCTAAACTTTACCAGCAGGTTAAGGCATTGATAAATCATGCAACAGACATTTACCAATATTTATTGATAAAAAGAAGCATTTAATTTAGCCCTAGCAAGACAAATAGAACAAAAACAGATTTAAAAACATGCACATAGCTTCTGGGCACTAAATTTTTACAGTGAACTAAGCATGCAAAGAGTAAGCTACTGCATAAATTTCATGATTTTTGGACATCCAGAACTACAAAAAATAAATAAACAAGCTAAAACAAGCATTAAACAGGATTAAATCAATACATCATAAAAATATTATACAAACAGTAGGTTCAATATTTTTCCTAAGTACTACATGTCAAAACAAGGATAACCAATCTGGTTTTATATTTTTCTCATACTCCTAACTCCATTTATGCATTTAACAAGCTAAAAAGGCATTTATCTAGCATAATTAAAACTGCACCCAAAATGTTGTCTATCTTATAAAGCATAAAAAGATGAATCTAACAAAATTAATTTTGCATTTTTAGCATTTTCGTACTATTTTATACGGATTTTCAAAGTTTCAATCGATTTGGTCCCTAAAACACTATTCCTATGAGTCTATGACATTGTAGAAAACCCCCTACACTTGCTTGAATTGTTGCACAAGGTCCTTCATGCGAATTTGGTGCACAGGAGGCGCTCAGGAGCTCGATTTTTGGCAAGAGAAAGCCATGCCGACTGCAGGGGTGTGGTGGGGAAGCACAAGGGGCTCACCTAGGACCGATTTGATGCAAGAGCCGGGGTCGGAGGTGGTCGGGAGGGTGCCGGCGGCGGTGCAGCAGCTCGAGCCATGATGGCGAGCTCGTTCCTATGAGGGGGTGGCCAGTGAAGGTCGATGAAGGGGCTAGGGAGGTCGAGGGGGATGTGGGGGACCTCACCATGGGCTCAAATCGGGCGGAGGAGGACCGGAGGGAGGGGCTCGACGTTGGGGCGGAGCATGGAGCGGAGCAGCAGCTCCAGCGGCTTGGAGTTGGCTGATTCCGGTCGGGGTTAGGCTCAGCCGATCCCGAGGAGGGGCGAGGGAGGCGGATGACAAGATAGGGCAGGTATTGGCGCGCGGAATCGAAAGGAGCTGCCGCAGGGGGAGGGCCGGCAGCGGCTCTGCTCGGTTCGACTCGAGGAGGGAGAAGGAAGGGGAACGGGGCGCCGGCGACTCGAGGAGGTAAGGCGCACCAGTAGGGCTTGGGGAGGATAAGGACGAGGATGGCTGGCATGGGTGGCACAGGGCGACGGCGAGCACGCGCTTGCCGCGCGTCGAGTGGCCATGGGTGCTGGATGAACGAAGGTGAAGATATGTTTTACTCCTTTTGACTCAAATTAGACTAAACTTTGACTAACCACAACTCAAAATTCCGTATTAAAACTTGAATTTCAGCCAAAAAGAAAGTTGTAGAGGTCGAAAAGTTCTACAACATTGATGTTGGACAAAAGTTGATTCGAGTCTTGGATTTTGGAGAAAACAGTGGTCAAAGCTCAGTCAAGATTTGAAATTTTACTAAGCATACATGATTAACACTAATGGCCATGCTTAAGTGATGATCAGCGACTAATGCACGAAATTAACACCTAGGGTGTTACACTTCCTCTCGGGTCAAGCCGCACCAAAAACTGAGGCCGGAATTGCGTTTTCGCGATTTGCCGGCGAGCTCGCCGCCGCCCGATCCATCCTGGATCGTCCAATTGACATCCAACGGCCCCAATCGGATCTAGACCTAGTCAATCAGGCCAGATACCGGTCAACCCTAGGATGATTTGCAAAAGAGCCCCTCACTTTTCTAGAAATCAAGCCGCGGTCCATGCCAGTTCAAAAGTAGTTACAAACCAGCCCTGTTTATTTTGTTTTAGCCACTACGCTTTTACAAATTTGAACCCGCTGTCCCAGAGCTGCAATTTTGCAGGCTAGCCCCTGAAGTTAAGGTTTAATCTTGTTTATACCCTCGGGTTTTTCACTCAGAGCCCCTATTCTTTCCAAAACTCTTACAAATAAGCCCCTAGAACCCTGTTTTGGCTATAACTTCTTCGATTTAGTTTCGTTTTTTCCGCATTTCTTGCGCTCTCGTAATCGTAGCAGCGAGCCCTATCCTAGCACGCTCTTTTAAAGCCTTTCTTTTGTTTTGGTGTATTGTTCTTAGTTGTACTTCTTGTTTGCTTGTATGGGTGCCCGATGATTGCTTCGAGTAGAAGGATCGCCATTCGAAGATTGAAGAATCAAGAATTCCAAGTGAACAAAAGTTGAAGGGCAGTAAGAGTAGCTTTTTGTTGGAGAAAGGCAAGTGACCCTAATCATACTTCTATCTATGCTTATTTACAAGTGTATTATGAATTAATTGGAACATGAAGAACCACCCAAGAAAACAGTGCAACCACAATACCATATGGCTCTAGTCTTGGCTAAGTAATTAGATGATCTATATGTCGTGCCTGGGACGTTTGATTGGTGGATTTTGGGGTATCAAGATTTGAGGAGCGTGTGAAGGAAGCTTCGTCTTCTGAGGTACCACAGAAAGTAAGGGACCAGTGCATACATATAGTGATTCTTTGGAACAGCCTCATAGCGTCCCTATGCAATCACACCTCGGAAGTGTGGTATTATGCCTATCTAGCACATTGCGTGGTTGGGTTCAAAATTCTTCGAAACTTTTATGCAAATTGTGGTGAAAGTGTACAACCTCTGCAGAGTGTAAAACTGATATATCAGCTGTGCTCACGGTCAAGAGCGGCTTGGACCCTCACATGATTAATTTAACTTAAAGATGGACTTAAATCATTTTCTGGTTATTTCTTATGGTCTTGCTGAGTACCAACCATAAGTGTACTCACCCTTGCTTACTGCTGCTCAGAAGGAGAAAGTTGTGGTGAAGTCTATTGAAGATGTTGCTGAGTTCTAGGCGTACCCAGCCCCCAGTCGATTGCCTGTGAAGTTTGGAGTCTTCGTTTCCAGGATAAGCTGTATAACTCTGATAGTCTTTAACTTGTTGTTTTTTTTTCCTCTTTTTTGTGGTAATGTTACTGATTATTCACTTATAATGTCTCTATATGTATGAAACTTGATCCTGGCATACATATAGTTATGCATTCGGTTTTATCCTTAAAACCGGGTGTGACACCCTAAGCTCCGCCGCCTCGACCACCACCCCGCGACCGCTCCACTCCCCAACCTCCCTCCCCTAGCTCGCCGGCGACCGCTCCCCACTCCCCTGGCTCAGGGAAGAAGATGAGCAGAGCCTCCGGTCCTTCTGCGATGCTATCGCACGCACGCAGTAGTGTGCATGATAAATAGATTCCCCGCTTATTTCTATGCTTAAATATTTATATAACATTGTGAATACTCGCCTGATTTTCATTGTATGTAATTCCTTTTTTGAAAAAGCTTCGGTGTAATTTCTCCGTCACCTACGCATATAGCATGCTTAAATAAAGGTATATTTAATTTTAGTGCAACAGTGCATATCACAGTTAACAAATCATAAATTCCTGACAAATAAAACATATTGTTAAAATGAAATGAATCATGTCTTTCTTTTTTTTTGCGGGTAAAATGAATCATGTCTTTGAAGCCAAGGGCACTCTCCAATAGCTTGCAAAGCAGTGAGTTGGGGTTGTTTTCTCCTATGTAATCAACTAAGTACAGCTAGCATCACAATCATAAACAGTACAAGTCTAACACATTACCGGTTGCTCAAGGATGCTCTACACTCGCAAAGCTATACTCGATCACAATAAGGTCAAAAGTCTTTGTAAGGAATATGGCACCATTTATGTCATTTCGAGTGATTTTTGTGATCGAATGACAACACAACACTTGGACTAATATGATTGTTAAGATGACCATTCTCAGGCTTTTAGGTTCAAGTGATGACAAAGAGAAAGAAAAGATAGGCGTAGCAAGGCCCGGAAGAACCGACGCATGAAGCATCGGTGCATCCGATGGTTGTCGGAAGAACCGACGCCATGGCAGAAGGGAATCAAAGCCAAGTCAGCTTATGGGCACCGAATGAACCGACGGGTCAAAAAGGGGCATCGGTGCATTGGGCGTCCTATGTTCCAGAGACGATGTCAAGATCCCAGGAGAAGATTCTTCAGCACCGGTTGAACCGGTGAAGCATCGGTGCATACCATTGGTGTAATGACGTCAGCAGAAGAGTAGAGTGCTGTGAGTGACCGGATGAACCGACGGCTAAGCATCGGTTGAACCGGTGGTCACTGTGTCAGCTGTCAGGGGTTCAACGGCTACTTCGGGTCTGTGAGTGACCGGATGAACCGACGCTACTCCAGGCAGAGGCATCGGTTCATCCGGTGATATGCAGATTTTTTGCTGACCGTTGGAGCAACGGCTATAAGACTTGGTGGCCTATATATACGCCTCACCCCGGCCATTTGAAGATTGCTGGAGTTGCTAGACATCCCACACACACCCAAGAACATCTCCAAGCCATACAAGAGCATCAAGATCATATCCTTAGCCCTTAGCACACTTTGAGAGTATTGTGTAAAAGATTAGCTCTTAGTGAGTGAGATTGCAAAGCCTTGAGCCTTTGTGCTGTGGTTCTTTAGCGAACCAAAACAAGAGCTTGGTGCGCCGGCACCTTTGAGCGTGAAGCTCGCCGGCAACGTCATCGACCCTCCGACTTGGTGTGGAGCGGCGACGACATCTTTGTGCGGGGGACGTGGAGACCCCCATTCTTTGTGGAGAAGCTCCTTAGTGAAACCCGGGGCCAAGGTGACCGTGATTGTGTTCACGGAAGAGACTTGATGGCCGAGTAGCAATACTCTTAGTGAGTGCTACAACAACGTGGATGTAGGTGTGCCTTTGTGGCTAACCGAACCACGGGATAAACACCCGCGTCAAGAGTTTGCTATCTCCTATCCCGCTCTTTAAGCTTTCGCATTTCATACTAGCAATTTGTATGCCTCTACTTTCATAGAGTAGATTCTTGATAGGAAAGGCTATAGGTTGCTAAACTCTTTTGGATAGGGGTTTCACACTAGAACAACCATAGTTGCACATCTAGATAGCTTGTTTTAGTTTAAGTTTTGTGCAAACTAGTTGGAGCCATAGGTCTAAGTTTTTATTAGTGCCTAATTCACCCCCTCCCCCTCTTAGACTAGAGCACCCGATCACTTTCAGTCTTCCCTTCGCGCACGCTCTAAGTTGTAACCCGGTAGAATGGCGAAATGGGGCAATATAATCCAACATCAAGCTAGAGTTTTTTTTTGCCACACATAATAATTCAAGGATATTTGCCTGATCATCAAGCAAGGATATTTAATCTATGCTTATTGCTTCTCAAAAACTACAAGCAAAATTTATGCTTGATCATACACAAAATGTCACGATTATCACGTCAGGGTTGGCAGATCAAAATAACACATAATTGTGATATTTAATCATTCATACATGCACTGACTTATCATTGAAAAAATATTTTCCAAATGCCCTAGAAAATAGTGTTGCCTAACTTCTAAGACATGTGTGACCTATTCAATCTTTGGTTTCCTTCGCAGAAAGCATGATTGTTGATAGTCTTAAGTGTGGATTATAGGAGTAAAATAAGAATGGGAGTGACGGAAGACATTATATCGATCAGGAGCCTAACACACAGCAGAAGTCAAATAATGAGCTGGTAGCCCTGGTATAACCTCTACCCATGCCACTTTTCTTTGGTCTACTGGTCGTAGGAGGTTAGCAATAGGGTATTCTAATTAAGTTTGTAGCCTATTTTATTTAGCGTGCTCTTTCTAGTTGGTACTCTAATTAAGTTCGTAGGAGTACTTGCTAAAGCAGTAACGCTATGTTAGTTTTTTTTATATCACTCCTTTACCAAATATGTTGCATATAGAAATATACAAATAACAATTAGCAACAATCAACATGCTAAACATATATCTCGCGGAAAATACAGATAAACCACATTGCAAAGAAGATGGTTCTCTCATTGATGAATTATGTCTATGTACCTTCCCATTATCTAAAAAAACTCTATGTTGCTTTCCCCCTCGTTAATTGGACTAGGAATGACAAAATTGAAGGATACAACTGTTACCACTTTCTATCTAGCTACTATATACATTTCCATTTCCCTCAAATAAGTTCAGCATGACAGGCCGTGTTTAGTTCGAGCGCAAAAAAATTTTGCGTTAGAATCTTGCTAATTTGAAGTACTAAATGAAGTCTATTTACAAAACTTTTTGCACAGATGGGTTGTAAATCACGAGACGAATCTAATAATACTAATTAATCCATGATTAATCAATAATTAGTGGATAGTTACTATAGCATCACTGTTGCAAATCATGGATTAAGTAGGCTCATTAGATTCGTCTCGCGATTTACAGTCAATTTATGCAAAAAGTTTTATAAATACACTTGATCTAGTACTCCATACATGTATCCATACATGCACTTTTGAAGTCTTCCGACAGCAGCAACCGGTCAAGCGGGTCGGTTGTTTTCTTGAAGAAACGGCCACCCATGCGCGTTCTCCGCTCTCCGGAGAGAGAGAGACTGCTCTCTACCAGTGCCAGTGTGGAAGCTTTCAAACAGTCGGTCGCTACTTCCAGGAACGCCTAAGGCCCCTACGACCAGTTGGCCGGCTGGGGCTGGCGGCACCCCCGCGGCGCGGGTTCGAGTCCTGGGGGACGCGAATTTCCGATACCGCGGGGTAAAAAATCTCCCTCGCTGGTGGACCAGGGTTCGGGGGTTTCTCAGTCGGGTTAAGAGCCGAGGCAGTCGCTTCCTCCTAATGAAACATGGGTGGGGACCGTTTCAACCCGATCGAGTTTTTTTTTTTTTACTTCCTGGAACCTGGTTGTGATGACAGCATGAATGTAAGACAAGCAATCATCATGATCCGTTTGATCAGAGTTGGTACATCACACATCACCTTTGACCTGACAGGAAATCAGAAGTCCATGTCTGCCCAGTCAGTCCCCTGCTATTGGACCACAGAAGGCACAATTTCAAATCGACGTACATGTTCATATATACTGATCACTACATATTGGCGCAATTATAAGGCAGGATAATACGACAATGCTTGTCTAGAAAACATATCTTAGGCGTTGCCTTTTGTAATCTGAATGCGGGGGGGGGGGGGGGGGGGGGGGGGGCATGGCATGGCATGTACTGCAGCACAATGCCACAGAGACCAGGATAATATCCATGTTACATGTATGATCACTGTTGAATGCCAAATTTGGCATTCAACGAGGCCGACCGGTCGGGCTGACCGGTCAGACCAGTCTAAGCTTGTAGTCCAAGTAGATTTAGAATTAGAGATAAAATTTCTTTTGTAAATCAACTCGTGAAGGGGTATGTCTTCCCCAGCCTATATATACGAAGACTAAGGCCGATTGAGGTTATTCCAAATCGAATCAAATACAATCGCATTACTTTTTTACCTCTCAAACCTTAGCCTCTTCCAAACCCTAACTTGTTGTTCTTCCTGCGTCTCGACGACGTTTGAATGCGTTCTGAGTAGCCTGCTGATCTCAGAGCAACTCTAGTTCCACGACCTCTGACGGGTCCCTCCCGAGCTCACCGCTCTATAGGTCTACGCGAGGTCCCTACTTGCACCAGTCGGACTGCTCGGCACAACCAGTCAGACCGGTTCGGCCCAGCGTTTCGCTGGTGTTGATCGTTTCGACGGTCGTTGCGCGTTCTAGCGCATCCAAATGTGTTTGACGCGATTCTGTGTCAACAATCACCAACCATTAAAAATCAAAATAAAAACTCCACGGGGACACTCATCATGCGTATGGTCGTCACTCGTCATGAAAATTACAGTCCAACCTGTAATAACGACACTTCGCATGACAAAAGTATGTATATACATACATGTAGCTGGATTAATTGGTAAGCAAAACCATGCTTTTGACTATAATTAAGCTCGTGTGCGCTTTGGTTGCTTGGTTTCACACATTGTAGGAAACTAGGAATATATGCTTCTATTGTCATGTGCTAAGAGAGCTAAAATATGTCGTCAGGATGACTACATTGATGCTAGCTACATACAGTATTCATCATGCCCTCGTATATACATCTAGCCGGAAGAGGCTCGCAGATCCAGAAGAAAGTGTTGCACAATGCGATCAGTAATTCATTATTACACAAACACATTTTTCGATAAAGCTGAACTGTCGTTGTACTGTTTGAGTATGCTGTATCATGCGCATGCATGCCTATACTTCAGCAGCATAATCAGCCACTCATATAAATAATAGCATCTTGGTCTTCTCAGTTCAACACAGTCTGCTGCTCGGTAAAGAATGTCTTGCATCATAAAACACCTCTCCTTTTCAGAGAGCAAGGCAGCAACTGACACCAGTTTAATCTAGGACAATAGGTTCCGTCTCTCCTTGGAGCTTATTAATGTGAGGTGAAAGCCTGAAACTGAGGCCCCGAACAGAAACTGCGGCCTTTCACTCCCAATCCTAGCAGAATCACTGCATCAGTTGCCGCTGGACGCGCACCGTGCCGCGCTGACCTCGATCTCTCTCACTTCACCTGCACGCAACGCATCGCCCCCCACCCTGCCGCACACCCGATCCCACCGTCTCCTGCTTCGAACCACCCCGCTTTCTCCCCTTGCTTCCATGGACTTGCACCACCCACGCCACCACCTTCCTGCAGGCCGCAGCTACTATATATAGCACCCCCATTCATCCAACCATCCTGATCGATCGCAAGAAGAGATCGAGGCCGGAACAACTAATAAGGTTACACACCTGCATCGATCGGCACTGCTTTTCCATGGCGGCTTCTGCAATGGGCGGTCGCCTCGTCCTGCTCCCCTGCCTAGTCGTCGCCCCGCTCCTCCTCGCCGGCGCCGCCCGCGGGCACCGGGCGGCCTGTGTAACGACCCGGCCCGAGATAACGGTTAAGATCTATTCAACACTATGAGTAAACCACACCTGGGGCGACTTGTGTAACGAACCGGCCCGAGATAACGGTTAAGATCTACTCTATACTTTGAGTAAACCACACTTGCTAAATAACTCTTTTGCGCTTTCGTCCTCGCTTCGCGCAAAAGAATTGATCCGGAGTTACTAGCTTCTCGCGACCGGCTATTTAACTTGGTCTCCTCTCGTTCCGTTTCCGGTATGGGACTAACTGGGAAGTACTGTGCCGCTGCTACAGTACCCCCCCCCCCCCGTTGAGGACTCGACATCCTCGTCGAGACATCGAACCAGTTTACCCATACGGGACAAAGGAGCAGGATCACCTCTCTTGGGCCACGTCCCATATGTCTAGTGCTAACGATCTCATGTGCCACGTCCGTGGGTTCACTGCCAGCAACCCATGTGTGTCCGTCCACATGCTGTTGGCATCTGTGTTTCCACGCGCCGACGTGCTCATGTACGCGCACTTCTGCCCGTACGTGGCGTGAAACCGCGAGAGTATGGCTCTGATACCCCTGTAACGACCCGGCCCGAAATAATGGTTAAGATCTACTCTACACTTTGAGTAAACCACACCTGCTAAATAACTCTCTTGCGTTTTCGTCCTCTCTTCGCGCAAAATGATGATCCGGAGTTACTAACTTCTCGCGACCGGCTATTTAACTTGATCTGCCTCTCGTTCCGTTTTGGGTAAGAGACTAACTGGGAAGTACTGTGCCGCTGCTACAGTACCCGCGATGCTACCGTAGTTTTTGCTACAGTATCACGTATTCGGTCTGGCCCAAATGGGCCACGGGCTGTGACAGCCTGTTCCCGCAGTTCTACGACCACTCGTGCCCCAGGGCCAAGGAGATCGTGAGGTCCGTCGTGGCGCGGGCCATCGCCCGGGAGACCAGGATGGCAGCGAATTTCCTATCTATCTTCCACAAGAAAAATATTTACGAATCTTCCATTGTTGGAGATTCGTGCGACGGCCTGATAGCGCTAATCGCATGCGCACGGAAGGTATGTCGCGTGCACGCGGGAGCAGAGCAGAAGCAGATCCGGGTGGGAGGGAAGGTGAGCTGTCAACATGTGATTAGCTGAGGTGGGTCGAGATCTTAGTTTGGATCTCAAATTTCAATTGAACTTTTCTCACAAACTGCTAATCTATTTTCGAAACCATTTTTACTATAGTGTTATTTAGAATTAATGCAAAAGAATAAGATCCAATATCAATATATTTTGATTAGTTTTAGAAAATCAACAGTTTTCAACATTGAAGTTTGCTGTAATCAACATTTTCAATTTACTATTTCAACAATTTTTAGAAAAATGTTGAACTAGTTTATCTAAAGTGTTGAATCTAATATTTGAAAATATTGAACTAGTTTCTCTAAAGTGTTGAGATACATTTCAACATCACTAGCTTCACATTTATTTTATATTCGTTCTGAAGAAAAAGTTACTATACCAGCTTTATGAATACAACAGTGCTGAGAAAAAAAAATATAGGAAAACTTTGCCAACATGCTTAAGTGATAATGGACAGTTCAGTTTGATGAGCTCCTCATGCAGCCATGCACGTGGTTAACGATAGCTTTTTTTTAAAAAAAAAAAGCAAACGACGCTTCAATAGACAACGGCTGGCTGCTTGTAACATGTGGGCCGTTAAAGAGAGGAAAAGATCAAATGCTTATTATGGGCCTTAAGTGGATATATACTGGGCTGTTATTGGATCAAAGATACACAAGCTATCTATCTACCAGAAGATAGATAGGAGCCCCCAGATGGCAGCGTCGCTGGTCAGGCTGCATTTCCATGACTGCTTCGTCAAGGTGCGTCAACTCTGCTGTAATCTTCGCTACGTTCATTTATGTGCTTCAATTTGGCGCAGCTCTGAATGCTTCTAAGCACATAGCTCCAAATGCACTCCAAACAAAAATGCACAGTGCACAACTGCAACTTTTGCTGAATAAAAGGTAGCACGCATGGTTGAATCTGTAAAAAAAAATTGCTAGCCTTTTAATTTTACCAACGACAAAGATGGCCTACCAACATCGCCCATGCCAAGTTGCCACCACTACTTCTGCTTTATGTCCTTGTGGTATTATGCCTTGGTGCCCTGGCGATGATTGATTAATTCCTTTTTTCCCCTTTGCTAAAAAGAAAATGATTGCTTATATTAATTCAAACTCACAATAATTGGCTGATGCAATAATATTTTGGGCATCCACTCAATGCATGTGCCTTGGGTCTACCACCATTGTCATGGTACACCACCAACATCTTACAACACTTCTCTGTTCTGTGTGCAGGGCTGCGACGCTTCAGTGCTTCTGGACAACAGCACCGGCATCGTGAGCGAGAAAGGGTCCAACCCCAACAGCAACTCCGCCAGAGGGTTCGAGGTGATCGACGAGATCAAGGCCGCCCTCGAGACCGCCTGCCCCGGCACCGTCTCCTGCGCCGACATCCTCGCCCTCGCCGACCGCGACTCCACCGTCCTCGTCGGCGGGCCGTACTGGGACGTGCCGCTGGGGCGGCGGGACTCGCTGGGCGCCAGCATCCAGGGCTCCAACAACGACATCCCGGCACCCAACAACACGCTCCCCACCATCATCACCAAGTTCAGGCGCCAGGGCCTCGACGTCGCCGACGTCGTCGCGCTCTCCGGCGCCCACACCATCGGCCTCTCCCGCTGCACCAGCTTCCGGCAGCGGCTGTACAACCAGACGGACAACGGCATGGCGGATGCCACGCTGGAGGCGTCCTACGCGGCGCGGCTCAGGCAGGGGTGCCCGCGCTCCGGCGGCGACGGCAACCTCTTCCCGCTGGACCTCGCCACCCCGGCCAGGTTCGACAACCTCTACTTCAAGAACCTCCTCGTCGGCAAGGGCCTCCTCAGCTCCGACGAGGTGCTGCTGACCAAGAGCGCCGAGACGGTGGCGCTCGTCAAGGCCTACGCCGACGACGTCGACCTCTTCTTCCAGCACTTCGCGCAGTCGATGGTGAAGATGGGCAACATCTCGCCGCTGACCGGAGCGCAGGGGGAGATCAGGAAGAACTGCAGGAGGCTCAACGGCAATTAACCACTACTGAGGCTGCTGATGACCTGTTGACCCTATTATTTGTGTTGAGTGCCGGATTTGTATGTGATGGTGGTGCATGTCAAATGTTTTGCTTAAATAAACAAGAACGGCTTAGTGCCAGATTACCCTGTCAACCGATAGATGTAACTGTGGAACTCAAGTGCTTGTCGTTCTAAGTGTAAAAAAAAGGGTTGAAAGCTGAGAGAAATGGAAGCTTGCTCCTTTCTGTTTTCCCGGTTCAACAAGGACTTCCCAATGGATGAGAATTGACTCCATGCACAATCTTGCTGCACACCTGTTTCTTCTGGACATAGTTAAAGTGGACTGTCCCTCATGAAGGACTAAAGCATGCATGCTAGATCTATCTAGGCCATCATGCTCATCCAGCACTCTTCAACTGATGCAGGGAAAAGATGGTACTCCCGATTATCTGTTGTACTGGCAAACTACCTACCTTTTGAAAAATAATTGTAGCCATCAATATATGGAACTAGACTGTAAATGATGGTAATTAGGAAAAAAGTCCAGTTTACACCCTTGAATTATCACAAAATTTCGATTTTCAACTTTCAACTACAAAACCGGATAATAAATGTCATCCAACTGTTGAAACCGGGCAAATTTGACCCCTTGGGTGGTTTTCAAGGTGGTTTTCCATTTTTTAGAATTAAATTTTTTTTAATTTTAAACAAAAATTCATAAGTAATTCATTTTGGATAAAAAATATGATATGGGTATCAAAAGTTTTCTAAAAATGTAACCTATCTATTGGCATGATACTTTTCAGTTATTTAGATCCAATTTTTTTATTTTCATAATATTTGGTAGCTTGTAGTTGTGTCTAATATTTTCATAATTTTTTTTATTTTGAATTACAATTATTGTAAAGTACCAATGGGTACTTTCAGGTACTTTTGCCTTGAAATTTTTTCTAGCCTTTTGATCAATGGTAAGTATTTACAAAAATTAAATTAAATTAGTATTCGGCCCCATTTTTTGGTACTTGGTCCCATATTTTTTACCACCAGGTATTTTAGTCTAGATACTTCTAGATACTTTCTACCTTGATCACCGTACGATTTTATCAGCTGAATGGCTCTTATTTGTTTCAATCATTGTAAAAATTTTCTAATAGATAGGTTACATTTTTAGTTTTGATTTTTTAGATCTAATTAGAATTTTTTTTATTTTCTAGAAATGCAAAACCACCTTGGAAACCACCCCAAGGGCCAAAATTGCCCGGTTTCGATAGTTGGATGGTCTAGGTTATTTGGTTTTGTAGTTGAATGTTGAAAATCGGAGTTCGAGGGTGTATTTCGGACTTTTCCCTGGTAATTACGTTCAAGGTAATGTTTTTTAAATTTGAAGTAAATCAAGGCAATGTTGTGTGTTTGCTCGATCGCTGTGGGCTGTGGCATGCTACTTGTCATGCCATTTTTTTTACGTTGCTTTAGGGTGTGTGTGCCTTAGTTATGTAGAGGCCGGAAGTGGTCTCGGTTCGTATCACCTTGATGCAATGTTGTGAGAGATTTTTTTAAAAAAAGCTCCCTTTATCAAAAAATGGAACTAGATTGTTAAGTTTGCACATGTAGAACAAATGACGTACAAACACTTTGATGTGGCCATGATTTTATAGGTACAATTGATCTGTTCTAACAAAATTAACGTCCACAGATTGAGATTTAGAGGCGTGTCAAGGTCCACCTTTAGGGAGAAAATTTAGGGGAAACCATTATTTTCCTGTTAACTTATGAAATTATGTTGGGTACTTTAGTGTATAAGATCAGAGCAATTTAAATAAGGCGCTAAACGACACCTACAACCAAATGAGCATTGGTCCATTCCCTGTTATTCACCATCGTGTATGTTTTGTTTAGTATCCTCAATCACCAGATGCATACCCTGATCCCTGACAGCCTAGATGGTGACACTAACTCTATTTTCCACTGACAAAACTTAATGACAAACTTGTCTTTTCAGCCATATGTTTGCAGAGGTAATTTTCTCATGTGACCAGATAGATAGCAATATTTTGTTTTGATGAAATACCAAATATATAGCACGATTAGAACATGGAAGTGCTAAAGAAGATAATGAAGAAGAGACGAGAAACAAACATATATACATGCATGCATGGATCAAGCAAGTATAAACATCCCATCCTACATTGCTCTCCAACCAAATACTACTTTAGTTAGGCCCCATATGATTGACGCCCATCTAAAAGTCAAAAGTCAAGTGGTTGCCCATAATCAATGGCCAATGCTGATTAGTAGGTTATTATATTACCAGTGCCAGGTCCCTGTTCCCTACTTTGAGCTTACTCATGATTGTGTTTTTGTACTTCAAAATCTTCCTTCTCGGCAACTTAGGGTTATGGGTTTATGATTGTATATGTGGAGCAGCTAGCTATAGATGTGATTTTTATTAATCATATTGTGACGATAAGGTTGGTTCATGTGTACTGTGCTTTCACATGGCTCAATGTCCTTTAATTTGTTTTGCCTTTCTCGAGTTTTAACAAACTGGATAGGGTGGAGCCCATCAGTAGAGCATTGCATTGATTGCTACGAAGTGACATAGAGGCTGGCCTGATGATATATATAGTTTTGTTTTTCTTATTCACTATTTGTTTTCATTCTTAAAGTCCTTATTTCTGGGCGTCTATTCGTCACCTCCTACGACTTGCGCCGGTTCCACCACAGAAGGCTGGCCGACCGTCATCTGCCCCGCCCCCTCGTCGCCCTAGCTGGCAGCTCTCGTCGCCCTAGCTAGCAGCTCTCGTCGCAGTGCTGCCCGCCCCCACAATGCACTGCCGCCTTCGACCTCCTCCGCCCGACCTCCTCGCCCCGCCGCCAGCCACCACCATGGGATATCCGACCCCAGCCAGGAGCGTCGCCTCGGCTCCGCCGCCGGCCGAACTGCCACCACCTCTGAGCCACCGTTGCCGCCACCTCCACCTCTAGGACCGGTGGCCCTGTGGCTATTAGAGCCTCGAAACCCCGAACCCTATGTCACACCCTGAAATTATTTGATTTCAGGATGTAATTAAAATTAAAAATTAAAAACATTTTTTTATAATTTTAAAATTTTCCTAATATTTATTTTCTCCACAGGAAAATTAGTATAAAAGAAGATATTGTTGGTTGTCTTGCACTCATGCTGCATTGCATTGTTTATTGTGTGAGTTTCAATTTGAATTTAAATTCTCTTGAATTTAAATTTGAATTGAATTATTTGAATCTTTTTGTTGAAAAAATGGAAACCTCTCTCCTTTCCTATCCCTTTTCAGCCCAACTCACCCACTCTCTCTTTTTCTTTTTCTCCTCCCCGCAGCCAGCCCAATCTCCTTGTTCGGCCCAAAACCCGTCGGCCCAATTCCCTTTGTTCCGGCCCAGCTCGCCATCTCCCTCACCCCTCTCCCTTCCACCGACGGGTGGGTCCCACTGGTCGGACCCGTCTCCCACCTCCCGCACGCAAGCCGGACTCGGACTCGAGCAGAGTCCGGTCATGGCACGTGCCGCCGTGCCTTGCGTGGCCCGCACACCGAGGTCCTGCTCCCGCTCCTATTTATAGCTTCGCGGTCCCTCCTTGAACCCCTTACCCGTTCCGCCATCGCCGCCGCCATTAGAGCCCGAGAGCTCTGTGTCGCCGCCGACCCGCCGCTCCGCCGCCTTTCCTCGACGCCCGCGCGTCCCCAGAGCTCCGCCGCAGGGTGAGAAACATCACACCCCCTTCCTTTCCCTCTCTTCTGCTCTCCCTTGTGCGAGATAGCTCGATGTCGCCGCCGCCGCTCTGCCTCTCACCGCCGAGCGTGCGCTCCGCCGCATCACCTCGCCGAGCCGAGCCCGTGGTCGTGTTCTCCGTCACGCGCGCTTTCTGTAACAGAACTGTAGCAGCACCGTCCAAATTAAACCGACTTAAATGCACTAACCATCATCTTAATACTTAACCCAGTTACTGTGCACTTAAAACTGTGTAACCTGACAGGCTGTCGGGTAAAATCCCAATTAAACTACGGTACTCCAGGATCACAATTGCACTTAGACCCGTACGAAGACGAGCACAAGTGTTACCAGCATACAGAAATCTTCAAATTAATTTACAACACAGGTTTTACATAAAAGTCTTAATACAAACGACAGAGTTTAAAACACAGCGGAAGTTTAAAACTGAGTTCGAAATACAATACGATAACTACGACGACGATAAAAGGTGAGCTCCACATCCTGCCCACCAATGTGACGCCAACCTGCCCAACCTTCACGGGGAAGACGGGGCCCACTCGACGGTCCAACCCGGAGGAAGCGGCTGTCCAATCCAGGACGCACAGACCTCCTCGAAGTCAGTGGGAACGCAACCTGCTAAAAAGGGTACAACAACAACCCTGAGTATACTAATACTCAGCAAGGCTTACCCGACTTTGGGTATACATAGCCCATTACATAGACATGCAAAGCTTTTTGGCTCTGGAGTTCTTTTGCTGAAAGGCTACTAGAAGTGAATCCTTACTTTCAATATTTTAGCTCCATTTAGTATACCAAGTATTAACTAAATTCGCCTAATCATCTAGAGCACACATGGTAGTTCAGATTAAAGTCTTCAAAACAACAGGTCCAACATTCCATCGCTACCTTCAATACTTATTCCACTTCTTACTACGATGTGATGCAGTGACCAAGGTTCTCTTAACCGAGAGAGACGGCGAATCGATCCGATTTAACCTTGCAAGGTGGACCTAACTCACACGACGCATGTAAACCCCGTCGGGTCACGCGCGTCAACTGTTTCCATCATTACCACGGCATCTGAACTACGCCTGCTAAAACCCAGGTGATGGGCCCCTCGCGGTGAACTCCCGGAGAACCCGGAGGCGGCATCCTATCCAACACCCGCCAACTCCCACGCCCAGCGTAGCATAACGGAATTCAAATCACCGCTGTAAAGTGGTACACAGCTCACCGATTTCGACTACCTCCTACTTCCGGTATGTGGTTAGTACTGTTCAAACTCGGTCATCAGGGCCAACAACGGTACGGTCCTCAATCGACACAGGCGGAAGTTCATTTTCTCATCTATTCCAACTCATTCCCGCCCAGTCTCCAATTCTTTTTACTCATCAACGCATTTCCAGGCCAAAGCTAAGGGATCAAGATCCTAAACTCGCAAGTGACAGCAATCACTCGACTTCTACCGAAATCCTATTTAGCAAAGCATTTCTATCGACACCTGCATACTAGTATAGACCCACGGTACCTAGGGAAAACATGCATACTATGGTTCCATTCAACTCCTAGAACATAAATGCACAATACTTAAATAAACATTGAATAATTTAAATTATGGTTATGCTCCGGGGCTTGCCTTGCAGGTCAGTGGGGTTAACGAAAACCTCTGGAGCGGGCTCAACGGCGTCCTTTTGCGGCTCTTCTGCTCGTGGCTCCTGGACCGGCTCAGCGATCAGCTCGTGGACAGCTTCATTCGTGGCGTCTACACGAATAAAAAAAATGCCATGCACAATTAGAACACAGTGCAATGCATGAGCACCTAATGTGATGAAAAGATTAACTCAAATTAGCCTGAAGTGTTTCCTTCCAAGAACAACTACTAACAACCTTCTATAAAGAAAAGAGCATGGCTAGGGCAAACTATAAGCAAAACCCTAACTTGCATACACGATCTAGCAACACCAGGTATCAGCTCAACGTGAAAGCAATACGACATGACACCCAAACCTTTGCAAAATTTAAAGCTGCTAACAAAACATTGAATTAGCCCTAGCAAGGTAAACGAAGTATAAATAGATCTACCCAAAAGTGCATAGCAACAGGTCATGAAACTTTTACAGTGGACTATACATGAAATGAGTAAGCCACTGCGAATTTTTCATAATTTTTAGAACCCTAGAACAACCGGTAATAAATAAACTAGGTTTAACGCAAACCAAATTTTCAGCAGAGCAAAATTGATAAAATGCATGCTTAAGGATTTTTTTCTCTGAAGATCATGATTTGAGAAACCTAACAAAATTGGGTTTGAATTTTTAGGAATTTCCTGCGAATTTCTATAGATTTTCAAAGCTGCAGCCAAAATAAGAAAAAGGAAAAACATTAAAAGGGGACTGACAGCCAGGCCCCACAAGTCAGGGAGCCAGGCCCGCCCCCTCCCCTGCTTTTGCCCGCACGCGATCGCCAGGGCGCCGGTCGGCGCGGCCGCGGCCGCGGCGCAGCCGCCAGCCCGCGGCTCGCCGGTGGCGGGGTCCAGCCCAGCCGCGGCCAGGGCATCCCGGCGGCGGGGCCAGCGCCGGGCGGAGCAAGGGCGGCGCAGGGGGCTAGAGCGTCGGCTCGCGGGGGTGCAAGCGGGCAAGAGCTGTGGCGCGGCGTCGGCGGCGGCGTTCCGCCGGTGCGGAGCCATTTGGCGGGGCCAGGCGCACGGGGCACGACCAGCGGAGGCCGGCGGCTGCGGGGCGCGCGGCGGTGGCCCGCGAGTTGGCGCCTGGTAGCCCCGCGGCGTGCGCGCGCAGCGCGCAGGACGTTCGCGGCGGCGCGGCAGCGAACGGCCGGCGGTGGCGTGGGATTCAGCCGGGGAAAGGGTCGGGAAGGGAGAGGAGAGCGAGGTGGAGCTCACCAGGGGCTCGATTTGGGCGGAGATGGACCGGAGATGAGGGATCAACGGAGAGGGCGGAGGTCCAAGGAAAACGGCGATGGCGGGCGGTGGCGGGAGCTCGATTTCAGCCGGGTTTGGGCACGACCGAGGTCGAGGAGAGGTTGAGGAGGGTCGGGGCGAGGTTGCGCAGCTCAGGACGCGAAGGGTTCGAGCGGGGTGGCAAGCTAGGGCCGGGAGGGCAAACGGCGGCGAGCTTTGCTCGAGCTCGGCGTGCACTGAGGAAGAAGGAGAGGAACGGGATGGGACGGGAAGGTTCCAGGGTGCTCGCGACGATAAGGACGGCGCTCGGACGACGAGGATCGCCGGGGCGCGATCACCGACGCGTGGACAAGCTCGTCGACGGCCAGCACGTCGGTATGGGCATCGGCGCCCACACAGTGCTAAACAGGGCGAAACAGTAACGAAATTTAATGATTTGACTCGGTTTTGACCCTCCAATTCTCAAATTTTGATATAGGAACTTGAAATTTGGCCAAAGTAGAAGTTGTAGAGGAAGAGAAAATCTACAACTTTCATTTTGGGCGAAAGTTGATCCGAAGCTCCGATCAGGGGCAAAAACGCGATCGAAAACGCTTAAACGATGTTTACTAACGGACTTGATTAGCGCTAATGACGGTGATTAGCTTCTGTCCGAACTCTAAGGCACAATCTGATTAGCGTCAAAATAACACCGGGGTGTTACAGCCTTCCCCCTTAAAAGAATCTCGTCCCGAGATTCAGACATGAGAGAATGCATAAGGTGAGAAGGTTCAAAGGTGAAATACCTGAATGAGCATTTAAAAAGTCTGGATATTTGGGTTTCAGAAATTCCTCCTTCTCCCAAGTAGCTTCATCTTCGGAGTGATTACTCCACTGAATTTTGTAGAATCAGTTGGTTGTACAACGAGTAACTCGATCCTTGCGATCAATAATTTTGATAGGATGCTCAGGATAAGTGAGATCAGACTCTAATTGAATCGAGTCACTTTCAACAGCTTCTGTCCGAACTCTAAGGCACAATCTGAGTTGTGACACATGGAAGATGTTGTGAACTGCAGAAAGATTCGCTGGAAGATTCAAGCGATAAGCCACAGGACCGCAGCGTTCCACAATTGGATATGGACCGATGTAGCAGGGAGCTAACTTTCCTTTTATTCCGAATCTTTGCATGCCTTTCCAAGGTGATACTTTTAAATAAACATGGTCACCGACCTTAAAGACGAGGGGATCTCTTCTTTTATCCGCATAGCTCTTCTGCGGAGACTGTGCGATCTTCAAGTTGGCTTGGATAAGACGAACTTGTTCTTCGGCCTCTTGAACCATGTCGGGCCCAAAGATAGTTCTTTCTCCGGTTTCCGACCAATTGAGAGGTGTACGGCATCGACGACCATACAGTGCTTCGAATGGTGCCATTTTGATGCTTTCTTGATAACTATTGTTATAAGAAAATTCAGCTAATGGCAAACATTGATCCCATTTCTGTGGATAGGTCAAGACGCAAGCACGGACCATATCCTCCAAAACTTGATTTATTCTCTCGGTTTGGCCGTCTGTCTGAGGGTGGTAAGCAGAACTGCAAATCACACAAGTTCCTAAGCAAGTATGCAATTGTTCCCAAAAGCGAGCAGTGAATTGGCTTCCACGATCAGAGATGATAGTCTTGGGTATACCATGCAGGCATAAGATACGCTCAACATATAACTCAGCATATCTTTTTATGGAATAACGAGTACTGACTGGAAGAAAATGTGCTGACTTGGTTAGCCTGTCGACCACAACCCAAATAGAATCGTAACCCTTTTGAGTTCGAGGCAGGCCAACTATAAAGTCCATACTAATGTCTTCCCATTTCCATTCAGGAATACTCAAGGGTTGAAGAGACCCAGCTGGTCTGAGATGGCTGGCTTTAACCCCCCGACAGATATCACACTCTGACACATACTTGGCTATTTCCCTTTTCATCCGAGTCCACCAAAATCGTTGCTTCAGGTCTTGGTACATCTTGTTACTACCCGGATGAATTGATAACCGTGAAGTATGGGCTTCGTCAAGAATTTGTTTTCTGAGTTCAAAATTTTTAGGCACCACTAATCGGTTCTTGAACCATAATACATTCTCAGTATCTTGGTGGAAGCAATTCACTTTAGAATCTCCTTCTGATAGTCTTCTCTGAATTTCCTTCACCCCTTTATCTTGCTTTTGTGCCACTATGATGAGATCACGAAGAGTAGGAGTAAGCTCTAGATGAGCCAATGTGCCATGTGGTACAATACTCAAATTCAGCTTTTCCATTTCAAAGCAAAGAGATTCGCTCAATGGTATAGCTGAGATGCAATGACAGTGAGCTTTGCGACTTAGCGCATCGGCAACTACATTTGCCTTGCCTGGATGATAATGCACTTCGAGCTCATAATTTTTAATCAACTCAAGCCATCTCCTTTGACGCATGTTCAAATCAGCTTGAGTGAAAAGATATTTGAGACTTTTGTGGTCCGTATAGATGTTGCACAATGAACCTAAAAGATAGTGTCGCCAGATCTTCAGCGAATGGACCACATCTGCTAATTCAAGATCATGAGTGGGATAGTTTTCTTCATGACGCTTGAGTGATCGAGATGCATAAGCAATCACTCGGTTTTCTTGCATCAAGACACAACCTAGTCCTGTGCCTGAGGCATCACAGTAGACATCAAAAGGTTTTGTAGTGTCCGGCTGGGCTAAGATTGGAGCTGAAGTGAGAAGTGTTTTCAATTTCTGGAAAGCTTTCTCACATTGGGCACTCCAATAGAATTTGACACCCTTTTTAAGAAGTTCAGTCATCGGCTTCGCAATTCTGGAGAATTCTGGGATGAATCGTCGATAATACCCAGCTAAACCCAAGAAACTGCGGATTTCAAGAACAAAAGTTGGGGCTTCCCAATCGAGTACATCCTGTACTTTACTGGGATCCACAGAGATGCCCTCAGCAGATATGACATGACTGAGGAATGGCACTTCCTTCAGCCAGAAGTCACACTTGCTGAATTTGGCATAAAGCTGGTGCTCTCTCAGACGCTGAAGTACTATGTGAAGATGATGAGCATGTTCTTCCTCATTCTTGGAGTAGATCAAGATATCATCAATGAAGACCACGACGAACTTGTCTAACTCTGGCATGAATACCGAATTCATGAGGTACATGAAATAAGCTAGAGCATTGGTTAATCCGAAGGACATCACCAAATACTTGTAGAGACCATAACGAGTAGAGAAGGCTGTTTTTGGTATATCCACCGGTCTGATTTTGATTTGATGATAACCAGATCATAGATCTATTTTTGAGAATACCTTAGCTCCGGCTAGTTGATCAAAAAGAATATCAATACGAGGAAGTGGATATTTGTTTTTGATGGTGACTGCATTCAGCGGTCGATAATCCACACATAGCCTTAGTCCGTGATCTTTCTTCTTTACGAACAGAGCCGGGCAACCCCAAGGTGCGGTGCTTGGTCGAATATAGCCTTTATCCAGCAACTCTTGTAACTGGATTTTTAATTCAGCTAACTCACTGGGAGTCATTCTATATGGCCTTCGAGATATGGGCGCTGTGCCAGGCTGTAACTCAATGACAAACTCGATATCCCGATCGGGAGGCATGCCTGGCAAGTCCTCCGGAAACACATCGGGGTATTCACAAACCACCGGAATTACTTCTAGAATTTTCCCCTCAAGATGGTATATGACAGTGGCTGGAATTGCATGCTGGGAAAGATGAATATCCATAGAACCATACATGGAAGAGTTGAACTGAAGGATACGAGAAGAGGTATTGATGATAACGCTATGCTTCTTCATCCAATTCATTCCAAGTATGATATCTATCCCTTGACTTGGAAGAACAATGGGAGTAAGTGGAAAGTTTTTCCCACCCAAGTTAAGGGGAACATTTCGAACTACTTGGCCAGCATTTAACCGGGTGCCAGGTGTCTGAATAATGTAGGGTTTCTCTAGGCATGTTACTTGTAAGTGAAGTCGTGCCACACATGCTTCACTGATAAAGTTATGAGATGCTCCCGAATCAAATAACACAGTAACAGGGCAGTGATTAACGGAGAACGTACCCGCCATCACTTGGGTGCCCTCCGGAACTTCCTCCAAAGTGGTGTAGTTCACACGACCAGTCTTGGCAGGTACCACCTTCTTTTTCTGATCCTTCTGGCTGGAACCTTGACTCAGTGCTGGAGTCTTGTAGTTATTCTGCCGAGGTGGCAGACGACAGTCACGTGCAAAGTGCCCCAGGTTACCACAATTGTAACATGGGTAGTTGTTGGGGCGTGGAGCTTGTAGCATTAGGGGCCTCTGCTGCTGTGTCGGGAAACGGGGTGCCCACTGCTGCTGTTGCTGTGGTGGTCTAGCGACCCAACGGCCCTGCTGTGGAGGACGGTTTGAAGTCTGCTGATTCCCTGTTTGAACCAGCTTGTATCTCTGGGGTGCATTGCTGGAGGATCCAGCAGGTGCCTTTCTCTTCTTGTCAGCCTTGTGCACCAGCGTGGCATCTTCCTGCGTGATGGCCTTATTAACCAGATCAGTAAAGTTGTTGCATGTGGTGAGAGCTAGCTTGTCCTGAAGCTTTATGCTAAGCCCCCTTCTGAAGCAATCTTGCTTCTTCTCATCAGTGTCTACATGAAAACCACCATACTGGGATAGCTGGTTGAAGGTCTGAGCATATTGGAGCACGGTGTTGTTCCCTTGCTTCAGAGCTAGGAACTCTGCCATCTTTCTCCTCATCAAACTTGTAGGGATGTGGTGGGCTTTAAAAGCTGCCACAAACTCATCCCAGGTGAGACGTGTACCAGCGGGAAGTAGAGCCTTGTGATTGACCCACCATATTTTCGCAGGTCCTCGTAGCTGTTGCGCTGCAAAGGCGGCTTTGTCCATCTCTGTGCAATTTAGGATGCTGAACTTATCCTCAATGGTGCGAATCCAGGTATCAGCCTCCAAGGGATCATCGGCCTTATGGAACAGAGGTGGCTGGGTGGCCAGAAAACCGACATAGTCAGTTTCTGCTGGTGCTAGTGGGGGAACGTGTCGACCTCTGCCGGCATTGACTTGGGATTGCACCAGTTGCCTTATCAATTCCGTTTGCTCGTTGCGATCCGTGATAAGAGCCGCAACAGCTTGAGCCAAAGAGGGAGGTTGCTGGGGTAGTGCTTCGTGATTGTCATTGTCATGATTATCACCCATCTGCAAAATAATCATTCCCCTGGTTAGCCATTTCGCTATCAGGACTAATTCATGCAATTTAAAGAATGTGCATATATAATATGAACACACAGCATGAATCCTTCCCCTCGCAATATGGTTCGCCAAGGGAAGATAAACTAACTTGCTTTGGTTGAAACCGCCTAAACAAGATTTCAACATCAAAGACAACCAAAACACAGCTCATCGGTGAAATCTCATACCACCGGAATTAACAAACTAAGGCAGTAACCAGAAAGATCATTAACATAAGCAATTTATACTATGCATCCACACTGCTTGCTTTGAAACAAGGTTCAGTACAATACCAAGCCGTGCTACGGCAACAAACTAACATTGGAGAAGGGTTCACAAACGACCCGAGAACACACCACTACTAAAAGAAGGGTCTTGCACGACCCGGCTACACACCATACTAGCGAGGGGTTATCCTACATGACTCGAACTACCGAGCCACAAAAGAATTCTCAACCCAAGGTTAGCCTAGAGCACTATGTTGGTCATCCTACCCAACTATCCTACGGTTAGGCTACACTGCAAGAGGAGAATCAACACAATCCAGCTACATCCTCATGGAGTCCCAGGTCCCGACTCGACTCCAGACACTCCCTCGATCTCCTCAGGGTCCTCTTCTTCTTCTTCCTCTTCCTCTGGCTCCTCTACTGCATTAGCCTCCATCTCTGCTGCTGCCTGCACCTGAGCCTGGGCGTCCTCAATCCACTCCTGGGCCTGCTGAAGCTGCCCCTCAAGGTGCTGCACCATCTGAGTCCTGTTCTCCAGCTCCTCCTGCAACTCCTGAATCCTTATCTTCCTCGCTCTGGACTTGGCCTTCAGGGTCTTGATCTTGTCTTGAGTACCGATCATGTGCTGCTCATGGAGGTGAGCCTCTCGAGCCTTGCTCCTGCATATCGCATTTTCCTCGCGCAGCTGCTCATACATGTTGACCAAAGCTGAAGAGTAGCTGAACGAGAGGGCTGTCCTGACGTTGTAGTCGGGCATCATGTAGTTCATGTTACGGTTCACCCAATCTGCATAGGCCTGAGTGGTCTCATCCTTCAGAGGAAACACACTGTAAGGAGTATCTATGATCTCAGCACTGTGCTTCTCTGAGAACTCCTTAATGGCCTTCCTAGCTGCAATCTCCCAGGAGTCTGCCAGCTTCCTACCATAGACAGTGAGCTGCCACGAGTCCCATTCCAAGCGAGTGGGGCAAGCAGGAATCTTCACTATCATCTGACATCGCTCGGTGCCCAGCAAGCTAGACTTGTGTCCTAAGTACTGTGGGGCTCAGTGTAGTCAAACGCCCTGAGCATCTGCCACAACAGACGAGGAAAGTGGCCGGTGTGGAGGGCATTGGAGTGCGCCCAACCCTCAGCGTCCACGATCACGTGCGTGAAGCTAGCCATCTGTAAGAACACATAGCGCTAACGTAAGTGGCAGATTTTCAAAAGAACAGATTTAAACTGGCAACACAACACAAATAAATTTTCAAGAACACATAGTAAAAACATGGTGATCCGAATAAATTTTTGTGAAGCGTAACCGAAAGCAACAAAACAAACAACAACTCAGGAAAGCAAGATGCAAGATGCATGCACGTTCTAGCGTTTCTCACCCAAACAAATACCAAATATGGTATACGAGGACAATCGGTGGCACATTTACGTACTCTCCCTATATATATAGACTAGTCGTTCCTACGATCAAGGATTTTATAACGCGCTTACGTGGTTAGTTTCCTGCAGAAGAACACAGAGACAGATATATTATCCATTTCTGGACCCTTCGTGCCAGCACACACGAACGGCCCCATGTGTCCTATGCCACACGGGTAACGCATATGCAGTTTCCCACATATTCACATATACATTACCATCCACTATAGAGATGGCACCCAGACGCTCGACGCTGAATGGGCAGCGCTGCATACGTCATAACAACGTATTCACTTCCCGTACACTCGCCTTACGGGACATCAAAGGGTAGACGTGTCCCAAGGGTCACGGTCATGGCCAACCGCATGACAGGTTTACATCTCGTAACATTGCCTTACGAAATGGCCGTGATCACAATCACACGGCAAGAAATCCGCACTCCATATCAGGCGGCAGATAGCGACAGGCTCATTTGAATTAAGCCTTATCACCTCCTCGTATGCTCATCATACGGGACCCGCGCACGTATGAAACATGTGGGCTATTCTAAGGACTACCAGAATGCTTACCTTGCTTACCTCAGCGTAGGTGCGTCGGTACAGAAGTAAGGTTTAACAAAAAGTAAAAGCTGGAAGTGCTGGAATAAAATAGATACTTAGATGCCACCTAACTTATGTAACATATTTAGGGCATACGAACTATCTATTCTATTCCTTAGCGCATCTAGCGTCAACTTTTCGAAAAACCCGAAATCGTTGCAAGTTAATCACCCCAATGCAATTTAGAGCTCTGATGCCAGCTGTAGCAGCACCGTCCAAATTAAACCGGCTTAAATGCACTAACCATCATCTTAATACTTAACCCAGTTACTATGCACTTAAAACGGTGTAACCTGACAGGTTGTCGGGTAAAATCCCGATTAAACTACGGTACTCCAGGATCACAATTGCACTTAGACCCGTACGAAGACGAGCACAGGTGTTACCAGCATACATAAATCTTCAAATTAATTTACAACACAGGTTTTACATAAAAGTCTTAATACAAACGACAGAGTTTAAAACACAGCGGAAGTTTAAAACTGAGTTCGAAATACAATACGATAACTACGACGACGATAAAAGGTGAGCTCCACATCCTGCCCACCGATGTGACGCCAACCTGCCCAACCTTCACGGGGAAGACGGGGCCCACTCGACGGTCCAACCCGGAGGAAGCGGCTGTCCAATCCAGGACGCACAGACCTCCTCGAAGTCAGCGGGGACGCAACCTGCTAAAAAGGGTACAACAACAACCCTGAGTATACTAATACTCAGCAAGGCTTACCCGACTTTGGGTATACATAGCCCATTACCTAGACATGCAAAGCTTTTTGGCTCTGGAGTTCTTTTGCTGAAAGGCTGCTAGAAGTGAATCCTTACTTTCAATATTTTAGCTCCATTTAGTATACCAAGTATTAACTAAATTCGCCTAATCATCTAGAGCACACATAGTAGTTCAGATTAAAGTCTTCAAAACAACAGGTCCAACATTTCATCGCTACCTTCAATACTTATTCCACTTCTTACTACGATGTGACGCAGTGACCAAGGTTCTCTTAACCGAGAGAGACGGCGAATCGATCCGATTTAACCTTGCAAGGTGGACCTAACTCACACGACACATGTAAACCCCGTCGGGTCACGCGCGTCAACTGTTTCCATCATTACCACGGCATCTGAACTACGCCTGCTAAAACCCAGGTGATGGGCCCCTCGCGGTGAACTCCCGGAGAACCCGGAGGCGGCATCCTATCCAACACCCGCCAACTCCCACGCCCAGCGTAGCATGACGGAATTCAAATCACCGCTGTAAAGTGGTACACAGCTCACCGGTTTCGACTACCTCCTACTTCCGGTATGTGGTTAGTACTGTTCAAACTCGGTCATCAGGGCCAACAACGGTACGGTCCTCAATCGACAAAGGCGGAAGTTCATTTTATCATCTATTCCAACTCATTCCCGCCCAGTCTCCAATTCTTTTTACTCATCAACGCATTTCCAGGCCAAAGCTAAGGGATCAAGATCCTAAACTCGCGAGTGACAGCAATCACTCGACTTCTACTGAAATCCTATTTAGCAAAGCATTTCTATCGACACCTGCATACTAGTATAGACCCACGGTACCTAGGGAAAACATGCATACTATGGTTCCATTCAACTCCTAGAACATAAATGCACAATACTTAAATAAACATTGAATAATTTAAATTATGGTTATGCTCCGGGGCTTGCCTTGCAGGTCAGCGGGGTTAACGAAAACCTCTGGAGCGGGCTCAACGGCGTCCTTCTGCGGCTCTTCTGCTCGTGGCTCCTGGACCGGCTCAGCGATCAGCTCGTGGACAGCTTCATTCGTGGCGTCTACACGAATAAAAAAAATATGCCATGCACAATTAGAACACAGTGCAATGCATGAGCACCTAATGCGATGAAAAGATTAACTCAAATTAGCCTGAAGTGTTTCCTTCCAAGAACAACTACTAACAACTTTCTATAAAGAAAAGAGCATGGCTAGGGCAAACTATAAGCAAAACCCTAACTTGCATACACGATCTAGCAACACCAGGTACCAGCTCAACGTGAAAGCAATACGGCATGACACCCAAACCTTCCCAAAATTTAAAGCTGCTAACAAAACATTGAATTAGCCCTAGCAAGGTAAACGAAGTATAAATAGATCTACCCAAAAGTGCATAGCAACAGGTCATGAAACTTTTACAGTGGACTATACATGAAATGAGTAAGCCACTGCGAATTTTTCATAATTTTTAGAACCCTAGAACAACCGGTAATAAATAAACTAGGTTTAACGCAAACCGAATTTTCAGCAGAGCAAAATTGATAAAATGCATGCTTAAGGATTTTTCCTCTGAAGATCATGATTTCAGAAACCTAACAAAATTAGGTTTGAATTTTTAGGAATTTCCTGCGAATTTCTATAGATTTTCAAAGCTGCAGCCAAAATAAGAAAAAGGAAAAACATTAAAAGGGGGCTGACAGCCGGGCCCCACAAGTCAGGGAGCCAGGCCCGCCCCCTCCCCTGCTTTTGCCCGCACGCGATCGCCAGGGCGCCGGTCGGCGAGGCCGCGGCGCAGCCGCCAGCCCGCGGCTCGCCGGCAGCGGGGTCCAGCCCGGCCGCGGCCAGGGCATCCCGGCGGCGGGGCCGGCGCCGAGCGGAGCAAGGGTGGCGCAGGGGGCTAGAGCGGCGGCTCGCTGCGGCGCAAGCGGGCAGGAGCGGTGGCGCGGCGTCGGCGGCGGCGTTCCGCCGGTGCGGAGCCATTTGGCGGGGCCAGGCGCACGGGGCACGACCAGCGGAGGCCGGCGGCTGCGGGGCTCGCGGCGGTGGCCCACGAGCTGGCGCCTGGCAGCCCCGCGGCGTGCGCGCGGGGCGCGCAGGAAGTTCGCGGCGGCGCGGCAGCGAACGGCCGGCGGTGGCGTGGGATTCGGCCGGGGAAAGGGTCGGGAAGGGAGAGGAGAGCGAGGTGGAGCTCACCAAGGGCTCGATTTGGGCGGAGATGGGCCGGAGGTGAGGGCTCGACGGAGAGGGCGGAGGTCCAGGGAAAACGGCGATGGTGAGCGGTGGCGGGAGCTCAATTTCGGCCGGGTTTGGGCACGGCTGAGGTTGAGGAGAGGTTGAGGAGGGTCGGGGCGAGGTTGCGCAGCTCAGGACGTGAAGGGTTCGAGCGGGGTGGCGAGCTAGGGCCGGGAGGGCGAATGGCGGCGAGCTCTGCTCGAGCTCGGCGTGCACTGAGGAAGGAGAGGAACGGGATGGGACGGGAAGGTTCCAGGGTGCTCGCGACGATAAGGACGGCGCTCGGACGACGAGGATCGCCGGGGCGCGATCGCCGACGCATGGACGAGCTCGTCGATGGCCAGCACGTCGGTATAGGCATCGGCGCCCACACAGTGCTGAACAGGGCGAAACCGTAACGAAATCTAATGATTTGACTCGGTTTTGACCCTCCAATTCTCAAATTTTGATATAGGAACTTGAAATTTGGCCAAAGTAGAAGTTGTAGAGGAAGAGAAAATCTACAACTTTTATTTTGGGCGAAAGTTGATTCGAAGCTCCGATCAGGGGCAAAAACACGATCGAAAACGCTTAAAAGATGTTTACTAACGGACTCGATTATTGCTAATGACGGTGATTAGCCTTAATTGACAATTAAACACGCCATTAGCGTCAAAATAACACCAGGGTGTTACAAGAACCGCCCAAATTAAACCGGCTTAAGTGCACTAACTATCATCTTAATGGTTAATCAAGTTACCACACACTTAAAACGGTGTAATCTGGTCGTCTGTCGGGTTAAGGATCGAAAAAACACTAGAAGTCTCGTACGAAGATGAGCACAGATGATTACAAGCAGATAAAAGTTCTCAAATTTAATTTACAATGTGGAGTTTTACAAACAAGTTTATCTAAAATATCAGAGTTCAAAAATGCAGCGGAATTTAAATAGAAGTTTGATTTAAAAATCACGATATTATGAAGATGTGAGGATGTCACATCGAGCCCACTGGTGTGAATCCTGGTAGCTCCAACCAGCAACAAACTCCTGAAAACAGGATAACAACAAACCCTGAGTATACTAATACTCAGCAAGGCTTACCCGACTATGGGTATACTTAGCCCACTATCTAGACATACCCAGCTTTTTGGCTCTGGATTTTATTTTGCAGAAAAGGCTACTAACAATGGATCCTTACTTTCAAATTTTAGCTTAGATTTAGTATAAACCGTACCAACTAGGTTTGCCTGAATTTCTAGAGCACACATGGTAGAACAGAGAAATCCTCTGGTAACATCACAATCCAGTTCTCTTCATTCCATTCTCATTTCAAGTTCTTACTACGATGTGACAAAGAGATCAAGTCTCTCATAACCGCGAGTCACGGCGAATCGATCCGATTTAACCTTGCAAGGTGGACCTAACTCACACGACACATGCAAACCACGCCGGACCACACGTGTCAGCTGTTCCCATCATTACCACGACATCTGAACTACGCCTGCTAAAACCCAGGTGAAGGGCCTCTCACGGTGAACTCCCGGAGAACCCAGAGGCGACATCCAATCCAACACCCGCCATCATCCCACGCCCAGCGTAGCAGGACGGAATTCAAAGTATCGTCGTAAAGCGGTACACAGTTTACCGGTTTTGACTACCTCCTACTTCCGGTATGTGGTTAGTACTGTTCAATCCTCGATCAACACTGCCAACAATGGTACGGTCCTCAATCGACACAGGCGGAGGCTTACTTCCCATCCATTTCATATCTATAATCAATTTCGTCTCTACCTGATCTCCATTTCTCTTTCCTCATTGATTCATTCTCAAGCCACCTTGCCATAAGTAACAAGGTCCTATATCTCGCAAGTGATATGAATCACTCGATTTTTACCGAATCCTAATTAAGCATGGCAATACTAACGACCTACACATACTAGTAGATACTCATAGGTACCTAGGGTGAAACATGCATACTAGGGTTCCATACAACTCCTAGAAATATAAATGCACAAATACTTAAATAAACATTGAATACTCAAATTAGGGGTTATGCTCCGGGGCTTGCCTGGGATTAACACTAAGTCAGTGTTAGCATTAACAAGGCCTTGGGCCCTTCCGACCTTAGGCCGGGTCTTCGGTTGCTCCAGTTGGTCCTTCCTTCTTCGGGATGTGTTCACCAAACACCATCTTGTGGATCAGTCCCGTCAGCACGTGCTCCACGTCCACACGTTGTACGTCTAGCGTACCTAAATGATATGCAACGATGCGAGTGCATGAACATAAGGAAAACAACGCATGAGGCATTTAAAGGCATACATGGGAAGCATAGGGTCACATGAAAAGATACAAGCACCTAGAGTTGGCAAGCTAGACATCCCACAAGCGTACCATAAAAAGATAGCAAGCACATCAAGCATGGCACACAGATTCAATTGCTTAATCTACTACAAGACATTAAATTTTCAAGAACTAATTAGCTCAACACCCCACAGCCAGCAGGTGGCATATATAAATAAAGTATTTCATTTCCAAAAGCATTACTAAACTTATTTAGAAAAGCCAAGCAACGCTATAACGCAATAACTATTAACTAGAGACTTTGTTCAACTAGCAAGCAAGCATAAGCAAGTTAAATAAAAAAACGATATTCTAACCAGGTTAACATGATTTACATATGATCAACACAAATTGCTGAAATTAACCATGCAGAAAAGAACTATTTAGCAATAAACATAAAAGGAAAAGCTAGAGCTAGTAGCTAAACAAATGCAAAAACTAGACATGCATCTATAACCTGGTAGCTAAACTTTACCAGCAGGTTAAGGCATTGATAAATCATGCAACAGAAATTTACCAATATTTATTGATAACAGGAAGCATTTAATTTAGCCCTAGCAAGACAAATAGAACAAAAACAGATTTAAAAACATGCACATAGCTTCTGGGCACTAAATTTTTACAGTGAACTAAGCATGCAAAGAGTAAGCTACTGCATAAATTTCATGATTTTTGGACATCCAGAACTACAAAAAATTAAATAAACAAGCTAAAACAAGCATTAACCAGGATTAAATCAATACATCATAAAAATATTATACAAACAGTAGGTTCAATATTTTTCCTAAGTACTACATGTCAAAACAAGGATAACCAAACTAGTTTTATATTTTTCTCATACTCCTAACTCTATTTATGCATTTAACAAGCTAAAAAGGCATTTATCTAGCATAATTAAAACTGCACCCAAAATGTTGTCTATCTTATAAAGCATAAAAAGATGAATCTAATAAAATTAATTTTGCATTTTTAGCATTTTCCTACTATTTTCTACGGATTTTCAAAGTTTCAATCGATTTGGTCCTAAAACACTATTCCTATGAGTCTATGACATTGCAGAAAACCCCCTACACTTGCTTGAATTGTTGCACAAGGTCCTTCACGCGAATTTGGTGCACAGGAGGCGCTCAGGAGCTCGATTTTTGGCAAGAGAAAGCCATGCCGACTGCAGGGGTGTGGTGGGGAAGCACAAGGGGCTCACCTAGGACCGATTTGATGCAAGAGCTGGGGTCGGAGGTGGTCGGGAGGGTGCCGACGGCGGTGCAGCAGCTCGAGCCATGATGGCGAGCTCGTTCCTATGAGGGGGTGGCCAGTGAAGGTCGATGAATGGGCTAGGGAGGTCGAGGGGGATGTGGGGGAACTCACCATTATCTAAAAAAACTCTATGTTGCTTTCCCCCTCGTTAATTGGACTAGGAATGACAAAATTAAAGGATACAACTGTTACCACTTTCTGTCTAGCTACTATATACATTTCCATTTCCCTCAAATAAGTTCAGCATGACAAAGGCCGTGTTTAGTTCGAGCGCAAAAAAATTTTGCGTTCGAATCTTACTAATTTGAAGTACTAAATGAAGTCTATTTACAAAACTTTTTGCACAGATGGGTTGTAAATCGCGAGACGAATCTAATTATGCTAATTAATCCATGATTAATCAATAATTAGCGGATAGTTACTGTAGCACCACTGTTGCAAATCATGGATTCAGTAGGCTCATTAGATTGGTCTCGCGATTTACAGCCCATTTATGAAAAAGTTATATAAATAGACTTCATCTAGTACTCTATACATGTGTCGAAATATTCAATGTGACGGTTTTTTTGAAAGATCTAAACAGGGCCAAACTGCCTATGTGCAGATGCATGCACCTTTGAAGTCTTCTGACAGCAGCAACCGGTCAAGCGGGTCGGTTGTTTTCTTGAAGAAACGGCCACCGGTGCGCGTTCTCCGCTCTCCGGGGAGAGAGAGACTGCTCTCTACGAGTGCCAGTGTGGAAGCTTTCAAACAGTCGGTCGCTACTTCCAGGAACCTGGTTGTGATGACGGCATGAATGTAAGACAAGCAATCATCATGATCCGTTTGATCAGAGTTGGTACATCACACATCACCTTTGACCTGACAGGAAATCAGAAGTCCATGTCTGCCCAGTCAGTCCCCTGCTATTGGACCACAGAAGGCACAATTTCAAATCGACGTACATGTTCATATATACTGATCACTACATATTGGCGCAATTATAAGGCAGGATAATACGACAATGCTTGTCTAGAAAACATATCTTAGGCGTTGCCTTTTGTAATCTGAATGCGGGGGGGGGGGGGGGGGGGGCATGGCATGGCATGTACTGCAGCACAATACCACAGAGACCAGGATAATATCAATGTTACATGTATGATCACTGTCGAATGCCAAATTTGGCATTCAACGAGGCCGACCGGTCGGGCTGACCGGTCAGACCAGTCTAAGCTTGTAGTCCAAGTAGATTTAGAATTAGAGATAAAATTTCTTTTGTAAATCAACTCGTGAAGGGGTATGTCTTCCCCAGCCTATATATACGAAGACTAAGGCCGATTGAGGTTATTCCAAATCGAATCAAATACAATCGCATTACTTTTTTACCTCTCAAACCCAAGCTTCTTCCAAACCCTAACTTGTAGCCTGCTGATCTCAGAGCAACCCTAGTTCCACGACCTCTGACGGGTCCCTCCCGAGCTCACCGCTCTATAGGTCTACGCGAGGTCCCTACTTGCACCAGTCGGACTGCTCGGCACAACCAGTCAGACCGGTTCGGCCCAGCGTTTCGCTGGTGTTGATCGTTTCGACGGTCGTTGCGCGTTCTAGCGCATCCAAATGTGTTTGACGCGATTCTGTGTCAACAATCACCAACCATTAAAAATCAAAATAAAAACTCCACGGGGACACTCATCATGCGTATGGTCGTCACTCGTCATGAAAATTACAGTCCAACCTGTAATAACGACACTTCGCATGACAAAAGTATGTATATACATACATGTAGCTGGATTAATTGGTAAGCAAAACCATGCTTTTGACTATAATTAAGCTCGTGTGCGCTTTGGTTGCTTGGTTTCACACATTGTAGGAAACTAGGAATATATGCTTCTATTGTCATGTGCTAAGAGAGCTAAAATATGTCGTCAGGATGACTACATTGATGCTAGCTACATACAGTATTCATCATGCCCTCGTATATACATCTAGCCGGAAGAGGCTCGCAGATCCAGAAGAAAGTGTTGCACAATGCGATCAGTAATTCATTATTACACAAACACATTTTTCGATAAAGCTGAACTGTCGTTGTACTGTTTGAGTATGCTGTATCATGCGCATGCATGCCTATACTTCAGCAGCATAATCAGCCACTCATATAAATAATAGCATCTTGGTCTTCTCAGTTCAACACAGTCTGCTGCTCGGTAAAGAATGTCTTGCATCATAAAACACCTCTCCTTTTCAGAGAGCAAGGCAGCAACTGACACCAGTTTAATCTAGGACAATAGGTTCCGTCTCTCCTTGGAGCTTATTAATGTGAGGTGAAAGCCTGAAACTGAGGCCCCGAACAGAAACTGCGGCCTTTCACTCCCAATCCTAGCAGAATCACTGCATCAGTTGCCGCTGGACGCGCACCGTGCCGCGCTGACCTCGATCTCTCTCACTTCACCTGCACGCAACGCATCGCCCCCCACCCTGCCGCACACCCGATCCCACCGTCTCCTGCTTCGAACCACCCCGCTTTCTCCCCTTGCTTCCATGGACTTGCACCACCCACGCCACCACCTTCCTGCAGGCCGCAGCTACTATATATAGCACCCCCATTCATCCAACCATCCTGATCGATCGCAAGAAGAGATCGAGGCCGGAACAACTAATAAGGTTACACACCTGCATCGATCGGCACTGCTTTTCCATGGCGGCTTCTGCAATGGGCGGTCGCCTCGTCCTGCTCCCCTGCCTAGTCGTCGCCCCGCTCCTCCTCGCCGGCGCCGCCCGCGGGCACCGGGCGGCCTGTGTAACGACCCGGCTCGAGATAACGGTTAAGATCTATTTAACACTATGAGTAAACCACACCTGGGGCGACTTGTGTAACGAACCGGCCCGAGATAACGGTTAAGATCTACTCTATACTTTGAGTAAACCACACTTGCTAAATAACTCTTTTGCGCTTTCGTCCTCGCTTCGCGCAAAAGAATTGATCCGGAGTTATAGCTTCTCGCGACCGGCTATTTAACTTGGTCTGCCTCTCGTTCCGTTTCCGGTATGGGACTAACTGGGAAGTACTGTGCCGCTGCTACAGTACCCCCCCCCCCCCCGTTGAGGACTCGACATCCTCGTCGAGACATCGAACCAGTTTACCCATACGGGACAAAGGAGCAGGATCACCTCTCTTGGGCCACGTCCCATACGTCTAGTGCTAACGATCTCATGTGCCACGTCCGTGGGTTCACTGCCAGCAGCCCATGTGTGTCCGTCCACATGCTGTTGGCATCTGTGTTTCCACGCGCCGACGTGCTCATGTACGCGCACTTCTGCCCGTACGTGGCGTGAAACCGCGAGAGTATGGCTCTGATACCCCTGTAACGACCCGGCCCGAGATAACGGTTAAGATTTACTCTACACTTTGAGTAAACCACACCTGCTAAATAACTCTCTTGCGTTTTCGTCCTCTCTTCGCGCAAAATGATGATCCGGAGTTACTAACTTCTCGCGACCGGCTATTTAACTTGATCTGCCTCTCGTTCCGTTTTGGGTAAGAGACTAACTGGGAAGTACTGTGCCGCTGCTACAGTACCCGCGATGCTACCGTAGTTTTTGCTACAGTATCACGTATTCGGTCCGGCCCAAACGGGCCACGGGCTGTGACAGCCTGTTCCCGCAGTTCTACGACCACTCGTGCCCCAGGGCCAAGGAGATCGTGAGGTCCGTCGTGGCACGGGCCGTCGCCCGGGAGACCAGGATGGCAGCGAATTTCCTATCTATCTTCCACAAGAAAAATACTTACGAATCTTCCATTGTTGGAGATTCGTGCGACGGCCTGATAGCGCTAATCGCATGCGCACGGAAGGTATGTCGCGTGCACGCGGGAGCAGAGCGGAAGCAGATCCGGGTGGGAGGGAAGGTGAGCTGTCAACATGTGATTAGCTGAGGTGGGTCGAGATCTTAGTTTGGATCTCAAATTTCAATTGAACTTTTCTCACAAACTGCTAATCTATTTTCGAAACCATTTTTACTATAGTGTTATTTAGAATTAATGCAAAAGAATAAGATCCAATATCAATATATTTTGATTAGTTTTAGAAAATCAACAGTTTTCAACATTGAAGTTTGCTGTAATCAACATTTTCAATTTACTATTTCAACAATTTTTAGAAAAATGTTGAACTAGTTTATCTAAAGTGTTGAATCTAATATTTGAAAATATTGAACTAGTTTCTCTAAAGTGTTGAGATACATTTCAACATCACTAGCTTCACATTTATTTTATATTCGTTCTGAAGAAAAAGTTACTATACCAGCTTTATGAATACAACAGTGCTGAGAAAAAAAAATATAGGAAAACTTTGCCAACATGCTTAAGTGATAATGGACAGTTCAGTTTGATGAGCTCCTCATGCAGCCATGCACGTGGTTAACGATAGCTTTTTTTAAAAAAAAAAAGCAAACGACGCTTCAATAGACAACGGCTGGCTGCTTGTAACATGTGGGCCGTTAAAGAGAGGAAAAGATCAAATGCTTATTATGGGCCTTAAGTGGATATATACTGGGCTGTTATTGGATCAAAGATACACAAGCTATCTATCTACCAGAAGATAGATAGGAGCCCCCAGATGGCAGCGTCGCTGGTCAGGCTGCATTTCCATGACTGCTTCGTCAAGGTGCGTCAACTCTGCTGTAATCTTCGCTACGTTCATTTATGTGCTTCAATTTGGCGCAGCTCTGAATGCTTCTAAGCACATAGCTCCAAATGCACTCCAAACAAAAATGCACAGTGCACAACTGCAACTTTTGCTGAATAAAAGGTAGCACGCATGGTTGAATCTGTAAAAAAAAATTGCTAGCCTTTTAATTTTACCAACGACAAAGATGGCCTACCAACATCGCCCATGCCAAGTTGCCACCACTACTTCTGCTTTATGTCCTTGTGGTATTATGCCTTGGTGCCCTGGCGATGATTGATTAATTCCTTTTTTCCCCTTTGCTAAAAAGAAAATGATTGCTTATATTAATTCAAACTCACAATAATTGGCTGATGCAATAATATTTTGGGCATCCACTCAATGCATGTGCCTTGGGTCTACCACCATTGTCATGGTACACCACCAACATCTTACAACACTTCTCTGTTCTGTGTGCAGGGCTGCGACGCTTCAGTGCTTCTGGACAACAGCACCGGCATCGTGAGCGAGAAAGGGTCCAACCCCAACAGCAACTCCGCCAGAGGGTTCGAGGTGATCGACGAGATCAAGGCCGCCCTCGAGACCGCCTGCCCCGGCACCGTCTCCTGCGCCGACATCCTCGCCCTCGCCGACCGCGACTCCACCGTCCTCGTCGGCGGGCCGTACTGGGACGTGCCGCTGGGGCGGCGGGACTCGCTGGGCGCCAGCATCCAGGGCTCCAACAACGACATCCCGGCACCCAACAACACGCTCCCCACCATCATCACCAAGTTCAGGCGCCAGGGCCTCGACGTCGCCGACGTCGTCGCGCTCTCCGGCGCCCACACCATCGGCCTCTCCCGCTGCACCAGCTTCCGGCAGCGGCTGTACAACCAGACGGACAACGGCATGGCGGATGCCACGCTGGAGGCGTCCTACGCGGCGCGGCTCAGGCAGGGGTGCCCGCGCTCCGGCGGCGACGGCAACCTCTTCCCGCTGGACCTCGCCACCCCGGCCAGGTTCGACAACCTCTACTTCAAGAACCTCCTCGTCGGCAAGGGCCTCCTCAGCTCCGACGAGGTGCTGCTGACCAAGAGCGCCGAGACGGTGGCGCTCGTCAAGGCCTACGCCGACGACGTCGACCTCTTCTTCCAGCACTTCGCGCAGTCGATGGTGAAGATGGGCAACATCTCGCGAGTGATATGAATCACTCGATTTTTACCGAATCCTAATTAAGCATGGCAATACTAACGACCTACACATACTAGTAGATACTCATAGGTACCTAGGGTGAAATATGCATACTAGGGTTCCATACAACTCCTAGAAATGTAAATGCACAAATACTTAAATAAACATTGAATACTCAAATTAGGGATTATGCTCCGGGGCTTGTCTGGGATTAACACTAAGTCAGTGTTAGCATTAACAAGGCATTGGGCCCTTCCGATCTTAGGCCGGGTCTTCGGTTGCTCCAGTTGGTCCTTCCCTCTTCGGGATGCGTTCACCAAACACCATCTTGTGGATCAGTCCCGTCAGTACGTGCTCCATGTCCACACGTTGTACGTCTAGCATACCTAAATAATATGCAACGATGCGAGTGCATGAACATAAGGAAAACAATGCATGAGGCATTTAAAGGCATACATGGCAAGCATAGGGTCACATGAAAAGATACAAGCACCTAGAGTTGGCAAGCTAGACATCCCACAAGCGTACCATAAAAAGATAGCAAGCACATCAAGCATAGCACACAGATTCAATTGCTTAATCTACTACAAGACATTAAATTTTCAAGAACTAATTAGCTCAACACCCCACAGCCAGTAGGTGGCATATATAATAAAGTGTTTCATTTCCAAAAGCATTACTAAACTTATGTAGAAAAGCCAAGCAACGCTATAAAGCAATAACTATTAACTAGAGACTTTGTTCAACTAGCAAGCAAGCATAAGCAAGTTAAATAAAAAGAACCATATTCTAACCAGGTTAACATGATTTACATATGATCAACACAAATTGCTGAAATTAACCATGCAGAAAAGAACTATTTAGCAATAAACATAAAAGGAAAAGCTAGCGCTAGTAGCTAAACAAATGCAAAAACTAGACATGCATCTATAACCTGGTAGCTAAACTTTACCAGCAGGTTAAGGCATTGATAAATCATGCAACAGACATTTACCAATATTTATTGATAAAAAGAAGCATTTAATTTAGCCCTAGCAAGACAAATAGAACAAAAACAGATTTAAAAACATGCACATAGCTTCTGGGCACTAAATTTTTACAGTGAACTAAGCATGCAAAGAGTAAGCTACTGCATAAATTTCATGATTTTTGGACATCCAGAACTACAAAAAATAAATAAACAAGCTAAAACAAGCATTAACCAGGATTAAATCAATACATCATAAAAATATTATACAAACAGTAGGTTCAATATTTTTCCTAAGTACTACATGTCAAAACAAGGATAACCAATCTGGTTTTATATTTTTCTCATACTCCTAACTCCATTTATGCATTTAACAAGCTAAAAAGGCATTTATCTAGCATAATTAAAACTGCACCCAAAATGTTGTCTATCTTATAAAGCATAAAAAGATGAATCTAACAAAATTAATTTTGCATTTTTAGCATTTTCGTACTATTTTATACGGATTTTCAAAGTTTCAATCGATTTGGTCCCTAAAACACTATTCCTATGAGTCTATGACATTGTAGAAAACCCCCTACACTTGCTTGAATTGTTGCACAAGGTCCTTCATGCGAATTTGGTGCACAGGAGGCGCTCAGGAGCTCGATTTTTGGCAAGAGAAAGCCATGCCGACTGCAGGGGTGTGGTGGGGAAGCACAAGGGGCTCACCTAGGACCGATTTGATGCAAGAGCCGGGGTCGGGAGGTGGTCGGGAGGGTGCCGGCGGCGGTGCAGCAGCTCGAGCCATGATGGCGAGCTCGTTCCTATGAGGGGGGGGGGCAGTGAAGGTCGATGAAGGGGCTAGGGTGGTCGAGGGGATGTGGGGGAGCTCACCATGGGCTCAAATCGGGTGGAGGAGGACCGGAAGGAGGGGCTCGACGTTGGGGCGGAGCATGGAGCGGAGCAGCAGCTCCAGCGGCTCGGAGTTGGCCGATTCCGGTCGGGGTTAGGCTCAGCCGAGCCTGAGGAGGGGCGAGGGAGGTGGATGACAAGATAGGGCAGGTACTGGCGTGCGGAATCGAAAGGAACTGCCGCAGGGGAGGGCCGGCAGCGGCTCTGCTCGGTTCGACTCGAGGAGGGAGAAGGAAGGGGAACAGGGCGCCGGCGACTCGAGGAGGTAAGGCGCACCAGTAGGGCTTGGGGAGGATAAGGCCGAGGATGGCTAGCATGGGTGGCATAGGGCGACGGCGAGCACGCGCTTGCCGCGCGTCGAGTGGCCATGGGTGCTGGACGAACGAAGGTGAAGATATGTTTTACTCCTTTTGACTCAAATTAGACTCAACTTTGACTAGCCACAACTCAAAATTCCGTATTAAAACTTGAATTTCGGCAAAAAAGAAAGTTGTAGAGGTTGAAAAGTTCTACAACATTGATGTTGGACAAAAGTTGATTCGAGTCTTGGATTTGGGAGAAAACAGTGGTCAAAGCTCAGTCAAGATTTGAAATTTAACTAAGCATACATGATTAATACTAATGACCATGCTTAAGTGATGATCAGCGACTAATGCACAAAATTAACACCTAGGGTGTTACACTTCCTCTCGGGTCAAGCCGCACCAAAAACTGAGGCCGGAATTGCTGTAAGGATCGATGGACCAAGAGGGGGGTGAATTGGGACTTTTTCAAATTTATAAAACAAGGTAAAACAACCTTAACCTATGCAATACTAGTAAGGCTCAATTCACCAACCGGCTAGCTAAGCAAACTACACAAGCTTACAAAGATACAACTAGATAAGAAACTAAGCAAGGTAGAGCTAAGCTATGATCTCTAAGGTCAAGCACATGAATAATTGCATGAAAGTAAGTGCTTGAAAGTAAAGAGAGGGCAAGAGACAACCGGATTTTTTCCCGTGGTGTCGATGTGTTGGCACACACCCCTAATCCACGTTGTGACACTCACTAAGAGTCTTGTCACCTCCCAAGTCACCGAGACGAGGGCGCTCACTAAGAGTCTCCGTTCACCATCCCGGCGTGGTGGAGCTCAAGCCACGTACAAACTTCTTCGGGCTCCCCACAATCGTTGGCAAGCTCCGGAAGAAACACCTTCAATCACCAAGATCGCCTAGGTGCTGCCAATCACCAAGAGTAACGAGCTAAGGCCTTCACTTGAGCAAGAACCGATCACCAAGAATGGATGCACACAAGCTTCTCTCTACTCAAGTCCTTAATCTTGCTTCTTGATTGATTGGATGAACAAGTATGTGAAAGATGAAGCTCAAGGTGGCTCTCAACAATGTATGAGTATATGAATGTAGCCTGGTGTTAAGAGAGTGCAAAATGACCCATTGGAGGGGTATATATAGGCAGCTCACACGAATAGAGCCGTTGGAGAAAAGCTGCCAGAAAACTGCGTAGCACCGGTTAATCCGACGATCCTCCAATAGCCAGCGTCTGTTTAACCGATGAATGTAAACTACCCCTTCTGAAAACTAGCCGTTACAACTTGGGCAGATTAACCGACGTATCATCGGTTTAACCGGTGAGTGTAGTTGTCCACTGATCAACTGAAAAACCAAGTCTCTGGACAATTGCACCGACGTTAACTCAAAATCATCATCGGTTTAACCGGTGAGTACAACTTCAGAAATCTCTGGAAAAACCATCTCACTGGTCAATTGCACCGACGTCTCAATTCAAACAGCGTCGGTTTAACCGGTGTATAGAACTTAAATCACCCTGGAAAAAACCAACTCTGGACTAATGCACCGACGTTAAATTCAAACACGTCGGTTTAACCGGTGTATTGACTTGTCCAGACTCTGCTGACTTCGTTTAACCGACGTATAGAAAAATGAAAGCGTCGGTTAAACCGGTGTTAAAAACTTTTTTTGATTTTTCTTTTTCTGATTTGAGTCTTGAATGAAATCCAAATATTCTTGAGATATAGGTTGAAAACTACTTATTTGAACTTCTAGGAACCTGAGTGACCATATTGTGCATCCATATAGCAGTTAACAAATGTAGCATGTAGCATATAGCATGCTTAAATAAAGGTATATTTAATTTTAGTGCAATAGTGCAACAGTGCATATCACAGTTAACAAATCATAAATTCCTGACAAATAAAACATATTGTTAAAATGAAATGAATCATGTCTTTCTTTCTTTTTTGCGGGTAAAATGAATCATGTCTTTGAAGCCAAGGGCACTCTCCAATAGCTTGCAAAGCAGTGAGTTGGGGTTGTTTTCTCCTATGTAATCAACTAAGTACAGCTAGCATCACAATCATAAACAGTACAAGTCTAACACATTACCGGTTGCTCAAGGATGCTCTACACTCGCAAAGCTATACTCGATCACCATAAGGTCAAAAGTCTTCCCTTCGCGCACGCTCTAAGTTGTAACCCGGTAGAATGGCGAAATGGGGCAATATAATCCAACATCAAGCTAGAGTTTTTTTTACCACACATAATAATTCAAGGATATTTGCCTGATCATCAAGCAAGGATATTTAATCTATGCTTATTGCTTCTCAAAAACTACAAGCAAAATTTATGCTTGATCATACACAAAATGTCACGATTATCACGTCAGGGTTGGCAGATCAAAATAACACGTAATTGTGATATTTAATCATTCATACATGCACTGACTTATCATTGAAAAAATATTTTCCAAATGCCCTAGAAAATAGTGTTGCCTAACTTCTAAGACATGTGTGACCTATTCAATCTTTGGTTTCCTTCGCAGAAAGCATGATTGTTGATAGTCTTAAGTGTGGATTATAGGAGTAAAATAAGAATGGGAGTGACGGAAGACAATATATCGATCAGGAGCCTAACACACAACAGAAGTCAAATAATGAGCTGGTAGCCCTGGTATAACCTCTACCCATGCCACTTTTCTTTGGTCTACTGGTTGTGATGACAGCATGAATGTAAGACAAGCAATCATCATGATCCGTTTGATCAGAGTTGGTACATCACACATCACCTTTGACCTGACAGGAAATCAGAAGTCCATGTCTGCCCAGTCAGTCCTCTGCTATTGGACCACAGAAGGCACAATTTCAAATCGACGTACATGTTCATATATACTGATCACTACATATTGGCGCAATTATAAGGCAGGATAATACGACAATGCTTGTCTAGAAAACATATCTTAGGCGTTGCCTTTTGTAATCTGAATGCGGGGGGGGGGGGGGGGGCGGGGGGGGGGGGGGTGCATGGCATGGCATGTACTGCAGCACAATACCACAGAGACCAGGATAATATCCATGTTACATGTATGATCACTGTTGAATGCCAAATTTGGCATTCAACGAGGCCGACCGGTCGGGTTGACCGGTCAGACCGGTCTAAGCCTGTAGTCTAAATAGATTTAGAATTAGAGATAAAATTTCTTTTGTAAATCAACTCGTGAAGGGGTATGTCTTCCCCAGCCTATATATACGAAGACTAAGGCCGATTGAGGTTATTCCAAATCGAATCAAATACAATCGCATTACTTTTTTACCTCTCAAACCCTAGCCTCTTCCAAACCCTAACTTGTTGTTCTTCCTGCGTCTCGACGACGTTTGAAGGCGTTCTGAGTAGCCTGCCGATCTCAGAGCAACCCTAGTTCCACGACCTCTGACGGGTCCCTCCCGAGCTCACCGCTCTATAGGTCTACGCGAGGTCCCTACTTGCACCAGTTGGACTGCTCGGCACAACCAGTCAGACCGGTTCGGCCCAGGGTTTCGCTGGTGTTGATCGTTTCGACGGTCGTTGCGCGTTCTAGCGCATCCAAATGTGTTTGACGCGATTCTGTGTCAACAATCACCAACCATTAAAAATCAAAATAAAAACTCCACGGGGACACTCATCATGTGTATGGTCGTCACTCGTCATGAAAATTACAGTCCAACCTGTAATAACGACGCTTCGCATGACAAAAGTATGTATATACATACATGTAGCTGGATTAATTGGTAAGCAAAACCATGCTTTTGACTATAATTAAGCTCGTGTGCGCTTTGGTTGCTTGGTTTCACACATTGTAGGAAACTAGGAATGCTTCAATTTGGCGCAGCTCTGAATGCTTCTAAGCACATAGCTCCAAATGCACTCCAAACAAAAATGCACAGTGCACAACTGCGACTTTTGCTGAATAAAAGGTAGCACGCATGGTTGAATCTGTAAAAAAATTGCTAGCCTTTTAATTTTACCAACGACAAAGATGGCCTACCAACATTGCCCATGCCAAGTTGCCACCACTACTTCTGCTTTATGTCCTTGTGGTATTATGCCTTGGTGCCCTGGCGATGATTGATTAATTCCTTTTTTCCCCTTTGCTGAAAAAGAAAATGATTGCTTATATTAATTCAAACTCACAATAATTGGCTCACGTTCTTGATGATGCAATAATATTTTGGGCATCCACTCAATGCGTGTGCCTTGGGTCTACCACCATTGTCATGGTACACCACCAACATCTTACAACACTTCTCTGTTCTGTGTGCAGGGCTGCGACGCTTCAGTGCTTCTGGACAACAGCACCGGCATCGTGAGCGAGAAAGGGTCCAACCCCAACAGCGAGATTGAAACGAACATGGAACTATTTATGTCATTTCGAGTGATTTTAGTGATCGAATGACAACACAACACTTGAACTAATATGATTTTTAAGATGACCATTCTTAGGCTTTTAGATTCAAGTGATGACAAAAAAAAAGAGAAGATAGGCGTAGCAAGGCCCGAAGGACCGCCCCTACGGGGGGTTCCGCCCTGAAAGCTCTTCGGTCCAAAGGACAAGAATTGAAGAGACCGTGAAGAAATCCAAGTCAAAAAAATCAAGACAGAGATACTTCAGTAGCACCGGAAGAACCGATGCTATAGGCATCGGTGCATCCGATGATTGTCGGATGATCCGATGGCCTGGCTTTTGATGCAAGTCCGTGAGGCACCGGTTGAACCGACGGATCCACGAAAGGCATCGGTGCATTGGGCATACCTTATTCCATAGACGATGTCAAGCGCACAGGAGAAAATCCTTCAGCACCGGTTGAACCGGTGATGCATCAGTGCATGCCATCGGTGTAATGACGTCAGCAGAAGTATTGAGTACTGTGAGTGACCGGTTTAACCAATGGCTAAGCATCGGATGAACCGGTGGTCACTGTGTCAGCTGACAGAAGCTCAACGGCTACTACGGGTCTGAGAGTGACCGGATGAACCGACGCTACCCCAGGCAGAGGCATCGGTTCATCCGGTGATACGCAGATTTTCTGCTGACCGTTGGAGCAACGGCTACAAGACTTGGTGGCCTATATATACGTCTCACCCCGGCCATTTGAAGATTGCTAGAGTTGCTGGACATCACACACACACCCAAGAACATCTCCAAGCCATACAAAAGCATCAAGATCATATCCTTAGCCTTTAGCACACTTTGAAAGTGTTGTGTAAAAGATTAGCTCTTAGTGAGGGAGTTTGAAAGGCCTTGAGTCTTTGTGCTGTGGTTCTCTAGTAAACTAAAACAAGAGCTTGGTGCGCCGGCACCTTAGAGCTTTGAAGCTCGCCGGCAACATCATCGACCCTCCGACTTGGTGTGGAGAGGCGACAACACTTTGTGCGGGAGACGTGGAGACCCCCATCCTTTGTGGAGAAGCTCCTTAGTGGAACCCGGGGTCAATGTGACCGTGATTGTGTTCACGGAAGAGACTTGGTGGCCGAGTAGCAATACTCTTAGTGAGTGCTACAACAACGTGGATGTAGGAGTGCTTTTGTGGCTAACCGAACCACGGGATAAACACCCGCGTCAAGAGTTTGCTATCTCCTATCCCGCTCTTTAAGTTTCCGCATTTCATACTAGCAATTTGTATGCCTTTACTTTCATAGAGTAGTTTCTTGATAGGAAAGACTATAGATTGCTAAATTCTTTTGGGATAGGGGTTTCACACTAGAACAACCTAGTTGCACATCTAGATAGCATGTTTTAATTTAAGTTTTGTGCAAACTAGTTGGAGCCATAGGTCTAAGTTTTTATTAGTGCCTAATTCACCCCTCCCCTCCCCTCTCTTACCCTAGAGCACCGATCACTTTCACTCTGCCAGAGGGTTCAAGGTGATCGACGAGATCAAGGCCGCCCTCGAGACCGCCTGCCCCGGCACCGTCTCCTGCGCCGACATCCTCGCCCTCGCCGCCCGCGACTCCACCGTCCTCGTCGGCGGGCCGTACTGGGACGTGCCGCTGGGGCGGCGGGACTCGCTGGGCGCCAGCATCCAGGGCTCCAACAACGACATCCCGGCGCCCAACAACACGCTCCCCACCATCATCACCAAGTTCAGGCGCCAGGGCCTCGACGTCGTCGCGCTCTCCGGCGCCCACACCATCGGCCTCTCCCGCTGCACCAGCTTCCGGCAGCGGCTGTACAACCAGACGGGCAACGGCATGGCGGACGCCACGCTGGAGGCGTCCTACGCGGCGCGGCTCAGGCAGGGGTGCCCGCGCTCCGGCGGCGACGGCAACCTCTTCCCGCTGGACCTCGCCACCCCGGCCAGGTTCGCCAACCTCTACTTCAAGAACGTCCTGGCCGGCAGGGGCCTGCTCAGCTCCGACGAGGTGCTGCTGACCAAGAGCGCCGAGACGGCGGCGCTCGTCAAGGCGTACGCCGACGACGTCGACCTCTTCTTCCGGCACTTCGCGCAGTCGTTGGTGATGATGGGCAACATCTCGCCGCTGACCGGGGCGCAGGGGGAGATCAGGAAGAACTGCAGGAGGCTCAACGGCAACCACTAATGATGAGGAGCTAGATTGTTGGGTTGTGCGCTCATGGCTCTCATGAGCAATAATTGTGTACGTGATGGTTGTGACAATATTTGGTTAAAATAAACAAGAACGGTTTAACACTGAATGTGTAATAACCTTGCACTAGCAGTGCGTTGTTACGGACCGCGGGTAATATAAATTTTACCTGGATCTACCTGCAAGGCTGCGACTATCCACTTTGTGCACTTTCACTCTATGTAAGCCATGCCATGACCGCGTGAGGCATTGATTGTCCAGATTCCGATTGGAATTTTGATTGATTTGTTTGGGTTCCTATTAGGATTTCGATTAATTTGTTCGTGTTCCGATTAACGGACTAAATAATCATTATTCCTTGCATTGCTTTAGTAATAGTAGAGATAGAGATTATTACTATGGGACAATATTCAAATACTTTCTGATCCTCTGTCACGAAATCTTGGATAAATGAGAGATGTAAATTAACCGTCTCTATGACATGCAGGTCCATCTGAATCACTAAAAGTAAGTCAGTTGACTTTCCGGGTATTGGCATTCAATCTTTTCCATGAACTGCTCGATCTAAAGGGTCGCCATTCGCACAAACACTCTTTATTTCAATTAGTAATACTAGTAAGACACTAAGACCCACATCTAATTTATTTCTGAGTGCAACGGACGTGTTCATGCATGCTCTATGGATCTAGAAACATAGCGCTTGTTTGGCAGAGTTTCAACCCTAGAATCCGATCCATGTAGGATTTACAGTTGAGAAAGTATGTTTTACCTTCAGAATTCATCACCAAATCTGAAAACCAACCCGAACTCAAGAACCAGAAATCTTGCATACCTCAACTTTCAATACCGGTCAAATTACCCCCCCCCCCCCCATCGTTTTGCTTATCTAGCAATAAGGCCCACATATATATCCCAGTCCACCTCATTGAACATGTGGCAGTGGACCCTACTTGTTAGGAATTAATTCCATCATCTTCCTCTCTCTCCTCCCTCCCCACTCTATCTGCTACCTCCGAGACAACGCCCGTCGTGGTGGAGCGCTCCTAGGCGACACCAACAGAAAACAGGTGAAATCGACGGGAAGCAAGTAAAATCGACCATGAATTGGCGTCCGGCCACCCTAGCTATGATTGAGCATGTCGCCGGGGCTTTTCATGCCGCTGGGGGGAGGGGGCAGTGGTTGTGCTTGTGGAGGCGGAGTGGTCATCGACATATCGGAGGTGAGGCCGAGATTGCAGAGGCGGCGGACTAGGTGGGGATGGGGCGAGCTGAGACAAAGGTTAGAGGGCTGACATGTGGGTCTTATTGCTACATAACCAAAACCGCCATAGAATCTGCTTTGAAATGGTCAAGGAGGGTAATTTGAATGGTATTGGAAGTTTTGGTATGCGAGATTTCTGGTTTTTTGAGTTCGGGGTTGTTTTTCAGATTCGATGTGACAAGGGCAGGGAGTAAAACAAACTTTTCTCTTTACAATTGGTAGTGTAATATATAATAAAATAAAGTAGTTTAACTAGACATTTTTAGTTCAGAACAAGACCAAGAGGGCTCATCCAGCCCACATCTCCAACCCCAAAAAAGATCTATATATGGCTAAAATAACTAGCCCTTGGAATTATTGGAGTTCAAACTCTGCCATGTAGGCCTAGAATAAAGTCTATTATATATAGGATGTAAATGTTTTATAAGCTATCAGTATGGTCACATGCACTTTACACAATCAACTTTTTCTTTTTTACAAAACCATATATATATAATAGTTCGGAGCCTCGGGAACAATAGAATATACTAGAGTGTCTGCATGCATGTCAGGGGTAGAGAGAAGAAAAAGATAAATGATCTTAGCACATGCATGCATACATGAGGAGCAGGAAGAGAATGGATAGGTGTGTGTATGCACAGAACTTCAAACATAAAAAAACATTGTAGTTTCGAAATCAAGCGTCCAAATCAAAATCTGGTGACATGGTTGCACTCATTTCAATAAAAGCTTCAAAAGAAGATCCTACATCACTATGTTTCAATGATATATCTTTTCACATAAGAAAATACCTTGTAGTGTATTCTAATTTGCTTATGACTTTTGCAAAAGTTGCTTATAGCTTTACAAAATGTTGCTTGACTCGCTTGAGTCCAGTTAAGTGGATATTGATATATGTTGATACTGAGAAGATAGATTGGATGGTGTGATTAGAGGATGATGGGAAATAATTATGTTGTGGTAGATGGATATTTATTGCACAATCAGTAATAGAAAACTTTAGCAAGTCAATTGAGCATTTTTACTAGCTTATGTTGGTATTTTATATTCTATATAAACAATTTATGTGTTTTTAAAAATATTGTCGAAACATAAGCAAGTGACATCTTATTTTGAAGATCTTTTTTGAAAAAACACAGTGTGCGATTAGAATTTGAATTTGATAGCTGGTTCAAGAGCTACAACTTTTTTAAGTTCTGAAGTTGTTTGCATGTGTTGTTGTGGAAGATAAAATTTCCCCACTTCATTTGAGCCATTACCGCTGAATCAGAATTCAATACGCATGTACCAGACAATTCAACATGGTGTGGTCTAATCTACTTGATGTGTTCGATGCAAAGGGTGGTAGATAGAAATAAAAGTACGGCCGGCTGTAGTGACGTTATTACCTTATATGTATACATGATAATAAGCTAGCTAGAGACATGCATATATATGGTTGAACTCGTGGGCCATTTATCCGGTTATTATTATTAGTAGGGCACCGTACGAGCTCCCAGTCCGTGGAACGGAAAAGGTCAATCATCCAAACTGGGTAAAGTTATTAGTTAGACAGTTAGTTATCGTGCAGGGTCAATCTCGATCACTCATGCCGTGCGTCCCTGTCAAAGAAAGAAAGGTAGTTATGATCGCGTCAAGTCTCTTCATCATTGAGCTTGTTCATAAGCTTAACCTTATCAATCATCATCATTTGAGGCACAAGCAGGCTCTAGCTCCCTCTAGGTCATCATGCTCCTCCAGCTCTTTGCAAAATGCAAACGAAATGATGTGTTCCCTCCCTTCGTTTTACTTGCAAAGCACCTAATTTTTTTTTCATGTATAGTATGATTATAGCCATCGATACGTAGGTCGTTAAGTGGCAAAGAAATGGTCGCATTTTATTTATAAATTTATAGAAAAGAATTAGCATCTATAATATTAAATAAATATACTATCAAGTTATATATGGATGATTTAGTAAAATAACTAATTTGATGTTTTTGGTGTTAATTTAGGTTAGAGAAGTTTAATTTACTTAAAACAAAACTAAAATATCTTACTAGAACCCGCGGAGTAGTGACAATTTTGTTCCAAAGGAAATGAAAGTGCAACGTTTAACCTTTAGAGAGTGTTAAATCATCACCCCACCTTTGCAGGTTATATGATCTTTATTTAATGTATAGGCGAGAAACTACATGGTGCTGATTTAGAGGAAAAAGAAAGTTTTAGGAAAGGCACTGCACAATACCTACTGGGCTACTAACCAACCGTTCAGCTAGTGTTTGGTTCATGGGTATATTTGTAATGGACGTTATATTAACAAGCAAGATGGTGACTTACTACGTTTTCCCTTCATAAAACTCCAAACTTATCTTTCTCGCAAAAAGTAATTAACTTTCTCAAGCCAATCAACAAAAGGTGAGATTAGCACTATATTAATAATTATGGAAGAGCTGAAGAAGATAAACCCTTGTCCTAAGATCAGATGAGATATAGGTCCTTCCAGTAATAATGCCTAGCTAATAAGTAGCTATAGATCCTATGTGAAAATATGATTGACGCCCATCTCAGGAGTCAAAGTGGTCTCCCCAGATTCCACGGCGAGTGTGCCCATCAGTGGCCGGTGGAGCAGGTAAAAAGACCAGTACAGGTACAGCCAGATGGAAGCAGACGATTGCAAGAGTTGGTTACGATAGGCAGGCCCCATGTGGCCATGTAGTTGGTACACTGGTGCCTGTAGCACCCTCTGTGCTTACATGATTGTGTACTTTAGTTTACATTTAATTATCATGCATTTAGGGCTATGAAAATTTTAGATTGTATATGTGGAGTAGCTAGATCCTGATGCGATTTTTCTAAATGATTTAGGGCTATGAAAAGGCTTTGTTGATGTTGAGTCGTCCAACTTCTTTCCGTGGCTCAATGTGTTTGAGTTCGCTTTGCCTTCTTTTTTGAGTTTTAGAAAGTTGGAGTTGGGGTGGAGTCGTGTAGTTATATGATCAATTTATTAAACTGCTTGATGAATATTCGCGATGCTTTTTTGCAATATATATGAAAGCTTGATTTATCTTAATTTGTTTTTTTTACTATTTATAAGCTGGGACCAGCCGCCTTTCTTCTCCGTCCACATTTATTTAACTAATATTGACCCACGTAAAAAAGTATATCCCATGTAAGACGTATAACTTGCTTAAACTTCAAAATTGCTATTACAAGGGCACAAGGCTAACCAAGCCTTTTTATATTGCTATATTCACTCGCTGCAACCTAGTCTTCTTTGTAAATTCTTCATCCAATGGCAAGCTTGCCAGCACAGTTTCATATGTTCAGCGCACGCGCGTGATAGCGTAAAGTGCTGTTAAATTTCCAGAAGCGGAGAACGAAGCAAGTTTTTCTGACCATACCTTGAGCGAACAGTTTCCCATCCCATTACATCTCTTGGAAGCCAAGGGCGGCAGTCTCCAACAGTCAACAAATTAAAGTAGTGGTCCTCTTCATGTTCTCTCTTCTGATCTACGATCGACTAATTGCAACTGTGGCATCATAACAATATGTCTCATCCATCATTGTTAGCTTAACCTTTCCAGCCTTCTATGCCAAGGGAGCTCATTACATTAATACACACAGTAATTCTGTTCGTAATAACTAAATAAGGTGGCGTCGAAAGTCTTCTATGCGTGCATGCTCTAATCATCAAGTGTATTATTTAGGGGTGGTAAAGGGTCTTGAATGTTAGCCTAGATAATCTAAGGGTCGGGTTTAAAATGTCCGGGCTCTTATTTTATTCAATTTTGAACTAAATATATATAAGGATCAAGTTGGATTGTGAAAAGAGCAGTATACCACTCCTATGTAATCACCGAGAGGAAAAAAAATGCTAAGCTCAAATTGGACCTTATAAAAAAGTGAAATGAGCCCAAAAGCGTTATCGAATACACATAGTAATTCAAAGATATATACTATTTTTGCCTACTGATTCTTTCCTAATTTGATGCTTGCTTGCAAATTGCAAGCAAATCCATGTGTGGGACACACGAAATCTGACTACCACACATCAGGGTTGGTAAAACGAACATCAGAATAATACATGAACCAGCTCTGTGATAAGCTAAATAATTGTCTTTAATTATTAATGCAAAACTACTCTCACTGACTCGCGGAGATCATTGACAAATTATTTCCAGGTGTTCTGAAAATAAAACAGTGTTGATTAACTTTGAAGTAGTGTGGGGGGGGGGGGGGCTATTCAAACTTTGGCGTCTCTTGCACAAAACACATGATTGCTGTGTGGTTTATGTGTGAGTCATAGGAGTAGATGATAAGGGCGGGAACAATACACAAATAATGAATCAGGAGCCTCACACAGCAAAAGTCAAATGCATTTATGCATGTCACTTATTTGTCAGCAGTATGGATGCTAAGTTCGTGGACTGTTTGAAGGCGGCACGTGACATGCTCTTACTAGTTGCTTGAGCTTTTTTCTTTACACATTTATGCAAACAAATTATGTTTGATCGAAGTATGCAAATGTTAATGAGCAATCAGTCTGCTTAATATATGCATCGTGCAAAATCAAGAGGCAAATCGTTGTTGCAAAAGCACTAGTTCACATTCTCCATGAATTTTCTCTGTTGCTACTTGCTACTTCCTACTATGTTAATTATGTTAGGGCAACGCCATCGCATGAATAGCAACTTTTTCTGATTTCCTCCTTATTTTTCACACAACCTTTTAGATTTATTATATTGTAGTCCCATTGAAATAACTGACAGTAGCAACCAATGCAGATGTTTCCTTTAAGGAACGGCCACTACTGGTACGTGCTGAGCAGAAGAACAAAGGTTCTCTACCGCTACCAGTGTGAAAGCTTTCCCCAACAGTCCCAAGTCCTTCCAGGAACCTGCTCGTGACATGAATGTAGGCCACGCAAGCACCTAACACGAATCATCACGTACCGTGTACCCGGAGTTGGTACATCACACATCGCGTTTGACCTGATCCTGATGGACACGCATGTGTTCGCTGGGAAATCAGCCAGTCCCCTGCATTGGGCAACAGAAAGAAGGCAACCATGTTAGGCACGCATGTGCTCCCGCCGTATCATGAACCATCTGATCTTTCACATGGATCACCACACTGACATAGCAAAAGTACCTTAACTCCGTAGTACAGTTTGGTTGAAAACACGACATGACCGATAAATCTTGAGATGTTACCTCTTGATACGAAGCTTGTGCCAAAAAAGGCATGCTGCTGTAGCATCATACTACTTTTGTCCCCAAAGACAGGATTACGGATCCATGTTCGATGATCGCCACCCATAAAGTGCCCTTCCTGGGTACAATCTTGCATTTCATTAATAAATATACCATCCAACCTGTAACAACACTTGCATATAACAAAAGTAGTTGGATTATTTGGGAAGCAAAACCTCGCTTCTCGCTGAGCTTTTTGTACTTTGGTTGCTTGAATTCACACAGTGTTGCTATATTGTCATGTGTTGTTTAAGGTTCAATATAGCTCGATGAATATATTACTAGTAGTACTTTTTAGGGGTGGCCGGGTGGGCCCACCCTGAACTTGATACAATTAGGATAAAGTTAGAGCAATGACTGATCTACTGTAAAGCTACAACTGTCTTATTGAGTTAGTTTAAAGTCCTGGAAGACTAAGATCCAGGAAAGGACAGGATTACTCAATGTGGTTAAGGCATTAACGGAGTTCAAAATAAAACTGCATCATTGTACTGTATAGATAGTTTTGTTTACAAGATCAGTTGTATAATGCATAATCACCAATCAATAATAGCCTCTTCATTTTAGTTTAACACGCTACTCCTGTCCTATGAGAAGATTATTGCAGCAATGTTTTCAATCCACCTACACTTGTCTAGGACAAAACGTTAATCTCCACGTAGCTTTCAGCTAAAACTGAAGCACCAAACAGCAACTAAGAACGTTAGAGCCCACTCAGAACCTGATGGGATTACTGTAGCAGTTGCTGCAGTGCCTGCCTAGCTCGCTTATTCTGTACGCATCCCCCTAACAACCCAGCTGCCTGCTGCAACTGATCCCACCGCCCCCTGTTCCAAAAACCACCCTCCTTTCCTTACATGTACTACGCCCACTTCCTGCAGCTATATATACCACCATATGCCCACCTCATCGAACCATCCACAAGAGAAGAAGAAACAAGCAAGTAGCAATACTCTCTTCTCTTGTAACATAGCGCAGCAAAGGTTACTTACATGGCAACTTCCATGGGTTGCCTCGTCTTGCTCTGCCTTGTTTCTCCCCTCCTTGCCAGTGCCGTCCACGGCCACCCATGGGGCGGCTTGTTCCCTCAGTTCTACGACCATTCATGCCCCAAGGCGAAGGAGATTGTGCAGTCCATTGTAGCACAGGCTGTGGCCAAGGAGACCAGGATGGCGGCATCCTTGGTCAGACTGCATTTCCATGACTGCTTTGTCAAAGTAAACTCTGCGCCCTCTCTTCTATTGTATTATTTACATGCTCTGACACAGCTATGATGCTTGATAAACATTGTTCCTGCAGTGCACTATAGCAAATTAGCCACAAAAGTGTAGTAAGTTTTGAGTTATACATGCTGTAACAATAAGACTAACAAACGTGAAAAGCGAAGATTAATGGATGGGTTTATTTACTAACTTTGGCTGGACAAACACTACTTAGAAATGGGCAGTGCAAAGCTTCAACTCTGTACTATATATGTGCCTAGGTAATTTCTTTATTATTGATAAGAAAGCCTACCTACATCGCCAATGCGAGCACTACTTTAAGTCTTGGTGACACGATTGAGCAAGTACCATGATTGATAACTCTGTTTTTCCCTTTTTTGAGTGAATTTTTTTTTCTGTGAGCCAAATGAGAAGATATTTACTCAACTCTAGTGCACAATGATTGAAGCTCTCTGTGCCACGTCCGTTATCTTTTATTCAATGCATGTGCCTGATGAATCTACTACCACTACTACTCCGTAGCGTGTGCCTAATTTCTAAACTATTTCACATCTGGCTAATAATTATCAATCTTTTCTGATACTGTTTGATGTGTAGGGCTGTGATGCATCCGTGCTGTTGGACAACAGCAGCAGCATAGTCAGTGAGAAAGGGTCTAACCCCAACCGGAACTCACTCAGGGGGTTTGAGGTGGTCGACCAGATCAAGGCCGCTCTCGAGGCTGCCTGCCCAGGCACTGTCTCCTGCGCCGACATCCTCGCCCTCGCAGCCCGTGACTCAACTGTCCTGGTATGCACCACCATCGGTAATTCTGTCCAACCACAAGTGGAAGACATGAAATTTATATAGCCATAGCTCTGGCGAAGGAAGTGCTACTGGCACGATGATTTTTCTGAATCTAACCTGTAGGTTGGTGGCCCATACTGGGATGTGCCACTTGGCCGGAGGGATTCGCTCGGTGCAAGCATCCAGGGTTCCAACAACGATATCCCAGCCCCCAACAACACCCTCCCAACCATCATTACCAAGTTCAAGCGCCAAGGCCTCAACGTTGTGGATGTCGTCGCCCTCTCTGGTGACTTCTCATGCTATTTCATTATATTTCCTGTCATTTGCTATTTACTAACTTAACGTACACTCATACTATACGACATGGATTCGACACCACATGTATGTACAGGTGGCCACACCATAGGTATGTCTCGGTGCACCAGCTTCCGGCAGAGGCTGTACAACCAAACGGGCAATGGCATGGCTGACAGCACACTGGATGTATCGTACGCGGCACAGTTGAGGCAGGGGTGCCCCCGCTCTGGTGGTGACAATAACCTCTTCCCCTTGGACTTCGTCACCCCAGCCAAGTTTGACAATTTTTACTACAAGAACCTCCTGGCTGGCAAGGGCCTCCTCAGCTCTGATGAGGTTCTGTTGACCAAGAGCGCTGAGACAGCAGCACTCGTGAAGGCATATGCTGCTGATGTCAATCTCTTCTTCCAGCACTTTGCACAGTCTATGGTGAACATGGGCAACATCTCACCACTAACCGGGTCACAGGGTGAGATCCGGAAGAACTGCAGGAGGCTCAACAGCGACCACTGAGGTTACTTTATGTGCTGAAATTGTATCTGATGTTGGTGATATAATTTGTTCAAATAAGCAAGCATGGCTATGATTTTATCAGATGTTTGATCTTATGTTTTTATTTAAACACATTGTAAAATGTGTATCTATTAATAAGTCAATATATAAGATGAGTTGATTTGGTTGTCTAAGATCTGCTTATTTGACTTACCTTACCATGTTTTGAGTTTTGACTCCAAATCCCAACTCAGTGAATTCATGCTATATATGTCAATCACTATCTATTTCTTCGAGAGTTCCTCTAGAATTCCAGCTGCGTCAACTTTGGCATTTGTCACCTGTTGGAATCAAAATATGGACAAAAGTTAGTTCGTAAAGGAAAAACGGTAATCATCATACAAGGATCTAAAGATACATTCATGCAAATCATGCAGTCAAGTGTTGTGCCTAAAAGAAATATTTAGAGCTCTCATGCAAGCATTCAAACTAATGGCTTGACCAAGTTTATATCAATATATGCTATTTCATATGCAAAGCAAGGAAGTACCTGGTTCTGTCATTTCATATCTATATGTACTACTTCAGATGTTTCAGCAGGGTTATTTAAAAAAATATGCATCCGCAATGGGAGATAAATACAGTGTGAAGGATTCATATTTTGAAAAGGAGCTAAAAGCGGGGAAAAGGGTATTACAGCACACGAGTCAGAGAAGGTATATATATCTGCAGGCTGCAGATCCCATAGCTCTATGGGCTTTCTCTCTTCCCTTATTCCTATAGTTCGGCATCTTTTATCAGAGCCCTGTATGCTCAGTCCATGCTGGGAAAATTGAAAACAAAAAGAAATCAATGCTAGTTCATCGAACAGAAAAAATACCTCAAAAACAAAAGAGGCCAATTGAGGGTACTAAACTGGTTGAACTCAACAAGATGTAACCTCAACCTCAAGGATTTTCAGAATCTTGAACAATCATATATATTCACAACCACATGGATGGGTACCATGGGTCAACCAGCATACACTCTCTCAACTGATGGAGCCTGTGCAAAGTCAGGGTTCTGTTTTCATTTGGTGTCTGTTTCTGGCATAAAAGAATTGACAAACAGTTATAACAAAGGTGCACGAGTTTGAATTATGAACCCAAAGCACAGTTGTCTTGCTAGGAACGTTAGACTACATGCAAAAAAGTTAATTCCAACTCATGTTTCATCATCAAGCATCAACTATATCAAAAAAGCATGTTGTACTTACGAGTTTACATGTGTGTTGCAGATGATGCTACTGTGCGTAGAAAAAAAAATCCCCAACATGTTGGAAAGATCACCAAAGTTAACCAGAATTCTGAATCATCACTTCAACTGCCTTGTTGGCCTTATGAACCTCCCCTTTCGAGCAAAGTGAAGCAACAGCAGTATAATATGAGTCGAAGTCATCATTGAAAGACTTCCCAAGCAAATTTTGGTAGTCAATATCAGTATCATCACTTGCTTTTGATAAACTATCATCTCCGTCTATCACCTCAGAGCTCCTATAATGACTATTTCTAGAAACATCAGAAGCTACTAGAGTTACTTTTCCTGAGTCTGAAATGGAATCAAAAGCATCATCAGCCTTCTGTAACTTCTTGAGGTGCCCAAGCGCATTATAGACGCTAGAATCTGAAGAGGATAAAAGCATGTGTCCCACTTCATTTAGGATAGTCACAATCTCATCGATCCTCCCTTGATCACATGCAGAAGATAGGAGATCAACAAGAGACTCTGCTTGAATCTTATCTCCAACACTGTTTATTGACTCCACAACTTCTTTGCACTGAAACATTTCCCTCAAGATGCCCCTGGATTCTTCCATCCTTCCTTTTGCATGGAGTCCTTTGACAAGGCTCATAAAACCAACAAAATCAGGTTCTATGTCCTTATAACGGTATTCATTAAAGAAGCCTAATGCAGCTTCAGTATCACCTTTCAGGCAAAGTCCACTAATAATTGCACCAAGTGTAAAAGAATCTGGGCGTACAAAGAGTTCCTCCAAGTGAGACATAAGCTCAAGTGCCTTTTCAGTTAATCCAAAGTTACAATAACCACTGATCAACAAGTTGTAAACACGGGTCATAGGTCTGATACCCTTGGTGGACATTTTATGAAACAGTTGGTCTGCATCGTCTAACAAACCTTCTCTGCACAAAGCACCAATAAGGATGGCGTAAGTGATCATTGTTGGAAGCATTTTGCTGTTTTCTAAATAGTCAAAGAGCCTGAATGCTTCAGTAAGGCATCCTTGCTGGCACAAACCACTGAGAACTGAGTTATGGATGACAATGTTTGGATGAAGCCCTTCTTTTTTCATGCTTTCACAAAGATCTAGTGCTTTTTCAAGATATCCACCCTTACAAAGTCCATCCACCACTATGGAATACATGGCAATATCTACTGAAAACCCACTTTGTTCAGCTTCCTTCAAAAATTTACACGCATCCAGAACTTCACCTTGCTTCTTGAGAGTATAGACAGCTCCTCTCAGAACACTGACAGGAACACTTCCAGTGTCCATGTAATTAGAAAACCAAATAGCTTCACTAACACTTTTCTTGCTGAGATGACAAGACAGCACATTTATCATTCGAGGTTCATGCAGACCATGAATTTTAATGAACTCACAGAGCAATGGTTGTATGACCTCTTCACTTCCATTTCGATGTAAGCTCTTAAGCAGCCTGTAGCATGATTTACTAGTTACAGAACTGGCTTGCGTTCTGAGTAACTTGTAAGCATCCATTGCTGCTCGACAACAATTCCTGTTGCTTAAGAAAGTAGAAGCATAATTGCAGACAGATGAAAATAAGTCAATATCTAATTCACCAACCTTATAAATAAAATCCAGCACACCATGTTCACCGAGTTCTTTGAAGTTTGCATGAATCAACTTCCTACAGCTAAAGAAATCGGGTCTTAATTTTTTTTGAACAAGATCGTAAAATATTTGGCCAGCCATGTCAACTTTTCCTTGATTACACAGTGCTTTAATGAGGCAGTCATGAACCACTGTGCTGGAGAGTGATGAATGTTTCTTGTATTCATCAAAAAGCTCAAGTGCCTTGTCAATTTCCTCAACTTTACACAGAGCATCTATAATTGTATTGTAGGTGATAGTATTAGGCCTTAAGCCCATCTCAGGCATTTTATGAAACAAACTGCAGGCATCATCCACCTTTTTAACCATAAACAATGCTTTGATAAGAACATTGCATGTGACAACATCCATAGAGATACCACTATTCTCAAGCCTACCCTTTATTGCCATAAGACCTGTTACATCGTCGCTGTTAATGTAACCATGTAACAGTGTGCTATATGTGAAGTTATCAGCAGCAACACCTTCAGAGATTTCAACAGCCTTTTCAGTGTCACCAGCTTTACACAGACCATTTATAACCGTATTGTATGTTACATTGCCAGCCTTTATTCCCTTGTTCTCCATCTCCTCAAGCAAAGAGAAAGCCCTAGCTAAATCTCCCATCTTGCACAAACTGTCAATCAAAATTGAATATACATACTCATCCACCACCGCGCCAGTTTGTTCCAGTTTCCTCACGATAGAGAAGGCATCTTCCAACCTGCCTCTCTTACAGAAGCCACCAACCAGTGATGTATAAGTAATCAAATTTGGCTTAGCGTCATATCGCTCCATTGTATTCAAGAAACCCATTACTTTCTCCACACTGCCTTCTCTGCATAAGCCATCAATAACAGTAGTGTAGTTAACCACGTCGGCTGTGATTCCCTTATCTATCATGGATCGATGCTTCTGTAGACCCTCCATCAAGAACCCACGACTCATGTATCCATGAACCATGCTGCCATAAAACACAGCATCAGCATCCATACCCTTACACTCCATCTCCCGCATCAGCTGTGCCATCTCATCGATTCTCCCCTCCAACCCAAGAGCATGGACAACCGACGTCAACGTCACCAGGCCTGGCTCAAAGCCACTGAACTCACGCCTCACCCTCTCATAGAAATCTAGACCCGCTCCAGCCTTCCCAGCTCTAGAGAACCCAGAAACAATAGAGCTGCAAACGCGATCATCCACCTGACAGCCCCTTCTGGTCATTACGTCGAACACCCTGAGCGCGCCATCCACCTCCCCGCGGGCACACAACCCAACCACCATCACGCGGTACGTGGACTGGGATAGCACCGCGCCTTGATCCTCTACCGCCGCGGAGAGCAGCTCCAGCGCGTGATGTGGGTCTCCTTGTCCCGCGCAGGCTCGTCGGAGCAGTGCGTGCCAGAGGCGGCGGCCACGGTTGGCAGTGCATGAGGCGAGAGCGAGGCGCTGGGCCGCTTCGCGCGGGCGCGCAGAGTCAAGCAGCGCGAAGGCGGCGAGGAGGTGCGTGCGCGGGGTGGGGGCAACTGCGTTGGCGAGCGCCTGGGAAGCGAGCGCGGCGAGGAGGCGGTGCCTGCGGCGACGGAGGAGCGTGGCCAGGAGGCGGTCGACGTGGCGAGCGGTGTCGGCGCCACCGAGCTTGATGAGCGAGGGGAACGGCGGTGGCTGGAGAGGGGGAGGGGGAGGGGGCTCGCCGTTGCCGCCGGGTAGGGGCATGGCCGGCCTGGCGGAGTGGCGGGTGAGTGGAACGTTCGAAACGCCGGGTTCCGGGGGGCAGTCTCGGGACTTCGGGAGCCGGGAGGGGAGCTCAAGGTTTTTGCTGAAGTGCTGGTAAATCAATTGAATTCAACGGCAGTTTGAAATTTTGGATTCACGAATTCGGATTAATACGAATAAATCAAATGTTCCACAAACTGTTGGATGTGCGTACAATTGTTATTTATATCATCGTGCATAAAAAAAAAGCAGACTTCACTGTTTGTATCATTTTTCAATAGTGGGAACACGAAATTACACGTTTCTTCTCACAAATGAACAAGAAATTACGGAGGGTTAATTTCTTTGTAAAAAAAGTGAGTTGATTTTTTATGACTAAATTTAAATGGTGGATGAACCTAAGTCAACTTTCAAACAAATTTCTTCTTCAAGAGCCGCAATAATCAAATTATTCCGATATAATAGTACTTTGAGTGAAAAGAGTATAAATTTTATATAAACAATCAAATTAAAAAATTATTATAGAATTATTTGTTGAAAACCCATGCGGCCAAAAGTTCAGACAATACTAAGGTGAATGAACAGAAGAACTCAATAGGTGTCGCTCATGGGCCTATGACGGCCCACTAGCCTTGTTACTATGGGCTCGGCATTTTGCAAGTAAAACGGCAACAACCGTGGGGCGTGGAGTCGCGGAGCGGAGATGCAGCAGCCTCAGGGGCAGGCGGCGGCGCTCGCGGTGGTGCCGTCGGCGTCGGCGGTGGCCCACCCGAACGATCCGGCAGGGGGAGACGCGCCGCCGAAGCAGGTCGCGCAGGCGATGGAGCGTCTGGGGCGTGCGGGGCGGCTCATCGCGGAAATCCGGCTCGGCGCGGACCGCATCCTCGAGGCCCTCTTCGTCGCCGGCGGCGCGCCCCCTTATAGCGCGCCCCAGCACATCGACAGGACATCGCGCGCTATCGTCCAGGAGGAGGCCGCCATGCGTCGCCACTTCCAGGACCTCCGCGCGCTCGGCAGGTACCAGCCCCTAGCATCTCTGCCCGCCCTAACACCTCCGTTCCCCCTTCTCTCTCGATCCGGGAGGTTATGGATAATTACCTGGGTTTCTATACAGAAAATTTGGTTGCGTTCTACTTGTTGCAGCATTGTCGAGTGTCAAATGTCAAATTTAACCGAAAGCAATTCGGACCCTGTTGCTGATGAGAGATTCAAATAGCATCGTTGATATTTCAAAATAGCACCGATGATATTGTCTAACTAATGTTCAGGAAACTGATGGCTGTGATCCGGAATTGATTTCTGGCTATTTTTGTAGGAAATTTCAGTTTTTATTTCCTCGCTTTACACACTAAATAACCTGGACCTGCAATGTGGTTGTTCTAGTTTTGGAGCTTATGTAGTTTCTGGAGATTATTGCATTGACATCTTTAGCTTAGTTACTTTTTATGAAAAAAGAACTCTTAATCTTCCTGCTGACTTTTTGGACTTGTTGGGATATGCAAATGCTTACAAGATATAGTTTCCAAAATGATTGGCCATACTCTATTTGGTTGGTATTATTTTGCATTTCTGGAACACATGTTACATGTCAACAAAACTGTGAAGTCGTATAAAAGGAAGATGAAATACTAAGGCAATTTAGTTATAGAATTTTTTATTTTAGAGAAACCTGGACTTCTTTTCTGGAACTGGAAGGAGAGTTTCATGTCACTGTATTAAGAAGTAATAAAGGATGGTCCCTACAAAACGAAAAGCCAGGAAAAAACAAAAACAAAGAAACAAGAAAAAGAAAAGGGGTGATCACGGTCCAGCAATCTAGAAAAAACTGGAGTTACTACTCATGGCCAATGCACCATCTTAATCGTGACTTAGGATATTGGAAACCATGAACATATCTGCAACCATATTGAATTTAGTTGAGCACAGGTTTTGAAAGGCATGGGGAAGGGCATGTGTTTCAGATGTCTTCATTTTTCTATTATTCTCCTAGTAAACTTGCTTAAGATGCTGAAGGGCATCATCTTTCAGTTTCACCTTTTGGTCCATGGATAAATTGTAATTTTGAAGTCTTTATCATGCTTTCACTTTTAATTGGTCATTGTTGCCATTGCTCTATTTGTAGGTTCTATGCATTTGTACTAAGAATTTAATTTTCCTTTTTGAAACTTTCATATGAAATGGAAATATTTCTTCATCATTAATCTAGCTAGTCATTTGAATTGCTGAACTTGCCCTAGTTTAAGTGTATACTTAGAAATATCTTGTATTCCTTTTAGCCATTTTTTTTCTGGGAATAATTCCTTCTTTTAATGGTAGGAAGGCAATTAGAGGAGTCTGGAGTTCTTAATGGGGCCCTTAAAGCTCGAGGAAATTCATGGGGCTTGCACATGCCACTTGTTTGTCCAGATGGTGCTGTTGTAGCTTATGCTTGGAAGCGTCAACTGGCAGGTCAGGCTGGTGCATCTGCTGTGGACAGAACTAGGTAAAGTGCATTGCTTGATATCTTTTGTTGTCGTGTTTAGCTACTACTTCAACATGATGTGCTTCTTCTCCCTATTAATTTGATTTGTGAATGACATTAGCACCGGCCTACATTAATGGTATGCAGCTGAGTTCATTTTGAATATCACTATAACTTGCAATAGCATAGGTGCTCTAGTTAATCTATGGCCAATTTATTCCTCCTTTTCTTATTTGTGTATGTGTAATTGTGTTTTTATTTTGGATCTTGCTTTCTCTAATTTCGATAATTTTTTCTCCGTTTGCAAGAATTCATCTACCTCTCGTTCATCTACAACTAGTTTCGTCTTTTCAATCTTGGGAGTATTCCACTTAGTGTGCTGAACAGAACGTTTTTTTTTCTTTCCTTCAAAAAAAGAACGTTCTTTTTCCAATGCACCCATATTTTCTTACTTAGAATCATTGGAAACATCGTAATTTTGATATTCATAAGCATGTTTAGATGTTAGTACCTTTCATCGTGCTTGCCGATCATCCACCAGTCTTTGTAGAAAGAGGCCCAGGAGTTTGGCACAAATTTGTTCTTTAACTGTTATTCCATTTTGGGGTAAGGAATAGGTCCAACTTACGTCTCTTGATTTTCAGAGGGAATTGTCATAGTGTCCTAATTAGACGGCTCTCTGGTCTTAATCATGGCCTCCAAGCATCCCTGTTTGTTGCCATGACTAGTGGAGGTATTTGTGATGATTATGGATGGCACCCAATCATCTCCAGCTACTTCTAGTGGGGAAATGAATGCTTTGTTTTGCACTAATCATTTATAATCATTCAGATTGTTGATGTTTTTGAGCTTACCCTGTGCTGTTTTCAGGTTAGCTTTAAAGGCCTTCACTGACCAGAAAAGAAGATTCTTTCCTCATCTAGAAGATGAAGTCCTTAGCCATCTCCATGATGGTGAGCCTGGTGTCACCAAAAAGCCAAGGTTGTCTACCAGTAATGGAGAACTTGGGGAAGAATCTTTATCTGAAATACTGAAAAATCTGGAAAATGAAGTGCCTAACATGAAAATATTCACATACCGGCATCTGGATTGGTCTAAAAGAGCTTCGTCATTAGCATCTCTGATGGATGATGAGTTTGTGGATCCATCTAAAGAGTTGAACCTGGAAAATTTGGGTAAATTGAGATCCAGTGCTCTGACAACTTCCATTGACCAGGTTGCAGTGATTGAGTTGTTGGTTCCTTCAATATTTCGAGCTATAGTGTCATTGCACCCTGCTGGATCTACTGATCCTGATGCAGTGGCTTTCTTCTCTACCACCGAGGTAATGACTTCTTCCAAAAGATGTCTGTCCAGCTCAGTTATGAGCATCTATGCTGGCATGCACTAGTGTTTCACAGTATATGTCTGACTATAAGTTGAGTATGTACCAAGATCACTTCATTGTTTTAGCATGTTTCCATGATACTTTTAATGGGAAAATTCAGTCACCTTGATGAATGCTGATAAAGTTGGTGAAGAAGATATCCTTTTTGACACATGATTGTGATTATTCCACCAGGGAGGAAGCTACCTTCACGCAAGAGGCACGTCAATGCATCATGTCTTTAAGCATGTAAAGGTAAGTGTGCGCTCTTGTGCCTTTGTATAATTTTGTTTCTCATATGAGACACTAGAAGCGAAAGATGGGTCAGACTAATAGAATATTTGATTATGAAGGAGCATTCTGACAAGGCATTGCAGTACTTTGTCAGTGTGGAGCCCAGTAAAGCACTATCTCTGCTTTTGGTAAGTTACAATAATTTCTAGTCCCTTTTTCATAATAGTAATCTAGTCATTGACATTTTATTTGGGGGAAGCATTTCCAGAGCTTGATGGGCGCTATTCCTAGTTCCTCTTTTTTTTCCTCGAAGGACGCTATTTCTGGTCCAACACTTCGATGTTTGTTATTCATTCTGTTACTAAAAACATTTATTGTCTTGTAGCGTTGGATTGCCAGCTATCAGACTCTGTTTACAAAGGTTTGCAGGTAATACTCCTTGAGGTCTAACTCCATGATCATTTTCTGCTTTTCTGATGTGCTCAGAAGTAATGCTTGGATTGGTATGTATGCAGCAAATGCAGACGGCTTCTGATGATGGACAAATCCTTGGCTTTGCTTTTGCCACCAGTGCACCGCCCATATCACCAGACTTCAAATGTTGGCCCAGATCTTCAGGAGGCGTATCACATTGGATGTTCTTCCTATGAAGGCTAGCTAATGATTCTTACGAACACTCGAGACTCTTTAAGATAGCATAGATTGGTTCCAACGCTGTCACCTAACAAAGCACATGTGCAAGAATCGTTCTATGTACAACAGTGTTTTTTTTTTGGACGTGTAACATATCTGTTGACAACTGAAGGTTGTTGTTGCATAGGTAGTTGGATTTTCTACCTGTAATCTTCACCCCCACAACCCAACCACCACCAAATTGTACTTTGATCGTTTGTGTATCTTGTGGGAAGCTGTTGCAGAAACCTACAGAGTTATGTTGATTCTTCTTGTGTGCCTTAGTTATTTGACGTGCTATTAGCATCAGTGCAGCACGGTTAATGACAATTTTAATTTAAAATAGCGTCGCATTGCCACTCAATTGTGCTCCGCTAAGAAACTGACTAAATCGCATTAACTTTGTATCCTTTCCTGCGCATGTCGTTTGATCATAGACATGAAAATTGAACGTGCCCAAATTTACTTTATGAATACAGTAGAACCGTAGAAGGCAATCGACGATTGAAATGATTTATTTGAGAATATTTGTAGTTCTTCTAGTACTCACTGGAATATTATCAGTTACACTGTTAACTGTTTACAACTTATAAAACCAATATACTTGGAGAGCCAACCCAGGTGAGTCTTCCTGCGTCCTGACTTGAGACTAAATATACACAACCAGTTTGTCAAGTATTTACAATACATACATATCTCCAAAGGGGTTCTCATGAAAGCTCTTTGCAAGTTCCACCAAGTTAGTGGGTATACAAGAAGCTCTGCTGATCTTTTCACGTACTGCAAAACTCTTCTAGTATGTAAATATTACAGTACCAAAACTATAAGATAGACTTAAGGCATGGAATCAAGAGCTCTCCTGGAACGATTGTGAGCGTGATAATGCTGCTGGATTTGCCTGCAAAACCTGAGCAGTATCTGATTTCTGGCCCTTGCTCTCGACCTTGGACTGAAAAGGCTTGAAGCTGCCAGGGTCTCCGGGTTTGATGCCAAGGGTGGCCCATATTGAACTCTTTGCAGCCTCATCAGGATCATCAATCCGGAGTGTCTTAGGAACCCACAATGATTTCTCTTTCTTCTCGTCTTTCAACGGATTAGAGTCCCTGGAATGTTTACCAAGAGTAGGAGACCCATTACCTGAGCAGCTGCTGTTGCTTGATGACGATGGGGACACACAACCGTTTGTTCTGATCCATGGTATGTTCCACGTCGTGGCTGGCCATCCAGACAAACAACCCCAAAGCGGTGGCACAAGAGGGTATGGAAATGCTGGTCCAGGAAGTCTCGAGGCCGGCATCATGGGAGAGGTCATCAATGGAGCTGAACTAGTACTGCAGCTCTCTGAAGCAGAAGCAGAAGCAGATTCAGGCATATTTTTACCTGGCACCATCACAGGGAGATTGTTCCATCCTACACTCCAAGGGTACATAAAAGGGGTTCCAAGATAATACTGAGGCAATGAGGCAACTCCATTACAGTAAACGGGTGCTCCATTCTTATCGACGTGAACCATGTTTTCAGGCAGCCCATTGTATGATGTAACAGATGATGCACAAGAGTTGTCTTCCCTATTTTCTCCTCTTGGCGCTGATCCAGAGTTATTTACATTCTGTTCATCAATGTTAAGTGCTGATGCCATTGATTCACAAAGTGGCACCTCAGGCCCAAATTTGAGAACTGTTTCATTGCGACTGGTTGGCTGTATCGAGGCAGAAGGTGGGGACACAAGAGCTTCAGGGAGCACTGATTTCGACATGTCCACTCTAGAACCCAGCATACAATCAGGGGCCATCAGTAATTGGCGGTAGTGCAACGATGCATTCTTACTTCTGCGACGCCCAGCACCAACAGGTACATTCCTCATAGTGCCCCCTGCAGTCCAGTACCGCTGGCAATTCTTGCAGAAGTGCCTAGGTTGATTAACATTGTAGTTGTTGTAATAGCAGAACTTTGTGTCCATGCTGTTGCACCGAGGACAAGGTAGAATCTTATCTGGCTTCTTAAGTGTCTTGTCCTGACCTGATTCTTCATTGGATGTCTTCTCAATCTCCCCCTTTGGGTCTGATGCAGCTTTATCTTCAGTACTGTTCACCTGGCCCAAATCTGCTTTGTTATGGTCTGAGGTAGGTAAAGTGCCTGGTTGTATATTTACTGTCATTGGTGATGCACCGACATTCATTTGCTCATCCTTTTTCTCTTGTTGTGCATCAACCTTCATTTCACCATCATGTTCCTTTTGTGATGCATCAAACTTCATTTCAGTACCCTTCTCCTCTTGTGGCATGTCAACCTTCATTTCATTACCCTTCACTTGTGGTGTGTCAATCTTCATTTCATCACCCTTCTCTTGTGGCGTGTCAACCTTCATTTCATTAGCTTTCTCTTGTGGCATGTCAACCTTCATTTCACTATCTTCTTTATCTTCTTCTTCGATGTGTTGATCCTGCAAGATTATAGCAAGAAACTCTTTAACAAAAAGAAAAGTAAACCTTCACTGTACAGTTCAACATATAGATGGACTAGCGATACTTGGATCAGTCACATTATTCAGCTTCATTTGTTCTTTTGATAAAGTTTATGAAATATGTAATTTTGTTAATCCAGGAATAGAAAGCATGGAAGCATTAATTCAGCAGTTAATCTTCAAGAGCAGATCATGCATGTTCAAATTAGGTCATATTGGGTAGAGAAATCAGCATAAATCTATTGGATTCAAGCATGGCAGCTAAGACATAAATTTGATCAGCTTTATGCAATGGTACATGAAGAGAAAGATGCACAACGCCCAAACACTACTGAGACAAGGGATGATAAAAAGCCCCTCTCTCCTATTCCTTTTTCTCACACACTCCCGCAGCCTCACCTTAGTATCACTTTCTATGATCTGTTACACAAATTACACCCATCCTGGGTTAATTAAATAGACACTCTTTTCCCCGGATGAAAGAGAAGCGCCTAACTGCCCACTCTTGGGCAAATGAAAGTTACAAGACCATGGTCCATGGACGGGAAGGACCACCACAAGTTACGAAGCTAGATGATGCACTGATTCCTTGCTTTGGACTCCTCAGCAATAACCATTTTCAAGGAAGCGAGAATGACAGCACCCTACTAATACCTACTGCCCATATGCCGCCCCATCTGCACCACCAGGAACCCAGTCTTTTGTGGCAGCTTATTTGGATTTCGGACACCAACAGCTTGAGTTCAAACTGAGACTGGGATCAAAGCCCCTGATCTGGAACAGGGGAACTTTTTCTTGGCTTCTAAAGGAGCTAAATGCTACCTACTCAATTCATGTAGTCCATTCACCTCCAAGGAATAAAAAAACATGTGATCCAGGATTCCAGACCCCAAATTGTGCATGCACGTTATTCTTTCTTAACACACTATACGGACGGTAATTCGAATCCAAATCCTTTCCACCTTGGGTCTATCTATCCAAATCCAAATCCAGTTTCGCGCTGACCTTGATAGGCCTGTACATCGTAGCCCTCATACACAAACCATGAATTCACCCTGTCCTTAGCTTTGAAAAAATAAACTTGACAAGAAAATAAGGAAAATTGAAAAGAAAAAAAAAAGTCTCACAAAAAGTTGAGTAGCAACAACGTGTAAGATCATACTAACCTCATCCGCCGCCGCCGCCGCCTCCTCCTCCTCCTCCAGCGCCCGTGGCAGCAGCTCTTCCGGCGGCTGGTCGTGGTCCGTGGTCCCCAGCGCTGGCTCAGGGGCCAGCGGGATCACCCGGCCGAAGAGCTTGATCCCAGGGTCCTGATCCGACATCCTCGTCCGGCCCGCGGGGGCCGACAGGAACGCAGGCCGCTGCTGCTTCCGCGCTCTCGAAGCGGCGAGAGAGCACCGGAACTGTGTGTGCGTGGGAGAGAGCAATGGATATAGGCTATAGCCTCCTGCTCTACATGGGGGAATGGGATGTTGCGGAATTGGGGAAAAAACAGAGGAATTTGAGATGGGGCCTCGCTATTAAAAGTGTGTCATCCAAACCAAAAGTTTGTCAAGAGTTGCAAGAACATCCCCAAGGAATGCAAAAAACGAAATATGTGTCCGTTGATACAGACGAGCGCAAGTGATAGTGGGATTCAGGACAGTCGGAGTTCTGGATTTAAAGTACTTTAGACCACCTCAAGCAAACTCTCTAAATAAGTTCTCGTTTTAAATTTGGAGGATGGAACAAAAATATCACAGTCCAACAGACTTTCTACTAAAGCCTCTATTTTAAATAGACCTCCAAATCTCTTGTTCCATCCTCTATTCTTGGAGATTCTCTAAGAGCAACTATAGCAAGATCTCTACTTGAATCTCTACTTAAAAAATAGGGGTCGATGACAAAAGAAAAAATCACTCTAGCAGGACTCCTACTTAGGTCTCTAGAGTAGTGAGGCCCCTGAATTCACCCTCCCATTCCCTTTCACCCACGGGTGGCTGGGGATGCCCCTACTCGGTGTCTTCTCCTTTCTTCCGCTCCCCCGCTTGTGTCATTTTTCGCGTGTCGGTCTGACCATGCCACCACCGTGCTCGCTGTGCTGCCGCCGGCCCAACCTCACCGCACCCCCACAAGCCAGACCTAGCCACGTCACCGGCCCGACGCCAGGAAGGTCACCTGCCATGGACAGCACCAAAGGGCACAGGTGGCCCCGATGCCGATGCCCACTCTTCTTCCCCGCACCTGATCCCCCCTCACCCGCCCCTGCACGTCGGCAGATCTGCCACCACCATAGCTCTTTTCCTTCCCCTGGCACCCTGCTATAGCCCGCCAAGAGCTCTAGCACCTTTACTGGCCCGAGCTACAGCACCCCGCCACCGGCCTCAAGCTCGAGCAGATCCACCAACAGACCGAGCCCCCAACCACCCCTTGCGCGCCAGATCCGCCCTGGACATCTACACCCCCAATGGCAACGCCTCATTCTTGCTGCTACAGCAAACAAGCAGTCGGGACAGCGGAGTGGTGGTGTTGGGGCGTGAGGCAGCACAGGGGCGGAGGATATGGGCGGGCGGCAAGAGGATGGAGAAGACGACAAAAATGAAAGAGAGAAACACGAAAATAAACCAGAGCCGACAGGCGGGTCTCACGTGTCATGTGGGAATTAGGGACTGAGAAGTTGGAGCTATTGCTGGAGTTGTGGGTTAATTTTGTTGCCCCCACAAAGTTGGGAGAGCCTTTACTTAGAAAAGTAAGAGTCTCAAATAAAGTCTATTGCTGGAGATGCTCTAAGAGCCCCTATCCACTGACAAATGGATCTTACCTTTTTTATTAAAAGAAGAGGATTAGATTTAGAGGTCACTGGTGCAGTTTAGGTAAAAAAAACCTACTTCAAAAAATAGAGAGAGGGCCCTTACTTAAAAGGTAGAGGATTTGATTTGAGAACCACTGGAGATGCTCTTACAAACCTATCGATTGTCCAATTTTCTTGATTTAAAATACTTTACAAATCTATCTTATTTAACGAGTTTTTTTTAAGAAACCTGCAGAAGCACTGCCAAATTATTTAAGAAAAAGAAGCAGAGTTTTACAGTACAGAAAGCACTCATACTCAACAAGAAACAAAACTAACACTGGAACTACGTGACGCTCGATGCACTCAACCATTTGCCACGGCCCCAAGTCCTTCATGATACAATTGAAGACCAACAGAGCACTCATACTCAACAAGAAACAAAACTAACACTGGAACTACGTGACGCTCGATGCACTCAACCATTTGCCACGGCCCCAAGTCCTTCATGATACAATTGAAGACCAACAGAGCCGTCATTATTTTGCCTTCAAAAACTCTTTTATTCTGTTCCTTCCACATATTTCACGTCGTGTACATGAGTAAGGCTGCTACCTGTCACCGCTGATCTTTGGGTAACGGCTACAAAGAAGACACCCACCAAGTCTCAATGTCCGCACCTCTAACAGGCTGCTTCACTAAGCCATTTGACCAACCATGCATTAAGAACCAAACCTCCAGCGTGAAAACACAATCAAGACAAAGATGAGCTGGAGTTTCTTGCGCTTGATCACACAAAGGGCAAGTTGGAACGAGTTCTAATTGAGCCTAATCCAAAAAAGGCTTGCATCCCCAGTCTTTATAATTAATTTTTTCCCCATAAGAAACACTAGTGAGACGAGATTAAATGGAGCGGCCGATGCCGAACTTTCTCAAAAAATTTGTGAAGTACATAATCTTCTAGGGTGCTCGGCGCAAAAATACGCGGCGCACGATACGGGTTCGCGACCGGGAGAGGAGCCGCCGCCGGCGCGGCAGTGCGGTGCGCGCGGGACAGCTGGCGTCCAGGTCAGCGGCGCGCGGCGGCCGCCAGCCACGAGTTTTCGTGGCTGGGGAGGCCGCGCGGGTGTGACGTCGTCGATGCGAATCTCGCGGAAAGCGGAGCGCGCAAGGGCGGCCACGGCCCCACCACCACCAGCCCCGCTCGCTTTTCGTCTCTCTTTCTCCGCCCTTTTTCCGCCCAGCAGGAGGAGCGCAAGCCTAGCCTGCTAGGAGGGCCCACTGGCCACAGGCCAGCCGCCAGCGCGTGCTGCTGCTCACGTGCGGTGTGGCTCGTCTCCGTCCGGGCCCACCTGTCTGCGAGCCTGTCGGCGGATGCATGGATCAGTGGGACCGGCCGACAGGGCCCCGGGTGTGTGCGGCCGACGTTTGGCAGTGGTTTGGCTCAGGTTCAAAAACCATGGTTTGGCTAAGCAGAAGTACTAGTAAGCAGTTTGGTGCAATTTTTGTCCTCCTGCTCCTGTTGGCGTGTGGAAAAGTGTTTCGTAGATGTGGGGACTGTGAGTGTGAAGTGGTATTTTCTTATCCAAAAGTGGAAGTGCCTTATCTACGATCGTTCATCCGTCTCAAGTTGGGCGCCTTTATATAAATGAAAAATACAATAATCCTTGTGCTATATTGGTAATTTGGAAGCTCATGTCTAGTCATACTTCAATGAACTAGCCGGCTACGTTTGCAATTTTTTTTAATTTGTCCTTGTAATAGTTAATTAGCAGCCCGGTCCATCCGATCCACATGCCCTTTTTACCTCCTTTCGTGTGTCATCTCATTGACTCATTCTCTTTTTTCCCCCCATTTCGTAAGTGTTTTGAAATATAATCAGCTAGCTATCATACAATTTATGTTCATAACAAAGTAACCATTATAGGTTTAGTGGTCAACATGCTAGGACAGCAAGAGTAGCAAGCACACTGATAGAGGTCCACCACGATGGCTAAGGATTAATAATGTGCAATGTGGCTATGTGAGAGTGTGGTCTGAATTCTAAACCTAGTTTAGTAAGACGGTGTGCTTGCTGAGTTAAGAATTCATGTAAAAATTTGTAGGATACGAAAGTGTATTATTGGAAAAACTGCCCGCATATATTGCTGATGCAGGAAATGATGATCAAATTCCACCTAATAACAAAAGAGTCGTCCGAACATGGTAAAGCTTAGTTCTCTAATGCTTTAATCCGGTAATTAGGCTGTGAAAAAACAGCCAGATAGACCGTCAACTTTCAAACGGTTAAGGGCTGCATGCCTGCATGCGTGGACGATGCTAACCCAAAAAGCTCCACAGCCACATACTCCAAGTGGATTCCCACGTATCAAAATCCACTTGCCTAGCTGCGGGTCCCGCCGTCCCTGCACGCCACGTGACACTCCCCAAGTGACCTGGTGCACGGTGATCTTCCTCGTGGCGCAATTCCAGCCACTAGTTTTTCTCCCTCTCGCAAATTCTTCACGCATGCGAGATTAGCTCGCCCCGACCTCCGGATTTGATGAACAGAGACGGGAACGGACCGCGGCTTCTGTGGGACCCATGGCTCGCTTTCATCCACGTGGTACCGTGGGCCCCAAATTAAATGGTGTACTTTTTTGTTTCCTGATGTGATAGAAATGGTGTCTTATTGGAAGCAACTCCTCTACAGTACTGCTCCCTCACTGACGTGTGGGACTCAACTGCAGAGGGCAGTACTGCAGAGGATGCTCCCGGATCTTTTTCTAGTTTACACAGCTCGGACTGGGAAGGCTAAGGCTCTGTTTAGTCGGTGAAAAGTTGTTGATTTTGGTATCGTAGCGCATTTCGTTGTTACTTGATAAATAATGTTTAATTATGGACTAATTGGGTTTAAAAGATTCATCTCGTGATAATCAGTTTGTGAAGCGCCCCGACCCGAAGATCAAGGCTAAACCATGTATTAATTACCGAATAAGGTCTCCGGCATAATACATGTTACATCAAGTGGAGTCCAGAGTCATACAGAGCTTTATTTAACACGTACATGAGGAGTAAAGTGACAACACAAAGCTACACAGAACAACCATAGGATAACAACTAGCATAGCGACATGCAGGACTAGCTCTTCCTCCATCACGGCTCCACTCGATCAGCTTGGGTGCGGACACGATCTACTCGTAGTCTTCTGGCACAAAGTCAGGATCCTCTGGGGAAAAATCAACAGGGGTGAGTACAAAAGTACTCAGCAAGCTCCACCTCACCCTACGGGAGGGGAAATGACATGCACGACGCATAATAAGCACATTCTACTAATAATGCAGCTAATGGTATGCAACTCTTTCCGACACAACACACAGTAGGCAGCTCACTAGTTGTCAGGACCACACCGTAGCCTGTCCATACCATGGACACGGACCATTCGAATGGATTATACACTCTGCAGAGGTTGTACGCTTTACCCACACGCACTTCACCGTCCAGAGACGGCTCCGTCATAGCCGACACCCAGCCGTGGCTCAACCCCGACTAGTCGCCCCCAAACCCTCGGGTCTGGACCATTCCAGGTCTCTCCCCAAAACATATCCACCTCGGACGACTACCAGGTTAGCCAGTGGGATTAGGCTAAGGTTTGCCCATACAAACTCATGTGGTCGTACTGAAAGTAAGCTAGGTGAGATGTCAAAACAACTCGGTCCTTATGGTTCACCAGGGCAACAACCATCCCTCAACATGTCAACTCGAGCCTACCACCACGGTAGCACTCACCTGCCAGTCTACCACCACGGTAGCGCCGGCTCCAGCATACCCAGCTGCCCTGGTCTCAGCCAGATCCCTTCTTATCCTATTCTCAGCTCTGGATATGCATGACTACTCAGATGCATGCATGAGCACACTCAATCACTCAAGTACTAGTATATGTAATCGATCCTAGACCCAGGCTACAGCAAAACGTCCTCACATGGATACAACCGCTCACGTAGGGATCGATGAGACTTGCCTTCGCTTGCGTACGCGTCGTCGGCGGCGGCTTCCTGCTCGTGGTACGGGTCTTCTGGCTCCTTGGCGGGCTCCTCCTCAGTCACTCCGTGATCTATGAGCGAAAATGGCACAACCGGCAAACAAACACAAGCAAGCAATAAGCTCAAATGGAGATGAAAATAGGAGGAATAGATAATATATGATTTGAGGAGAGTTTAGGAAAAAGAGCTACGTAAAAAGGAGTTGATATGAAGGAGATATTGAGTTTTTGGTTGGTAGAATGATTTGGATTAGGTGCTCACGGCTGGTGGGTGTTTTGGGCTTTTGTTGTGGAGTTAATGGTCGGGAGAGCTGCCTGCCATCTCACCTTGGCGCGGAACAGCTCGAGGAAGAGGATCAATTGTTGGAGCCTCGTCTCGTGAGTGAGCTGGGCTCGGAAGGAGTGGTTCAGCTGGTGGAGCGAAGCGGCTCGGTGTGCTTGGGCTGGTGACGGGGCTCGTCACGGCCTTGCTCCTTTTATAGGCGAGGAGAGCAGCAGCGGCGTCGCGCAAGGACGGGCGACGGCGTGGGCTGCGGCAGCTCGTCGTCAACGCGAACAGTGGCAGCGCTGAAGGCGCGAGCGCCGAGGCGGCAAAGCCGGCGAGGGCGCTGCAGCGGCGTGGGCGAGGTAGGGACGCGGGAGTGGGCGGCACGGCATGATGCCGGCGGCAGCGCACGGTCCCGTCGTGGGGCCGGCGTGTCGCGCGTGCGCGAGCGAGAACGAACGGGTGAGGCGGTTCGGCGGAAAAAATCTCGGCCGGCACTGTGCGTGGCGACCCCGATTTTTAGCGAGGTGGGTGCTGCCATGACGGGTCTTTTCAAGGTCAATGGTGTGGGTACTCTGTGGCTTCCAAGGAATGATGAAGTTATGGCAAAGGAGGTAGGCGCTGTCATGATTGTCTGGGAATTATGGCATGGTACGGTGATTTGAGAGGCTTTTATGGAAAGAGACGAGATGATTTTTGTCGTAGGTGCAAGCATGCGTACGCTGGTTACTGGAGGGAACGAATGTACTAACGCAAGGCAAGAGTATAAAATAGTTTACCTAGTAGTTATGTAACACCTCACGTTAGTATTATTTTACGTTACTAGTTTAATTGCAACATAAGTTTTATTTTAGTGATTGCTGGAATTTGAGGTGGCCTTACTAAGTTAAGGGTCTACACCAACTCAATTCAGAGTCGGTCAGCTTCTAGTTACTTAGTGTACCGGGTCCTTTTGACGGCAGAGCCGCCTTTTGCTTCCGGGAGGCAGAGCCTACCAACAGATGAAGCTGGCTTCCGGGTGGCAGAGCCAACCTTCGATGAAGCCCAGACCCTTTTGTGATCCCGGGTGGCAGAGCCAACCTTCGATGGATCACAACTTATACACTAAGTACTTAAACTTAACCGGGAGACTAACACTTATAAAGACACTTACCTTATTGAAGCAACAAAGGAACACACCTAGCACACTCTACCCAAGCTCACTTCTACCATGCCTTTGAATGTGTGTGGGATGGAGTGGAGTTGTATGGCATGGCAAGGGGTGGCACCCTCCTTATATAGGCACCCATACCCTCTTGGATGAGTGACACTTGTCACAATCTAGGAAGCTCCCTACAAATATCTAAGTTCCCTACAAATATCTAATTCTAGAAAATTCTAAATTTTACCATGGCAAGAAAATATCCAAGCTTCTTGTCTTCTTATGATTCTTGTGGAACATTCTAGAACCTTGTCATGGTGAACAAAATTACGCCATGGTTTATTCATATTTTTATAGAACCTTATAGAAGTTTGTATTATAAATTTCAACACTCCCCCCTTAATCGTGATGAGTGGGATGTTACAGTTTGACTGTATAATTAGTTATTTTTTAACTGCATTTAATGCTTCATGTATGTGTCCGAACATTTGATGTAACGAGTATGAAATTTTTTTAAAAACTAAATAGGGCAAACTCTGGCAATGGCAAGGGGTCAAGGGGTTTCGGAGGCTCAGAGCTTCTGCGGCGCATGTATTGACCTTACCCCTCGCATTGGGTGTTGACGAAATACGGGGAGCGCTGGCCTCATCAGCACTGTAATGGAAGGATTGGTGTGCTCGGGGCGAATCCAGCCGCCTAGTCAAAAAGTCAACAAGGGACTCATCTTTTTTCTCTTCTTCTCTTCCTCTTCTCTTCTTCATTCTTTGATCCAAAAATAAAACGAGACTTAGAGGTATCCATTGATCTTAAAAAAGTAGGAGGGCTTAATCCCCCTAATCCTCCATGTACATCGGCCCCTGGGTGTGCTGGTGTTAGATCATAGGCGCTAGCCACCAAGCTTTCCATTTTATTTATAAATTTATAAATGCTGTTTTTGTTAAAACAAACATTTGATGATGAATTACTAGTTCGGTAAATAGTTTTTTAATTAATAAGTAAGAATTTACTTCATTAATATCATATTTGAATAAATTTTTTAAAAGTATTTTTTAAAGATTTATGTTGGACAACACCGCACAAATCTTCATTCTCTCTGTCTAGCTTATCTGGTTTCAATTACTAGCCCAAATCAGACCAGCCGAACACGAAAATTAAAATCTCCGCGGAAGGCGACCTTTTTTTTCATCATCCGGATGAGGACATGCCCACCGCCCGTGCATGCCAGGACGGAAACGAAAGGCTGGCCGTGGGCGGAGACATGAGGGAATTTTTTCATTTTTATATTAAAAAAATAAAATTTCAAAAATATATGCAGAATAGGGAAATTTTCAAAAATGGGTGTCTATCGCCCTCGCCCTCCTAATGGGCGGGCAACAGGGTGACTGTCGCCCATCCAGTGGGCGACAGGACCTAAATATAAAAAAATTTACATTTAAGTCCTGGCGCCCAGAGCGCATTAAACTGTGAACTTGTAAAATCGATATAAAATCGTAGAAAAATAAAAAATACAAACTCAACTGTTCTGGATTCTATGAAACAAGATATACAACTTTTGTTACATAAAGTTTTTCATTTGATCAATGTATCTTGCTCTATTTTAAATACCAGTTTAATGCACTTTTATTTAAATCTCAAGATACATCCTTTGGATGCATGTTATCTTTGGCCACGGTGTTTCATATGGTGAGCATAGGCTTGTACAAAATTGGTAGGGACAGAAAATATTTCTAGAATAATTTTTTAAATTAGATCTTGCAATATGTCTAGTTTAAATGGGTTATTTATCCATGTTGCTATACTGAGTATTAGAAGACATAACTTTTACAGTACCATTATTTTATTTCCTAAGAGCTATAAAAAAAGTTTGGTAAATTTTAGATACGCACAACTAGACCAAATGAATTATTTCAGATTTTTCTAGGTACAAGAACTATTTTTCTTGATTTAGATACATTGATCAAATGAAAAACTTTATGTAACAAAAGTTGTAGATATTATTTCATAAAATCCAGAACAGTTGAGTTTTTATTTTTCTGATTTTTCTACAATTTTATATCGATTTTACAAGTTCACTGTTTAATGCGCCCTGGACGTCAGGACCTAAATGTAATTTTTTTTTATATTTAGATCATGTTGCCCACTGGATGGGCGACAGACACCCTGTCGCCCCACTCATTTTTGAAAATTTCTCTATTCGACATATATTTTTTAAATTTTGTTTTTTTAATATAAAAATGAAAGAATGAGAGCAGCCACTTGTCCCGTCCATGGGTGGTGCCCTTTGGGTATTGATAGTTTACGGTCAACCGTACGGGAGGCTCCCGTACGTCGATTTTCCGACCGTTGCTTTTTTTCTATTTATGTAATTTTTTTTTGTCATTTTCCGATTAAAAAAATACAAAGAAAAAATTTGGAGACCAAAAAAAACATTTCAAGCAAAAATAGAGAGCAGAAAAAAATTTCAAGAAAAAAATTGGAGAGCAGAAAAATTTCAAGAAATTTTTTTTGTATCATTAAAAAAATATTCATCCAAAAAATCAAAAAGGAATTAAAAAAAAATTGTTGAAAAATTTTTGTAAAAAAAACACTGGAGGCGCGAGGCGGCGGCGGATCCACGCTGCCCCGTCGTCCTCCTCACCGTCGGGGTAGCGCGCGGCCCAGGGAAGCGGCGGCCGCCGCACCCCGGGGAGGCGGATCCGGCGGCGGCAGTGCCGGAGGAGCTCGCGGCGGCGCCGGAGCGCGGATCCAGCGGCGCGCGGAGGCGGATCTGGCGTCACGCGCGGCGGTGGAGAGCGGATCCGGCGGCGCGCGGCGGGGGGAGCTCGAATACGGCGGCGGTGGTGCCGGAGGAGCCCGCGACGGCCAAGGGAGGCGGATCCAGCGGCGGCGCCGATGGGGGAGCCCGCGGCGGCCCAGGGAGGAAGGGGAGCGGGGCTCAGGGGAGGGGGGAGCGCGGCTCCGGGGGAGGAAGGAAGGGGGAGCGGCGGCGCGGGCGAGGTGCGCGCGGCTCCAGGGAGGAAGTGGAGCGGGCTCAGGGGGAGGGGAGGGAGCACAGGCTCCGGGGAGGAAGGGGGCGGCGGCATCGGCGGGTAGGGGAGGGAGCGCAGCAGCGCCGGGGAGGAAGAGGGAACGGGGAAGGAGAAAGGTTCGGGGAAGCGGAAAGGAAAAAATCGACCGCTAGAGGCGGAAGTTACGGTCGACCTTAAACTCAGCATCGCGGTGCCCTTTCCGGCCTCCGTGCTGCGAGTGGTACCAATCCACCTGCCAGTATGGGCCATGGGAACTTTTCCTGCATAGGAGGGCCACCTGTCTGTGACTAGGCAACTGGGGAGGGGAGAGTGTGGGTGGGTTTCTGTGGGGGTGTCTATTCGTCATGGGCGCGATTGAGCGAGATCCTATCGCAGGAGGAGTAGCGCTGGAGAAGGAGAAGAAGTGCCGTCACTATTCATTTTCCTCGAGGAGATGAGCGCACTAGCGAGGGGTGGGAGGTGGGGGAGGTCGGCCGGGAGTTGGAGATGGGGGGAGCGGCTGCCAGTGAGATCGCTAGCGGCCGGGGCAGTGGAGGGAGGTGAGAAGGTCAAGGCGCTGTGGTGACGGCGAGGGCGAGGAGGAGGTCGGAGCAGGTGGCGGCGATGACTTGTGGGCGGTCGGCGCGGGGGCGAGAGCCGTCGGCCGGGGCAGAGAACGAGGCCAGTTCTATTTATCGCGCGCGCGAATTGGATTCGACCTATCGCAGACGCAGAAGACTTCCCGATTCCACTCTGGCCACTTCCGAGCTTTTATGCGTGCAGGTTCGATGATAGACCCTATGGACTATGGCCCACGAGGAGTACACGGCGTGCAGCTACTCCAACGCAAGGGGGGCGCGAGAACACATGACCATTTGTTGGTCAGAAAATGGTTTGGAATCCCGATCTTCAACACAAATATCCTTATAGAAAATTTATCTATTTTCGAAAAGTGTTTGCACCATATTATCGTGCGCAATTAATACAAGAAAACAAGATCATACATGAATATATTTTGATTTTTTATGCATTCAGATTTTTTAGTTTACAATAAACCATCAAAATATTTTTTTGTTCTTGGAACATTTTTTGTTGGATATTCTTATTTCATACTTGGAATCATATTCATTCTTTTCATTTATTATTCTTAAGTTTATTTTTCTTCATTGGTTGTTTTCTTTTTTTTCTTTCTTCTTTTGTCTCATTGGCTAGCAGCCATCGACCAATGAAAGTGTTGCATTGATTCTTATGCAAATAAAATTTGAGTAAGCAAACATAGTTCAAAAGATGATTGTCCAAATCAAATTTTGATTACAACGTTGTATTTCTTATGACAAGATCTTCAAAACAAGACTACATTTAATTATAATTCGATAATATTTTTCTATGTCATTATTTGTTCCAAAAAAGTTTATTTTGCTAGGAACATTTTATTTTGTTATTGGAACATTTGTTTTGTTCCAAGAAGAATTTCTATTTTTGCTAAGAACCTTTTGTTTTGTTGGAACATGTGCGTGTCTTCTGAACATTTTAAAAAAGTTCAAAAAAAATTCCTGAACATTTCTGGCAATTATCCAGAACATTGTGAGTTGTTCTCACACATTTTTCACTTCACAATCTAACGGAACATTTTGAAATGTTTTCAAACAGATTCTTCAGGAACATTTTAAAACATTCAAAACTTTTTTCAAACATTTCAAGGAATTACCCAGGACATTGTGAGTTGTTCTCAAACATTTTTCACTACACTTTGAAATGTTTACAAACTTGTTCGGGAACTTTTTGATTGTTTAGGAACATTTTAAAAAGTTCTAATGGAACATTCTGAAATGTTTGCAAACAAATTCTTCATGAACATTTTAAAAAGTTCAAAACTTTTTTCTGAACATTTCTGGCAATAGTGAGTTGTTCTCATACATTTTTCAATTCACACTCTAATGGAACATTCTGAAATGTTTCCAAACAAATTCTTCAGGAACAATTTAAAACGTTCAAACTTTTTTCGAACATTTCTAGCAATTATCCAGAACAATGTGAGTTGTTCTCAAACATTTTCACTACATTTTAAAATGTTTACAAACTTGTTCGTGAACTTTTTGAATGTTTAGGAACATTTTGAAAAGTTCTAATGGAACATTCTGAAGTGTTTCCAAACCAATTCTTTAAAAACATTTTGAAAAGTTCAAAACTTTTTTCGATCATTTCTAGCTATTATCCAAAACATTGTGAGTTGTTTTCAAACATTTTTCACTTGAAGCTTTGAAATGTTCACAAACTTGTTTGGGAACTTTTTGAATGTTCAGGAGCATTTTAAAAAGTTTTGTTTAGGAACACTTTAAAAAGTTCTAAAATTTTCTTTTTCCAACATTTTTAGGAATGCTCATGAACACTCTGAAATGTTATTGAACAAATTTGGAATATTTGACGTACACATTTTTTAAAAGTTTTTTGATAAACAAGCCCAACAGAACAATCTGAAATGTTTCCAAACAAATTTTGAATTTTTAGGAACTTTTAAAAATGTTCGCAAAACCAAATCAAATCTAGAACACTTTTGAAAACATCTTAATGTTCCGGAACATTTCTGAAAACCGTCTTAATGTTCCCGAACACTCTTGAATGTTTCCCAAAACCAAATCAAATATTAATGTTTATGAATATCTCAAAATGTTCCAGAACAAATCTAAATGTTTCGGAACACTCTGAACTGTTTCCAAACAAATATGCAATGTTTAGAAAGTTTCGAACATTTTGAAATGAACATAAATCCAAAATATTTTTGGGAAACTTTTTAGTTACCAATTTCTTCAAACCAATTTGAAAATGTTTTCAAAACTTTGTCACATTGTAAAGTGTTTAACATTTGAAAAAAACTAACGCCTGATGCTTCTGCGATGGAGTTTCTAAAACTTTTTTATAAACAATTTGAATAGTTGGCTGATCATTTTTTGTGAACTTTTTGGGGTAAACATTTTTTTGGAACACTCTGAAATGTTTCCAAACAACAATTCTGGAATGTTTAGGAACATTTTTATGAAGTGCAAAACATTTCTTTGGAACATTTTGGTTATACATTTATTTGGAACACTTACAATTATTCTCAAACAAATTTGGAATTTTTGAAATTTTTTATAAACAATATGAATTTTTGGCTGATAATTTTTTGGGGGTCTTTTTGGGAAAACATTTTGTTCGGAACACTCTGAAATGTTTCAAATAATTCTGCAACATTTTGAAACATTTTTCTGGAATGTTTGCTAACATTTAAAAAGTGCAAAACACTTTTTGTGAGCATTTTGTTTACCATTTTATTGGGAACACTTTGACTGGTTCTCAAAGAAATTTCCTTTGGCTTGGTCAGAAATAAAGAAACAACAAAGAAATAAAGAAATAAACAAAGAATGGCAGGCCTCCAATTAATGTTCGCATGCAACATCGACGCCGTTCTGGAACGTAAAGAAATAAACAATTCTGGAATTAACATTTGCATCCAGTTAGTTTAATGGGCCTCCAGTTCTGCGTCCGTTCGAGCGCACCGGCTCGCGCGCGTCGCGACCACCCTCTCCGTTTCTGCGACGTATTGACTTCAAATCGCAGTGCGCGATAGATAGACGCCCCCGAGAACGAGGGTGGATCGGCTGCCACAACTCCACGTGAAGTCGCGCTGGGAATAGGCGTCCCCGTTTTTATGTAACCAATTTTCTCACGGTGTCATAACCAATTTTCTCAAGGCGCCGCAGTGGAGTGCTGGGGCAGAAATTGGCGATGGGCCTAATGAGCTGGCTAAGCCCATATTCCAGGCCCATTGAGTTTTAAACTTTCTGCAACTTTTTCCTTTACAGAAAAGGGCTCTTCTGTTCCTAAAAAAGGGCTCTTCTTGAACTTTTTTTTCTTTTCTGCAAAGTGGGAAAAGAAAGATACAGATCTACTCTAGGGAGAATGGCCTCTGCACCGATCAAAAAAAAAGAAGAAGAAAAGATAGAATGGCCTCTGCAGGATCCAAAGGCCATCCCTTGCAAAGCCGCGTCAGAACGGACCCTAGGCGCCACTGACGGAAATCTCATGGCGCTTCGATGCGCTCTCTGTCTCTGTCTGCACGTAGTTTTGACTCTTTCCGGACAAAGATGTGGCTCTAATCAGGGGACATGGCTTGTGCCGCATCAGATTATAATAAAAGCAATTGGAAACGGGCCAGCTACGACTACGAGATTACCGAGCTTGCATTGTGATGTCATGGCGCCACAGTTTGATGTCATGGTCTCATGGAGAAGGTCGTACTCCGTAGCTACTACTAGCATTGAGCTAGTCATCAAACCTAGGCTTCGAACGTGGCTCGCACGTGCTCTCCATCGCCTTTCGTGGCCGGCTGCTAGCTGTAACACCCCATGTATTAATCACCTATAATCAAAATTAATCAAAGGCTTAACTAGTTAATTAGAGATCTAATCCTTCGGGTACAAATCGAGTCACCAAAATCGACTCAAGTTCAGTCCAAAATTCTGGAGCCAGAGGAACCCGGATACTCCGGGTATGAAACCGGAAATTCTGGATTTACTCGGATACTCCGGATATTCTTCCGGATACTCCGGACTTGGAACTTTATATTTCTTGTTTTGGTCCTTTTACTGTCTCCAAACGTTATAAACTCTCTCTCACTCTCTCCCTCTCGTTTCCTCCTCCTCCTCGACTCAAGCTGAGCCGAGCTCGCTCACGTCGGCGCCCCGGCCATCTCCGGCTGCCGTTCATCGATCCCTTCCATGAGAGCCCTCCCAACCACACCTCGCACCTTCTCCACACCTCCATGAGCCTTGCCCGAGCTTTTCCCGGCCGGAATCGGCCCTCCACCGTCGACCTCCGTGGGAGCACCGTCCGAGCTCCACCCTTTTTCGTCGATCCGCTTCCTCGGTCCTCCTCCGCCCAAATCGACCGCACAAATGGGTTCGTGGTGAGTTCCTCCATCTTCCCCACCCTTTCCCCGTCCCTTTTTCCCTGCCGTGCGTCGCTCGCGTCGCCAGCCACCATGGCGTGCACAGTCGTTAGCCTTTTATCTAGGTTTGCCCGGAAACTGTGGATATAAATCCGGAATCTCCGGATTAGGGGTTCCGGAAACTCCGGATGAGCGTCCGGAAATTCCGGACATTGTGTCCGGAGAATCTGGGGTAAAACCCGGAGTCTCCGGTGGTTGTTTTATTTTTTATTTTTATTATTTCAGCGAAAACTTACAGGTTGACTAATAAATCAAGGAAAAATGGTAAAAATACAAAGTTAGTTTGGTTAGATTGGTTACGTCTGTATCTACAAGGGAAAAATGTTTGTTCTTGCAAAATGTCCTTTTTGCCCATAGTAGAGTTTAAGTGGTGTTTAGACTCATTTAATTAGTTTCAGCAAAATCTATTAGTCCAAAAATGATGAAACCGAGGTAGTGGTTTAGTTTTGGCATGTGTAGTTCACTCTGCAAGTTTCCGGCCTAGAAAACATAGTGAGGTGTTAGTGAATTCTTCATGTGTTGGTATATTTGGAAATTTAAGAATAGTTTACAATTAAGAAGAATCGGGTTAAATTAAATTAGAGAGCTAAGCCAATGTTATATGACTTAGCTAGGGTTTATTTTCGGCCGGCCGGTCTGACCGGTTTTGTAGACCGATCTGACCGGTAGTAGTAGTGCTGGCAGGCGTAGTTGTATGCAAATCGTAGTATTTATACTCGGTCGATAGTTATTTTGTGATTGTCAAATTATAATTGCATTACTTATTTCATGTGCATTTATTTGTCACGTCATATGCATTCATATAGAACCGTGGTGAGAACATCGTCTACGAATGGATCGTGAAGCCCAGGATCGGAAGGAGGATTGGGAAGGAACCCGTGAAGACCCGGCCCAATGGTCGGAAGGGCCCAAGGCCTTGATAGTATTAACACTAATTTAGTGTTACCCTCAGGCAAGCCCCGGTGCACATCCTTCTATTTTTAAATTATGACACCTATATATATATATGTTTCTATTACTTGTGCATTAGGTGTCGGAATTATCTGGAACCCTAGTTGCATGATCCCTAGGAATCCCCTGAGTTATACTAGTATGTATAGGACGATAGAAATGCTATGCTTAATAGTCTCGATAGAAGTCGAGTGACTTTTGTCACCCGTGAGATATATGACATTTAGAAGTCGAGTAATTTCCGGTTACTCACGAGAATTAGGATATATTTACATTCCAGTACATAAGTTGTTGAATTTTGATATGGAAAGTTGGAGACCCGGGCGGGGGAAAGTTAGCCCCGTATGTGTCGGTTAAGGACTGTTCGTTGTCTGGCCCTGTGATCGAGTTTGAATTGTACTAACCGCATGCCGGGAGTAGGAGGTAGTCGAAACCGGTAAGCCGAGTACTACTTTGCTTCGAAAGTACAGGAACCCGCACCCAACTCCTGGGGCGAGTCGAGTAGTCGCGGAGAATTGGGTTGCACATATTTACTTTTGGTGGTCTCACGTTGAGCTCAGCTGACCATATGTCGTTGGGCTGGTTCCTGTAGTTCGAGGCGGGGAGGGGAATGGTTGGCATGTATAGTCCGACGGGGCAAATACGTGCCGTGTTGGTTAGGTCCATCTTGCAAGGTTAAATCGAATCGATTCGCCGTCAGTCGCATCTCGGATATGAGCACCTTGATCACAGCACCGCATCGTAGTAATGTTATATGGAATTAAAGTAATGTTGGAGATATCTATCATGAATTAATACCTCATGTTGTTATGATTGCTTAGCAGGTGCAAATATTAGTTAATGATTGTTATATATAGAATTTGGGCTAAAAGTGAAAAAAATAAGGACTCACTTTTAGAAGCTTTTTATGCAAAAATAACCACCAGCCAGAAAGCTTTGCATGTCCAGATATGTGGGCTAAGTTATACCCACTGGTCGGGTAAGCCTTGCTGAATATTAGAATACTCAGGGTTTATTGTTTACCCTATTTCAGGTTTAGGAGCTAACAAGGTGACATATCGGTGGGCTCGATGTGGCGCCTTGTCTTCACGTCTCGGTAGTTATCGATTTATTTAGTTTGTTTTATTTATTCTCTAGTAAAAATGCTCTGTAAGTTATATTCTTTTCCGCTGCTACCTCTTCATTTACAAATTTTAAATTAAAAGCTGTTTTGTAAAAGTCTTAATATAATTTGCTATTTTTGTAAGATTGTATCGTGCTGGTACCTTCTGCGCTCGCCTTCGTGCGAGACTTCTGGTGTGTTTCGGTCGGCATGTGGGTTGGAAACAGCCTGTCAAGTTACACTTAATTAAGCTAATGCGCCAGATGATGGCGGTTACGCTTAATTAAGCGTTTTAACTCGGCGGGTCTGTCACACTAGCGACCAGCGTGCTGCGGCGGCGTAGCATACTAGCATGATCACACCTCCGAGTCAAAAAAAGGAAGCATGATCACACCTCTCTCTCGAATTTTAAAAAAAAACTCTCTCTCCTCATCCAAACTGGGATTAGCGCTTCTTTTTTTTAAAAAAAAAACTAAACTGGTAGTAGCTAGCGCTGCTGTTAGATTTCCGATCATACAAAAAGAAAAGAAAAAACTCCAGTTCACGCTTCTAGAAATTTCTAGGAGACTAATCCGGCAACAGTCGACGCGTCGATTTTGCATGATCGAGTGCGTGTGCGCGTACTGTGCGGATGGCTGTCCAAACTGGAGCCACCGTATTGTACAAAGTACACACGTTGTGACCGTGGTGGTCGTGGTTGCAGCTCGAAAACCTGATGATAAAAGCAAAGGGCTGCACAGAAGCAAATTATTGCAGTACTAGTACTTGTACTGTCTCCGTTTCGAAATATTAATTATTTTCGTTTTCTTAATTATATCAGATTAAGTCAAACTATCTTAAGACCCCGGGTTTCAGGTCGGGCCATGACATGTCATCGCCTCATTGCTCCGTTATCTTGTCAAATGGCGTCGCAACTAACGTCCCTACGACATGTAGCCTGCAGGATGGTGATTAAATTAGGGTTAGAGTGAGGATTAGGGAGGGTAATATAGAGCTGTAGGGTGTAGCTTGTTGAGTTGCTGTGCAAAGCTACAATAATTCACACGGTGGAGGGTGGGTTTTATTTTAGTTGAGTCACTGGGCCGGCGCTCGCCTCCGGCTAAAAAAAAAATCTGCCTCGTGCGCAATTTGAGATTTTCCCTAGGCCAAATGGCCCCGTACTCCGCCTGATGTGTAGGCAGTTTGGATTTTTTTTTGGCAAGTCTGCTCGGTTTCTCCATGATTTTTTTTCCGTCAACGGAGGGCGAGAGGATCCCCACTTGATCTGTATTAATTCAGGTGGCCCGTAACGACAGGAAGGTTTCTCCATGATGCCCTATGAGCAGATCCACCCTATTGTCTCGCTATACATTGGAAGCATAGTATGATGAGGAGAAGAAAGAAGGAAAATAAGGTGTGGATGTGCATCAGTAAGAAGAAAAGAGCATGATGTATCAAAACTCTATACCTTTGCGGTAATCATTTGTAGTACTACTAGGTTCGTGCTCGTGCGTTGCTACGGGCAAATTTTTTTTCATAAGTATTAATTTTTATAGAATACAATATTTGTAACAATATGTAGAAATAATGACGTACAAAGATGATAAGTTATATCATAGAGGTGTTTACATTAGGAGCATGTCGTTAAATTAACTGTTCAGACAAGCAAAACAGAGGTCAACCCTAATATGGTAACCTGACAATTGAAATAATGACATATCAAATGGTTGTCATGACATGTAAATGTATTCACATTCCTTGCCTTAAACGAAAGGACAACTGATCCTAGGAAGAATTGCTAAATACGAATCACGAACAACATGGGCAGTCAGGTACTTTCTTCATGCTTTGCTCCCCTGTAGGCCGCTTTCTTGTCCATGGATCCGTATAAATAACTGGTTTGGGACCTCTCTGGAGAAAGGCTAGGACTTTTGCAGCACCTAGAGCAATCTTCATTCTGTTGGGCCAAGCTAAGGGAAGCGTCCCTTCAAGATTAAACAAAGTAAGATGACAGCTTCATATAAAGGGGAAAATACAGAAACAATATCAACAATTAGGAAAGTCAACAAGATTTAGGCATAGATAGTAAAATTAACTTTATGAAAAAGCAGGCAAAGCATATTCTTTTCTTTTTCCAAAAATAAGGGGATGTCCTAAGTCTATTAACTAAGAAGATATGAATAGGCGAAATATAACGAATGGCGCAAGTAAAACCTAATTTATAACTAACCTACGCAGGCTAAACTGCACAGCTATGCAGGCAGGCTAAACTGTTTGGTTCAATTCATCCCAGCTATGCAGGCAGGCTAAACTGTTTGGTTCAATTCATCCCTTGAAGACGTAACCAAACCCACCCTCCCCAAGAATACTATCTGGCCTGAAGTTAAGGGTGGCAGATTTCAACTCTTCAAAGACAGACTGATGTAGTTGGGGGGGGGGGGGGGTTCTGTTCAATTGATGCAACAACACCATTTTCATAATTATGGTTTGTCTGAAAATGATTACCAAGCTCCCGATTGCAAGCATTCAGATATCTCGTCTCTGCTGCTATAGAGAAAAAAAAATTATAAGAGCACAGCACAGAGGGAAATGAAATTTTGCCCAACAAGTAGTAATATAACTATCATGGTCAATTGTGCAAGTTATGTGCAATGTTAGTGCTACCATGGATGAATTAAATTATCACGCTCCAAGGCAACACTGTACAAAACAGTAGAAGTATAAAACGGGAAGCAGGCAACAAACCAAGATATCTACAAAGCTCCCCTCCTGTATACTCCCATTTCCTTTACTGATTGGTGCCAAACAAGCCTAAGAGAAAGCAACAAAGAGAATCCCTCACCAAGCAGCATCGACTTCAAAATATCATAGCCAATCCAGTGGTGGCCATGCTCCGTCAATGGCTCATCACTAAGTCCAGAGCCGCATCCTGGCAATCAGAACACAAAAAGTCATCGCAAGCAAACACTTCTTCAAAATATATATGCCTTTCATTCGCAAAAGCAGCATGGTGTTTAGGAACTCCTTCGGTGTGACCATTTCTCCAATATCACATCATTTCATGATATCAACTCTATAGGTTCAAAAGCAAACAAAACACTTATATGAGCAGGCATTACAAGGGTCCATCTTTCTATCAATGTTGCGTGGCTCCCTGATCTTGATCTCATAAAAATAAACTAACACAAGCTTAACAATTAGCTAGAAAAGTAACTAAGATGGCAGGATGTCTAGAATCCCAAGCTGAATATCCTGTTTATAAACATTGATATTAAAAATGAAAACCATACTTTTCACAGTATTGTGATGAAAAATCAGTGAAATACACATTGGCAAATTGAAGAAGCGATGAGTTCTAAGTTCTAACTGGCCTAGGTGGCAACATTTATAGCTTAGGGTTGTGTCAATATTGCATACAGATCATGTCTACATAAGAAAACAAAACATACCTTAAAATTCTCAAGGCGAGACATAATTATGTTTGTTACACTTCTTGTTTAGGAGTCGTTATAGCCATCACATAAAAGCTGAAGGCTGCAGCACATGGGAACATTAGAATCAGGCAAGGGAAAAAAATACAGGTTTAATTGTTCTGTTAGGGCACAACACATGATCCCAATCCATTATCGAATCTGAATTAAGAAAAGATCTGAAAATCACTAATCAAATGAGAACTTAGAAAGCTATCCAGCAAAATCACACATATTAATTGTTCACCATGCTCCACGCTACCTGCATTCTATATCATCCTCTGGAGTATTCACAAGCAAATTGTACTAAATTAACTATGCCATGTTATATTAACTGACCTCTTCATATCAAATTGTTGTTTTCATGCAAACAATACTATTCTTGTATATATTAATTGGCTAATTTCAAGCCTTACCAAGTAATCCTATTAATGGACATGACAAATAGCCATTGGGGCCTTGGGGTCATGGACCATGCTGGGCATAAGGAAGCTCTACCAATAGCACTCCCTGGACAACACTGCTGCAGAACCAACTAAAAACTGAGAAATTTAGGATGTACTTAGGAGCATAGCATTTCTAAATTTATAACAAAATATTGAAATGAAAGAAGTGCATTGATTTGGTGTGAAAAAACAGTGCTTCAATTCAGAATATCTTCCACCAGATGATACGGACTTCAATCAACAAAATATTGACACCAGAATTTTCCAAAATCGGGGAACTGAATAAAATGTTCAGAAACCATACCTAGCATATTTTTTTTCTCGAACGCGCAGGAGAACTGCGCGTCGTTGTATTAATAGATTGAAAGATCGGTCCAAGTTACAATGCCGAATCCACGGCCTGGGTTAGTTTTTTTTGTTACAAACGCACCTAGCATATTTGGACCCCAAACAGAACAGGGTGTCATTGGTGGCATATATCTTGCAGTCAGAATACCTTAACTTTGTGCATAAGGAGTAGAAAAATTAAGAGTCACCCCACTGCAGTGCAAGAGAGAAACCTAAGAAGGATGCAGTTAAGATAAGGTTCACCAGTAGATCGATTTTTTTATATTAGAGAACACGAGAGAATAGATTGTGCAATCATTAACCGGTTGGAAACGGAGCGCTTGATGCAACGAGCGGAAGAGCTCGTGGGCAGGGACGGCGCAGGCGAATGGCGAACGTCACCTGCCGCAGGCGGTGGGGGCGCGGACGCCGGGGGCGGCGCGGACGACGCGGATGGCGACGCCGACGACGGCCGGGGGCGGAGCGGCGGCGCGGACGGAGCGGCGTCGCCGGCAACGGCCAGAGGAGGAGCGGCGGGGCGGACGGCGCGGATCGGCAACGGCCGGGGGCGGAGCGGCGCCGGGATGGAGCGCCGGCGTGCGGAGAGCTAAACGAAAATAGGATTTTACTCCCTTGTTGCACCGTGGACGGGGTATGGAAGGGGTCCGTGATTTTCGCTCATCCGCAACTAATTGGGTGCGGCGGCCATCGGGGATTCAAAAGACGCCGTTGATGCCGTGTAAGTTCAAAACGGACGACCCCTGTTTCCTCGCCGACGTACCAAACAACGAGAGACGAAGGGAGAGCGACGACTGAAAATTTTGTCACCTCAGAGCATCTCCAAAGCATCTCCAAGAGTGCCCAAAATATATTGCTAAAAATCGCTTTTGGAAATGAACTAGAAAAAAATTGCTCCAACAGTGGGCCAAAAGTGTGCCCAATCTTTCCGCGCGCCCAATATAAGCGGCATTGCGAGCCAAATTTCCGCTGGCGCATAGCGCTCCCAATCCGCTGCTCCTGTGTCGATGGTCTCATCATCGTCACGTCCGATGGTGTGTTGTGCTGTGCAGACAGGATGTACCTGCTTCAACGTCTCCGAGATCCACTGCCAACAAACTTGCCATTATCCTGTAGCTGCTGGACTATAAGTTGGGCTGCCAGGTTATAAATTCTGGGCGCACAAACATGATTTCCATTCATAAATTTCATCCTACACACACGTACTACAAACCCTCTCTGATTTTCTACTGGAGGCCAAGGCGTCGATCAACAAAGATGAGGAGAGACAGTGCTCAAAGTGGATGCGGAAGGAGATCAAATTCTCGGCCCAAGAATGTATGACATGGCAGCAATTTATCTAAACTGATTTTTGGGAACTGTTGGTGGAGGGATCATTTTCTCCTCCCAATAATTTTTGGCAAGATCCTAAAACCACTTTTTTACCACCTTATTTTTTGGGCACTCTTGGAGATGCTCTTAGCTTTTTTTTAGTAGTAGAGATAGAGATAGAGATAGCGATAGAAATATATATTGGTTAAAAGATCTTGCAAGCAATGAAATAATCGATGATCGATTGGCCCTATCTGTCCATCTTTGCACACAGGGGGTTCCTACTCCTTTTGTTACTGCTTGCAGAAAATTGGGACCTTCAAATTTAATTAATGAGCTGGAAAAATCTAAAGACTAAGATCCAACCTTGCATGAATTAGGTGTTTTTTCATTAAAAAGGAAACTGCACTTAAATTCCAGTCAAAGAGAAATCGGAGCCCTAGTTGATAGGAATATTGCTAAGATAGTGCACAGTACAAATCCAACAAAAATACCCGAAAATAAGATAGGAATATTGCTAGAGACTACTTGAACGCTGATGTCTGCCACCTGCCAAGTTCGGCCCGGCTGGAGCATGAGACAAATCTCCGAACCACGAAAATGAATCATATGCAGTTGGCGCTGACAAACAACCTTAGATCATGTTTAGTTGGTGAAAAATTGTTGGTTTTAGTATTGTAACATATTTTGTTATTACTTGACAAATAACGTCCAATTATAGACTAATTAGATTTAAAAGATTCATATCATGCTAATCAATTAGACTATATAATTAGTTATTTTTTAACTGTATTTAATACTCCATACATATGTCCGAAACATTCGATATGACACGTACCTTAGAAATTTTTTTGGAAACCTTAGAAGGGCCTCCTTGCGAGACCACCGACCCCCCTCCCATTTCTGCGTGGCTCGTGATCTGCGAGGCGGCGACTATAGTACGTGCAACTGGGGGGGGGGGGGGGGGGAGATCCGAATCACGTTGCCATTGGGTACCCAACACCCATACCCAAATCCACACCCGTCCTGTTTGGGTAGGATACGAAATTATCCATCTAACTTTGGGTACGGTAGGATATACGCAGGTAATACCCATTTTAACCATACCCGTCAGTTTATACGGCCCATCTTCGTGCACCTTCCTCGTCTGGTGGCAGCGGCGGTGGCGCCGAAGCTCACGAACGGTGAGGAGGGTCGCATACTGCCTCGGGCTCCGCTTCCACGCGCTGTGCATCAATACTTGGTTTTGCTTCCAGGCCACCTGCTTGTTCTGCCATGCCACTTTGCCACCATCTTCAACGAGGACGACGCCCTTCCCCGTGCTCAGCTCCTCCGCGAAGCGCATCCGAAGTCGCCCAGGAACAAACCCCGGCCATACGAGACTCCGATGTCCCTACGCACAGCCGGCGCCGCCGCCCTCTAGCTGCTCCACTGGATCCATGCCGAGCACCCTGCCGACATTGATGCCAAACTCGAGGTCGCGGGTCGTCTATCCGCGCAACTGCACAAGCCTCTTTCAATCAACGCACGAGCAGCTTCACTTCGTGCAGCTTCACTTCGAGCGACGAGTTAACACTAGCGTAGGGGGAGCACGAGCACCAGCTAGTTGTGTGATCAGCTGTGTTACCCGTGAGTGCTGAGTTGAGAAGATGGAGGAGGTTATCCATGGATTATTCATACCCATGAATAATTATCCACTCATTTGGATATGGGTAAATCGGGGATGGGTAATATATGGGTGTGGGTGCGGGTGACCCGTTGTTTCACCCAACGGCATCATGAGATCCGAAGCCCGGATTAGCATATTCAAATGCTTAAATAATGGAAGGGTTAGTAGCGCTTAGCTAGTTAGCTCCGTCCAGACAGCTAATCCTGATCGACGAGCCCCAGCCCCCAGCCGTGGCGCGGCGCAGCACTGGGGAATCTCGTCGGGTGTTCCCGCGAACAAAAGTCCAACCCGGCAGCACGGCGCGCTGGGCAGAAGAATAATGCGGTGGTTGACCCCGCGGGTGTGAGCGCGGTGGCGATGCCGTGGCCGGCGGATCCTCTGCGCCGCCGACGGAGCCAGCCGTTGTCAGTGCCCGATCGTGCTCCGACCAAACGGGAAGTTCCTTTCGAGGAGGAGGAGGCGGCCCTTTTCCTAGGTGCGTGACGACGCAGAGGATCTCGTCTCGTCCGACCAACCGTGACCGCTGCCGCAGCGCGCACCGCCAGCCGGCCAGCCACCGCCGCCTCCTGTCGCGCGCTGCGCTCCACAGGCGGGCCACGCGCGGCAGCTCGGCACGCCAGCGTTTCCTCTTTATAAAAGCGGACACTGTGCGCGCGGCGCAGGTCAAAGCTCCCTCCCCCCGCTCTCAAGGGCCTCCTCGAGATTCAAGAAGAAGCCGATCGAGGGAGGAAACCGGAAGGAAAGGCAGGCGAGAGATCATCAGAGGGGGGATCGAGCTAGGCGCTATGCTCCCGGCCGCCAATGTGCCGGCGCGGCAGCGCGGGCGCCGGAGCGGCGGCGCCCCCCGCCGCCTCGCCGCGGCGGTGCTCCTCCTGGCGCTGCTCGCGCTCTGCTGCCGCGGTCGCGCCGACGCCGTGGCTTCTTCTCTCGGTACCCACTGGCTGCCCCTCTCCCTGCCTCTTGCTCTCCCTTCTCCGGAGTGAGCGTTCCGGGGCGAGAGATCGCCGTCGTTTGTAAATTGTATCCAGATTCGGGCATATCATACGTACCTGATTAATTTGATCCCTGCGTCTTCTTGCAGCGGGTCGTGCACCTGCGGCGGAGGAGAAGGGAGTGGCGAGCGCGCTGGAGCAGGAGAATGCCAGAGCACAGGTCAGTGATTCTTCTGTCTCCTCTTCACCTTCTCCCCCAAATGAAGCTTCTTCAATCGTTCCAGCAGAGGCAGAGCTGATGTGCTTTTGTTTACCTTTCGAGACCGGTTGTTTTTTACTTATTTAAATTCAAACTAAAGTTCAAATGCAAGAGTAGTTGAAAACGCAGTTCGATAGATCGAACAAGGGAACACCTTCAGAGATAATAGTATACATGTCATGCTGACAAAGCGACAAGTACGTACTGATTCCACATTCTTTTAGTGTCAGCTGGTGAGCTGCCACCTTTTTTTTGTTAGAGCGAATCCAGGATTCTCACCTAACAGGGTTGCAACTCAACAAAAATAAATCCAGGATTACGGACACACAAGTCCCAAATGAACAATGAGAAATTTGTCAGTCGCTCATCCATCTGAAATATCTTATTAACACACATCAGGCGGTTAACCTAATGTTCCTCGTGTGCAGGAGGTGGAGCGCGGGCACGACGTGACCTTGTCGGCTGAGGGGGTGGCGGGGGAGGAAGACGACGGACAGGTGATGCCGGGGAGGGTGGAGCTGGAGGCGATCCTGCAGGACTACAGGACCAGCGCCAACACCAAGCACGACCCACACCCATGATCGGCGATCGCCGGCAGCTGGATCGCCGCCGCGTGGGGAGCAGTCGATCACAGCCGCATGGGTAGCTAGCTTTGTGGCAGCAGGAGCAGGACCAAGCAGCAGGATCACTAGAGTAGTGGCAGTACTTGTCGCGGGCGCCGGCGTGCGTGCGTGCTCAGCAATCACTTCGCCCTGTTTAGATCTTTACATATTTTTGCAAAAAATCCGTAAACGCATTAAAGTGAAATAAAATCTTACTAATTTGAAGTACTAAATGAAGTTTATTTATAAAACTTTTTGCATGGATGGGCTGTAAATCGCGAGACGATTCTAATGAGCCTACTTAATCCATGATTTACAACAGTGATGCTACAGTAACCATCCGCTAATTATTGATTAAACATGGATTAATTAGCATCATTAGATTCGTCTCGCGATTTACAACCCATCTATGCAAAAAGTTTTACAAATAGACTTCATTTAGTACTTCAAATGTCATCTTTACATCTTTACACAATTTTGCAAAATGAACTTAAACACCCCCTTCGTCTTCTTTTCTTTTCCCTTTTGCTCTTCTTTAATTTCGCCTCAGACCGATCGATGTCTATCTCCATGACTCCATACAAGAGCAAGCAGACTTCATTTTTGCTTTGTTGTTGTGTCGGTATACGGTGACTCATATCAGTTATCACTGTGATCCTAGCTGGTTTAACATGCGACTCAATCCTTTGATTAATTTGGTCTTGTCATCCCTCGGCGTGCTTTTATTTGTTCTAGACTTCTAGCTGCGAGTGCCAGGCGTATATTGTTTAGTTGTTTCTCCGTACCCCCTAATTGATAATTTTAAGTAGATATGATTAAGATCGATTGTTACGACACCAGTCAAATGGTTCAGTCGAGGCGAATATTTGTTCAGATATGTTCGCTTCTAAATATGCAAGGGTGGTCAAAGTTTTGATAAATAGGCTACATGCAACCTAAAGCTTGTAAGTTATTCTGTTTATCGGATGATGAAGTACTTGCCGATGCACATTTAACAAGTTATAGCCACACAGTGTTCTAAATTGTTCTATCTATTTTAAATTATAGATCATTCTAATTAGAAAAAATCCAGTTTACACACAAAAGTTTAATTTTCAACATCAACTACAAAACCAGATAACACAAATCATCCAACTGTCAAAACTGGACAAGTTTGGCCCTTAGGATGGTTTCACAGCTAGGTTTTCATGTTGTGAAAATAAAAATGATCAAATATAAAATGGTTTCACAGCAAATATATGGGTTGATTATGGACAACCTAAATTATGAGCCAAAAATGATTGTTCGACACATTGAGCAGTCTTACCAGTACATCATTAGTTATTTGAAGGCATGGCGGTCTAAACAAAGGGTGTTCGAGATGCGGTTCGGCACATACGAGACATCATATGATAACCTACCTCGTATGTTATCCCAGATTGCTGCTAGAAATCCTGGAAGTTTTTATGACACATACCTCGTACCAGCCGTGACTAGGGGACAAAGCATTCTGCAACGAGCCTTCTTTTGCCTAGGTGCCTGTGTTAGGACATTTCAGTGTTGTCTTCCGGTGATCTGCATTGATGGCACATTTCTGACTAGAAGGTATAAAGGTCAGATACTCACCGTAATCGGGGTAAATTGCAACAACCAAATAGTTCCGCTCGCATTTGTATTTATTGAGAATGAGAACTTAGACAGTTGGTATTGGTTCCTTGAACAAGTGAAGGTTCATGTTGTTGCTGCACGTCCAGATGTGTACCTTATTAGTGATAGGCATGCAGGTCTGCTACAATCAATACTGAAATTGCAACGTGGAACTACGACAACGCCTCCATTGTGGCCCGATGTCCAGAACAGGTGGTGCATTAGGCATACGGGTGCAAACTTCTATGACCACTTCAAGAACAAGGATCTTAAGAACATGTTTAAGAGGTTGTGCAACCAAAATCAACAGAGAAAATTCAATGCATTATGGCAGATACTTGATCAGTTGACTGCAGAGCAAGTGAAGGTAAGGGCATCAGGAACAAGCACGAATCAGGCTGCAGAGGCTAGGGATTCAATTGAGAAGCCATTTTCACACTGGATTCGAGGTGCACCTAAGGAGAAATGGTCATTCCTTTATGATACCAACGGAATACGGTATGGTATTCAGACAACGAACCATGCAAAGTGTTTCAATATAGTTATGCGTTCTTGTCGTGCCTTTTCTCTTGTGGGAATTGTTGAGTTCATCATGTATGGGTGCATGAAGTATTTCAGAGAGCGTTACATGGCTGCAAGCATAAACATCCGCAACCCCCAAATTCAGTTTTGCACAAGAGTGACACAATATATGCAACAGAAGATTGAAAAAGACAAATTGCACCGTGTCATATCGACAGGTACAATAGAGCATAGATTTGAGGTTCTATGCAAGGATAGAACTGGTCGTGGTATCCGTAGAGATAGGGTGGTACAGGAGAGTTTGATTACAGTAGATGGCAAAGCCTTCTACTCCTGCATGAAGCCTAAGTTATTGCATTTGCCATGCTCGCATCTCATTGCGGCATGTGCAGAGTCTGGGTTGCAGCCAGGAGTATTTGTTTCACCTTACTTTAGCAAGGAACCAGCTGTATCCATCTAGGGACATGAGGTATACGGGATTGGAATAGTGGGACCTTTCATTCAGGATAATGAGGATAAGATGTTTATTCCTGATCCAGCCACTAAGAAAGGCAAAGGCCGCCGTCAGACACGTCGTATTCGGAATGGTATGGACGAGTCCGAAGCAAGCAAGGCACAAAAGCGTTGCAGCCAATGTAGAGCATTAGATCACAACTACAAGAAGTGTCCTCAGAATGCACTTCACGATGTTGCTGACGTCGGTCCTTCCGGAAATCCCAGAGATGGAGCACCTCCTACGTTCAGACGACCATCGGCGAGAATTGCTCGTGGAAGTCCCTCGGTGTCATGATCCACCAGTGTGCAATTTGTACCTATATACTGATCGTGCGTGGAGTTTGTATCGAACATATCTGTAATATGTAGTAATCATGCGTCCAGTTTGTATGGAACATATCTATAATGTATAAATATCGTGCGTCCAATTTGTATCGAACCTATCTGTAATATGTAGTAATCGTGCGTCCAGTTTGTATCGAACCTATCTGTAATGTATAAATATCGTGCGTCTAGTTTGAATGGAACATATATGTACCTATGTGTTCTCATATATTTTTGAATGTAGGTATGGAGATAGACTCCTTGCTAGACCTAGTTATCGACTCGAGCCACAGGTCATTCTTTGCAGCAGTTGAGCATGGAGCCCTAGAGGTGCTACGTCCTCGTCCACCTGGGGAGGCGATCTCTATACACCACGATTGGGTTGACAGGTATGTAATGAAATATTATTGTTTATCACTTATGTATTCGACGGTATTCCTTTATTTTGATAATTTTGTTTATTGCAGGTTACGTGAGTCCGGTCTACTGACTCTGGGCCGTCTTGTCGAGGGTGGACCTGTTCAGCTCGACCGATCCCTCCTGACGACGCTCGTTGACAGATGGAGGCCGGAGACACACACGTTCCACCTCCCGTGCGGGGAGATGACTCCTACGCTGCAGGACGGGGCCTACCTCCTCGGCTTCCCTATTATCGGGGAGGCTGTAGGTCTGCGTGTGGCGACGGCCTCGTGGAAGGATGACCTGGATGCCCGTTTTGCCCTGGTTGACCGCGTGGAAGAAGCAGGTCCGATCAACCCGCACCCGCGAGCAGCAGGTCCTTCGAAGATCTGGTTCCTACAGTTTACAGTACGTATTCATTGCATATTTAAGTTTAATTGTTACAATTCATATGTTGCATTGTCAGTTGAAACCATTAATCTTAATTGTTTATGCAGCCTACCCTGTTGGTTGCGGATGCCGACGAGTACAGTGTGACCAGATCGCTGTATGCGTACCTACTTTAGTTGTTTGGTTACATCATGTTCAACAACACTCATGGCAACTCGGTTGATAGGATTCACCTTCCGTATGCACAGGAGATTGCGGATTGGGACGAGGACGTACCGCCCTATAGCTAGAGTGAGGCGGTACTTGCAGCCACTTATCGTGGACTATGCGACGGCTGCATGAAGACATATGGGAACGCTATCCTGGCGGGGTGCCCACTACTGCTGCAACTTTGGTTGTACGAGAGGCTAGCCGTTGGTCGGCCCATCGTCAACCACGAGCCTTACCACGAGGCCATGTACGGCGACGAGGAGGACGACAGACCCATTATGGGAACTCTCTGGATTTGGCGTTAGGTACGTTCGCAACAAATCTAATTTTGTTATTCATTGTTACATGATGCATTAGCGCACTTTTAATTTTACTTATTTAGACTGCAGAGGTCCTGGACGCATGCGCAGGTTAGACGCGCATATCCTGAGTTTGTTTTGGAGCTCGACATGCTGACGCCCGAGGACGTTGTCTAGGAGCCTTACAGCCCAGAGGCTGTGGCTACCCGTGCACCAGTAAGCCTGTCTTCGCATTGCTCCGCGAATGCGAGCTTGTGGTTTACTACAGCCGTCCTGGTTTACAACATCGCGGTTGAGGCATATTGCCCCTGGAGAGTCAGGAGACAGTTTGGGCAGCGCCAGGAGTTTCCGGTGCCCACCGCGTTGGAGCGTGTCAGTCGCCAGGACCACAGGTAATTATGAATGAACTTGGCTCATACATTCGTGTCGAATCTAACAATTCTTCGTGGTCCACTTTTGTAGGTTGTCAAGAAGTGGCTTGCCGTGCTCTGATAATTGGCTCACCAAGATGCAGCTGTGGGTGGACCAATGAGAACAGGCAGATGAGCACTTGGTCCATTGAAAGGCCCTTGTTTGGTCTTGATAATTGAGTGACAAGTTAGGTGGACTAATAAGTGTTTATGTCGAGATACACAGGAGATTAATCCACACAAAGACACTAGTATGAGCGACATGTGCTATGGAGGAGAAATGGCTAAGGGTTAATGTTATGCTCATATAGTGTGGTGGAGGAACTCATTGCATATGAGACATGACATGGAGTTATGTGACCAAAGTGGAGAAGATCAAGACAAGATTTGGCTTGATGGACCAGTTGCAATGGAGAAGGGCAAGTCAAGGCTTTGAAGCGAAGGACCGCAAGGCGGTGAAGCTTGGGCAAGATTTGGAGCCGATGGACCGAGGCAACGGTGAAGAGCGAGCAAGGTCAAGATCGATGGACCAAAGAGGTCATGTGATGATATGGAGTGGATCATATAATTCAAGGAAGATCAAGCCAAGTGTTGACTCATGATGATGATCAAAATGCTTGATGAAGTTTGGTGCTTGTGTGGCATCAATATTTGGGAAGATGAAATGAAATGTGCAAGGTAAAGGTATGACTTGTAGGGCATTTCATTTCACCGGTTAAAAGTTGTGTAGAGAAGTGCATGACCGGATTTAGGATAGATGGCCGTACTATCAAGAGGGGCAAACTTGTTTGCATATCGGTCATCTAGTGCCACTTGAGCGATCTAACATTGCGATGTTTGTGAAATGCTAACACACATGCACATGGTGTTGTTCAGGTGGTGTTGTTGGCACATTTGCAAAGGAGAAAGAGTTGGAGTTGATGTTTATCAACTTGGGGAAACAAGAAAGCCTTTTCGGTGTTCTTCGGAGATTAGGTTGGCTCTTGGAGTGAAATACTGCTTTGATCCATTGTGTTTTGGATTAAATATTCAGTTGGGTTGTGTAGCCTTCTGAATAAGCTTTTCATAGAGTCCAATATCACCAAATTTGGACATCGGAGCTAAGAGTTATGGTCATTTTACCGAGGTACATTTCTGCTGGAAATAGACCTGCGGACGGTCCGCTCCTGTGGGGCGGACGGTCCGCCGTTATATCGGATGAGCTCGAACAGAACTGTTTTTGTCTCTGTTGGTGGTCCAAATTGAACTGCGGACCGTCCGGTCCATGGGGGCGGACGGTCCGCCTTTAAAAGCTGAAACGGGCACAGTAACTTGGTAGTTCTGTCTTGGGTGTCCAAATTGTATTGCGGACGGTCCGGCCCTTGGGGGCGGACGGTCCGCCTCCTACTGAAAATTTCTGGGACAGAAACACTGCGGTTTCTGTGTGTGCTCACTTTTTGAACGGCGGACGGTCCGCCCCTGGTGTGCGGACAGTCCGCCGGTCACTTCCAGATTTAGTCAGAGATGTTTGCAAATCGGTTGGTTCGAAGTTTTGAACAGCGGACGGTCCGCCCGGGGCTCTAACAGTCGACTCTGACACATAATCATTGTAGTTCTAACCGTTGGTTTCGAATGGTGGCAAGAGCCTCCGTTGAAGCCCGCAAGAAGATTGCGCGGTACTCCGGAGAAGAGATTGTGAGGGGTATTGTGCTCACCCCGCGGGAGCTGCGAAGAGCAACTCTAGTTGAGAGAGACGTGAAGAGCAACAAGTGGTTCGGCCGGATCATGTGCTAGAGCTCGGTGTGAGCACTCCACGTGGGAGAGTGTGACTTGAGAGTCACCACTAGCAAGAGGATCGGCGGCAACCTTGGAGCTTGTCTCAACGGGGATTAGTTTGGTGGCAACCAAGTGAACCTCGGGATAAAAATCACCGTGTCAATTTTGTCTACTCTTCTCGGTGGTTTGCATTCTCCAAATCACAAGCCTTGTATTTACATTCATCTATATCTTGTGCTTGTGTAGTTGCTCTCTAGTGTAACTAGTTAGCTTGTGTAGCTTAATTAGTTGCTCTTGTTTAGATTGTGTAGCTAAGCAAGTTGAGCTCTTAGATTTGGATTGTTTATCTTTGTCCTTGAGTATCTAGTGAGTTTAGGTTTGGCTTTGTGCTTTTGCTCATTAGAATTGTGTAGGAGCTCCCCCGGTTTGTGAAGTACTAGTGCTTAGACTTGTGTGGCCTGGCATTATAATTGTTAGGAGAGCTCTTACTAGCTTGGCACTCCATTTGCTTTATGTAGGATCTTTTTGGAGGTGCCTTAGAATCATAGTTAGAGGGGTGAAGTCTTGGCTAAGCGAATAGTTCTAATTCCGCATAAGTTTCGGTTAGCCGACGCAATTAGTTTTATAAAGGACTATTCACACCCCTCTAGTCCGCCATTTCGACCCTACATCCATCCAACAGGACCACACACAGACAACTCCTTTAGGGCTTACCTCACCTAGTACTTACCCTGGACTCGGGCTCGTCTGGTTTATGTTGACACTCACCCGCCGCCACACTAGGCGAGGCCTCAAGATGGCTATGCCTGGCACCACGTGGAGGCACTAGCTGACGCAGTGAGTCTCTTGATCATATTTGCACATATATATATATATATATATATATATATATATTAATATTCATAAGATAATTCATGTGTTTCTAACTGTTCCTTTACTGAATGGATGCAGTTTCGCCTTTGCAACATGATGGAGACGGACTGCTCGACTTACCTGATTAGGGTACGTGCCGGATCCCCAATGACCCAGTTTGAGCAAACAGAGGCATGGTCGAGGCAGCGTGACCAGTTGCGTTCAGTACTGCACAACTTGGGAAGCCGTGTGCAGTACGAAGACAGCCACGGGTCGTCCCAGGCCTCGTCGTCGTTCCCGTGTCCGGCGACCGTGCACGGGCCGACGTCTCAGTACTACACAACTGCAGGTAACGTAGATATCTCTTTAAAATTAGATCAAGTGTTGCTACATATTTACTAATATCACCAACAGGATACGATCCAGCTAATGCGTTCGCCCATACTGGAATATTTAGAGGGGCACCACTAGTTGGTGGACCGTATCCAGGGATGGTACCGGGGCCACAGATACCGGCCTACACATGTTAGTTTATGTTTCGTATTTCGGTTTTTACATGTCATGACGAAAGACACGAGCGTACACTAACATCTGCATTTTATGCGTAGGATTCTACCTCGATGCGGGCGCCGGACCTTCTTCCTCCTTTCGACCTGGTACAAAACACTCAATCAATACACTCACTAATTTACCACGCAATATTTGTTGGTTTACGTTTATATGTTACGCAGGGTTTGTTTCGAGTACGTTCGTTCCAGATAATGAGGGCGTCACCTTAGACGAACTCGACAGCTTGACTCCAGACTCACCTGGCGCGCACGGTGACCCCGATGTCTTGGGGTATTCACAGTTAGGAGGAGCACAACTTGTGATCTCTCAGCAGCAGACACCGCAGCCCCTTTTGCGTCCTGAGCGACAGGTGAGGTCTCCGGATCGTCACACCTACTCCGAGGGCCATGTCCGTGCCCAGCAGAGGGCTAAGAGGGTCCGACGCCCTAAGAGTGGTTAGATATATCCGATGTTTGTATATCTGATATTTATTTGTAATGAGATAGTTGTGGACCACTTATTTGTACACTTCAACGTTCGCCTCTGATCACTCTCGTATTTTCCATTACATATGATAGATGGTATGTTTATGCTTCGATGCTCCATTAGGACTAACTACAATTCAAACTCGATATTATGTACATGTCCAGTGAATGCAAGTTAGGTACGAGACATACATACAAGCATAATACAACATTAACAATACTAAATGCGAATACATCTTGAACCGATGAAAATCATATATTATATATTATGACATGAAATCATCTAGGTCGTCATCCCAGTTGACAGATGGTGGTGCTGCAGGTGGTGTAGTATGACTCGACGAACTTCTTGCCTTTCCCTTTCTCTCTTTTCTGGATCTACGTTCATGTACAGGGGGAGGAACATCATGTGTTGGAGGCCATGGTTTGGGGGGCATAAAGTCATCTATATCGTCATCCCAGTTAACACAAGTTGGTGCTTGAGGTGCTGCAGCATGACTTGACGAAGCTCTTCCCTTTCTCTTTCTCTCTTTTCTGGATCTAGGTTCATGTACAGGGGAAGGAACATCATGTGTTGGAGGCCATTGTTTGGGGGGCATGTCGTCATCCAAGTTAACACAACTTGGTGCTTGAGGTGCTGCAACATGACTTGACAAATCTCCGGTCATCTGTTTTTGTGGAGGCCAAATACTATCACCCGAAGATCTTCTCCACCTCCTTCGCATAAGTCCACTGAAGATACATACCAATTTACGGAAATTTGGTATCGATTTGTTCATCAACTCCGTGTCCTCGGGGTAATCCTAGCATATAATTAAACAACAATGTTACTGTTTCATACATATGGATTCCAAATGATGGACGGGATTAGAACTGAATGAGAGTTACCTTAATGTACATATCATACACCTCTGACCGCATCCATATCTTACCAGAGCTTTGTAAGAATCCAATGATATTAGGATGATTCGCTAGTTCACATACTCTCATGTATATCTTCCGACGTTCTAGCAAGTGTCTCTTTACATCTTGCGTTGTAATACTTCGAAATAATGTGAAATCTTTAAACTCTACTATTTTGGACAACACCATCTCTATCGTACCATCCGCTAACGGATCCAACTTCTTACTGATAACAAGATGGGTCATGATATCAAATATTATATTAGATTTTTCTTCGGTACATGAAAATCCTCCACAATTGGAGGCAGTCATTGCCTTATGTTGCAATATCAATAAGGTATTGTCATAATTCTATTCTAATTCATAATTAAATTAAAAACAAGTCTGTAATAGTACTGAAATTGTAATACTAAACGAGTGTTCTAAAGCACCAAATCTAATTCAGCTAATCCGCTAATTAAATTAAATTGTTATACAATATCAATGGATTCATACGGAAGCTACCGGTAGATCACAAGTGCGCAATTCGGCAGAGCTTCGCCGCTTTTCTTCTCCTCACTCCTCTTTTTTTTTTGAATTTTTGGTGTAATTTTTGGGCTCAAATGAGATGGGAATGGAGGCCAGGGCTTATATAGAGTGGGAGACCCCCTGGCCCCTGTCGCCCGGGGGGCGACAGTCCCCCCTCCCTCCACACACCCCCGCCCATGGACCTCTTTGCAAATTCAAAAAAAAATTACATTAATGTCCTGTCGCCCTGGGGCGGGCGACCGGGGGGCATTTTCAAAATTTTTCAAAACGGACATATATTTTTGAAATTTTTATTTTTTTTAAATATAAAAAAGAAAAAGACGCCTTTCCTAATTGTTCTACCTCCTCTTCCCCGTGGGCCGCCGGCCCATTCGGACCTCGGAATGCGACGAATCGGACGGCTGCAGCCGGCGCGCGGCCGGAGCGGTGGCCCGATCCTGGCCGCTGGAATTCTGCGGGCGCGAGGGTTTTTGTCGCTGCGGTCGCAGGGTTTTCCTTTGGCTGCTGCGGACCGGTGACAGGCGGACAGGCGGACGCATCCTCTTCCCCTCCCGCGAGCTCGAGGCGGATCGCTCCGATCGATCCGTGCCGCGGGCGCCATGGCCGCCGCGGGGGACGCCGCGCGGTGCCCCGAGATCCCCCGGCGGTGCCACCACTGCGCCGGGCCGCTCTCCAAGGACATGGTACGGCGACTCCCCCGGATCGTTCGTCTCCCCTCCCGTCCATATGATCCTGCTGCCAGCCGGCAGGGTCGCGGTGGCTCTGCTGCGTCCATGTTTTTGTTACGCCTAGCCTGTTGTTACTGCTACTAGTGGTTGCTGATTCTCCGCCTCCGAATTCGGGCGGTTGACCACCTATTTTGGCCCGACTCAGTTCCCGTTCTGCAAGTCGTTGGTACTTAGATGAGCCTCTATGGTCGTGAAAGTAGTTAGTTTGCAGAAATTGAAACCGGCAGCACGGCCGGGGATTATTGTCGGGATTGGAGGAAGAATAATAGGCTAATTCCATGTTTTTTATAAGCTTGACCTGCATTTTTCACTGCAGCTAGTGGCTGGTTCTCCACGTATTACCTTACCTGTATTGCAGGGGCGAAGCTAGAGCTGAACCGAGGGGAGTGCAGTGTATACAAATGTAGTTTATGTTGGCCGAGTACATAGAGTCGGATGCAAGTCCAAAAACAATAATTTTTGCAATTTTTTTGGTAAGAAACTAGAAGAGATAACTATAGAACTTTTGGTGTCTGAGGTAATTCTAATAAAAGATCGAGCTTTTGGTCAAAAGAAAAGAGATAACTATAGAACTTCCGAAAAGCAAACATCAGTTAAGGTTTTATTTCCTCTGTATGGCCAGTGACAAGGTTGTTTGTCATGAAGCAAGTAGAAACATCGATTGGAGAGCAAGAGGAGCAAATAGAGAGGTAAAGAAGGTGAGTGGCGAGTAGGAGGAGCAAACAGTGACAAACAAGGTGTGGAATGATTGATCACTATAGATACTCTAACAACGTTTATGGAGTATCATTATAGGGTTTATGGTGTGGATCGATTCCATAAAGAGTCACAACATTCAGGACACTCTAACAGCTAGACAAATAAACACTTTGCCGTTAGCTGCTTTTAATCGTGTCTTGTGGGTGCATGGTAATGGATGAGGGGGGTGCATACAAGGTGAAAGATTGATGGTTAGCACTTAAATTAGTTTTTGGCCTGGGTGCAGCCGCACCCACAGACCTGCACTTGGCTTCGCCCCAGCTGTATTGTCCTTTTCTTTAATATACTTACCTCGATTTGGGCTTGTCTTGGTTCGTGCTGCGAGTTTTGGTGCTCAGATACGCCTATGTTCTCGAGAGTAGTCATTTTGTGCACATTGACATTGGATGCCCAGCAGGGAGCTTTGCTTTTGGAGTTCATGGAAGAATTCTTGGCTAATTTTCTAAAGTAATTAACACAACTGGACTAATGCTCGATTTTGCTATTGCTTTAAGGAAACAAGCAGCTGGACGGTGTCTCCAATGGTTCGAGATAGCTTCTCCATGGTGTGTTCTCTTTTCTACTGTGACTGATGTTCTGTAAGATCTTAGTACTTCGCTGTGGCAGTTTAGTATTTACACATGTTTACCTCCATCTTGTGGCAGATTGGTTCCGCTGTTGGGGGTATAGCAGCAGCATTTTATGGCTTCAACCACAGTATGTTCTCTTCTGTAATCGATCTGAGTTGCTTTTACACTAGTTGATGTGTGGGTGTGGCAGTTTTACCATTTATTTGCTCCACCTTGTGACTATAAGGGGCTGTAGTTTAGTTATTTTGGTATCTGCTATCCACAGCTTATCTTGCATATGTGATTGTGACTTCTGAGTTGTGTTACTTGTCGATACCTGCCTGCCTTACTGTGCTGAACCTCATTAGCATTCAATCCACCGGAAACTTTGCATGGTTATATTATTCTGTTGGACCAGAAAAAAAGCTTTATTTATATTGTCCTCCCAGTTTGGGATTGTCTTTGCATCTGAAAATAATACTTTGCACATGGCAATTGGGATTGTCTTTTCATCTGAAAATAATACTTTGCACATGGCAAAATATTTGTTCATCCAGATCTCACCTGGTACATATGGAAGATCCTCCACCTCATTAGTTCATGTTATTTTCTCATCTTTATTTATATCATGTGGATGTTTTTTGCTGGGTATATTGTAAGTCTTGGTCAACTGGTGCTGCTGTACAAATGATAATTATTTTGAAATTCTAATGCAGCTATGCCTGTTGTTCGACGTTACATAAAGGGGCCAATGTGGATGCATTTTCTTGTTGGTGTAAGTTATCATATTACTTTTATAATTCATACATCCATACTTTTCTTATGGACCTGTTTTGCATGAACATTTGGAGTTAGGAATTTTTTTATTAACTTCATGACCATTGCCAATACAGCCTTCAAGGTATGACATCAGAACCTGAAAGGGGAAGATGTGTCATTTTCTATATGTACCAATAGTCAAGACCTAATTAATTCTATGCTGTTGTAAACACAGCATTCACGACTTGTCTATGGTCATAGCTGAATATCTAATCAGACTTTGTTCTATTTAACAATTCTATCAAATCAGATATTCTCAGGAATGTGCACCTGGTTGAGATTTCTTAGTGTATATCCATAACTGCACCTGAGAGAAGTTAGAACCAAAAAAATGTTGGGCACTGTCTTTTTGTTCTAGAACAATAAAAAATGGATCACGTGGTGATCTGGTTCAAAGAAGTACTTACTCTGATCCTCTTTTTCCTTCCTCATGCAGGCACCCCCAGTTATTGTTTTCTCTTCTGCATGTGCTGGATTAGCAGGTTGGGCGTTTAATATCTTCTAGATGTACTTATCTTTGTCTGGTTAGATATTTTATGTGCATATTCTGTTGTCAATAATGTTAGCGTTTTTATTATCATAGTAATGCTGGATGTAACTACATTCGATTTATAGAGATTTTATGTTCTGGATAAGTTTTGTTTGTTGGCTATGTCAGACGGTTCATATTATTCACTGATTGATAAAATGCACATGTTCCTTTAGTAATTGTGAAAGTATATCCTGTTAAGTATCTACCATGCAATTTCATTCATATTTTGCTTTTGAAACCTCCAGTTCTCGTGTGATTAAACCCTTGTAAGGCAATTTATGTGCACATCATCTTGCCCATTGAATTATATGAATCATCAACACATAACTGGCATATAGTTGTGCAGACTAGCAGCTCCTCATCCCTCGGTGCCTCCCACCATGCTCGCATCCGGCGGGCAATGGCAACGCCACCCTGCAATCACAGCAAGGATTCACTGTCACTCGATCGATTGGCCACATATCTGTTGTGTGCTCACCGGTTGCTGAGGTTAATTATGTTGAATGTTTTTCTATATAGGCTGCCATTGGGCACATGCATCGCCAGGAGCAGCAACGCCCGGGCCAAGAAGCCAGTGCCTCAGAAGCCTCTGAGGCTCTCACTGGCAAAACCCTAGAAGAAAGTCATCTCGGTTGTGAATCTGGAGACGCCTATGATAGCGTCAGAGAGTCCAGGGACGGTTGTGGCTGCGCAGTAAAGAAGGGTGACTTCGCAATCACAACCGTTCCTGGGCTTTTTGGCGCTCTCATAAGCGTCTTCAGATTGGCGCCGGGGGCAACTTTCTTCTTGGGTTTTGCCAGTAAGCGCTTCGGAGGCTTCTGCACCACTGCACTGGCTGTGGCTTCTTGGCCCAGGGCGTTGCTGCTCCTAGCTATGGTGTGCGCCCAGGTGGCCTATTATAGAAAAACATCCAACATAATTAACCTCAGCAACAGGTGATCACACAACAAATCTGGGATCAATCGATCGAGTGCCTTTTACGAAGGGGGTGGGGTCAGAAACCAAATCCATGCACGGCAGATGCGAGCGTGGTGGGAGGCACCGAGTGAGGAGGAGTTGATATTTGGCCATCAGCTGTCACGGCACAATCAGAAATTGTACACTTTTCAATTTAATGCTTCTCATGGTTGATGTAGAGCATTTATTAGCTGTATATGTATAATGTTGGAGTAAAGATGCGTAGTAAGCAAGTATGGCTCTCAACCCTGCATTTTTTTTTGCTTCTGCTTGATATGACTATTCCATGGAATCAGTTAGACAACACATTCACTGCATGACACTTGTCACTGTTTCTATCTTGATCTGTAGGTGGTACAATACCAGCAGCTGCACAGCTGGTTTCATCATCCTATCATGCTGCCATGTCATCACCCTCCTCTGCCTGCTCTTCTCCACATACAGCCATGGCATCACAGTCCTTTGCCCGCCCTGCCTCTCATGATGACATGCACAAGGCAAGAAGCTCCTCGCCATTGTAACTTGCCTGCCTTGAGAAACTATCATCTTGATTATGCAAGACGAGGGGAACCCTCTATACCATGAATGTGTTTACCACTTCTCGCCGGTTCAATGAGGGACCTTTTTGTAAATGGTATTTTTGCTCCAGGATACTATGTATGCCCTGTTCATAAATTTTGGTATTTATCTTTATCTCGATGTATAGCTTATGGCCTCGGGCCAAGATTTGTGGTCCAATAATTCTCGAACTGTCGTGACCAGCTTATGCTCACCTGAGGTTGTTTTCATATATTCCAACACTCGAACATATTCATTTGCTCAATTCTAGTTTGGCTTGATTCAATTTTGACAAGTCAGAATTCTAGTTTGTTCATGATGACGTTGCCTTGAAGACATGTTTGAAGTTCAGCCGTTTTGAATTGCGGCCCTACTTGTATTTAAAGGTATTCAATTGAATACCTATTATTTTTTATTAAAAAAATATTGTATATATAGTGTGTCTAGGTATATGAATCAAAATTATGATAATTACATGACACAACGGGATTCCACACTCCTAATTTCTCTTTGAGGCCAAAAAATTATAGCCCACGTCCCATCCCTCCTTATTCGACGGCCCACAGTACTGGCCCTGTTTGGTTTGTGCTGTGCTAGTATTTGTATTAACTTTGATCGTTAATTAGAGGTATTAAATTAAGTCAGTTTTCAAAACTAATTTCAGAACCTCTGCGCTAGGAACCCTGAAGAATTTAATGAGACCTTCGACCGCGTGATTAGAGGATGTTTACTGTAGGATCATTGTAGCCAATCATTAATTAATTACTGTCATTAGATTCGTCACGAAAAGTTACACACATTTCTAAAAAGGTTTTACGGATAGATTTTATTTAGTACTCCATACATACGAGATTCTTTTTTCGGGAATCATGTGCTAGATCAACCAAACAAGGACAGTGAGCCAGCTCGGCTGACATGCCGTGCGCCCTTGACAGCATGCTAGGTGTACCATGTGTGAATATCCATTTTGCTGTTAAAAATAAAAGATTACTAGCAGCAGCTGGGCGTCGAGTAAATATGTGATGCGTGATTTATCAATAGCAACAACCAGTAGCGTCATTATCCTGCCAGCAGTAGCTAAAATAGAAATGTCTAAATATGCTTTTTTTTAGGCTTTCTTTCCATCCATTTGTTAAATTAAATCCGTCTCTTATAGATGCGTCTCTTAACCTATCATCAATGCTGATATTTTTTTTATAATTCATCGATGTCGATATTGTGTAGTCGCTGTGTGTGATCCCAAAAGGTTCAGAACATCTCAGACAACCTCTCAAGTCTCAACCGCACTACTCAGATCAACCTCGGCTCGGGATGCTCCGGCTGGAGGTGGCCGGCTCGTTCGAGCTCGGCTCATTGACAGCCCTCCCGCCCAGGGCTCGGATCTCCTCCCTCCCGCCTAGGGCTCGGATCTCCTCCCTCTGTTTCCTGTTTCTGGTGTGTTTAGTTCATTTTGCAAAAATGTGTAAAAATGTAAACAGGGCATTTGAAGTATTAAATGAAGTCTATTTGTAAAACTTTTTACATAGATGAGTTGTAAATCGCGAGACGAATCTAATGATGCTAATTAATCCATGTTTAATCAACAATTAGCGGATGGTTACTGTAGCATCACTACTGCAAATCATAGATTAAGTAGGCTCATTAGATTCGTCTCGCGATTTACAGCCTATCTATGCAAAAAATTTTGTAAATAGACTTCATTTAGTACTTCAAATTAGCAAGATTCCTTTTCACTTTAATGCGTTTACGACTTTTTTGCGTTTACATGTAAAAAACTAAACAAGGCTTTAAACCTTTCTCTTCAGAGTTAAACAAAAAAAAAAAACCTTTCTCTTCTCTCGGACTCGCTCCTCGCTTGCGCTTCCTTCCCTGGCGGCGGCGACGACTGGGCGAGCGGCGGCGCCATTTGTCGCGTATTCGCCCAGCCCTTTTGCCTGCGAGGAGCATCCACCAGGTATGCCCGCCCCTTCTCTTCCCTTCTGCTGCGCGAGACGGAGCACCCCAAACCCTAACGAAACTATATTTGTATTAGGATCTGATGAATCCAGTTACAATATATTACCTACTAACTTCGATTTCGTTTGCAAAAATTATCGGGTCTTCCCCTATTTTGTATTTGTATCCGGATCTGAATCCAGTTACATGTATTTGTATTCGGATCTGAATCTAGTTACATGAGTACACCCGTGTCCTATGCTGGGTTCGCCGCTGCGTTTGCAAGATCTTTTCCTTCCCTGTGATTCACTGCAAATTTTTTTTGCGAGATCCGATTCACTGCAACATTCAGGAGCTCATGGATTCTTGTCCAATGTAACTTTATATCAATTTCCTGTTTTTGCTGCGAGTTTTATGTTTATCTACAACGCTGATAGAGCTTTATTTTTCTTTTGATGGAACTCGCGAAGTTCTTCATGCTATTCTCACGAGTAAATGACTAGTTAAGTCTCGTACATGCAATATTGGAAGCAAACCACTTGAATGAATTGTTTGTCGGCCTATGCCTTTATTTAATCAATCGATGTTGGTACTGTAATGTAGATTTTGGTTAATTAAACACGCTTAGTTCTTGGCGTTTTCTCACGACTGTACTTAAGTTTGGTTCCTCCAGGAGTCCAGGAGACTCTTCTCTTCATTTAGTACATACTGTAGTTGATATATTGCTCTTTTGGCTACTATATGATATGTATCTTGTCTCAGCAAGGCTAATAATTCATTCTGTACTATTAGGGTTGTCAATTTCGAAGCTTTTCACATGGATTCAGCACCGCAAGACTTCCAACCCAGGACATTCTCCATCAAGCTGTGGCCACCAAGTGAAAGCACGCGCCTCAAGCTTGTAGAGAGGATGACCAAGAACCTGTCCACTGAGTCCATATTTTCTCGCAAGTATGGACTTTTGGGCAAGGAAGAGGCTCATGAGAATGCTAAAAGGATTGAACAACTGTGCTTTGCATCTGCAGATGAGCACTTCAAGAGAGAACCTGATGGTGATGGGAGTTCTGCTGTCCAGATGTATGCTAAAGACACTAGCAAGATGATGTTGGAAGTTCTTAAGAAAGGCCCAAGGATTACTGCAGAATCAGAAGCACCAGTATCTGATACACCTCTTGGTGGTGATACTGTATTAGATATATCTGGTGGCAAGCGTGCCTTTATCGAGGCAGATGAAGCAAAGGAACTGCTGAGTCCACTTACCAAACCTGGAAACTCATATAAAAGGATTTGCTTTAGCAATAGGAGCTTTGGTACTGATGCTGCTAATGTTGCTGGACCTATCCTTGAGTCAGTTAAGAATCAGCTTACAGAGGTAGATATATCCGATTTTGTCGCAGGAAGGTCAGAGGATGAAGCACTTGATGTGATGCGCATATTCTCCAAAGCACTAGAGGGCGCTGTACTGAGATATCTAAACATATCCGACAATGCACTAGGTGAGAAGGGTGTCAGGGCATTCAGTGAGCTCCTGAAGTCACAGGAAAATTTGGAGGAACTCTATGTCATGAACGATGGCATATCAGAAGACGCTGCAAAAGCTCTTTCTGAGCTTATTCCTTCAACTGAGAAGCTCAAGGTTCTCCACTTCCACAACAACATGACTGGAGATGAAGGTGCTGTGTATGTCGCTGAAATGGTTAAGCGGTCTCCAAATCTGGAGAGTTTCAGGTGCTCAGCAACAAGGATAGGATCTGATGGTAGTGTCGCATTGTCCGAGGCATTGGGGACATGTACACATCTGAAGAAACTGGATCTTAGGGATAACTTGTTCGGTGTTGATGCAGGGATTGCTCTCAGCAAAACCCTTCCAAAGCTTCCTGATCTTGTTGAGCTTTACCTGAGTGACCTAAATCTTGAGAATAAGGGTACAGTAGCAATTGTCAATGCCCTCAAACAGTCAGCGCCACAGTTGGAAGTCCTTGAAATGGCTGGAAATGAAATAAATGCTGAAGCAGCCCCAGATATAGCAGAATGCCTAACGACCATGCAGTCACTCAAGAAGCTGACCTTGGCTGAGAATGAACTCAAGGATGCCGGTGCTGTGATTATTGCAAAATCTTTGGAAGATGGCCATGCAGATCTCAAGGAACTTGATGTAAGCACAAACATGTTTCAGAGGGCTGGAGCACGCTGCTTTGCACGGGCAGTTGCAAATAAACCTGGTTTTGTGCAACTGAACATCAATGGTAATTTCATCTCTGACGAAGGGATTGAAGAGGTGAAAGGTATTTTGAAGGCTGGTAAGAATTCGCTGGATGTTCTGGGCTCACTAGATGAGAACGATCCTGAGGGGGAGCCTGATAACGGTGATGAGGAGGATGACGAAGATGGCAAGGACGATGACGACGATGACGGGCTGGATTTGAAGCTGCAGAGCGTACAGGTGGAGCATGATGATTAAGCATGCTTAGGTTAACTAGGTCTAGCTTTTGGTCCAGTAATCTTCTGAATACCAGCTACCCTAGACTTTTAGTTATGAGCAAATGCACTATGGCTCGACCATTTAGCACTGAGTCAGGCAGCCTGGTGATCTATCCTTGCGGTTATCAGAACCTTTTGTAACTCCTGAACTTTGGTATCTGTAGTTGTCAGGGTCAGGTGAAGCTGATTTCAACTTGTTTCATGGACGCTATTTAGTGCTCCAACTTATTTGCTGTGATGTTTTCGGGCACTTCATTGGTTTATTTGCAATCTGCACTATTGTGGCATTTATGGATGTTGTCTATGTATTTCTTTTATGTAATGATGTTGCCTATGTTAGTGTGGGAATAAACTGCATAGTAACGGGCGAATCATGTGGTTTTACTAGAATATTGCCGTTTCCTTTTCGAGTGTATTGCTTGACGAATTAATAGATTCACCTATAAAGCACCTCGCACTCTGCAAGCCATGCAACTTGCAGAATTTGGTACCCAGGAGCACATTGATCTTAGAATCAAGTAAGATGACCCCGTTTCTATGACGAGTGGATGAGCTGGAGTTCCTCAGGTTTGACTGCTGAATTGAAGCACGCCGTCGCAGAATGTTCACTGGTCGGGACACGTACAGCTTGGCCAAGAATGCTCACTGCTCGGCCGACACGAGGCGTGCAGTAGCCAGTAGAAGTGCCGAGACGCACAGGTGTTGGTCTTGAGGCGCAAGCAAGCACGAGGCACCAATCATGGAATCAATTTGTTCCCAAACCTGGCGTACGCCCGCTAGCTAGTGCTCAATTTCAGCCGAATAAAGATCAAAGAAACCACTCCATCGAATCAATTGCTTGAATCAAGGCTCGTTTAGTCCCAAATGATTTCCTAGGGATGCATGGTTTTGTAGACAAGGAATTGATCTTTAAAAATTCTGGCATAATGACCCACATAATTTAGTTAAATGGTGCTGGGAGTCAGGGACGAGGGTAGTAACTGGCAATGCTGAACCCTTTGCATTCTAAGCTCCATGGCGCATCAGCAGCCTATTAACAATTCTGCTGAACTTACATGTTCAAAGCCTGTCGAGTCTCTAGTCTCTACCCTGTGAGGTGTGAGCCCAGCGCTGTACTTGTACGCGGCGATCTACAGGAACCCGGAACTGGGCAACGAAGAATCTCTTCGGAATTTACTCCGGAGTCTGGACGCCATGGATCTTTCATCTTTGTCGCCCGCGTGGAGACTGCTCGGTCATCTGCTTCACCCAGGCAAGTAGCTACCCGGCGGCGGCTGATGAATCAACGTTGGCATTGGATTCGATTCAGTGTGTGACGTGCCTCTCCTGCAGCCTCTTCTGCCCAGCACAAATCCATCAACCTCGGGTCGTCACTGCAGCAAGAAACTGACGCTCACATTTGCAACTTGGGGATCAGATTACCGGCGTGACAGTGCGAGCCGGCCGGCCTGCCGCCGGCACGCTGCGGCAGGGCGGCCCGGCGTCCCCGTCCCCACACATGCCGGTGGCTCCGTCGCGCGCGCCACCGGAGCCACACGCTTTTTAAATTGGATTTCCCGCGGCAGGGACGCTTGCCCTCGTCGGCCGCCTCGCCCGCTGCGTACTCCTCCCCCTCCCCTCCCCCGCCGCGCCAGCCCCGTCCTCCAGTCTGTACTCGCTTGGCTCCACCCGCGCTCCTGCTCCTACAAATCACGCTCCCTCCCACCGCCTTCTTCCCCCGCCTCCTCATCGATCAGGAACACAGCGCGGCATGGACAGGTACAGGATCGCGCCGGCGCGGCCGGTCCGCCTCTCCGCCGCCGCCACGGGCCCCGGCGGGGCGCACCTCCGCCCGGCGGCGCTGTCGTCGGGGCGCCGGTCGGGCGGCGCCGAGATCGGCATCTTCACGGCCGAGCGCTACTTCAGCGCGGCCGACGTGGTCAGGCGCGACGCCGCGCCGGCGCCGGTCTCCGATCACGAGCTGCCGCGGGTGCCCGTCCCGGCACCGGACGCGGCCAGCCTGAGCGGGCGCACCGCCGCGTCGTCCGAGGCCAGCTGGAACAGCCGGTCCGGGCTGCTGTCCGTGGCCCACCTCTCGGCCGCGGCAAGGCAGCAGAAGGCGGCCGGTGCCGGCGCGGCAGCGTACGGGAGCGATCAGGGTTGCCAGCGCGGTAGGAAGACGGGCGGTGGTTCGGGCCAGCGGTGGACGCTGTTCGGCCGCGACTGCCCCTGCGCCGGCAGGAAGGCGGTGACCGTCGACGTCGCGTCCGAGCCGAGGAGCCCGGCCCCGGCGGCGGCTCACTTCAACGACGCCAGGTTCAGCCCGCCGTCCGCCGTTGAGGAGTGCCTCGAGAGCGACATCTTTAAGGCGAAGCACCCGTCTCCTCCAAGAGCTGCAGCCGATGATCACCACCAGGAGCTCGCCAGCAAACTGAAGGTCACCGTAACGCCGGGGAGCCGCGCGTTCCCTCTCGCCGCCGACGGCGTCTTCGCGGCGGCGCCAAGCCGTCCGCTCGCCGCTTTCAAGGCGGAGATCGACCGCCGCGTCGTGACCTCCGGGGGGTTCACGTTCCCCACAGCGCTCGGCGCGGGGAGGGTCGTGTGCAGCGGCAGCGTCTTGGACGAGCCGCCGCGCGTGTCGCTGGAGGTGTTCCACCCCATCGACGAGGACTCGGTGATGCTCGCGGACCCTCCGCGCGCCATGCCACCGGCGGGCCGCGCCGGGCTGCTCCCGCTCCCGGCACGCGCTCCGCCGCTGGTCCCGGCGCTGGCTGACGAGGAGGCGATGAGCGACGCGAGCTCGGACCTGTTCGACCTGGAGAGCTTCGCGGCGTCGTCGTCGTACCCGACCACGTACCGCGGGCGGGGCAGCCGCCGGAACTCGGCCGACGACGACCTCATCCCCTACGGCTCCGCCGCCGCCGCCGCCGAGCCGGCGCTAAGCGAGTGCCTGTACCCGGCGAGCGAGGTGAGCGTGGTGTGGAGCGTGGTCACGGCCGAGGACGGCGCGTTCGACGCGGCCAACTTCTCCAGCGCGGCGTCCGCGTGCTGCGGCGACGACCTCCGCTACGTGGTCCCGGAGCTCCCCGAGGCCGGCTTCACCGCCGCCATGTCCCGCAGCGCCGGCCGCAAGAAAAGCAGCGGCGGCGGCGGGTTCCTGAACAGCTGCCGGTGCGAGAAGGCGGTCAGCGTCGGGCCCACGCCGGTGCGGGTGGTCCGGCCGCCGGCGCACCCGGGGGCGGCCGCCAGGAAGATGGGCGGTGACGGCGCGGCACGGTACCACTCCGGCCGCGGCCGCGCACACGTGCCGGTCCGGACGTGACGCGCGCGCCGTCAGCTAGCCGGCCGGCGCTGACAAGCGCGCCCGCGGTTGTCCTTTTTTGTTGGTAGATTTTGAAAAATGGAAATGATGTCGGTAGATTTGTGATCTCACGACGTTGTCGCTATGTACAAATGTGGATGCTTTGTCTGTTTATTTGGATCGTGGTGAGAGTGAAACGGCTGTCTTATGACAATATGAGGCAACTTTTCAAAAAATGACAATATGAGGCTGTTTTGGTTTGTTCAAGTTATTGCACAAAATGAGGCACCTCTGTACTCACATATCCACTGTGAAACACATCGTCAGTGGTCGGATTCTCTCTCTCACGGCTCTCACGGTAAGCACAAGAATAATGTAGACTAGCCATGAGATAGATGGAACAGTATTTCTATAATATAGTAATAATAATAAATCTATTCTAGATTATGTTAGGACCGCACCTCATCTCGTATTTTCTCCGTTTCAAATTATAATTCGTTTGATTTTATTTGATCCTAAATTTGATCACTCGTCTTATTAAAAAATTGTATAAAATATCACTTATTTTGTTATGGTTTGCTTTATTAATAAAAATATTCAAGAATAATTTAAATTTGAATATGTTTGCATAAATTCTTTTTTAATAAGATGAGTGGTCAAATTTTGAATAAAATAGTCAAACGAATTTTAATTTAGAACGAAGGGAGTATTGATCTATGCCCTCTTCTCCGGAGGGATAAGTTTCGACAAGGGTACCTACTACCTAGATCAAGATGAGAAGGACCTGTTTTACGACCATTTCCTCCGGGCTCACGGTAGTGACGAGCTTTTTTCCTAAAACTTTGCACGCACACGACTGTCATCCGATCCCTTTCTCAACGGACTTTTTTCGCCCATTTCCATCGCTTGTGCACTGTGACCCTGCCTGCAAAATCCGTATCTAATGGATGAGTAATCAGTGTGACAGGACGTCTCGTCTCGCCCTTTTTGCGTTTGAGAGTGGAGGCGATTTTGCTATGTCACCCACTGTTGAGAGCTAGGCAGACCGCTCGATCGACCTGTCTCCGGCATGTCAGACTCAAGAGAGGAATATTCATCCATTCTGCAGGCTGGCGGGGATGCAAATTATATTTATATTGAATCATTGGATCCATCTAAAAGTTGATAAAAAATATACTAGAATAGTATTCTACGCAAATAATTTGAGAGGAGAAATGAATTAGAGTGATATGCCATCACAACAATTAATTAGATGATCCAAAAACACTAGCTATTGGGTACCCACTTAGCTTCTCCTCATCAATTGATCATATATTTTTTCGTGTTCAGGAAATCAGAATTTTCTTACTTGCATTATCAAATTAATTCCGATTGGATTACAACTATATCCGGCGAGTACCAATTCAATTCTGAACTGCAATAAGCTTGGCCGTCTCTCAAAAATAGACTTTCGCCATATATAATGCATATGGCGGGTTCTCTCAAAGAAAAACTGAAGGAATGGATGATTGATGAATCTAGTGTTAGCTGGTTTGGCTTGTCCCTGCATATAGGTACGAGCTCGTTACTGTAGGGAGCACATGAAGTGCACGTCGAGCTACCAGCAAGTTGTGTCCACCTCATGCTAGATGAAGCCTAGAGCCATTCGTATGCGTGGCTCCAAACCAACACGGGCACGCATGAGAAACATGTATGTACACACCCAAAAGCTACATTGATTATGATCAACAATTTAGGCGCAATTATTACCTAATCGAAATTGCTGTCCTTGTCTAAAAATAGACAAGAGCCACGCTCTTCTGGTAACACGTATGAGCCACATTTTCTGCACTATGTTTTGCTCCAAAATTGAAACTTTTAATATTATAAAATGCAAGCGTGTCTAATCTCTATCTCTATCTCTACTATTTGTTTTATTGATCCGTTAATCTGAATCCTAATCGGAATAATCCGAACAAATCAAACAAATCAATCGGAATCCCGATTGGAACAGGAACAATCAATGTCTCGCACAATTACGCCACTTTTTGTATACTAGTGGAATTTCATTATATTGGGTTCTTTCTTAGATCTAAATGCCCGAATTTGGTGGTTAAACTCTAATGCGGTGACAATACTATATGGGAGGTCCTGTAGATTTGTACATAAAGTGAACAAACACAAATGATGATACTATGTAGATCTATTATATTATTCGTAGCAACGAACAAGACACTATGCTAGTAATTTAAGAAAAAAAGAGGAAAAAATAGAAACCAAACAAAGGAAAGAAGCACCACATTTTGTCACGAAAGGAATGGCGCCAATCACGTCATGGAGCACAGTGGGCGACTATAGCGTAGGACAAGACGTCGAGGGATGACCATGTGTCATGACTCATGAGGCGTGTGTCGTGCTTGGTGCCCGGCCTGGCATATGCTACGGCATGGCCCCGTATGCAACCCTAGCAACGATCCCACCACCCATCACCCTCTCCGGCCAGAACGGAACAGGACATGGAAGACACAGACACACGCCCTGCCAGCGCGCGCGCGCGCGCGCGTACGTGGCCGCGGCGCCGCCACATCACCGCGCGCCGCCGGCGGAGCAAATCTGAATCGTCTCGCGCGCGACACCAACGGGTTTGATCGCCTCTGCTTGTTCGATGCGCGCGAGCGAGTCGGATGGATGGATCGGTCGCTGTTCCTTCCAATCTTCCTCCAAGCCTCCAAGGCAAAGGCAGCAACCAGCAGGCTGCAGGGATGGGCCGGCCATGTGCGGTCGGCCGGGTCGACGAGGTCGCGCGCCTCAGCTCGCTGGGAAACAGAACGCCGGCGCGGAGCTGAAGTTTCTTTTTTTGAAAGAAGCTGAGCTGAAGTTTCAGAAAGGCTTGTGCGTTTGTGAGTCGGATTTCTTTCTGTTTTCTGACCGAGGGCAGCTTCGTCAGTTGGATTGGAGCTGAAATGCTGAATCGCTGACGCCGTGATGCGTGTGGATGAGAGGTCGGACTGATGAGTGATGAGTGGCGACGACCGGCCCCACCGTTCCCATGCGTCACGGACTCACGAGGATGAGAAATATGAATGGGTAGATCGTGTAATAATCTGTCAATGCAAATTTTGAATTTGAACAAAAACTTCTACAAGAAACAAAATGAGAAACCGACATAGGAGTACGAGCAACAGTTCAATCCATAACTATTAATTTTCTCTCTTTTTTGCAAAAATTTTGTTCAACATCAAAATTTGCACATGTATATACATAATTGTATGACCTATCATTTTGTATGCTGGGAGGTTTGGAATGATCGTAATGCCCGTATTTTCCAACCGTGCTGACCGTAAAGATTAAGGGAGAGGTTTCAGCATGGATTTTGGATAGCGCGAAGCAACTGGCATGTCTAATTTAATTAGCTTGAGTTATTTCGAGACTTTTCTTTATAGGACTGCTAGCTCACTATATTTTTTTTCAACTCTCTTCTTATTTAGGAAAATCGGGGCAGCTGTCGTGCTCATTCTGTTTCAAAAGGAAAATAATGCAACATTTCCATGGGCTTTATAATTCAAGTTTGTAGACTTTACCAGTTTTTAGTGTTTAGAGCAAGCTAATTAGTTTGAATGAACTGATTTGTTTATCCTAAACTAGAGCAAGCTAAGCTCAAATGAACTAATTTATCCTAAATGTCGAAGGGAGTACTCCAGGGTTGGGTATAATAGAAGACACCCGTTTTGTAAGCTAATGGGTGTCACAATTTTTAAAATTGTTCAAGTTGATATGCTCTCTTCGGCAACAGCAACATTTAGGAAAATCGGGGTGCGGCTAGTGCAACACATATAGGTCTCCTGCTAGGAGTAACCAAACAAATGGCTCGAAGAAGTCCAATCTTATTGAGAAATTCATCTAGTACAACGCCACTGATGGTCCAAACTCTTCCAAATTCTCTATATTATCATGGGCAGCAAACATACATCCCTTCTAGACCCGACAGCGTGATCTGACCAGCTTGTAAACTGGTGCCCCCATCGGTCCAGACAATAGCTCCAGTTAGATAACTGTATGTCGAGTTGTCGACCTAGACCATCTCTCAGCTCGAGCAGCCAAAGCAGTCCAGCTCAGCTGTTCTTCGGGGTGCTGTGTTCATCGTCAAGTCTCGGAGAGTCAGTTCCACTGTAGAAGGAGGCCTCGCTCGAGGCATCAGAGTCTGCGCCATTAGCCTCCTTCTCAGATGATTCAAGGAAGCTATCAGTTGAGCTGTGCAAAGATCCCATCTTCTTGTCGTCCTCCTGCATTCGCTCTGCATAGCTGTTGTACTCGAATGTAGCTGGATTCTTCCCCCCGAATGCCGAGTCGAGCTCCTCCATGTCAAAGACCTCTGCCATTATCTTCTGGCTCTCCTTGTCGTTCGAGTACACAAACTTCACCTTCTTGCGGGTCTCATGGTCCAGGAAAGGCTTCACTATCTGTCAGGTGCAATCATGGTTAGACTGTTTGGCGTTTTGATCCCTAGAATGACTTGCTTGAGAGTACAAAGAATGAAAGCAGTGAAAATTGTATCATGATGAGGGTCAAAAGGACTCAAGACTGCTGCCGCATCCAAAAAATGATTCAATGCAATGCATTTTCAGTGTGCATATGTAGCATTTCATAGAGTTTAATCACCACAGTTTGAGTTCGGGTTTAGGTTACTGCAGACAGAAGAACACATCATGGAACACAAATGAAAGACAATTACATTTCAATTTTATTAGTTTAAATTCATTGAGAAATCATAGATGGGACAACAAAATTATTTAACCATTTGACAAACAAATCTAACTAGAGAATGGAGGTGCAATAGGTAGTTGACCAAATCCCATCAGTGTGGACCAATATTACAAAATCATGGTAGGCTAGTGGCAATCACTCCAATACTAAAGCATACCGACTACAATATGGTGAATATGACCATAAGAAAAAACAGAAGAAATGTTGGAATAAGTGAACAGAAGTCAGTTGCGCTCACCTTCCAGAATGATTCAAATATCCTAGGAGGATTGTAAAGGATTGCTAGCCCCAACCGCTCAGGATAACAGTCTTGCAAAACATTGACAGTCTCACGGGTTACCTTCAGTGGTGTGCTTCCCAATGTCCAGCACTGGAAATCTGTCAGCCACACCATCTTCTCTTGATCTTCTGTTAGGTTCATAATCGCTTTCTCCAGAGAGTAAACTAGATATTTGATCTGCCCTGTTGCTGAGGTAGTGTTCTATTCCATTTAAAAAAAGCAGTGTTAAACAAAAAAATGGTGCAGTGGTGCTTCGCATTTACTGGAGAAACTTAAAAAATATCAAATAGCTTACACATAGGCAATCCTCGAAGTAAACTATTAACGTTTAAAATCAACAGTTAAAACTCCAATTGATATTATAAAATTGTGGTAATTAAGGGAAAGAAAGAAAAATTTTAGTGCAAAGCTTGAACTTCTCCTTTTGTTTCTCCTAATAGATTGATTTTGTAGTTACATCATAAGGGTTGACAGACCACATACTCAGTATTCGTAGTTTATACTCATGCACAGGCTTAGCACTTCGCAAGATAACACTACGATTATGGTTATTAGAAGCACTTAGTAAGATACTCATATAATTAAATTCTAATTTCCAAGCGTATTAAATGGTAGTTATATCTAATGCAGAATCATACATAACACCTCTGCAAGATGAACAACTGAATTATTTCCACAAATTTACTGCAGTATCTCAACTAACCTCTAAGCCAGGCCTCAATACAAGAACAGTTCTCCCTTGTTTGTCCTTGTAATCTGCCCTATATATCTTTCCAGTCTCTGCTTCCTGTGCAATATCTGCCTGAAGGTGGTAAAAGGGTGAGACAAGTTATTATGTTGTAAAACAGGAAAATATGAGAAATAATTCTTAAGAACAAATACAGGCAGGTTTTGGACTATAAGCTGTTCTCCCAACAATCAATGAAAATAATCCTTAAATTAGTGCTCAAACTAATACTGGCCATGCTTATTCCTCTTATACCAAACTTCCAGATAGCTTATACTAAACTGCCATGGCTTTTTACTAATGGGTAGAGAAAAGGTGGGTAAGAACTATAAATGCTCCCTTACTAACGGGTGCGAAGCACTATGGGAGTTGGCAATAGCGTTATTGCCGGCAGCAAATAATCACACAATATGCTGCCTTACCGCCTGGTTCTGGGGTCCACGCTAGTGTTGACTTTGGCAAAATACATCTGTTGTGCCCTAAGAATAGCAAAAACTGCAGGGTTACATATGCAGGCTAACTTGGTAGGTAGCCTTTTGACTAGGTCACGCACTATTATGCATCACGTCTCAGCTCGTTGATCCATACATATTGTGTGATTCTTGCACGTCTTCAGAGATTCCTATCTAGCTCAAGAGTCAAGACACAACAGGTACACAAACTACACACAACCCTACAGAAGAGAGATTTGACACACTATGAAAAGGGAATGCTATACCCTTTAGGGAGGTATCCATACAGTTTGCGAGCAACTACAAGGTCCCCTGCCTGACTACTTCTCATCAATGTTTGAATGAACTAGTTACTAGTCTATGTATAGCCTGTAAACAGATGCATCTTCAACGAAAATAAACATACCCAGCAAATGTTCTCTGGCTTGAATGCGAGCCGCCACTTCACAGCTGCTTTCATCATCTTACTAGCTTTCTGCACATTCCAGTTCCTTGCTCGAAGAAATCTCGATAACGAGGCATCTGAAAGGAAATCCTGAATGGCTGCTGATGAGTATTCACCAAGCTCCTTGCGTAATTCATTTATCTGCTCCATAAAACAGTACAGCAAGTTAGCCCTTCAAAGAAACTAATTTAATAAAAGGGATCCAGCGGAGATGTTTAGGCAGTATTGCGCACTAACTTTTTCTTGCTGTTCTTCTAGGGACAAGCCTTTCTCAGTTGTACCACTGTTGCTTGACTTGAACAGAAAGGACATTTCAGCACCTTGATGAACCAGCACAGATAGATGCGTAGCTGCAAGACGTGCAGAAATACTATTATAAGAAGAATGAAGATGAAAAACTAATTTCAATCAGCTCCTTTGTGCAAAAAGTAAAAAAAAAAACAAGTTAGCAAAAGAACATAATGAGAAAAGGTATGAATAATTTTTGTTGCGGTGATACTCTTTTTTTATTTAGTTGCAGTGATACTCTACTTGAACAAGTATTTAATATATTTCGGTAGGCACCGGGAAGGGTTGCCTACTTTCATTCAACTGCAGCTTTATGAATGCCATACCGAGTATAAAAACCACACAAACACACATCACAGTCACGGTCTCACTGCAAACAGAAGGAAAACAATCTAGCAATAATAATATATACAGACAGCCGCAGGCTTCGACTGATGATCAATGCAATGCCAAACATCGAAATCTCCGAAATGGGGGGAAATAAATAGGGCAGGCCGGCAGGCCAAGTCAATGTCATCCCTGATCTCCACTCTCCAGGAAACCGACAGCGAGCGGACATGAAGATGCAGCAGCATTCATGGCACTAGCACGGCAGGAACGACGCGGGCAATCGGTCCTCGCATGACGGCGGACTGGATCTGAGCATCCGACGGCGTTCCACACCGCCAGGTCGGGATCGAGTCAACGCGGCGCGGCAACTGCCAGTAGGCAGCTCCGATCCTCCGGGAGCCGGGGGGGGGGGGGGGGCGGAGCGGCGAGGAGGAACGGATCGAAACCACACCCACCCCGCGTCACATCAAACGAGCAAACCCAAACCAAGCGATCTCCCGGCGAAGAAACAGAGCCGCCCGGCGCGGGACTAGCGACCACGAACCTGATCCCGCCCGCCGAACACGGCGCCTAAACCCCCCGACCCCGCTGACGACCGGGAATTCGCAGCGGTCGGGCCGATCGCCGGGAACTGCGAGGCAGCAGGCGGGAAGGGGGAGGGGGAGCATTAGCACGCACCTGGGTCGTTGCGGCCCCCGCCGCGCGCGCCCGCGGGAGAGCGGAGGACGGTGGAGGAGCAGTCGCGGGGGGCCTGGGGGGAAATGGAAGTGTGGAGCGGGGCGGGCGGGGAAAGGAATCGGGGGGAAAGGGAGTGGGAGATAAAAAGAAAAAGGAACAGGTGCTCGGCGTGCGGGACGGGTGGAGAAGTCGCCGGTCGCCGGCCACGCGCGTGGAAGGCGAGGCGGGTGCCACCAGCAGCCGGGGCGCGGTGGTGCGGTGGCGCGTCAGGTGTCACCGGCCGGGGATGCTGCCGCGCGGCGCGGCGCGGCGCGGCGACCGTTTCGTCTTCCTGGGCCGTGCACCGGAGGGCAGGGTACGGGGGGGGATCCGGACGTGTGGTGGACGGTGGGTGGGTGGAGGCCCGGCGGACACTGACGGCCCTCCGATTCTCCTAGAGATATTTTTCTGCCCGGACGGCCGGAGGGGACCATGTGCGGTGGAAGTGGGGAACGAGTCATCACTCATCAGCATGTGTTCGTTTCAAAAAAGAAAAAAAAATCATCAGCACGTGCTAAGAGCACGTGTTTGGTTCTAAGGTTCAAATGGGCTGGGTTAAATCGAACCCGTTTTTTTAGGTGTTTGATTTGAGAATGAGGTGGGTTGGCTCCATTCCTGAACTGAATATTTCGCTCAGATGTGGGTTGAAATGGTTCGTCCAAAACCGAGTGGACCATCCCGACCTGCTTCGTTGCCGTCGGGGCTGCGTGGGGGTCGGGTGGCCAGAGTCGAGCTACGCAATGCGGAGTTAACAGGGGCAGCGGGCGGGGGGCCCTCTAGGATGGGGATGAGCACACAAAAAATTAAAAAAATAAAGACGATGATAGACGAGTCCCATAAATTATCATCTTATATCATCGCTCTAAATCCTTTTGACCGAACAAAAATATGAATTGGATCTATCCTCTAACCAAACATGAGCGAGTCACAGCGAAAAAAATAGAAATGGACCTAACTCATCTCCAAACTAAACACATGCTCTATTTTTTTGTTTCTTTCTTTTTTTTCCACGGAGAAACCAACACAACCAGCAATAGAAATATACAGAGGCGGAGCTTGCGGTGGGTCTACCCACCCCACCCCACCCCCATTTCCTAGATCGGCCATTAGAAATATAGGAATAGATCAATAAATAAATAGCAATGTGATGACATGGGATTTCTTAAATGTTTCATGTGTTTACAGTACGGATAATGACGTGTGGAGCGGCGGTAAACTGGTAAACTATCGCATTCCGTTCACCATTTAGAGAACTGGTTGGCGTCAGGTTCCCAAACACGCATAGTGAGAGGCGTGTCGTGTGCAACAGAGCTTGGAAACACAAATGCTCTTTCCCCCTGTTTGTTTACTTACTGGTCAGCAGCTACTGATAATTAAGGTAGTGATTCTGGGCAGCCTCCAAGCCAGGCTAAGCCCAATCTAGACTAGCACAACACACAGGTTTCAGCAATGCAAATACCTAGTGTTTGATAATTAAGGTAGTGCTTTTTTTTGGTTGGCTGGCTTGCTGGAGTGTGTAACACTTTATCTCTGGTTTGGTAAAATTATCGCTACTAAGTTTGTGAAGAACTAGAGTTAACTCTCCTTCCACCCCTCAGCCCATATCAGTTTGACAATTCCCTTCAAATCACAGCTGCAGCTCGACCCGACCTGATTCGACCACGTGTTGGGTTGGACTTGAGCTAAAAAAATCTGACCTGATGGTCAAGTCGTGTTAGGCCAGTTTCAATCAAGTCGTGTTAGGCCAGTTTCAGTGGGAGTTTCATGAACATAGTTACCTAGACTGAGAACTAGGTAATTGTGTCAGATAGGTTTCATGGTGATGAAACTATTCTCATATCTAATGAAACTTCATTTTTTTTCTTTGTCATGTCAGCAAAATTAATATCATTAAACTCTCCATGAAACCAGACTGACCTGGTATTGAGGCCGAAGAAGAAAAAGCACTAGGTTTTATTTTAATCCGACCCGAACCCAACCTGACGTGAGAAATGATTAGGTCTCTAACGCAAAAGGTAGGTGAGCCGAATCAATTGGAGACAGCGATGGCTTGTGCAGCCTGCATAGCGTGGAACGGATCTCGTTTTTATTTCCAGCTAGCCGGGCCTGAGGACTCTTTTTCATTGCTAGAGCCAGGCTATGGCCTGCATCTCATGATGCAGGGGGGTCCGCTTTAGTTGACCCAAACCTTAACCCACTGTACCCGGTTAACTAGTACTCCCTCCATTTCAAATTATAAGTCATTCTAACAATTTTGGAGAGTTAAAATTTTTCAAGTTTGACCAAATTTATATGACAAGATAATAACATTTATGATATTAATTAAGTATCATTAGATTCTTTATTACCTATATTTTCATAGTAGACCTATTTGATGTCATAAATCTTTATATTTTTCTCTATAATTTTGATCAAATTTTAAAATGGTTTGACTCTCTAAAATTCTTAGAATGTCTTATAATTTGGAACGGAGGGAGTACTGGGTTTCGGGTCAACCCAATCATACACAACTTTGGGTTTCAGTGTTTTGGGTTGACCCAAGAAAAATTAAACACACAACAGAGCTATGAACCTGGCGCTTCGTTACCATTCTGTCCTTTTGTAACACCTCAAGTGTTAATTATCTGTCATTAAAGCTAATTACGGTCATTAGCGCCACGAACCACTGGATGGAAACTTTTTAACAAATTCTGCCCAGTTCAGCCCGGACCGGTCTAGGCTACCAGTCTGACCGGTCGAGCTCGAGTTGGTGGTTTTGGGTCCCACAACATTTAAATCTCTCACTCACTCTCACAACAGCACACTCTCTCCCAAACCCTCCCTCTCAAATCCCTCGCCCCAAATCAAATCCAAGGCGTGGGAAGTTTCAAATAGGAGTCAAGGACCGTCCCTGGCATGAACTCCTTCCCGGTGTGAGGTGGAATCCAAGTTCTTCGTGGGGGAGGAGCCCTTTCAAGGTAAACAAGTTAGAGTTGAGTTGATCTCCTTTTCTATGTGGTTATGAGTGAATCCCTTTGGTCAAATACCTCTAGTTAGATCTATGAACTAAAGCCTAGAAGGGAATGAGAGTTTGAAGGCTAGTGTACTCTTATAAGGTATGTCACCTAGGGTTGGGTAAATCCATCTTTTAGAGGTTTTCGTCGATTTCCTTTGGTCAAGATCATCTTTATGCATCCCTGAACCTAGGTCTGGAAAGTATTTGGAATTTGGTGGACTAGTTTAACCGCGACATGGACTCCAGCTTGTGATCTGGGTAGGACCGGTCTGACCGGTCGAAGTGACCGGTCTGACCGGTCGAAGTGACCGGTCTGACCGGTGGCGTGGCTGAGTATCAAGAACCGGTCTGGGGCACCGGTCTGACCGGTGTGGCAGTGACAGAAAGGGTTCAGTCTGGGGTAGTTAATGTAATCAGTCAGAAATTGTTTTGGGTATTGGGTTAATTATAATTTTTGCAAATCATGCATACATTCTCTCATATCATATGTATATGCACACGTGTAGCGGGCGCGCCGGATGAGGTCGTGTACGAGGTGGTTGCGGAGCCACAGGGTCCACAGGGGCAAGCCCCGCAAAAGGAGGACCGTGGGGAGTCGGCCCAAGGCCCATCTCACCCTAGTACTGAGCAGCAGACGCAAGACAAACCCCAGTGCATGTCCTATTATTTTAAATTATGATTCACTATGTATATATTTTATCTATTACTTGTGCATTACGTATTAGGAATTGATTGCAACCCTAGCTGTATGATCCCTTGGTTTCCTTGAGTTTTTACTAGTATGTCTAGGTCGATAGCGGTGCCAGGCTAAATAAGTCCGGTAGAAGTCGGGTGACTTCGTGTCACTCGTGAGACACAGGAAACTTTAGAAGCTGAGTAATTGCCGGTTACTCGCGAGATACATTATTATCTTTATACTTCAGTATTTGAGAAATGGATTGAAATGGATATGGAGCTGTGAGACCGGGCGGGGATGATGGTATTAGGTTTGGCAGCAGGACAGGGTTCTTGGGTGTCTTAGCCCCGTCCGTGTCGATTAAGGACCGGTCGTTGTGGCAGTGCTGATCGGGGATTGAATTATACTAACCGCATGCCGGGAGTAGGAGATAGTCGAAACCGGTAAGTCTAGTACTGCTTTGCTTCGAAAGTACAGGACTTCAACTCACCTCCTGGGGTAGTTGAGTAGTCGCGGAGAAATAGGGATGCATGTTTACTTTTGGTGGTCTCACGTTGAGCCCGGCTGACCATATGATGGTGGGGCGGTCCTGTAGTTCGAGGTGGGGAGGGAAATGGTTGGTGCTTGTGGTCCGACGGAGCCTATATGTGCCGTGTTGGTTAGGTCCACCTTGCAATGTTAAATCGGATCGATTCGCCGTGTCTCGCGGATATGAGGGCCTTGATCTCTTTGTCACCTCGTAGCAAATGAGTTAGGATATTAGAGATATAAAAATGAATACTATTCTGAATCTCAATTGGATGCTCCAACATGCGTGTGTAGATAGGTAAACATTAGTGAGAGTCTATCTATATAAAATATGCGGCTAAAACATTGAAAGTAAGGATACACCTCTAATTGCTATTTCTGCAAAACAAACCACCAGCCAAATGTCGTGCATGTCTAGGTATGTGGCTAAGTTATACCCATTGGTCGGGTAAGCCTGGCTGAGTATTAGTATACTCAGGGTTTGTTGCAACAATTATTATTTCAGGGCACCCGGACATCGACTTCTGCCTCTGCTGTGTCAAGTTCATCCGCCGGGATGCAGAGGGGTGGGAGGTGGTGGAGCGAGACCCTTAGGTTAGGGGATTGTTGGGTTCTACACTTGAGGGCAGAGTGTTCAGCCTCTCTGTTTTGCGCAGACCGGTCTGACCGGCCCGTGGGACCGGTCTGACTGGTGGAGGCGGCAGAATGGTGCCGACTGGTCCGACCGGTTGGGTGAACCGGTCCGACCGGTCGAGAAGGATCAGAACTGGTGATAGTTAGAATAGATGTAGTACCTTTTGATTTCGAACTTCAGACCATCTATTGTAAAGTTTTTGTAAATTAATTGCATATATTTGAACTCGGTTTGTAAAATTTATTGTTTCGTTTTCATTGAGTTTATATTTTCAAGTAATACGCCGTGCTTGTACCATCTGCGCCCACCTTCGCGTGGAACTACCGGTGATGTTTCGATCGGACCGTGGGTTGAGAAAGGATCACCAAATTAAGCCGTTAAGCTAATGCGCCCGATATGTTCAAATGACGACCATTAGATTTAATTAGAGATTTAATTTGGCGGTTCAGTCACACCTTACGATCCCGAGCACTTGCACCTGCACATCGAACTTTGCATTGTTTCTCCGAGATGCTAGGAACCTGCCGCATTCGCCTCTCTCCTTCATATTTCAGCACCATCCGCCTACACAAGCTCAGCCGCCGCTGCGGCCACCGTCGCCGCCGCCGCCCTCTACGCACCTACTCTAGCTAGGACTGTAAAATAGGTCCCTGCTGCGGCCTGCAGACCCTGAGCATTCCAGTTGACCTGCGCTGTGCTCGCTCCTCGCCGTCGCCGGCGATCAAGCTGAGGCCGCCATGGACGGGTTGATCCTTCGCTTCGTGCGGCTGACCAGCGGGCCCCACGATTGGATTGGCTTGACTGGGATATCTCGATCGAGTGTTCACAGACGCAGGGATACTAATTGGGCTACCCATCGCTGAAACCCAAAAAGACCCCAAAAAAAAAATACTGGGTCGGCTCTATAGGCTAGATACACTATTTTTCGTTTTTTAGGTTTTGGATAGTTAGGTCAACCCAACAAATTCTGCATCCTGACCTGCATCCAAACAAAGTTAGCCAGCGTTCCACGAGTCTGGGGCTATAGTCAATCCTACCCATCTTGCCTAATCTAAGGTCTCATTTGTTTTTTTCTCAGTTTAAGTCATGAGTTCCGTTAAATCGCAAGTTTACACACCAATTAGGAGTACAAAATATAGACTTATTATAAAACTAATTTCATAAGTCGTGACTTAATCACGAGACGAATCTATTAAATCTAATTAGTTCATAATTTGATTAGTAATTGTTACAGTAACTACATACTAATTGTATATTAATTATACTTAATCTATTAAATCTAATTAGTTCATAATTTGATCAGTAATAGTTACGGTAACTATATACTAATTGTATATTAATTATACTTACTAAATTTATATAGAGCCCTAATTACAACATATTTAATTAATTTTATATTAAGTTGACATCTCACCTTCGAATTGATATCCGAATATGTGATGTGACGTCACCTGCTCATCTCCGATTCTCCATCACGACTGGAACCGGGCTGCAGCCCAGAAAACTGTAAACGGCCCACGCCCCGCGCGCAGCCGCGCTTCTTCCATAGTTCCAACTCCAGCCCACTTCCGCCTCCGCCGCTTCCCTCCTCTTCCTCCTCCGCGCCGGCGCTACACCTTCCCCCACTCTCTCTGTCTCGCCCGCGCCTCCGCGGCCGCCGCGATGGCCTCGTCGTCGGCGACGAGGGAGGTGCTCATGCTGGAGGCCCCGCCACCGTCGGACCCCGCGCTGGCGCCGTGGCGCTCGCCGCCGGACGCGGAGGCCGTCGACGCGCTGCCCTACATCGACGGCGACTACGGCGACCCGGCGGTGAAGCGGGAGGTCGACCGCCTCGTCGAGGAGGAGATGCGGCGCGGGCAGCGCAAGCCCGCCGACTTCCTCCGGGACCTGCCCCCAGTCCCCACCGTCGGATTTGAGGTACAGATTTCTAAGCTCCTTCAATTTTTGTTGGATGTCTCAAGCAGCCAAGTAGCTCGATTCCATACCTTTGTTTTGCGACGCGACGGGCAGTGATTTTACGTTAGGGACTTAGCATCGGCTTGAAGTTTTTTGGGCTGCTGGCAGGTGCGATCTGCGTTTAGGGTTCTATGGAGGAAACGAGCGGGAGCTAGGGTTTGTAGTTGTAGAGGTCAAAAAAGTTAGCTAACTTTGCTGGATAAATGTATCTTTGCATTGTAGAAATGTTAGAACGGTTCTATACGAAATAGAAGTTTTAGTTGATAACTCCTTTACGTTTTATAACTTTTAAACTATTTAAATTGTGTATGTAATGTGTATAACACATAACACAGTTGTTGTGGTTCATTTCTGTAATATTGCATTTTAAGCTGGGGTATCATGTTTGGGTAGTCTGCCATTAATTACTAAAGGTGGAAATCTTGTACAGATCAAGGTTTTCTTGTTGGATGTCTACTTGTGGCCCAGAAAAGGAGCCACATTTTATTATTCAAATTAAAGAACATGACCTGGAAATTTTCCTAGTTCGATCTTTAAGTTTCTAACAAAAAATATTTTATGCTGTTTAATGAGCACTGCTATTAAAATTTGACCTTGTGAAGCTACTATCTATTGTTTTTCATTTATTCTACTTCCTTAGATATCTGTACTGTACTTAAATTTAATTATTATTATGCCATATCAAACGGTGATGTGTACTAAGATATTTGCAAGTTTTGGATATTTAAAATTCCATGAATGATGCTGTTAGCATAAAGTATGCTGTCACTTCTGTTTCAGAATCATCCTATGCTTGCTAAAGAGTATGAACGAGTTAGGGCTGGCAAACCTCCTTTCATGTTAGATATGTCTCGCTATGGTTTGGAGCCGCCTCCAATGAACAAGAGGAATGATGTTGCTGCCTGGAGGCAGGCTCTACGGAATGCACAGAGCCAGTTGCAGCATCAAATTACAAGGTAAGGCTGATTATTACTTTTGGGGCATCATTCATATTCTATAGTAGATTCCCATTTACAGCCATATGTGCCTCTCAGGAACTAAGGAAAGCTTTTCTGTAACATTTCAAGCTATGAATATGACTGTTGTATTGAGTATTGTGTAGTGTTATGTGAGAGGTTCTTCTGAACTCTAAAGCACATACTGATAAGCTGCCATAATCACACTTGAGTCTTGGTTTGCTGTAGTCAGAATATTACCGTTGTTTTTTTTTCCACAAAAAATGCATAAACACAGGTGCTAACAGGTAACCACAGCATACTGAACTAATGAACTTTATCCCTAGCTTGGTATTTAGTATTCTCTTTGATGGTTCCTATAACTCACATTTTGACTTGGTAGGATCTCTAGAATTGAATTTTAACCATTCACTTCTTTAAATACATGGTCAATAAGTGATAGCTAAAAAACAATAACCATATGGTTATAAACCTAAGTATCTACTATTTGTACCTTGTTTGGGTCATTAAACCTATATACTGTTAGTTTTACTAAAAGTATTCTAAGCAGTAAGCTCAAATCCCTAAACCTTCATGTCTTATAAACGTGGACAGAGGGAATAATGATTACTTTATTGCCAAACAAACTTTTATCTGTTTTGAAACAGAGCTAGTATTGCAGGATAGAGAATCTTGAGCTTATGCTGAAATATGGTGTTGAGGTTTGGAAGCTGCAGAACCGACAAATGGAATCAGTTCTGTCTAGGTAAGCTATCGTATTTCCACGAGTTCTTTGAAAGTGTTGTGCCTTTATTTTCTTTGTATTTCATATAAAACTTTGTTTGGTTTATGGCTTGTACTATCAGTATTGGAGGCGGGAAAAAAATCTGTGTTTGTATCACTTGTGTGCTATGTCATCGGTAGTGCCAGCTTAGAAATCCAGTGAAGCAGTCCATATTTTAGGTTGCAAACATTGCCAGTCACTATGACTGTAAATAGGTGGAATATAGTGTACAGGGTTTTGATACATTGATGTACTGTCTTATATGCAGGATGCAAAAGACGGCTGTAGAATACAATGAAAAGATAGAGACTGTCAATCGTGAGAGGAAGTTCCACCAGGTAATAATCAATTGCTCTCCTTATTTGGGACTTGAATCATGATCAGACTTCACATTCAGCTCATAATCTATTTTTTTTATCAGCAACACACTGGAGGCCAGCTTCATGCCCTGACAATGGAATGGCAGGAGCTGTGTCAAAAAAACATAGCTATTCAGGCTGCTTGTGTTGACCTGCAGAACCAGATTGATCAGCTTAAACTTGAAGCAAAAGAATTGTAAGTGCACTCCATCCCTCCCTCAGTCCCTCCCTCCAGATGAGTAGTGACAAAATACTTCTTAACAGGGGAATGCCCATGGAAGACAACACTGGAATCAATTCACAACCATCATGAGCTCATGATTTGAGGTGATGTTATTTACTTGCCATCCAGACGCCATGACACAGCTATTGCCTTTATTATGTTTAAAAGTGATGCTGTCTACAGATACATATGTGGCAAGGAAGAAGCTATGGCACTTCAATGAGATTAGCCATTGTGCTTACGTGACTTACAGTTATCGATTCCACCAGGCTGTTTGACGTTGAAAACATGTTTGTGGACAGTGCCTAGCGATTCATCACTTGAAGGGGATCTGACGATCTGTGCTGCTGAAAATTCCTCGGAGGAAGAGTCTAATTTTTTGTATCTGTTGTCCAGTGGAGTGCCCTAACCTGTGGTCTGAGTAACACAGTGTCTATTTCGATTGCAAAAGTTTGTCGACTTTTTGTGGCTTAAACTTGTAGTTCGGGTTTTGTTTTACCTGAAGTCTTCTGCCTAAGTTTTGCTTGTTTCTAAAACATATCTAATGCGAGATTGTTGGAGGTCTTCTCAGGGGAGTGATCGTTCATTTCTGCTATCCCTGCTATGAAATCTGCGTGAACGGTGACGCATAACAGATGGGCTTGGATGATGCTTATGCTTCCTATGCATGTTTTTTTATTACGTATGCATGGTTACTTGCAGTAGCAATGGAACTTAGATTTTGTTCAGATCGGCTAGCATCTTAACGATCAGCCAACAAAGCGGCACAAGGGACTGTGAAGACTTACCGTGCTTTTGCATCCTATAAGATGTATCAACTTCCGATTTGTAAAGTGTTAATTGCATCTCGCTAGAAATGGGTTGATTGTTTGACTCTTCGAGCTCCTGACATCGTGGTTTATAGTCAATTTGCTCTAGTCCTATGAGCTGCAATTCAATCTCAAACTGCTACTACTATTTCGTTTCCTTTCAAATGCATGTAGGAATCCTAATTATTTATATAAGTGTGCTATTTTGGACCTCCTAGTTATTTAAATACTCTGTTCTGCTGGCTGCGGCTGGTGGCTAATGCTGGTTTGTTGTGAGGGAAAATTATTGCTAGCTGGCTGGTGGAGTAGCCACCAGAACACAGTGAAAATTTATATACCAACTTGCACAGGTACGCCAAAGTTAACAGGCCGAATCCTTCGGGAGGCAGCCAATTCGCGAGCGCTCGCCAGGACCGGTGATAGCGAGCGATTTTCTGACAGCCTTTTCTTTCAATTTCTAGTAATCAAGGCGTACTCCCATCAATAACTTTATTCTACCGCGCGCCGCGCGCGCCTGGTAATTTGGACAGCCGCACTCCGCGGGCGTGGACGGAAACTAGCTTGATTGCCCGTGCACGTACAGACAGACCATTGTTGTTTTCTTTCGGTGCCGTGCCGGAGAAGTGCACCTGCGCCATCGTGGTTTCAAGCTTGTCAACTTGACCGCTGCTAATTGTTGCAGATCTTTTGTTAACCACTCCGGCTTGGCTCTGCTAATCGGTGCGCGCCCGCCAGGAGTGTTACGAGCGCTCGATTACAGACATGTATGTGCAGATGATAATTTCTCAGCACACCTTCTCTAATATGCATAACTTTTACTCATAATTTTTCCAATCAAATTTTTATAGAATAATTTTTTGACATAACTTTCACGACACCTACAACTTTTACTTATAACTCTTTCAGCCAACTTTTACTCATAACATTTACCCATAACTTTTACTCAAATTTGAACATAACTTCTATGTAAATGTTATCAGAAAATTTCTCACACAACTTTGATGCATAAGTTCGCCGTGCGTGTGTAAAAAATACAACTTTTCGATATAACTTTTTATCATAATTTGTATGAAATATTTGTCATAAGAACATCTTCGAAACACAAGGTAAAAGAAGGTAAACAAAAAAGGACAAAAAACAAAGAAAGAGAAAGAGAATACTAGGTGTCGTACAATGTAAAGGAAAAAATTAGAAAGAAAGAGAAAAAAAAGAAAGTAATTGATACTAGGCACATCACGTATGCAACTGGTATGAGCATATGGGTTCCAACTAGATGATAAAAGCATACCTACGCACACAGTTTGCGTCTTATAAAAACCTATCACCACCCGACTGTAATTGGATTTGAGGGAAAAGATGTGCTTCGTGCGGAAAAAGAAAAACGGAAGGAAAAAGCAGTTGTAGGGCCACGCGGTCGGATCGATCGCCGCGAAGCTCGCTAAGAGCAACTCATCTTCCCCTTTTCTTTTTTTATTTTTTCTCAATATAAAAAATTGATGTTGAAAAAATTCACTCTAGCAGATTGATTTTCTATCTTTTTTTCTCCTTTATTTTTTCTCAATCCCCAATAATTTCTCTTCAATCCCCAATAAAAAGAGAAGATATCGCATCTCTCTTTCTATATAGAAAGAGGGAAAATCAATCTGCTGGAACACTTCTTTTATATATGTTGAAATTGAGAAAATAAATTTCTTTATATGGTAAAAAAAGAGAAAAAAAGATCAATACGTTGGAGTTAGCTCTAACGGACGCTCGCGGGATTGGATTTGCGAATCCTTCGCACCTGGCCACGGCCAGCTCGTCCCCTGTCCCGACAGTGTCACTGGAGCGCCCCGCCACTCCACTCCAATTCCAAGCTGAAGCTCTAAACTAGTGCTCCACTCGAAGTGAAGGAAGGAAATCTCTACCCGATTCGCCCAAACCACCGTAACCATGGCCGCCGCCAGCTGCCACTCCCCAGCGCGCTTCGCCATCTCCTGCTCCGCCTCCTCCTCGTCCGCGCCGGGACGCCCGCTCCGCGTGGCCGTGGTGGGTGGCGGTCCCGCGGGCGCCTCGGCGGCGGAGGCGCTGGCCTCGTCGGGCGCCCGGACGTTCCTCCTCGAGCGCAGCCCCGCGGGCGCCAAGCCCTGCGGCGGCGCCATCCCGCTGTGCATGCTGGACGAGTTCGCCATCCCGCGGGACCTCGTGGACCGCCGCGTGACCCGGATGCGCGTGGTCTCCCCGTCCAACCTCGCCGCCGACTTCTCCCGCGCGCTGGCCCCCGGGGCGCACATCCCCATGCTCCGCCGCGAGGTGCTCGACTCCTTCCTCCGCCGCCGCGCGGTCGGCGCCGGGGCGGAGCTCGTCCCGGGCCTCGTCACCTCGCTGTCGCTCCCCGCGGGGCCCGCCGACCCCTACCGCGTCCACTACATCTCCTCCGCGGAGGCGGAGGGGCAGGGGCAGGGCCGGGGCGTGCTGGAGGTGGACGCCGTCGTGGGCGCTGACGGCGCCAACAGCCGCGTGGCGCGCGAGGTGGGCGCCGGGGGCTACTCGACGGCCATCGCGTTCCAGGAGCGCATCCGGCTCCCCGACGCCGCCATGGCGTACTACGACGACCTCGCCGAGATGTACGTGGGCGGGGACGTGTCCCCGGACTTCTACGGCTGGGTGTTCCCCAAGTGCGACCACGTCGCCGTCGGGACCGGCACTGTCGCCGCCAAGCCGGAGATCAAGCGCCTCCAGTCGGGCATCCGCGCGCGCGCCGGGCCCAAGATTGCCGGCGGCCGCGTGGTCAAGGTGGAGGCGCACCCGATCCCGGAGCACCCGCGCCCGCGCCGCGTGGTGGGGCGCGTGGCCCTGGTCGGCGACGCGGCGGGGTACGTCACGCGTTGCTCCGGCGAGGGCATCTACTTCGCCGCCAAGTCGGGTCGGCTGTGCGGGCAGGCCATGGCGGAGGAGTGGGCGCGCACGGGCGCCGTGACGGAGGCCGGGCTGAGGCGCGGGTACCTCCGGCGGTGGGACGACGAGTTCCTGCTCATGTTCCGGTTCCTGGACCTGCTGCAGCGCGTGTTCTACGGCGGGAACGCCGGGCGCGAGGCGCTGGTGGAGATGTGCGCCGACGAGTACGTGCAGCGGCGCACGTTCGAGAGCTACCTGTACAAGCGGATGGTGCCCGGCGAGCCGTGGGGCGACCTCCGGCTGCTGTGGCGGACGGTGGGCAGCATGGTGCGATGCGGCGTCATCGGCAGGGAGGTGGAGCGCCTGCGGCGGCTCGAGGGCCAAGCCTAGAGCGAGGATCTCTAGAGCGAGCTGAGCGTCCCTAGTCCCTACACTGTGTGTGCTGAATAATGTGGCTGTATCCAATTGGCGCTACAATGGATTTCTGAATACATTTATAATTGGAAAAAGTCCAGATTTCTCCTTTTTCCAAGCATAACATGAATCTTTTGCTAACTTGCTGTAGTACTCACGGATTCAGAACACATGAATTTCACCGGAATCAATTCAGTTTCTTCGTAAATTATGTGACGATAGCTATTTTGGTCAAGAATCTGAAGCGAATGAGTGACTCAAATCCCTCCACTCTAGTTTAATTGGAATGTAAGAGCAACTCCAACAAATTGATCTTTTCCTTTCTCATTTCCACTTTTTCTCAATATAGAGGATTGATGTTGAAAAAACATACTTTAGCAGATTGATTTTTCATCTCCCTTTCTCTTTTATTTTTTCTCAATCCCCAATAATTTCTCTCCAATCCCCAATAAAAAGGTAGAAAGGGGAAAAAATCAATCTGCTGGAGCACTTCTTTCATATATATTGAAATTAAGAAAGGGAATTTTCCTATATAGTGAGAAAAGGGAAAGAGGAAGATCAATCTATTGGAGTTACTCAAAGCACCAACGGACCAGTGTGGGACGTGATACGCTTGTAGGCAAATACAACGTACAGGTACGTCAATACTGCACAATAACAAATACATTGAAATAAACTGCATTACTCAGTATACGATCTAGTGCCAATGGCCAATTACAGTGTCTTGATATCCGAACAGGATTTTAGAGAGTATAATCACACAATGTAACAGAAAACCAGCTCTGAAAAGCCTAGCAAAGAAATACAATACTTGACAAACATTCTAACGAAATAATAATGAAGTCTGAAGTCTCAAGGTCAAAATGACCCATGGGTCTGTTTCTGCGGAAGATGCAATCGACATGTAATCCATGAAACCGCAGAATTGTACAATCAGGCCTGCATTCATCAGGAATAAATAAGGATATCAGTATACCATGCCGCTTCACAAAAATGGTCTGATCTTTTTCATGATCGTGAGTGCAGATTAAACTACAATGCTTTCACAAAGAAGTGTGGTAATGCCACAAGGAAAAGAAATAGGTACCTTGTTTGCAATGTTGTTGGAGAGCCAGTCCAGACCCTCGTACAAACCTTCTCCTGTGGTAGCACAGGTGCTCTGGATATACCTACAGGTGACAATGAAGTTCAGCAGGTTAGGCAAAGCCACAGATCAAATTAGTGTAGAGAGGACCCATCACCAAAAATATCACTACTTATCTATTAAACAATATCTTACCAGTGGCGTTGGCGCAGGGAATGGAGACCAAGCTTATCTGTTATCTCAGCAGCATTCATTGCATTTGGCAGATCTTGCTTGTTAGCAAAAACGAGTAAGACAGCATCCCTCAACTCATCCTGCAAATGCCATGTGGATGAACACTCAAAGCTTATCCCAACAAAATAATAACTCTTTTTCTTACAGTAATTATTCAAATAGATTGTTGATGCATGCAGCATAGTCCAAGTGTAATTGCAAAATACAAGAACCTAGAAGGATAATTAAGCCATGGAATGAGTACTCTTAAATGAGCATACCGACAAACTCATAAGCCATATAAGAATAACTATTTTTCCCTACTAGTCGCCTAGGAAATACTTTATTCTAAAGAACAAATCACAGCTTTGCATTTGTTTCTTTCAAAATTACTTCCCATACACACAAGTATGTCAGATTGAAGATATCAAAACAATTTCATTGTTAGGTCCTAAGCTTCTAACACCTAATATGACAATCCAAATATCTGCAGATGTTAGATATATGGAGTTCAATATGTACACTAGCCCTTAAATCAGTTAGGTGTCGCAAACTTCGGTGTTAGCAAATGATTATGAAACTATAGGTAATATCTCCAGTAGAACAAAATGTTTAGTGTTTCCCACCATTCAGATCGAGTAATTTAAATTCTTTGTTGTGGTACTCCGTACTACGTAATTGTTTACCATCTTGATTCTAGAGAGGATGCCCGTACTGCACGCAACTCAAATCCATTATGTAACTTTTGCGTGTAGAAGTCAGTGATCATGCATATTGCTACTCTAGAATTAATTATACTTAATAGACTAAGGTGGCATTTTGAACATAGCTTGAGGAGAACACTCCAACAAAATTTTACTGCCATTGTCCAAGAAAATTTGAGATGTCTGCACATGATCGACCATGCAACTGATAACAAAAAACATGAATGCAACTATTTATATATAACTTACCTCATTCAGCATCCTGTGGAGCTCATCCCTTGCCTCAACAACACGATCTCTGTCATTGCTATCAACGACAAAGATAAGACCTTGTGTGTTCTGGAAGTAGTGCCTCCACAGTGGTCTGATCTGTAGTTTGGACAATTAAACGTTACGATTTAATGGTGTCTCAAACGCTGAGCATACTTGGATGTATTCCCAGATGAATTTGACAATCTTAATGGCATGTCACTGCAATAACAACTAGTGCAGATAGGTCACTTTATTCAAGGGAGAGAGGCATTGTCCAGTAAATCATGTACCTTGTCCTGACCCCCGACATCCCAGACAGTAAAGCTAATGTTCTTGTATTCGACAGTCTCCACATTGAACCCTTCACATCAAAGAAAAAAAACAGAGATATAATGTTCATTACTCTTGCTCGTGTTAAGTATTACTGAAAATACACGGAAATCTGATCTTCACGGTGCTGACAGGTCAAACCAAAGAAATTAGGAAGATGGATACAAGAATAAGGTGTCTTAATCCGTTCTTTTCCAAATTTAGTAGGTTGCATCATCTAACTAGACTATGATACAAACAACCATCTACTACATTTGTAAGCCAATGCAAGAAGTAAGAGCACTCAACAATAAAACAAGTGGGACAAAGCTTAACACCATTGGCATGAACATATGGACAAATGAGTTGTAAATAGTGTTCAGCTTATGATAGCTACTTTGAAAACAACAAGCATGTGGCAAGCAATAAGTATAAAAAATGATGTTTAGTTCTGTGATCCACGGTCTGTCCCTTGTCATTACCCCCTGACTAACAAATATAAGATTCCAGCTCTAGTTTACATTATTATTTTAAGTCAGAGAGGCCTTCACAGACCACTATATATCCATTTCCCATGTCCCTTCGATTTTAAAAAAAAATGGAGCTCCCCGTAACCACTACATACTTCATAAATGATCCACCTAGGCCACCCCCAAAAAGAGTAAAGGATAGGTTCTCACCGATTGTGGGAATGGTGGTGACGATCTCCCCGAGCTTCAGCTTGTAGAGGATGGTGGTCTTACCAGCTGCATCGAGACCGACCATGAGGATCCTCATCTCCTTCTTGGAGAAGAGGCGGCTGAAGAGCTTCGTGAAGGTGAGCCCCATGTTGCCACAACTGTGGAAGTCATCAATCAACAATGATCAGCATGACGCAGGAGGCAAATGTGCTGGGCATCAACCCTAAGGAAAAAAAAAATCAACCGATGGAAAACTAAGCACGGATAGGCGCCAGATCAAAGCTTGTGCTCTCGAACAAATGTGTTCGGCATAACAATTGGGCCAATAGCAATTCACTCAAACGAATTGAGATCTTATGCAAATAGTAAAGGATGAATGCCAACAAGTTACCAACAGATCACGAGCAATGTGATCGCCTCAGCCCACACCAGGAACAGATCACCGAAAAAAAGGATCACACACGAGGCACGACCCCAGAACGCGCCAAGCATGCAACATGCACAAACCTATACCATGCTGATAGATCTACACGACAGATCAGAATGCAACACCATTTCCCCTCCGGGAGCACAGTGGATCAAACCGAACGATGCAGCTCGAAACAACAGAGCACACGGAACCGCTACCCCGAGATCCGAGGGCCAATGGCGTCAACAGCGGCAAGGACCAACGCGACAGCACCAAGAGCAGAATTCAACGCGCTCGCAACAGGCCAGAAACACAGATCTGCGCCCCAATTCTACGACAGATCTGAAACCAGCGGAAGACCGGCGGCGAGATCCCTCCCTCCTCCGCATTGCCCCTAGGAACCAAAATCGCAACGAGATCTGGGGGATGCAAGAGAGAAGGGGATTTCGGCAGGCGCACCAACCTTCCGGGAGATCTCGGGCGCGCGCGATCCCGCTGCTCCCCTACCCTCTCCTCCTCGGCTTCGGGCGTGGCGAAGAAAATGAAACGAGTGGCCCGATGCGGGGGGCGCCTCCGGGCTTCAAGAGGTGGGCGAGGGCAGGGTTGGCGGGGCGGGGCCTGGACCCGGTCTACGAGGGGCTGCAGGGGTGTTGGCGCGCTGGTAGTCCCCGGTGCACGTGCGACGGGTCCAGGAGAGGGTGGGCGTGCGCTCCTCGTTTGAAGCTCCAACGTGCAACCGACGCTTCGCGAGCTCTTTTCCTGGAAAGAAAGTCGTATAATATGAATGTTTACACGTGTAAGCACCCGCATAGAGACTGACAGACAAAAAGGTGAAGTTTGGCAAAATTTGGTGAGTTCTGCGAAAGTTCGGAATGAAATAATATTTAGGCCGGTGTCCGTCTTATGTTTTATGAGCGCCAGATTAACTTTATGATGATGAAATTCTTCTCATATCCCATAAAACTATATCATTCTCTTTTCTGACAGCAAAATTAATGATATGTAATATTATAAAATCCTTCATAAAACTCTCTTTAAGACTGACCTAAGTTTGAATGTTTACAAAAACTGTAGTCATGTATCCATTTGTTAATGTCGTATACCATCTACTTTTTTAACCTACGTTGGCTTGGCATTAGGCGGAACATGCTATGCTCGTTTAACCGGATTATTCAGCTAATAAATGATGTAGCAAGTGATGTGTCTGTCAGTGGGGTAGCTGGCTTAGATTTTTAGGTGAGGTAGATTTTCACCACAAATAACAATAGTAATCAAAACGCCTTCTCATTCGTCTAGTAGCACAAGCGAAATTAACAAGCAAAAGAGTTAGTAGTAAGAACTACTAACAAGAACGAACAACAAGCACGGATGCGTTTCTACCTGGTTGGGTGCTCGCAGCGACAGCGTCGATAGTTTTTCTTTTTTCTTTTTAGAAAAAGGTTGGACTTTATTGATATAGTACTTTTACATCCAAACCCTGACCGGGTACTCCTTGAAGAAAGAAAAAATACACATAAGTCCACAGGAGAAGTAGCCGGTGCTCTTCGCCGTCTCCGACCATCGCTGCTGCATCCTGGTTCTCCTCCATCTCCCTCCAGGAAGGAGATCTAGAAAGACGCTTCCAGCCGACTTCCGATTCGACAAAAAGACTTCAAATTTCAAGCCCATCAATAGCACAATGCGCAGTTGGATCGTTGAACGCCACGAGCAATCCCCATCAATACCGAAAACAGACGCCAGACACATTTCCAACAGTCTCCGATCACTATACAACAATCCCACAAAAGAGAACCAAGAACACCGACCCCCAACCAAGAGCAGGTGGACTACTAACCTCACAAAGAAGCTAATGGTGCAACCACCATATCCGCCTTGGAGGGACAAAAGCTTTGGTGAATTCATCACCAGTATTCCAACCAAGCTTAACATCAGCAGATTTGTCGTGGGCTTCGAGATTGGCATCACCGTTGGCAGCATGAGCATATTCAACAACACAATGAAAAGCACAGAAGGTTCGAACATCTATGCAGAAGAACTCCAAGAAAAAATATCACCGGTGACGAACCTCCCGCAGAAGATGTTGTAATCATACACCACGCGGCCATCGATTACCTCCAAATCCCATCCACCCTCAACATCCACCACGCCAGATAAACTTGGGATATCTAACCCTAATCTACACAAAACTAAGCTAAGAGCATCTCCAGCCCAGGCTCTCATTTGGGCTCCTACTCTAAAATTTGAGAGTTTATGGAGAAAATAAACTCCAGCAAGGCTCTAAATGGGCTCTCAAATTAGCACCCCAAATCCCTAGGAATAGGAGGGTCCAATCCAGCCTCCCGTCCCTCCCATCCCTTCTTCTTCCCCGACACCCCCGCGCCACCAGGACCACCATGGATGCCGACAGCCCCGCACCGCCCTTCAAGACCAGCAGCAGCTCTCTGTCCCCGGACACCAACGCCAACCATAACGCGCCCTCGCCCACCAGCGTCATCGCACAGGCCATCCTCGAGACCGCCGTCGGCGAGCTCCGCGCCACCTTGTCCTGCCTCTGCACGTCCGAGGAGCTGGCCAAGTCCGAGAAGTCGGTGCTCAAGATCGAGCGCCTCTGGCGGGAGGCCGGCGTCAAGCAGGCCGTCCTCGCCGCGCTCGCCAGGCCCGCCGTCATCAACGGCTTCGTCTCGATCCTCTTCAACTCAGTCAGCACCCAAGTGCTGCAGGTCGTCGTCTTCCTCCTCGCCGAGCTCGCCTCCCGGGACGCCGCCGTCGTGCAGACGCTCACCAGAGTCGACTCCAACGTCGACTGCCTGGTGGCCCTCGTCAAGGACCTGGTGGAGGCCATGGTGCTCATCTGCCTCCTCACGCCCACGCCGGAGCAGCTCGTCGAGATTAACATGGCGAAGGCGCTCGTGTCCACCATCCGCCGCGGCGACGAGGACCCGCTCAGGATGGGCATCAACCCCAAGGCCGCGTCGGTGATCCTCCTCAGCCAGGTCCTCGCCGAGGAGGGTGGCGGCGGCACGGACAGGGACAGGGACAGCTCCATGGCGCCGGTGCCGAGGTCCGCGCTCCTGTCGGAGAGGTTCATCCGGAGCGTGGCCGCGAGCCTGGGAGTTGAGCAGGTGCTGAACGAGAGGCTGGCCGCCATGCGCATCCTGCTCCGGTGCATCTGGGAGGACGGCCACTGTCGGAGGAGCATCGTCGAGAGGAATATGGCCTTATTTGCAGGCCCGGCTGGAGTTGAGGCTCATTTTGAGCCCTCATTTCTTGCAGGCCGGCTTCTAAAATCGAATATAGGGGTTTTATTTTCCAAACCCGGCTGGAGATACTATAGGAAAGGGTATATACAACGTCCATCGATCCCGCGTCTCCCGTCCACCTCCGGCGCCGAAACGGCCACTAGAGGCAAGCAGGTGGCAACGGAATCGACGCCGGATTCTCAATCGCCCTCCTGACGCCCTTTTTACTATGGAAGGGAGGAAAGGTCGAGAAGGGGAAAGAAGCTCACAGACCTGCGTCGATAGTTAAGGGGTCGATCGTTGGAAAGAGCACGAACAGACCGAGCGTCACTTCAGGTGCTAGCATGCTGCAACGGGCCAAAAGCAAATTGGGTCGTCAACATGGTTCTAGCCCCCGGTCCAAAACGACATTCGTCTTTCTTCTTCAGCCGTCGAACGCTAGGACGATTTTCCGACTTCCAGTTCAAGCTCTGACCACCTAGAACACAAGTGGGAGAGGGGGATTCTACTCCATTGTCAGCGTGATGGGGAGCTATGCCTCTGGTGTGTGTTAATGGCAAGACACCAATTGTTATAATTTTGCCAATTTTAAGATCCACAGTTCAATATCTCGAATGTGCTCATAGGGTCTTAAGATCCACTGTTCAATATATCGAATGTGCTCATAGGGGTCCGAGTTACCTGCAGTTAGGGCTGGAATCGAGCCGAGCCTCGACTTTTTTCGAGCTTTATTCGAAATCAATATATTCGTATTTATTATAGTCTTCTGTGTTGTTTGATATTCAACTTCAAATCGAGCATAACGAGCCGAGCCGAGCCGAGCCTGCCAAAATTGACTTTTGTTTCAAATCAACTCATCTTTATTTTAAAAAAAACGAACGTAATCGGAGCAATTTTGAAACGAGCCACCGAGCCAGCTTAACGGGCTTTTTTTTTCCAGCCCTACCTGCAGTAATTGTGTCATCTTAAAATCTCCTGGCCCAGAATTAGGATAGGAGTAAGTGCGTATGCAGTGAACGTCTGTTTCGTAAAAAAACATGAGCTATCAATGATATAATATCCGAATAAGATTACTAGAATAGAACTGTTGAAAGTTGCAGTGAGGCTCGTATGTTTGGATTTGAGTCTCCCATATAGGATTGTTGTTCATATTTATACCCCAATCTCTTCTAAGAGCATCTGTAAGAGTTTGCCAAATTTTACTTGGCAAATCTTATGATTTACCAACTCCTAAAACTATATACCAAGCAAAAAAATAACCCTTCTTCAATAATTTGCTATTTTGGATTTGGTAAAAAAAATCCACAAGGTATAATCTAGTACTAGTACCAGCAGGACTGGCATCCGGGCAGCCGTGGATGAGAGCGGAGACGCCGGCGTCGGTGATGCCACGCACTGGGTGCCTCACGCCGGCGAGGAGAGGAGGCACGGGAAACAATCGCTGAGCCACGCGAGAAGGAGCCCGACGGCTTCGCACGAGCGCCGAGAGTGGCGGCGCCGCCAGAGATCGCGATGCCAAGTTGTTTCCGCGCGTGCATGTATGCACGTCGAAAGGATAGAATTTGTCAACTTCTCAAAAATGCCAAGTTGGTTGCCAAATTGTTGGAGACTGTTTTTCCTTCATTTACAAAAAAAGAAGTATGACAAACTGAGATGCCAAATTCTTAGAGATGCTCTATGCTTCACAGAGGTAGGCCATGTGTGTTTGAAAAAAATGGTTCCCGTTTTTAAAGTAATAGAATCTAATGGCAATAAAATTTAATTTTTTAGAGAAAAAGATCCCCCACTTTATTTCGGAGAAACAAAGCACAAAGTTCACAGATTCAAGCTTCGAGTTTAAAGCGTACTCTAAACGCGGCGCGCTAAACAAACTCAGAAACAGGCAAAGCATCTAAAGGTGCTGACTCAAGTTCCTCTCCCACCATCAGAAGTGCGGCTAGAGACTGTAATGGATATTCCTAACTCTGATGACCGCGGAACCAATATTGACTGTGTAGAAGTCCCCCTCTCTGGAGAGATTGCGGCCAGCTGTAGAGGTTGTTGGCTTTTGGTCTTCAATGATCTGATCACCCAGTTCAGTTTCTCCACACTTTCCTCCTTGCACAACGGTAGCCAAGACTCCAACGTCCGCGCCAACTTGTTCAGTAGTACCTTCTCGTCTCTCCAACTCTTCCTCTGAAAACACATATCGTTTCTTAGTTTCCAAATGCACCATAGTAATGCAAGCACCACACATGTTAAGTACACTGTTTTTCTTATTACTTATCCACCAACGAGCAATAGATTAAAAATTTACACCAATCTGAATATTAAAGATGTCATATAGGTTGTCGTGGGATTTCTAGGGTACCCACAGCCGGGTGGCGGAGCGCACCCGCCTATTCCCAGAGAGGGAGTACTCGGGGAGGTACTAGGCGATTGGGCTGATCTAGTTCTGAGGCGTGCACACAAGAACACACGATCTAAAGTGGTTCGGGCCGCCGGAGCGTAATACCCTACGTCCACTGGGAGAAGTTTTGATCTCTGTTGTGTATGAATCTATCCTCTGCCGGGCCTTAGCTCTCACCCAGCTTCAGTCTTCCTTCTAGCGGGCGCCCCCTTTTATAGACCAAGGGGGCGGATACATAGAACGTTGGGGCCCCGACAGGTGGGCCCAACGCGACTGCGCAGCATACTACGCAGAGTATTCAGATGGGTACAGTGGTTACGGATCTTTCCTCCGATACGCTCTGCTAGCGCTACAGTGGTCTTCTCTTGTCCCGTCACCAAGGTGTCCGTTGGGGGAGCGTAGCTTGCGGCGTAGCCTGTGGAGGCTATTATGTAGGCGTCATAATGGGTGAAGCCGAGCCGTCGTATCCATCTGTTATGGCAGACTTGGCAGGCGCGGCGTGGGCGGCGCCTGCGGCTCCACTATCTTGGTAACACACGATCAATAGTGCCTCCTGGTCAAAGAATCGCCTTGGCTTCCACCGCATCAATGCGGGTGTCCACCTACCACAATAAATGCAGTGGTGGGTGAGGCTTAGTATGGAGACCAAGCGGCCTTGAAAAGTCGTGCTTGTAGACACGTGTCGCTCCGGACCACCCCGAGGCAGGACGTCGACTTCTTCCCTTAGCGAGTGGTCCGGTTACCATACAAGGGGTCCGGGACCCTATGAGAGGTCCGGGACTTCCGCGGGCGTCCGAACCCCTCGAGAGGTCCGGAGCCCCGGCTGTTTGGGCTGCCCGCCTCTTCCGGGACACGCGTCGTTCCCGGACCTTTCCCAGCCGTGAGGCAGGTCCGGAACCGTCGCCGAGAGATCAGGACTCCGGACCACAGGGGTCCGGCTGTTTGGACGTAGTCAAGGATAACTACAAGGCTCTTGCCTAGATACAGCAAGAAGGGGTACCCCAGTCCTAGGGTACCGACAGTGGCCCCCGGGCCCACCTCGGGAGAGGTACGAACCCGCGGGTGGGGCCACTTTCGTGATGTGTTTCTACGTAACCTGATTACGCTGGTGTGCTCATACAAAGAGCGGGTGCTCCGGACCCCTGAGGCCGGTACACCGGTTGCCAGGTTCAGGCTCTAGAGTGCTCTCCGCAGGGCGATGAAGGTGTAGGCTTAGGGTACGGAACCAAGCTAAGCGGCTACACAGACCTCGGACCGCTCAGGGAGCAACACCACCTCCTGGACCTGGCTCTTGGCGACCGTGGCGAGCGGTCTCCGCCGGAGCGGGCCACCGGAGTGGACTTGAGGCGACCGTGGCGAGCGGTCTCCGCCGGAGCGGGCCACCGGAGTGGACTTGAGGCGACCGTGGCGAGCGGTCTCCGCCGGAGCGGGCCACCGGAGTGGACTTGATGCGACCGTGGCGAGCGGTCTCCGCCGGAGCGGGCCACCGGAGTGGACTTGATGAGTCGACCGTGGCGAGCGGTCTCCGCCGGAGCGGGCCACCGGAGTGGACTTGAGGCGACCGTGGCGAGCGGTCTCCGCCGGAGCGGGCCACCGGAGTGGACTTGAGGCGACCGTGGCGAGCGGTCTCCGCCGGAGCGGGCCACCGGAGTGGACTTGAGGCGACCGTGGCGAGCGGTCTCCGCCGAAGCGGGCCACCGGAGTGGACTTGATGAGTCGACCGTGGCGAGCGGTCTCTGCCGGAGCGGGCCACCGGAGTGGACTTGGATCATTGCTGACGAACCAAAGGAAAATGTCACCGGACCTCACAGTAAGGTGCAAGAAACCAAGCCTTATACTAGAAGGGAGCCCGGGACCTCTAAAGACAGCAGTCTTGGATACTAGAGTACTTGTAATAAGGTAGTGAAGTACGTAAGCTTAGGGTACATTACCAGGCTAAGCTACGCGGAGCTCCTCTACCCCAGGATACGAGTACCACTTCTCCAGAGCAGGTCCTTAGGGGTCCGGACTGCCTTCCAGCTAGAAGGGGCGTCCTCACCTGACTTCAAGCCGGCAACTTAACTTGGATCGCCAACAAAAGAAAAGACTCTGTTTGGGGGGAAGAGACGGTTAACCAAGAAATAGCCAATCAGAACGAATGAATGTAATTAGAGTGGTGGCGAGACAAGACTAAGAAAATAACTCTCCTTTATTAGTGTGGTTATCACGGTATACATCAGAGGTCGGGATTACGAGGTCGGACCTCCACCGCTCCGGACCCTTTTTGCCTGTTTGTGTGATAGGGCCAGAGGACGGGTTTACAAGGTCAGACCTTGACCGCTCTGGACACACACATAGGCGCCACGTTATTACAAAGGAGGACTCTCTTAATCTTTTCTTAGAAGTAACCTACGGCTGCATGCTATACAGCGTGTTCTTCTTCGGTTGGAAGTGGTACGGCCACTCCTAAATTCTTCATAGTCGTCAGAGGCGACGGCGCCCTAGATGTGCCTGAATTGCATCATCCAGTATCACCTCGGGAGCTCGGGGGGCCACTCCTTGCCTAAGAGCTGTCATATGCTTAGGTAGCATGAGACAAATTCTTTGGCTTTGAGTGGGAGAGGCCCTCCTACCGCCGTCGTCGTCTGCCGATGGAAACCAGACGCCCTTGCGCAGCAGATGGACCGGACGTGGAGCGCGGAGAGGTGCGGTCGTTCACCGGCTTGTCCTTGGTGCTAGCGCCAGGGGTCCCCGCGCCTGGTGACGGGGCCTTGTCTGCAGCAGCACTGAGCTACGCTGAGGCGGATCTCCGGTGCTGGCGACGGTAGGACGACACGGCCAACTTCCTCCGAGATAGCCGTCGGCTCCGGGCTCCATGTTGAGAGGAAGCCTTGAGCCGACGTCATGCCGCCGGAGGGGAAGGATGGCCGTTGCTTGAGAGAAAACCTTGAGCCGACACCGGGATGGCGCGGGGCGGCACGCGACAGGCGTCGCCCCCGCGCACCACCGTGCTGGCTCTGAGGCGTCACAGTGGCGACGCACAGCAGGCGCAGCTGCCGTGCACCGTCGCACCGAGGGCGCTAGCGCCCCAGTGCCACAGCATGCGGCATGGGTGACGCCCTGCCTTCCTTCATCTTCTTGTTCGTCGTTGCAGAGGATGAACACGGCCCCAGAAGCCTGAAGATCCAGCCAGCGCCTGTTCCTCCCCACGGACGGCGCCAAATGTCGTGGGATTTCTAGGGTACCCACAGCCGGGTGGCGGAGCGCACCCGCCTATTCCCAGAGAGGGAGTACTCGGGGAGGTACTAGGCGATTGGGCTGATCTAGTTCTGAGGCGTGCACACAAGAACACACGATCTAAAGTGGTTCGGGCCGCCGGAGCGTAATACCCTACGTCCACTGGGAGAAGTTTTGATCTCTGTTGTGTATGAATCTATCCTCTGCCGGGCCTTAGCTCTCACCCAGCTTCAGTCTTCCTTCTAGCGGGCGCCCCCTTTTATAGACCAAGGGGGCGGATACATAGGACGTTGGGGCCCCGACAGGTGGGCCCAACGCGACTGCGCAGCATACTACGCAGAATATTCAGATGGGTACAGTGGTTACGGATCTTTCCTCCGATACGCTCTGCTAGCGCTACAGTGGTCTTCTCTTGTCCCGTCACTAAGGTGTCCGTTGGGGGAGCGTAGCTTGCGGCGTAGCCTGTGGAGGCTATTATGTAGGCGTCATAATGGGTGAAGCCGAGCCGTCGTATCCATCTGTTATGGCAGACTTGGCAGGCGCGGCGTGGGCGGCGCCTGCGGCTCCACTATCTTGGTAACACGCGATCAATAGTGCCTCCTGGTCAAAGAATCGCCTTGGCTTCCACCGCATCAATGCGGGTGTCTACCTACCACAATAAATGCAGTGGTGGGTGAGGCTTAGTATGGAGACCAAGCGGCCTTGAAAAGTTGTGCTTGTAGACACGTGTTGCTCCGGACCACCCCGAGGCAGGACGTCGACTTCTTCCCTTAGCGAGTGGTCCGGTTACCATACAAGGGGTCCGGGACCCTATGAGGGGTCCGGGACTTCCGCGGGGGTCCGAACCCCTCGGGAGGTCCGGAGCCCCGGCTGTTTGGGCTGCCCGCCTCTTCCGGGACACGCGTCGTTCCCGGACCTTTCCCAGCCGTGAGGCAGGTCCGGAACTGTCGCCGAGAGATCAGGACTCCGGACCACAGGGGTCCGGCTGTTTGGACGTAGTCAAGGATAACTACAAGGCTCTTGCCTAGATACAGCAAGAAGGGGTACCCCAGTCCTGGGGTACCGACATAGGTGCTTCCACATTAAGGTAGCCACACAGCAACCAAAGAACAAGTGGTGAACTGATTCATCTTCAGCACAGAATAAACAAGAAATGTCCTCCAAGATTTTTCTTTTAGCCAAGTTAGTTCTCGTGAGAGTTTTGTTATTACTCAGGAGCCAAAAAAAGATGTGAATCCTAGGTGGAATCCGTAAGTTCCAAACCACAGGAGTGTAAACAGGCTAAATGCCTCTAAAGCTGACAGTTTTATATACATGCCTTGCACAGTAAACTTACTGCTAGAATCAAAGGCCCAAATAATGGCGTCACAATCCTCAGTATAGGAAATAGATTCTGCTATATCAACTAAATTCAGCCACTCTTGCATTTGATTTTCATTGACACCTCTCCTAAAGGACAGCTTTAGGTCAGAGCTATCCCATACATCAGCCACATCGACATTTTGTTGGTCAGCAATGATGTAGAGATCCCAAAACTGTGTGGCTAGACCGCAGTTGCCAAACCACCAATCTTCCCAAAATCTCAAAGACTTGTCATTACCTATTTTCCACCTAATCCTCACCTATGATGCTTTATAAGCCCAAAGGATGCCTTTCCAAAAAGGAGAAGATGAAATTTCTAGGTTACGAAACACATTAGGATTTCTATTATATTTGTAGTCAATGATTTTTTTCCCAAATCACCTCATCACTAAGGTGGTGCCTGTTGATCCAGGAAGCTAGCAGACATAGGTTCATATTGCCAATGCCAGGAATCCCCCAACCCAATGTTCTTTAATTGTGCAAAACTATGCCAATTTGATAAGTAGTATTTATGTTTACCATCAACATCATGCCAAAGGAAATTAACCATCTGAGAGTTAAGGTTCTCAATGGCCCACCTAGGGAACTTAATAACAGAAAGGAGGTAGGTAGGAATACTAGCTAGGCAAGATTTTAGTAAGGTAAGCTTGCCAGCACTTGAGAGCAGTTTACCTTTCCACCCTACAATCCTCTTAACAAGTTTATCGACCACAGGTTGGATGTCCTCTCTCCTCAGCCTAGTAAAGTGGAGAGGGACCCCTAAGTATTTTACAGGAAAGGAACCAATGGCGCAGCAAAACAACCTTGAAAAGTTGTTGCTTTCCTCTTATGTCATGCCTAAGGTCAGGAGATCACATTTATCATAGTTAATAACTAAGCCAGACAGTTGTTCAAAACAAGAGCAGGTATTTAAAATGCCTGGCTTGATTATTAGTGTCATTTTTGAGGGAGAGGAGTGTGTCGTCAGCATATTGCAGACTAACAATTCCTCCCTCTTGCACCTCTGGGAGGAGCCCTTGGATGATGCCATGCCCAGCAGCTTTAATAAGCATTTTGGTGAAAACATCAGCCACTAAATTAAAAAGGAGAGGAGATAGAGGATCACCCTGTCTGAGGCCTTTACCAGCGGCAAAGTAATTACTATTCTGGTCATTAATTCTCACACATATTGAGCCCCCTCTGGTAACTCTCCTTATCCATCTAACAGAAAAACCTCTAGTAGATAAAGTTTCTTCAAGGAAACTCCAATCTATTTTGTCATAGGCTTTTTCATAATCTAGCTTCAAGACAATACCTGAAGTACCTCTTTTAGCAATCTCATGAATAATCTCATGAGCTGCTACAACACTTTCTAGAATATATCTGCCTTTTATAAAGACAGTTTGGTTAGGAGCTATTAATCTATTATAGATTTTGATTAATCTGTTATTAATGTTGAGCTTCGAGTCATTAAATTTTATTGCCAAAATAATAATGATATTATTGCCGAAATATTATTATTATTTCGACAATAAAATCTAATGACTCCTTTCGCCTAGGTTTGATCTTGGACTCAAGACATGTGCTTGTAGCCTTTTCCTTTTGCTTGCCTTATAACAGATGTTGAAAATTTATGTTTAATAGCTTCGCTCATTTCTCTATTTTTTTAAAAGACAGTCTAGAAACATACACTTACATACACATACGTATAAGAGATTCAAATTCGGGTGGTCAGATTTTTGTTTATAAGCGATCTTACCGGCTGAGATATGCTCAATTCGTAATACGCGCTCAATAAGCAAGAGAACTATGCATGAAGAAAAACCAACAACATAGATGTAACTTTGTATGATAGATAGATGCAATACATATTTTAGGAAAGAACTCAAGCAACACATATTCCAAAGAGCTTCAGCTTTAAAGTATCAAACAGAGTTCAGGTGCAGTGGGATACACACAAAGAGTTGAATAGTTCAGCAGGAAGCATGAGCAATTGAGCATTGATAAAAAAAAAACAACAGCAATGCGCTATGGGTCAGATAGGCCTCCCGCATCTGTCAATGGCAGGCAACAACTCTGCGCATTAGCTGCAGCTTCCTGCAATCCTTTTTGGAAATTTTGTTGAGCGCTTTTAGGATCCGGGACGGAAGCGCTCGCCTGGACGAAAAAGCTCGCCGCACTCGCGGCATTGTTTGTCATCATCTGCTGACCTTTGCTCGCCATGTCGCCACCACCAGGAAGTTGCAGAAGACAGCGAGCCGCACCGCCGGGAACGGCGGTGGCCAGGCACCATCCGGCGAGGAGCAGAGCCAGGATGCACGTGGCGCTGGCAGTCCGGCTCGATGGCGCCGCCGCAGCCATGGGTTTCTCCTGGCCTGGCTGAATTATCCTTCAGTGGATGGATGCCACGGCTGACAGGATTATTCCAGTGCTATTCCAGAGCAAGCCGGCCTACCGTATATATAGACATGTTAGGAACTCTGATAACAAAAGGTTATAGTTGGGAACTCTGAAGTTTAAAAAATGACCATCGTTTATCAGAACCCAGCTGTGCCAGCATAAAATATGCTGGTAGTCTGCGGTCGAAGAGTTGAATGATATGAATATTTAATTTACACGTGCGCTCCTTGTTTGTTTGAAGTTCCATCCAACGTGCAACCGACGCTTCACGAACTCTTTTTCGGAAAAGGAAGTGGAATGATATGTATATTTAATTTACACATGTTGGCCAGGGGCGAAGCCAGCCACAAATGTCACCGGGTCTTCATGTTTATGCAACGGGGTCTTCTATTAGTATTCGCTATAGAGTTTTATAGAATTCTGAATTTTTATCGGGGTCTTGTGACCCCAATGCTAATGGGTAGTTTCGCCACTGGTGTTGGCACGCGCATAGAAGCGATAAACAGAAAGGTGAAGTTTGGCAAAATTTGGTGAGTTCCGCGGAAGCTCGGAGTGAAGCAATATTTAGTTTGTATGTTTACAATGAACTGTAGCCGTATTATCCATTTGTTATATCGTACACCATCTACGTTTTTTTTCTTTTGAAAAGGTATCTCATCATCGGCGTAAAATTTGCAAAGACAAATCTCCTCCCATCTGAAATATAAATTCAATATTTTGTCCGGTTGAGAATATAAGCCTATCTAGAGTTGTGCTACTTTTACCATAAATATAAAATTTTATATAGATTGATAGCTCAACATTAGCATTATTAGGCAGTGTAATATTGGATGCCCGACCAATGTTATAGTTGACTTCACATTTCTGATAGGAGGAAGTAAAGCGAAACAAACATGAAAAAAAAAGTCTGTAGAATTACCACATATCCTCTTTTAGTCTCTAAGGAACAGTATAGCTCACGTATTTAGATTTCATTATAGTGTAATCTACCGACCCTGCTCGGTTGACAAGGAGAAACTGCTTGCGAGTTACAGAGCCTGTGTGCTGTGTGCACCATGCTATTCTACTGTTCTGCATATGATGTATATTGATAGATGATGAAAATTTATGACAGACGCTATCTTCTATTAACATAAATAAGATCTGTATGGTGCATTCTCCTACTGATGCTAGCTAAAGCTTGTGCCCCACTAAAGATATCAATCCATTGCCTTATTTCCTTCCAATCCCCCTCTATCTCTATGGATATCTATGCTAAGGAAAACACACAAATTGGACCAATGCGACAAAAGAAACAGAAACATGTGCTGCCTAAATCCTAAAGCATGACCCCAGGAAAGGACGAACATAGCGACGGTGTGCCTTCTACTGAAGCCTTAAAGATTCAGCATGGCTCTTTCACTAGCTTGTTTTCTCCTCATTTTCTTGTATTAATTTGTCCAGCTCCTTCTGTCCAGTAGCTAGCAGTGTCTTCACCGTGTCAAATGCAGTCAGTTTAATGCTGCATGGATATGATAAACTTATGAGCAGTGTATTTACATGCATTGCAAGACAAACCACCAGCTATCAGCATTGTCAAAACTAAACCAAATGTTTTTGCCAAACAAGTGAGCAAAAGGGTACCTGCTATTTGGCAGATTTTTTAACGCATTTGGCACAAAACCTCTATAAAGCCCAACTAGACCGTCACGCTCCACAATGCCTGCATTTGGCACCAAAACAGACTTTTCATTTTAGTATTTTAGGCCACAAGGGCATCATTAAGTAGCAAGTGAGCATGCACAAATAGCAAATAACATAGTTCACATCGATCAAGCGAGCGCTATGAATTATCCATTAGCTCATGCGATGCTAGCATATTTACCTGGAATAGCATCAAAAATTGTGTTGTACGGTGTCCCTTTCATCTGCATCTGTCGTCTAACAGTGTCCAGGGGATAACACATCAAAGTTGCAAATGTTGCTGAGAGAAGAGCAGTTGCTAGTGATGTTTCTGGTCTGTTCTTGTACTTTTCTGGTACAGATTTCTTCATTCTTGTACACCAAAAAGAATGCCATATAGAAATGTGAGGAAGACTTCGGGAGGACCTTTCATGTATCATAGTATTTGATATGCAGTAGAGGGAATCTCACAAGTCAAAAACACAGAAGTTGACAGCAATGTAAGGTGCAATTCCTATAAGAGATGGACCCAGGCCACCGTAGAAGGAGGCCAATCCTTCTTCTCTCAGCATGTTCAGAGCAACCTACAAAGTCATCAGGTTACGCCAATTCTCAAGAAACAGAAATTTGCACTTACATGCGTTGTTACCTGAGACATAGTGCTGTGTCCAGATTGAACTGCAAGCCTGAGCCGGAGAACATCCAGTGGGTATGTTACCTATCAGCAAGTACAAGTAGAAAGTTCAGAATGTGCTAACAATGCTCTACCACATAATTTGATGAATTTTGTCTGCCGCAACCAATTAAAGACCAAAGCATAAACCAAGTATATACAAAGTCCCATATCCAACAAAATTAGAAATGCATAGACATCTGGTAGCAAGTAAGCAAATAAATAAATTACAAGTGTAGATGTCATGCCCGCACAAGCACCAGCAGCAAGTCTCCCAAATACAGAAAGCTCTCCATCCTTTCTTCGGAAGATTTTCTGAATGCAAAAACAGTAACATTGTAAGAGAACAAAGATATGGAACCTACAATCACAATAATGTAAACAATTTTGATAGCGAAAAGAACAAGGAATAATTATGACCTTGTAAACTTCATATGAGAAGAGTTGCACCGCACTGTAAGGAATTATGCGAATAACCTGGACCGATTTATGGAGAAGAATAGGGATCAGCACAGGACTACAAGATAAACCATGCATAGTCATATGAAGGAGAGTAACAAACACCTGTGGAAGGTTGCCTTTCCAGTAACCCTTAAGACCCTCCTCCTTTCCAATGTCTGCAATAGCCTACATAATTCCAGATATATCAGATTACTCTTTTATCTAAAGATGCAAGTCCAAGTAGCACCTATCAGAAGAGAGTTATTTCACCCAATGTTATACAGTCGTCTAGTCGAACCTAGTCGCCATGGCACCGATAAGGCGACTAGTCGCGACTAGTCGTCGATCAGGTCGATTAGTCGACCCTAGTCGGTCCTAGTCGTCGCTATAGTCGTCCTATATATCCCACGACATATATGTACATGTATATGTACTTATATACTATATAGCAAGCAGGAACACCACAATGATAGTCAGTTTGGTGACACTTACTTGTGAGATTTGATGTTTGAACTGTCCAGAACTCCATATTCTTGTCCCACACAGTACAGGCTAATGGCTAATGGCTAATGGTGCAAGTTATATAGTTAACCTAACCCTAATGGCTAATGGATAATGGCTAATGGCTAATGGCTAATGGTGCAAGTTATATAGTTAACCTAACCCTAATGGCTAATGGGCCTAATTGAGCCCAGTACAGGCGGCGGGCTGGAGTGCTGGTCTGTTGGACATCTTTTGGTTTTGGCCTGATCGTCCAAGTAGCTAGTCGGACGACTAATCGCGATTAGGCGACGATTAGTCGGACAATCAGACATCTGATCGACAAAAGCTAGTCGTTTCACTTATCGAAGCCAGCGGAGCGATAAGGTCGACTAATCGCGACTAATCGCGATTAATCGGCCGACTGTATAACATGGATTTCACCTCCCATTATGTGCTAACGTAGAATTTCATATTTACCCATCCGAGAAGGGGAGGGAGGGGAGTATGCACACGATTCAAGCCCATACCTAGAACTAGAATTTCTGATTGGCGAAATAGCCAAATACGTTCCTCACCTTTAGTCCAAGGGTCACTTTGGTCCCTAAAGTATCAAATAGTCCATATAAGTCCTTCAACTTTTCACATTGGATCAAAATGGTCCTTGGGTTGATGCAGCATGTCAGTTTTAGTTGTCCTTGGATGGGTCAATATGTTATGATATCTCATTTAACCCTTGTTTCATCCAATTATAAATATTACTTTACGTGCACTTGATAGTATACAAAAAAACTATGTTAATGAGTAACCATAAAATCTTATGTCCAATAATAAATAATACCTAGCACACAACCATTATAATAGGTATGATGAATCAAAGGTGAAAAAACTACTATTTTATCATGCTGACTCATTTAAATGATGCTCTTACTGACATGGCAAGAACACATGGTAAGTCAAGTCAGCTTAAGGACCATTTTGATCCAAAATAGAAATTTGAGGGACTTAATAGGCCTATTTGATAGCTTAGGGACTAAAATGACCCTTAGAGCAAAGTTCGGGGACGCAATTGGCAATTATGCCTTTCTGATTCGAATAGGATAGCTAATACCCATGTTCGCCTTCCACAATAACTACTGATCTCTACTTTCCATGCACATATCATGGTCAGGACTCAGATCAGAAACCATCCAAGGATCCATGCAGTTAAGGTTTTTTTTCTTTTTTCGAAAAGTTGACTGTTATCTCAAAGTTTCTGACAGTGCCTATAACATGATCTCAAGGATTACTTCTAATACAGCAACTTTTGTCACCTAATAACTGTCTCTGTAGCGTTCATGGAAAATGTTCTGAGGGGCCAAGCCATCATGTTCTGTTAAAGATAAGCGGCACAGGACTCCAGTTTATTTCAAAATTTTCCGCAGGGAAGTTTGGAAGGTGCATTTCTGAATACACAGCACGAGGTAAAATTAAATTGATGAAAGGGAAGCGACAGATCGCATTGTCACCTCGAGGAATCCGACCGCCTTCTTGGCGCTCTCTCCCGCCACCCGCACGCTGTGCGTCTGCAGAGGAGAACAGAGCAACGAAAACCCCGTCAAGCCACACGCCCGCACGGCAGCAGTGAGAGGACGAGCGAGGAACCATACCTGCATGAGTATCTTGACGCGGTCGAGCGGCGCGGTGACGGTCTTGGCGGCGGCGCCCGCGGCGGCCCCCGCGGCGAAGAGCGCGGCGCCGCGGGGCACCAGGGCGAGCAGCGCCAGCGGGTGGCGCACGAGCTGCGCCGCGGGGGGCAGCCTCCTCCGCTCCTTCCTCTCCCCCCTGGCCTCCTCGCCCCCCGCGGGCGCCCGCCGCTCCTCCGTCCCCTCGCCGGCCCGCGCGACGACCGCCTCCTCCACCGCCTTGGCGACGGCCGCAGCCTCCCCGCCCTCGCGGACGGAGAGCGAGGCGAAGGCCGGGAGCCGGGGCCCCGCGCGGAGGAGGACGACGGGCGGCTGCGGCCCCGCCCCCGCGTGGCTCCGCGGCGGGCGCCACGAGTCGCAGGCCTCGACCCGCCGCCGGCTGCTCATCGTGCGGAAGGGAGCCGCGCGGCGCGTGGATCCGCGAGCCCGCCCGCGGGAATCGGGAGAGGAGGGGAGGGGAGGGATGAATCGAGGCGGGCGAAGGGGGAAGGGAAGAAGGGTGGGAGCGGAGAGAGGGGATAAGGAGGGCGCGGTTAGTGCGAGCGCTTTATAGCCATGGGCGCGGGCTCCTTTGTTTAGTTGCCATGCTTGGAGCGGCGGGAGTGTGCCGTGCTAGTGAACCGGGCCGGTGTCCAGTGTCGACGGTTTTCCACTAGACCTTGTGCTATCTACTGTACCTCGTTGGCGTTCACGGCTTGGACAGCTTGGTTCTTCTTGGTCTCGGTCGCCTTGCTTAGGGCAACCTTTACCTTGCTCATCGTTGTTGGGTCACTTGGCCTTCTTTTTTTCTCTCTTCTTGCTTGGTTTCCCTATTTATAGTTCCTCTGTGACACGATCCAAGTCCAACTCCATGTCTCCATAACGCTGTATACCACGAGCCATCTCACATGTGCTTTTCTCCGAACACCCACTGAACCCACAATAGATCGTGCTTAGACCGAAACAGTCCTCCAACTTTTACAATCCAGCTTTTAACAATTCACAATCTGTGGGCTATCTTCTACAATGTAGATGGACTTGAATAACACCAGAGAAAACTTTAAGCAAAGAAATCATACTTGTGCAAGACATCCAAATTAGCACTTTCCCCCTTTGATGAGAAAGAATATTTTCACCAAATTCGCAAGTTTGCTAGTAGACAATGGCTACGTTGCCTAGAAGAGTAGACGAGAGTGATCACGCATGAACAAGCACGTAATAAAATGAAATATGTTACGATTAAATGAAGGGAAGGATAGCGGGTAACTAGTGATAGATGACCATGTGCACGTAGTAACAAGATAATCTCAACTTTACAGGGATAATAATAAAAAATGCACTCTAGCAAACTCTGTAGTAGGCATTCTATAGGAAGGCCTCCAAAATCCCTCCATCCTTCATTCATATGGAATCTCTAGGGAGTCCTTGATTATAAGTTGAAATGAAGAGCTTTAGCTAGAGTAGTTGGAGAAAATTTGGAGATCTAAATAAAGACAACCTCCATTTATCATTTGGGGGTCTGATCTAGAAGATACGGCTAAAGTTTCTCTTAATCACTAATACTGATGGGGTGCAAGTCTTCAAGATGCAATTTTGGTACAATATATCTATCTATATATCTATATCTATCATCATCTCATCTATAAAAAGTTGAAACGATTAAAATCCTTTCTCACCAAGATTAGGCCCATCGTACCCTTCATGAAGATCTCACTTGTCAGGCTAAAAGGTTTAACGAAAAAGAGAGGCAGATTGGTTTCGTCAATGTTTTCCACCAAAATTCTAATACTTTTTATACCAGCAATTTTTTACACCCACCTCTTATACCCGGCCGTGTATTACTTTCCTCTAGCACACACTTTACTTTTCTTTAAACATGCATTCACCCATAATTCACATCATTATTTGTTTTGGAAGGACATCATTATTTATGGAAGAAAAAGAAAGAAAGATGTGTATTATTTTTGGAAGAAAAATAAATGACATCATTTTTTGATAAAAGAAAAATGTTTTTTACCAAAAAGTGAAGTTTTTTTTTCACGAGAGACCTACCCACATACAACAAACCCGCATGATAGTTACCATTTTTTTTATTGGACCCGCATAATACTTGCCTTATTCACCGGAGACATACATATTTTATATTTTGCTTGGAAGGAATTTGGACTTTCCTTATCCACCGGAGGCACCTCCACACGTTCTATGTTTTGTTTTTAACAATATATCATTGCCACATGTCAAATACAACCCTTTTACTATAAATATAAAATTCTTATTTTAATTTTTTTAAACATGTGCGTGCAGCACGCACATGGGCCTCTACTGCACAAAATTATTGCCACAATGAATATATTCGTACTACAGTACAACTTTCACGATTTCTACGTATATTGATGGTCGATCCGTAACTGTTTACCATGACTCATATCTGCCAAGGACTTTTCTTGTCCGTCGGTGTACGTTCTGTTGGTCGACGCTTTAAAATAAAATTATATTAGGTGCCCTTGTGTGACCGGACTCGTGAGGAGATTAGTGATTAGAAATTAGTGTGTAACAGAGACAAGTCACCTAACCGTCTAGTAGGCAGGCACCAAATTTTCTTAATTATTGTTGAACGATGGCACTCAGTTCCAATAGTTAAAAAAAAAATCAAAAGAGATCAGAGAAAGGAGCGACCTAGCGAGCCACGCTATGGCCAGAAAATCTAGATTGCCCCTGCTCTTGAGTTCTGCTGATGGTTTGGCTTTTGAAAAAAATCCCAACATATTCGGACCAACTCCTTTCCTATGCATCGCTAAAAAAGATGGCAAGCTGCTGCTCCAGGAAAAAGACAAAAATGCAGCATTGCAACATCACTCGTCAGTTCTTCAAATTCCATTCATTCTAGAAGGAACATGGACATCATAATTCATATATAACTCATGTTAACCTACATATAGATAATTCATTCATATATAATTCCATTGCCAAGCATTCTGAACTGAACAGAGTCCAAAACATTTCACCTGCGACCAGCTTCTGCCTGCAAGTATCCAGTCCTCCGCGCGCAACATCTCTTCCTACTTTATAGACAGCGTAGAAGGGAACGCTTCCTCAACTTCCGTCAACCTGCTCCCAACCGTCTCTGCCTCAAGAGCGTCGATCTCGTAGCGCACCTCCTCCATGTGCTCGTTTATGCTGGTCACTGCCTCCTGCACGCCCTGTATGGCCTCCTTGAGGGCAGCCTCGTATTCCGCATCTGCCTCGGCGTCTTCCGTTCCTGCGGCCTCTGTGATCTCCTTGACGTGGACGCACACGTGCTGGGTCAGGCTACGTGACCTGCAGTCCGCATGGTTCACCAGGCGTTCTGAAGGGCGGCAGGCTTTCTTGAGCACCTGAATCTTCGCTGTCTTCAGAAATCAGGTAACCCAAACAGGAAGACAAGAGACATAAATAATCAACAATTGAAGAAAAGAAAATGCCAATATCAAAGCTATAGAAGAAAACAAAGTTGCATCTGAAACTTTGCAAGCACAATCTAGCTTACATTTAAATTCAGGCCAGTACCATAGCTGAATCAGTTAAAGCCCCCAAATAATTAGACATGGTTAAACAGTTGAGTAGCTAGACTACAACACAATTTCAGGCATCACTAGTAAGGGCCTAAAAGGCCGATGCAGCTTTCAGGTGCAATATATAGATATAGCAAACCTGAAACAGTTATCATGCAAAAACTAAACAATCCCTGCCACTTAATAACAATTTAATGAACAATAACTTACACTGAATACAGGGAATTGCATGAAGGGAGCATTTTGAATTTGACGTGGGCTAATGCATTGTGAAAGGGTAAACGTTAGTTTCCTTTAGCATTTGGTAAAAGAAAATGACTCATATAAAGCATAAGAAAACCTAACTATGATCTATATATGATAATAATTCCTCCCATCATGGTTTTCTTAGGATAAATGAAATGTAGAAACAAAATAATTGCAGTTTTACTATGAAAGAAAATTTCACTCTAGAGCCAATACATGAACTCTAATTATTTTAAGGAAGCGTTATTTCATGGTCCACAGGACAAAACAACGAGTGCCCAAGATCTCTGTTCTTAAAGCGTTAAGGCGAGACACGGCGAGCGACCCCGTCTGCAAGGCGAGGCGACGCCTAGGCGGACGCCTAGGCGAGCAAGGCGACGCCTTACCCATATGCCACAGGGAGGAAATGAAAAGAAATAGGAAATAAAGAGTAAAAAAGACAAAGAAGAGGGCAAAGGCCCAGCCCAACAGTTAGGCCCAGCCCAACAATAACATCTCCACTCTCCCTTCTCAGCTCTCCCTCTGCCCTCTGAGCTCTCCCTCTCCCACTCGATCTCATCCCGCCGCCGCCGCCGGCCCTCTCAGCTCTCCCTCTGCCCTCTCAGCTCTCCCTCTCCCTTCGCGCCGCCGGCCCGCCGTCGCTCCTCCGCCCGACGCCGCCGCCGGTCCGCCCTTGCTGCTCCGCCAGACGCCGCCGCCGGCCCCGCGCGACACCACTACCGGACCTGCGCGCCGTCGCCAGGCCCTCGCGCCGCCGAAGCTCGTCGGCGCTCCCTCTCCCACCTTCCTCACCATGCTCAGGTAGGCCGCCACCCCCTCCCTCTTGTTCCCCTTCCCCCGCAGATCGTCGAAATCCTTCCCCTCCTCTTCCTCTCCCTCCTCCCTCACCCTCCCTCTCAGTTTGCTTCTCTTTTGGCATGGCGTCGGCGGACGCCTTGGATTTTTGAGCGCCTGGACGACTAGGCGTCGCCTAGGCGACGCCTTAAGAACCATGCCCAAGATCCTCCCTCTTGTTCCCCTTCCCCCGCAGATCGTCGAAATCCTTCCCCTCCTCTTCCTCTCCCTCCTCCCTCACCCTCCCTCTCAGTTTGCTTCTCTTTTGGCATGGCGTCGGCGGACGCCTTGGATTTTTGAGCGCCTGGACGACTAGGCGTCGCCTAGGCGACGCCTAGGCGACGCCTTAAGAACCATGCCCAAGATAGCTTACCAAATGCAACTTCTCTTTCTCTTGTGCTTGAACACTCTTCAGTAAATCGGCAAGATCACTACGACAAAATTCTGGCATTGAGAGGACAGAAATCATTTCAAGCACCTGAAGGGGGAAAAAATTATAAGCACAAGAAATTTTTATGGATGAAAACAAGACGAGTCAAACAGAGCTAACTTGTTTTGAACAATCATTGAACTCTGCTGTAATATTGCCACACAGCTGTTGATAGGCCAATTCACCTCCATTAGCCATATATTCAGAAAACCCCCTGACATATTATTATAGTGAATCAATGACAACACAAAATGATAGGCTTAGACAAGATATGCTAATGCAGAACCAGAATTGTGGATGAAGGTACATTTAGGTTGTGTGTCGAAATCAAGTGATAAAAAAACACACAAACTGATTGTTGCATGCACATGCACATACTAAGAAGGGTAAAATGACTTGTTTCTTGGGACAAATTTTGAATTCTAGAATGACTTGTTTTATCGGGATGGAGGGAGTATATAGGGTAAACCCTATTGCTATTATTATTCCAGGAAATGGTTTCTCCTTTTGTGATAATTACATATCAGGGAGCTAATTTCCTAGTGGGTGCAAAGCAAACATATTTTATGGCCAAACCAACAACCACAAGGTCAACATATTGATGTAGCTACTACAGACCACGGGAAATATCTAGTGTGGAATTTATCTGTATAGCACGCTCATATCAATAAAATAGTTTGAACTATTTACTAGAAGGGCACCCAGCCCTTTTTCCAATTACGTGTAATACGTCTGAATGTTATCAAAACTATTCTGTTGGGAAAGTGTATATACATATTGGATTCATAAAAATATTCAGCAGTGGTCCTGATGGAAAGGGCTACCAATTGAAATCACGATGCCGCATTCAGCACGTACTGCTAAATCGCATATGCTTCTTTAATATCACAAAGAGACAATACCTTGTGTACAATCAGCAGTAGATCAAAAAAGTAGAGCCTTATCTAATATCCAATGGCTGAGGAGACTACTGCTGATTAAAGAAAACTGATCCATTCTAATCCATTTATCCCTCCCTTTTCGAATTTCTTACAAGCTCACATGGCATCTGATCATCCTCCATAGACCAAGTTATAAAAGAATTTTAGGCCTACTACTATGGCATCTGCTTTGAATGAAAGCAACAAGCAACAAACCACTATGTGCAATTGACAACCTTTTTTTTTCTTGAACAGATAATTGACAACTTCAGAGGATTCAGTACTAAAACTTCCTAATAAAACAAAAAATAACCTTATTGCAAATGCGACAGCAGACCACTGATAACCATGAATTTACCGTATTAAATTTCTTTGGGATTCTTAATTCATGAGGTCTGTTGTTTATGCTAAGAAACAACATATGAACATCGTGAACTAAACAACTAAAATCAATACATGAGGTGGCAGGCGCGGATGTGCAACATGACTGGGATTGGCTGATCACAAGCCAGAAAAAAGGTGGAGAAATTTCGCCACATGTTGGGACAGAAATTTCTTTTTTTTTAACGCAAACAGAAATTTCCCAGTTCTGGCAGGAATTTAACAGTTTCATATGAAGCTCCTGTACGGTGTTTTGCATCCCATCACGAATCCTGACACTCTCATCAAGTATCCCGTTCTAGTAACTGGATATAACCATGTTTGTTAACGCCTAGCAAACCCTACACAGCTAATCGAGTGAAACAAAATCATAAGAAAGTTCGAGCCCAATCTGGCCTTCAGCACTACACAATCCAAACAGCCTCAGCACATAACCAGAAATTTCTGGTAAGATCATTAGGGTTTGGTTGGGAACCGGGGTCGCCGGACCGCACCGGAGCACAACAGCAGCGGTACCTTCGTAGCGTGGAGTAGGCCTCGGCGCGGCGCTGCTGCACGGCGAGAAACCCGCGGAGGAGGCCCGCCACCGCGGCGGCGCTCCGCCCCTCACCGGCACCGGCCTCCGTGTCCATGGCGGCGTCCTCGGCGCCCGCCGCAGCCTGTTTCGGGCGGTCCTCAGCCATGTGGCCAACGTTGCTCGGCTGCTTCACCGCGGCTTCTCCCTTCACGAGTAGTCCTCATTTCCCCTCACCATAGCATATGTCTCCTGTGCTCCTCACCGCAGCCTCTGGAGTCTGGACTGCGGCAGACGATTTGGATCCGGAGTCGGAGAGAGAGGCTTCGGTGTCAAACGAGAATCAGGGACGCTCTAGGGAGTGTCAACTAGAATAAGATTCGAATCGCCGCCGCCGGCCGAGATCACCGGCGGGAAAGCTCTCCCCCCCCCCCCCCCCCCCCACCTTCTACAGTTCTACTCGTGTTCTCGCTTGTGTTAAGTGGGCAGGGCATATTGTAGAAATCACAAAATTCCACAACAACTAAGCTCTGCAAATCGATAGAGATAATATGAAGAGTGGATCGGTGTTCCGATGATCCCTATGGCTATGGATAGTTGGTAACTTAGCATTTTGCAATCAGCGACATCGCCAAAGCCACATGCCCCATGTAAAAACAGGGATGAAGATCCCAGCATAATAATTCAAGATTCATGTAACGTGAAATTCCCAGATGACAATGCGTGGCTAATGAAATGAATCAGTCTGCAAGTACATGTAATACATTCCCAATAATTCAGCATAAATAATTGAACATACAGCATCTGAATACGAGTCAATTACTCTATAACTGCAACAGCACGCCCAACATTTCCGCCCACCTGCATCTGTTACCATTTGAAGATGAAGCACCATCACCACCGCATCCTTGGTCCTTGCTGGAAACACGCCCCTGGTCTGAGAATGGAACAGCTTACGGAAGAGCACTCTTTCGATATATGATCCACTTGGCATTAAGGATGAGTGCTTCTTGCTTACCCGAGATGCAAAGCACAACACAATGCAGCAACTACAGAAGCATCAAACTTGGGAAATAATCAAGTGATATTGGACGATACACCGCATACTACTACTCAGCCACTTCAACAGCATGGATTCTACCAATAAGAGCATCAAAGCTACTTACGAAATAATCAAGTGATATTGGATGATCCATGGCATACTCAGCCTACTTCAACAGCATCGATCAATCAGCATATACTGCCATAAAATAAGGATAAATGGTGCTAACAATGCGATGAAAAGCACCAATGTGAAATAAATCATTCCAAAAATACAGATAGTACATTACGGAAAGTAATATACGGACAAGAACTCAAGCAATAAATGACAGCTTGACAATACCAAAATCTATACCGAAGCTATGCTTGCAGATTCCCAATCAAAGCAATAAGAACCAATAGTTTTGGTGGTTAAAGGAAAATAGGAAAAGAAAAGAGAGCTTTAGAAACATTCGTAGGAGTTCTCAGGTAACACAACAGAGACTTCTCTCAGTAATTCTAATCAAGTAATAGGCTGCCTTTTTGTGATAGTTCCAAACTGGCATTCTCATGTGGTCATGCAAAGGAGTATGGCAATAGCCCTTGCATTCTAAAAGCAATTGAGATGATTAACAAAACTGATGTTTCCTTTGTTGACAATGAACCAATTGGTCCCTACAAAGTCAGATTGTATGAACTTATGTGCATTTGCCCATAATCAGTTTTCTGGTCACATATGGAAGACAATCTATCAAGCAGAGTGATTGTTTAACCACCATACAGAAAGCAAACTAGTAAACGACCATACAGAAAGCGAAAGCAAACTAGTAAACGACTACCCTTAGAGATTCTTAGTCTCTACATGATAGCCATTAGACAAAAGAAATGCTAACAAGACAAAGCGGCTGCTAATGAAACTGAGAATGCAGTGTCATACAAGCATACAAGCAAAACAACAAATGAATTTTCATCAGACATCATTCCCCAAAGGGACACCAATACATCTGAATGAAGTGTATGCATTTACATGAATTCTGAGGAAGTGTACAAGTTGTAGGGGCAATATGAGGGAGATGCTGCTGCAAAATGATAACAGATATAAATAAAAAAGGCTCTTCCAAAACCATAGATATGTTCAATAATTATTTCCAAGATTTAACTGACTACAGGTAATATTTCACAGGATTGCACATTGGCATCGCAATCACGACACTGCTATTTATGCAGGATCATCAGACATCAGTACAGAAATGCCTAGCAACAAAAATAGATAAAGCAAGAACCTGATTGGCATGTTGTAGCCCTTCTTTAAAAAAAATCATACTCCCTTCATTCCAAATTATAGATCGATTTGACTTTTCTAAGTATATCGATTTTGGTATGCACCTAGATGTAGACTGTCTAGATACATAAATTTTAAAAACATCTTAAACCCAGAAATTGAAATGAAGGGAGTAAATCACTTGAACCCGGAAATACTCTATAACCAACTTTATCAGTTTATCCACAATAAAGCACATTACTTACAAACTAGGAAGTATTACTTCATAAAAAAAGGAGTATACCCACCTTTTGTTTAGAAACAGATCTGCATTACCTCAAAATTAGGATGGTAACAAAATGGCACTTACAAATGCAGAGTACATATTCTGTTTAAAACCATGACGACAACAGGTTCATCATACATTAAAAAAATGAAAAATAGTTAAATCGACATTGAAATCTTTTACAAGTCTCGCAAGCCAAAATATGGCCTTTTAAAAACCGTACATAAAAAGAACATGAAAACATTATTATCGTTAAATACCACAGTGCTTTAAATCAGCATTACGTCTTTTACAATAGTCTCGCAAGCCACAAGATGGCCTTTTGGAAAAGTAGACAGAAAACAAGAAAAAGTTAAATATCGCAGTGCTTTAAATCCACATGAATTAAGTCTTTTACAACTGTCTTGCTAGCCACAAGATGGCCTTTTGAAAATCTAAATAGTTGTACGAAATACTGTTTCATTTCGAAACGGCAGGGGAGGAAATCGAAGTCCTTATGAAAACTTTGACCACAGCATAATTGAGTAGCCAGAAACAGCTTAAAAGAGCAAGTTTATAAGTGCCAATCAGGAACATGTAGAATCATCTGGCCACAGTAAAATAGTTACAACCATCCTGTCAAATAGCAACATGAATAAAAATAAGTGAAACAGTTCTCAATACTAAGATTTGTGCAACAAAGATAACCTTTCCGATAAAACATAATTTTGGTTTGCAGTCTCAACTGTCAGTTAAAAAAAAGCAACACAAAATAGGTTAAAGGATCAATGCAAACATACTCATATGCGTGTTAAACAATACTAAGCGGAAACTGAATCACATGCAAACATAGGACTTGTGACTTGTCACAAACCTCAATTTAAAAAAAAAACTCGACCAGCGGGGGAAAACCCCCATGGTATTACAACTGAGAAGAAACCTCAACCAAACTGGCTGAGAAAACCCCCGAACACCGGCTTCACCCTATAGGGCCGCACCATTACCTAGGCCGACCACAACCCACTTGGTTGGCGACCACTGCAACTATCCCTGATAGGAGGGCCCAAACCAACCACAGGTGCCACAGCTAGGGCCCTGCCACTATTTTTTCGGTGGCCAGTGAGGGAATTTTTTTTATGCCACCAGGATTTGAACCCTGGTTGGTGTCTCCATCAACTGGGGAGCTTACCATTACAAGAGTGTTGGCGTGAACCTCAAATTTATGCTTGATGAGTACAAATAAAAATTGTCTACCAAGCATACTGTATGCCAATAACTGAATTAATGTATTACAATGCAGGTTACATGCTGAATGCAGGGAAGCAAAGCTGAGTCGCATGAAAATGGTAGGACTCGCAACAAACCTCAAATATATGCTTGCAAATGATAATGAACTACGGAAAACACTGTAGATAGGTGATTAAATACCTCAACCTCAAGCTAATAGCAGCAAAGCTAGCCCATATGCAGCAAATGGGAAGACAACTGAAAGTTGTTGATAGACTTCGTCGAAGCCTCGAAGGCACTAAAAGTTTTTCTAACTCATGATGCAAATTTGAGATACTCTGATCACTGACTTAGTTGCAGGCCTACAGTGTGCAGTTGTAAAAACTAAACATGGACATATAACTAAATGTCTACCAAAGTTCAATGGTATAAAAATTTTATCACAAATATTTTGTTAACCAGGAAAACATAATATATAGCTTTGAAATCAATGCAAATGAATGATTATTGTTAAATAGCAATGAACAGAAAGGGTAGTGCTGAGGTTAATACCTACTTAAATGCAAAACGGTTTCTGTTCTAAAACAAGCAAAAATGCCAAAAAAGAAGAAGTATTTGTAGCTCCCTGCAGTTAAGGTACATCCACCTGCCAAATCTTACCTAGTGACCCATGTAATTTCTTCCAGGGCCTCCTGACGGTGCACCCCCGTACCCACCAGAACTACCATAGCCTCCCATATAACCACCTTGCATCCCCGGCAAACTGCTACCACTCAGGGCACCAGATGCCCCCTGAGGAGGCACCCCTGAGCCATTACCACCAACTCCCAGGATGCTGTTCAAATTCAGTCCAGCACCCTGGGTGGCAAGCAAAGCTGTCAAGGCCTGTCCCAGAGCAGGATCCACCCCTGGGGCTGCAGCAATACCTCCAGGCAGTGAAGCCAAGCTGGGAGCCAATGGTGACATTGGCTGGCCAATACCAACACTTCCGGGTAGAGTATGACCAGTAGCTCCATAACCAGGAACCCCCTTGCTGCCACTTGAAGCCCCAGCACCGTAGAAGCCTCCAGGTCCTGCCAATTTGTTGGGCTTTGGTCCATCAATCGCCTTCTGGCAGTGCAGCACAACTCCTTCAAAATGCTTATGTGGCTCCTCAAGAGCCTTCTTGGCACTCTCAATAGTCTTGTAGACAAAGAGAGCAAATCCCTTGGGTTTCCCAGTGACCTTGTCAAGTCCAAGCGGACCCTCCTCAATCTCACCATACCTTGCAAAGAACTGAAACAGTTTCTGGGGATCGATATCTGCACCAACATTGCTGACAAATATCTTGCGCTGCGTGTACTCTGATACCGGTGGCAGCTGCAACTGCGCCGGGGCAGGCACAGAGTTGCTGGCCGCACCACCAGCAGGGACAGGGCCGACAGAGGCGAGCTGGCAGGCAGTGTTGCGATTCCCAATCTTCTTCTGGGGCTCGCGGAGAGCGGCGCGGGCGCCCGAGCGGTGGCGGAAGAGGATGAAGCCGTACCCCTTGCACTTGCCGGTGTTGCGGTCGCTGACGACCCTGAGGTCCTCAATCTCGCCGTAGGGGCCGAACGCCTCGGTGAGGGTGTCGGCGGTGGCGTCCCAGCCGAGCCCGTGGACGAATATCTTCCGCTGAGCCGGGTCGGCGTCGGCCACGCGCCGGACGGCGCTTAGCACGTCGCTGTGCGCGACGACCGCGTCGCGGAGCAGCTCGACGAGCTGGTCCTTGGGGAAGGAATCCAGCAGCGCCTGAATCGAGGCCGGGTCGCTCTCGCCCTCCTCCACCTCGTCCTCCTCCTCCTCCTCCACCTCCACTTCCTCCTCGACCTCCACCTCCTCCTCGACCTCCTCCTCCTTGACGCCTGCCTCCTGGGGAAGCTTCTCCTCCTTCCGCGCCATGGCGGGGGCGATGACCTCAGATAGGCCGGCGGCCCTAGCAGTGGCGGACTTGGCTGCAGCGGCCGGGGTAGACTTAGCGGCTGCCGCGGATTTGCTCTCCAGCTTCCGCTTCTTGCCCATGGCGCCGGGGAGGCGGCGAGAGCGAGACTTTTGCCGGGATTGCGGGCTAGGGTTTCGACGGGCTGGGGAGGGAGGATGTGGGGGGAGACGGACGGGTTGGGTTGGGTGACGAACGAGGACGACCTCGCCGCCTCGTGGACGCGACTAGTTGAAGTTAACGGCGGCGTCAGACGGCTGTCAGCCTGAGGCCTGAGCCTGTCACTTGCCCGTTCGCACATGTCACGTCCGCGTCGTGGTCGGTCCTGGACTGCCCTTGTTTTTTCAGGGGACTGGGCAGAGAAGTACTACTACTAGAGAGTTGTTGACAGAAGAAAACTTATTATTATTATACTGTTTGCAATATCTAGTTTAGAAACATAAGGGCCAGTTTAGTTTTTAAATTTCAATCATAAGTCTCATCGTATCACATGTTTAAACACCAATTAAAAGGACTAAATATAAATTTATTATAAATCCGATTTCATAAGTCGTGATTTAATCACGAAACAAATCTATTAAGCCTAATTAGTTCATAATTTGACCAGTAATTGCTACAGTAATCATCGACTAATTATGTATTAACTATACTTAATAGATAATAGATTCGTCTAGAGCCATAATTGCAACTTATGCAATTATTTTTATATTAACTTGACATCCAAACATTCAAATTAACATCCAAACATCCTATGTGACAGCTACTTAAAAAACCAAACAAACCAAACGAGATCTAAAAATCGTGTGTACAAATGTGTTTTGAAAGACATTTTTTATGATCTCACAAAAATTGTTGGATCTGACAGAGAAAATAGGGATCAAATACACACGTTGGTGACCATGACATAGTACTGCTCAGTACTTTGACCGGAGTAGCAGCCTCATGTTGGCGGAGGCCAACAAGGCTGTGTTAACAGCCAATTTAAATACGAAAGGCAGTCTTTTCGACATGATTCTCATGATTACCGGATAGAGCCAAGATTTACAGACTCTGGGATGTGCAACATAAACCTGGAATAAAATCAAACATTAAAAAGGATGGAACCTAAAACTAGCCTTGACATAACTATTCTCTTCGGAAGTTGCTCATTTAACACTCAGTTAGGCACTCCTGCTTCAAAGCCTTCATTGGTCAAAGTCTGAGGCACCAAAAAAGGAGTAATCTGGATCTGCAGATGATCCAAGTAGAGGAATGTATTCTGAACCTCTCACATGAACACTGAAGCAGGCTGAAACACAAGCATACACAAAGTTAGACATTTCCAAGCATTTAAATGATTATCTTCTATGAAAAAAGTATGCCAGCAAGATACTACATGAGTCTGAAAAACAAAAGGTAATACAATAATAGCGACCTTCAACCACATGCCTAGGAAGATGGTGATATCGCAATTCGCTCATATGATAATCCTTTTCAAAAAGATAGTGCAAAGGATCATCTTTTCAAATGTGCATCTTCATCTTACTGCAACTAATGTCAGTTCAAATATTTCTTTTTCTTTTATTTTCTTTTTGAGATGGAAATAAACTTCCATTGAGCGCCGGTTAAAACATTTATCAAGCAGGTTATTTGTACTAAGTTTGATTGTTTTTGTAAAAAAAAAGATGTACTAAATAAAAAGGCAGTGTCTAGGATAACACTAGCCAACAAAGATATTTGTTCATAAATATAAACATGAGGGGTCATTAAAATAAGGGCAATTGAAGAGTTAAAAGCAGAGACAGAAAGATGGGCACAATAAGAATTCAGTAGCGAAACAAATAAGTACAAGTAAATGATGATGCAGACATGCAGGCAATAATTCCCTACCCCTTAGCTAAACTGCTATGTTTATATAAGAATAAAATTCCACTGTTCATTGGACGCTATGGGTGATTGCGAACCCGCATATGAAGTCAATCATGTAGAAAGAAACAACTTTAGTAGGCATTTCATGTTGTGTTATTTCTTAATGCATGTGTAAAAGTACAAAACATCAAATAAGAAAGAAAGGAGGCAGCGCTGTATGGCTGTAGGCTGTATATCACATCTCCAGCAGGACTAAGCTTCCAAAGTGGCCTATTTCAGCAAATTTTCACACAATCCTCTTTTTCCATAGTTTCTTTTATTACTTAGTCAGCACTCAGCATTAGCACTCAAGACAGGTCGAGGAGATACAGACTAGTGCATAATGAAGGGATCATTATGCTGTATAAGCTATATAGTATATGCAGCTTAACTAAAGGCAACGACAATTTTTAGTATCATCTTCCAATTTGAGGTGTGCCTCATGTTTTCTCAACAAGGTTAAAGTCTTATAGACAACAAATCACAATATTGATATGTTGGGCATAAAGGAAACAATACCATTCTCAATTTTCACAACACTCTGCAGCATAACCTCCATTTTCTTCTTCATCTCGCTATTGTCATCCATTAGAGGCACCACAAGGGTCAGCTCCCTGTAAATGTCACGCACAAATGCACAGATCTTTTTTGCATATTCAACTTCCCCATCAGATATTCGTCCTATCGCAAGCCTCATTAGCTCTCCTGACAAATCAGCAACCTAACACATGGTAAATGCATAAAACAGTTAGTAGGCTTCAAATGGGAAAGGGGCGGGGGATTTAGCAGAGTTGGATTACACATGTATAAGTGTATTTACCCCTAAAAGATAGTCAAGTACATTTATCTGTAAGGGCTCAACAGATTTATCACTTAGTGCTAGTAAAGAATCATTGATTTCAGCAAGACTTAATAGTGTGCCAGTCTTGCAAAATCTACATAGCGTTGCAGCTTCAACATATTCTTGTACCTACAAAAGTCACAATAAACATATCAGATCTATTTAAGCTTATAAACAAATTAGAAAGTAAGATTGATACTGACACCAAAGGTGTAGGCTCTTCTGAGCTTCCAGAAGTCTGTTCCTTGTAATTCTTTTACTAACTTTCCAATGTATTGGTTAACCACTGCAGCAAGATCATTTTCTGCCTTGGACAGAACCTCTTCCTTTTTAACTTTACTGATTCTGAAACAAATCAACAGTTTATGAATGCTCACGAATTGTGTATGATGAAACCTTGCTCAAAGAGCTTCTGCATATGTATTATTCTTCAATGCTATAACTATCAGCAATCAGCAACATGGGAGAAAATCTCAACAATTAAGGATCATTAAGGATGATACAAAATGACATGTTCAACGAAGGCCTCCTGAGGCGCCAGTGCATAATGGGGTTCTTGAGCAGGTCGATAATGTAAAGAGGGGTAGAGGTAGACCTAAACTGACGTGGGATGAGTCGATTAAGAGAGACCTTAAAGATTGGAATATCTCTAAAGAGATAGCTTTGGATAGGAGCGCTTGGAGACTAGCTATCAATGTGCCTGAACCTTGAACTTATTTCTTTCGGGTTTCATCTCTAGCCTACCCCAACTTGTTTGGGAAAAAAGGCTATGTTGTTGTTGTTGTTGTTGTAAGGATGATACAAAATAACAACTCGCTGTTTAACAGCCGATCATTTGAAATGTGAATTCAATCAATTCCTGGGGCATATATAAAATTTACCAAAACATACTGTGCAGCGAAAATTAACTTTCAACTAAAATCCTGATTCAATAATCTTCATTAGAGGAAAACTAATGCTCCGAACTGCTTAAGCTTATCTGTGTGGACTTCTTGATTGAATGTACAGTGAAAATTAGCAGCTCAGGGTAGTTGTAAAACCAGAGCATGATTTTACAGTAGGAAAACAAAATCCAATTGGTACATAGACATACTATATTACTAAAGATTTCATATACTTCTATATTATGGATCAAGGTTCATACTTCATAGTGATCTAAGTGACTACAAATCAAAATATCCACCAAGAAAATGTACGTGCATTTCTTTTTTGGACAAAATACGGCATAGAACGCAGCATCACACTACAATAGTCTAATGCCTCAAATTGAATAATTGATATATCTTAATGATTCTCCCTTACTGTACTTCCTCAATAAAAATGATTCTGGGAATCACAATTTTCTGCCAAGAAAACATACATGCTCTATGTCTTCCCCTTTTTCTCAGAAATAATGCAATATAGCAGCCACGGTTGCACTGCTAACCTGTGGACCTGAAAGATGACCTTTTTGCTATTCATTGTAATATCCCGACTTGCTTTCACAAGCCTTTCTCTCTTATCATTCTGCAAAGAACGGAGAGGAAATATCAAAAGCCCATAAATTAAGTGGATGAGTAAGGATCTCCAAACCTACTATGCAATAATGATTGTTATCTGTTAGAGGAAGAAAAGTGTTGACATGAAACTTGTGATGATGCCAACTGCTTGATACACTTGACTTAGGACTGAAATCAATTTTCAAGCAAAGTTAACCGAACTTGTAGCATATATTTCAAGTGGCCTCAAGAAGCATGACCATACAGTTACCAAATTTCAGAATCAATGGGTGAATGGGGTCAAGGAACAGGACAGGGAACATGGTATGTTACTCAGGAAAGGTTTTTAAGAGGCAGGAAACAGATGTTCCCACATTCCTAGAACAAGGATGACATTCCTTGGACGAGGAACACGGCATGATTCCACCTTCCCAGTACTACATGACCTTTTACAGTTAAGCCAATCTTGTATATGCAAATGCAGCTAACTCAGTCAAGAAAAGGGCCATATGATAGAGTTGCAATTTTGCCATAAATTTTGCAGAGATATGCATGCACAGGTATGACCATGAAGCTCCTACACAAGTATGGCTCATTTGCATATGAAAACAACATGCTAAACCAAAGTCTGACACCAACCAGGGGAGAAGACATCAGGTTAGTCCAACACAAATGAATCGATGCCCTCCTCGATTGAAAATATTGTCATTCAACACCATGCAACTAACCTCGGCTTGGATGTGAATCTATCACTATCAGTGAAATAACCCACATAATCCGAAAATGCCACAAACGTGGCGTTGGGTTCGTCGACATTTCTCCAAACACCTAGCACGCATAAGATCCTGCGCCGAAATTACAAGCACTAACCAAGAGAACGCTACTCTAGCATCTGATCTCCGAGCGTATCCTGCGGGACAAAAACTCTAGCAAAGAAGGCACTCCAAATACTTGAATCAATGCGGCGCATCCAACTACAAGTCCATCGAGGAGGCAAACTAAAGATACGAAACGAGGCACGGTACCAGGGCATTGAGGTACTCGGCGTGCTTAGCGAACTCGGCCTTCATCGCCGGGCATCCCTTGGAGGCCGGAGGACCAGCCGCCGCTCCGTCCGTGGCCATCGTCCTGGACCTCTTGGGCGCCGAGCCGGTGGGGGGAGCTGGAGAGAAAGTAGAAAGAAGTGAGAGCGCGAGCGGAGGAGCGGAAGCGAAGGAGTGCGGGGGTGAGACACAAAGGGAATGGGGGGGTGAGAATTGGAGGGAGACAGGGAGGGGAACCGTACGCGAGGGGTTGGGGCGGAGGAGAGTTTTGCCGGGTTGCTGGGGCGCCGCCATGGAGAGGAAGGAGAAGAGGCGCAGGTGGGCGAAGCGGTGGCAGCTGCGCAATGGCACCATCTGGCGTTTTCCCGTTTTGGGGGATCGCTTCGGGAGGGTTTCGGAGGGGTTTGGGGATTTTGGGGTTCAGCCGTTCATGAAAGCGTATTTTGGTGCGGCTGATTGCAGCGTGTACCATTCTAAAAAAATCCTAAAAATATATTTTCTCCATCTTTTGAAAAGTGCCCTAGCATTTGAAAAATCCTAAAAAAATATAATCCTAAAAGTTAGATCTCAACTATCTGTCTAATTAAATAGTTAGATTTAATTTCCATGACAAAACTAATTATTTTTATTAACAAATGAAGGTATCAGGATCTTCATGCCACCACTAATTTGTCCGAGAAAACTAAAATTACATTCTTTATGGGACGGAGGGAATATCATACAGTTAGCAATAAACTATACCTACTCAATGCTAACTTCTCTCATCTATGTTTACAGCCTATATGGTTCGATCTTAGATCTAGACTACACAAGTGGTCAATATAAATAAATTTACTGTGCATGGAATCATTTTAACAAATACATGGTGAGCAAATTAGAATAAAACGGTATTGAACATTTGCTATGATGTTAGCACCATCCACGGCTTGTGCTTACTTCTTATTATTTTCCATCACAACGGGCTAACCAACCGCAATGCCAATAGTGGCCATACATCAACTGCAGAGTCGGTGGATTATTCCAACATAGACCCAGTGTATTGGACGAGCTTAATGTTGGGGGTGGTGAAGGCAAAGTTTTACAAACCCTTGTCATTCTCAAAGACGTGCTGCATGTGTGAAGGAGCATGGAGGAGATTAATATAGCTCACTACCCGTGGACGATGATCTAATTAGAGGCCAGTGATAATGCAGCTTGCCGATATATTGGTGGTGGGATGGATGGGACGTTTCAATCAGAGGTTGGCGGAGCATAACGCAACGGTTTGTGTGGAGGGTGCGAGATGAGGATTGAGGAGAGCTTGTGTAGGGATGAAAATGATCAAGAAAATTCCATAACCACTGTAGCAACTATATTTTTTTATTGAGAACGGAGCCTGGAACAGAAAAGCCGAACCGGGAAAAACGAAAATGACATTTGTCGGTACCCCAGGACTGGGGTACCCCTTCTTGCTGTATCTAGGCAAGAGCCTTGTAGTTATCCTTGACTACGTCCAAACAGCCGGACCCCTGTGGTCCAGAGACCTGATCTCTCGGCGACGGTTCCGGACCTGCCTCACGACTGGGAAAGGTCCAGGAACGATGCGTGTCCCGGAAGAGGCGGGCAGCCCGAACAGCCGGGGCTCCGGACCTCCCGAGGGGTCCGGACCCCCGCGGAAGCCCCGGACCCCTCATAGGGTCCCGGACCCCTTGTATGGTAACCGGACCACTCGCTAAGGGAAGAAGTCGACGCCCTGCCTCGGGGTGGTCCGGAGCGACACGTGTCTACAAGCACGACGTTTCAAGGCCGCTTAGTCTCCATACTAAGCCTCACCCACCACTGCATTTATTGTGGTAGGTGGACACCCGCATTGATGCGGTGGAAGCCAAGGCGATTCTTTGACCAGGAGGCACTATTGATCGCGTGTTACCAAGATAGTGGAGCCGCAGGCGCCGCCCACGCCGCGCCTGCCAAGTCTGCCATAACAGATGGATACGACGGCTCGGCTTCACCCATTATGACGCCTACATAATAGCCTCCACAGGCTACGCCGCAAGCTACGCTCCCCCAACGGACACCTTGGTGACGGGACAAGAGAAGACCACTGTAGCGCTAGCAGAGCGAATCGGAGGAAAGATCCGTAACCACTGTACCCATCTGAATACTCTGCGTAGTATGCTGCGCAGTCACGTTGGGCCCACCTGTCGGGGCCCCAACGTCCTATGTATCCGCCCCCTTAGTCTATAAAAGGGGGCGCCCGCTAGAAGGAAGACTCAGGCTGGGGAGAACCAAGGCCCGGCAGAGGATAGACTCAAACTCAACAGAGATCAAAACTTCTCCCAGTGGACGTAGGGTATTACGCTCCGGCGGCCCGAACCACTCTAGATCGTGTGTTCTTGTGTGCCTATCTCAGAGCAAGATCAGCCCAATCGCCTAGTACCTCCCCGAGCAGTCCCTCTCTGGGAATAGGCGGGTGCGCTCCGCCACCCGGCTGTGGGTACCCTAGAAATCCCACGACATTTGGCTGTGTGCACCCGGCTGAGGGTCGTGCATGGCACTCAGCCCCCCAAAGCGGAGACGCCAAGGCTGGCGGCTCCAGTGCTACCGCTCAGGACGGTGGCAAGAAGAAGAAGAACAAGAACCGGAATTGCGGGGAACTGCAATCTGGTGGACCAGTCGTTGCAGCGGCGGTGCCAGCGGCGACGCCGGCTGCGGCAGCAGCGGCTGGGGGCCAGAATGCACACGGCAAACGCCCTCGCCCGCAAGGTGGAAGCGGAGGTTCATGCCCAGTGCATCCCACCGCTCGCCACAGCGCCGCTGACTGCCGTGAGATCCAGAAGCTCGCGAAGCGGGTCAGTGGGCGGCGTGAGCGGTCCTCCAAGGACGGTTCATCCCCTCCTCGCCAGCGGGCCGGCAAGGAGAAGGCCTCCGACAGCGGGGCCGCCGCCGGGGAGAAGGAGCTGGGGTACCAATCCCCCGCTCGAGAGCTGAAGGGCGTCTACCACGACGACGACTCCGATTCCGACAACGGCGACCGCCGCAAGAAGCTGTATGTAATGTACGGCGGAAGCTGGGAGCTTGTCTCCCGACGGGATGTGAAGACCCTTCGCCGGGAGGTCCTCTCGGTGAAGCCGGGGGTCCCGAAGGCGGCGCCGCACCAGAGGTGGATGAACACCACCATCTCTTTTGGGCCATCTGATTGCCCGGAAAATATGGCCGGAGCTGGTGTACTACCTCTAGTCACCGCTCCTGTCATATCCAACGTGAGGCTCTATCACGTGCTGATTGACGGTGGGGCAGGCCTCAATGTCATCAGCTATGCGGCGTTCAAACAGCTGCGATCCCGGAGTCCAAGCTGACTCCCTCTCGCCCATTCTCTGGAGTGGGCCCACACCCGGTGTTCCCTCTGGGGAGCATCACACTGCCGGTCACGTTCGGGACCGAGGAGAACTTCCGCACAGAGAGTGTTCTGTTCGATGTTGCGGAAGTAAACCTCCCGTTCAACGCCATCATTGGCCGGCCGGCGCTCTACCGCTTCATGGCCATTGCTCATTATGGGTATTTGGTCTTGAAGATGCCTTCCCCTGCCGGAGTCCTCACCGTGCAGGGCGACCGCACCGCTGCCGTCGCTGCAGTTGAGAGGCTGCATGCTCTGGCGGCAGAGGCTGCGCGTTCCGAGGAGGATTCGTCCACCTCGCTGCCCAAGACGCCTGCAAAGGCTCCCAAGGTCCAACCGTCCGATCCGGACCATGTTCCCGTGAAGACGGTGCAGATTGGAGCGGACTCCACCAGGACCACCCGTATCGCGGGGAACCTAGAGGAGAAATAGGAAGACGCGCTCATCACTTTCCTCCGGGCAAATGTCGACGTGTTCGCCTGGGAACCGTCACAGATGCCCGGGATCCCCAGGGAAGTGATCGAGCACAATCTGAGGATCTACCCCGACGCCACGCCGGTGCGCCAGAAGCCTCGGAAGCAGTCCGTGGAGCGACAAAACTTCATCCGCGAAGAAGTCCACAAGCTCCTACACGCCGGCTTCATCGAGGAGGTCCACCACCCCGTGTGGTTGGTCAATCCTGTCGTCGTCCCAAAGGCCAACGGGAAGCTTCGGATGTGCATCGACTACACCAGCCTCAACAAGGCATGTCCTAGAGACCCCTATCCTCTACCACGTATCGATCAGATCGTGGACTCCACCTCCGGGTGTGACCTTTTGTCTTTCCTAGATGCGTACTCTGGTTTCCACCAGATTCAGATGTCTATAGAGGATAGGAAGCATACTGCCTTTGTAACAGTAGATGAGCTTTATTGCTACATTGTCATGCCGTATGGTCTAAGGAATGCCTTACCCACGTTTGTACGAGCTATGAACAAAACCTTCTGTAATCTGATTAGAGATGTTGTTGAGGTTTATGTCGATGACATTGTGGTCAAGACTAAGGTAGGGTCAACACTAGTGGAGGACCTGTCCCTCGTCTTCGACCGGCTCCGCGCCACACGCACGAAGCTGAATCCCGAGAAGTGCATCTTCGGCGTCTCAGCAGGGAAGCTGCTGGGTTTCCTAGTCTCACATCGAGGCATCGAGGCAAACCCAGCCAAGATCAAGGCGATCGAAGCAATGAAGCCTCCTGGCCGTATCAAGGATGTCCAGAAGCTCACTGGATCTCTCGCTGCTCTTAGCCGCTTCATATCGAGGCTAGCTGAGAGGGCCCTCCCCTTCTTCAAATTATTGAGGAGGTCCGGTCCATTTACTTGGACCGAAGAGGCTGAACAGGCCTTCCAGGAGCTGAAGCAACACCTCACCTCGCTGCCAGTATTGGTGGCTCCAGAGCCCGGTGAGCCGTTGTTTCTGTATCTTGCTGCATCTGTGGAGGCAGTCAGCATGGTGCTGGTCGCCGAGAGGGCGGAGCAAGCTCGCCAGGGGGACACCAGGGTCTCCCCGGCCAAAGATGGTGAGCCGGACCCCGGACACGGGGGCCCGTCCGCCTCACCTCTGCCTGAAGCCCCGGGCCCCGCACAAGGGGGTCCGGACGAGCCTTGTGCCAGTGGGAGCCCGGAGCCGCTGGGGGCCCAAGGACCTGATGTGGTGGATAAGGGCGTGCCGGACCCGGTAATCGGGATCCGGACTGTCCAAAAGCCGGTTTACTACGTCAGTGAAGTCCTCCACGAGGCGAAGGCCAGGTATCTTGAGACGCATAAGCTTATCTATGCGATACTAATTGCGTCCAGGAAACTGCGCCACTACTTTCAGGCACATCGAGTTGTCGTAGTGACCTCTTACCCGTTAAGAGCGATCCTGCACAACTCCAACGCCATAGGCAATATCGCCAAGTGGGCGGCAGAGCTGGCAGAGTTCCAACTGGACTTCCAGCCATGCCATGCAATCAAGAGCCAGATCCTGGCCGATTTCACAGCGGAGTGGACTCCCTCCCCAAGCAATCCTGGGGGTCCGGTCGTCAACGCTGGACCCCCGGAGCCGGAAGTCAGGGCACCAGTCTTCACCGAACCCCACTGGACACTCTTCTTCGACGGGTCCGCCCGCGAAAAGTGGGCCGGAGCTGGTGTGGTCCTCATCGACCCAAATGGAGATCAGCTGAAGTACATGGTGCACCTTGAGTTCAAGGCCACCAACAACATGGCGGAATACGAGACGCTGATCTTTGGCCTGACGCAAGCCCTCTCATTGGGGGTCCGGCAGCTCCTGGTGAAGGGGGACTCCCAGCTAATCATCAAGCAGGTCTGAGGGGATTGCAACTGCAACAATCCCCAGCTCGCGGCATATCTCATACACGTGAGGAAGCTCGAGAAGGACTTCGACGCCTTGGAACTACAACACGTTCCCCGCGAGCACAACTCAGCAGCAGATGATCTCTCTGCGAGAGCATCTACCTGGGCACCCGTGCCTGAAGGTGTCTTCGAAAGACGGCTGCAGAGACCTACCGCCCAGCCTGTCGAGCTGGGTGAAGGGGATCAAGCTAGCACCTCAAAGCCAGCGGTCCCGGCAGCACTCCACCTGTGGTGCCCAACCTGGGCCGTGTGCCCTGTAGAGGATCCTGGTGACCTCTCAGAGCCACACCCACCTTCTCAGGGAGCTCCCGATGCATGGATCTCCGAGATCCGGGACTACCTGAAAGATAACATCCTCCCTGATGACGATGTGTCCGCTGAGCGCATAGTCCGGTTGGCTAAATGCTACGCGGTGGTAGAAGGGGATCTTTACCGCCGTGGCGCCAACGGTGTCCTCATGCGGTGCATTTCCCAGGGAGAGGGCCGCGAGTTGCTCGCGGAGATCCATGGAGGCGAGTGCGGAAGTCATTCCTCCTCTCGCACGCTTGTTGGCAAGGCCTTTCGGCATGGCTTCTACTGGCCAACAGCACTCCAGGATGCGGCTGAGCTGGTAAGGTCCTGCAAAGCATGTCAATTCCATGCAAAGCAAATACACACCCCGGCTCAAGCTCTGCAGATGATTCTGCCCTCATCGCCATTCGCTGTGTGGGGTGTGGATATCCTGGGGCCATTCCCCCGGGCTGTCGGCGGGTACCGGTTCCTCTATGTCGCCATCGACAAGTTCACCAAGTGGCCGGAAGTTACCTCTGTGGTGAATATCACTAAGAAATCGGCAGTCGCCTTCCTCAGGTCCATTGTGTGCAGATTTGGCGTCCCAAGCCGCATCATTGCGGATAACGGGACCCAATTCAAAAGCAGACTCTTCCAAGAGTACTGTGAGGACATCGGCATCCAGCTATGCTTTGCGTCCGTAGCACACCCCCGCAGCAATGGACAGGTTGAGAGAGCGAATGCAGAGATCCTCAGGGGACTCAAGACCCGCACCTACAACTGCTTGAAGAAGCACGGTGCCAAATGGGTTGACGAGCTTCTATGCGTACTATGGGGCAACCGGACCACACCCAGCCGAGCCACCGGAGAGACTCCGTTCTTCCTGGTCTACGGGGCTGAAGCATGCCTTCCCCCAGAAATTCACCTGGGCTCACCACGGGTCCAGGCCTTTGACGAATCCATGCAGGAACAGCTGCGGCGCGACGACGTGGACTTCGTTGATGAGCGAAGGTGGCGAGCAGCAATCCGAAATGCATGCTACAACCAGGCGCTCCGGCGCTATCATCAACGATTCGTGCACAGCAGGGAGCTCCGGGCTGGCGACCTCGTCCTCAGACGAATCCTGAGCCGAGCAGGGCTTCACAAACTCTCCCCCAGCTGGGAGGGGCCCTTCTGGGTTACAGAGGTGTGCCGGCCCGGATGCGTTCGCCTCGCCACAGAAGATGGAGTGCCGCTGCCCAACCCATGGAACATAGAGCATCTGCGTAAGTTCTACACCTAGGCAGAGCCGGAAATAATCCTTTCCTTTGTAATAAGATAGAGTTACCGTGCGGCCTAGAGCGGTTGGGGGCCACCCTCGTAAACCCGACATCTGGCATCCATCGCACCGTCGGCTAACGCGCGGCCCAGAACGGTAGAGGTCCGACCTCGTAAACCCAGTCTCTGGCATCCATCGCGCAAGCCATGTACAACAAGATTGCAAAGGAAATAATTTCTCTCAGTTCTGTCTTTGTGTCAAAATTTAAATTCGCATGTCGATTCTCAAAGTTTTTACCTCTCTAACCCCCCGCGGGGACCTCTGTCCTTGTTGCTACAACTAAGATCTGAGCTGAGTTGCTGGACTACCGTACAGATCCGGACCCTCTTGCTGCTGGAGAAGAGTCCAGACCCTTAGGGACCTACTCGGGAGAGCGGGTGCTTGTTTCCTGGGGTGGTCTGGAGTCCTGTGTAGCCGCTTAGCTGGTTCCGTACCCAAAAGCCTACACACTCCACCACCCTGTAACAAGTACTCTAGTACCTAGAGTCAGGTAATTAAGGGCCCGGACCCCGTTCCAGCTCAAGAGTTGGTTTCCTAAATCCAACACGGCATGCCCAGTACTATATCTCAAAAGATTGAGTACAACAAAGTGATCTTGCCACTGCTGCAAGAGGCCTGGGATGATGAAGCCAGGTCCGGGAAGATCGTGCTGTTTCCTGGAATGGTCCGGAGCCTTATGTAGCGCCTTAGCCTGGTCCCGTACCCTAAGCCTACACACTCCACCACTCTGTAACAAGCGCTGATCAACCTGGACCTGCGCATCTAGAGCCCCGGACCTTGTACCAGCCTGGCACTGGTCACGGACGAGTCCCGCGGGCCTGTTACTAAGCTGTAAATTTGAAGTGGTACACAGGTTAAGCCCTGATTGGTGGTAGCCAGCCTCAAACCATTGAGCCTACCTACCAGGGGGTCCTAGCATCTGCTTCAAAGCCTTCATGCAGATCAAGATCCAGTCTCAATGGTAGACAGACTCAAAACAACTGAGTCTATCTTCCAGGGGGCCCGGAGCATCCGCTTTGTTCCACACATCACGAACGGATTCTGCATGCGTCAAGCAGCTAAGTTGCGATACCATTGCTACTGCATACTACACAGGGAACAAGGCGCTTGCTCGTCTTACAGACTATGCAACCCAATGCCAAGGAGGTCTAGAGCATCTCCTACGGCTCACGTGGCAGACAGGTCCAATCAATTGAACCTATCCGCCAGGGGGCCAGGGCGCCGGGGCGCTGCATACCGCAAGTCAACAGACAAACAGCTAAGTTGAAGTTTCTTCTACTTCAAAAATTTCAGCTAATACAATGTTTGTTGCATAATGCAAAAGGAAAAAGGTACATGGCCCCGCTCAAGGGTCCGCAGGTTCCCGCTTGAAGTAGGCGGCAACGAAGTCAACGACCTCTCGCATGCTGTCCCGAGCGGCGGCCTCCGTCTCCGCTACAGGGCCATTGACCACGGGCGCCAGTGACATGGCCAGGTCATGGCTCCGGAGGCAGGTCAGGATGTGCTCCGCCACCATCCGGATCAGCTCGCGACCCTCGGCTTCAAGCTGACCAGCAAGGGCTGGCTCCAGACGATGGAGCCTATCCGAAGCAGAGCTCAGCACTGGGAGAGCGTCAGCTATCGAAGCTGGCGGCTCCGCCACCTGGATCGGGCTCATCCCCAATGGCACCAGTGCGAGGCTCGCTTCGGCCGCCCAGTCAGCGATCCGCTGGGCTCCCGCGCGCTGGTCCTCCTGGTGCTTCCGGACCGCCTCCTGGACCGCCTCTTGCACCCGGGTGTCCCGGGCCGCCTTGGCCACCTCCACCTCGCGGGACCTTTCCTCGAGCCCGCGGGACCTTTCCTCGAGCTCGGCCTCCCTCTCCTCTGCCCGGTCCCTCAACTTCTTGAGCGACTCACGCTGGCGCCCAAGTTCTTTCTCTATGCCGGTGGCGTGAGCCTCCCGCTTGGCGAGGGACTTCCGGCCCTCCTCCAAATCCGCCTCGTCGGCAGTTAGCTGGCGGGCTCTCTCCTGTAGTTGTTCATGCCATCCCTGCAGAGTCGCAGAGAAGACGTCGAGCTCCTGCCTCCGGACCTCGAGGTCCCCGCTGCGAGCCTCCAGCTCGGACTGTTGAGCTGCGAGGTGAGCCTCGAGGTCGGACCGCTGAGCAGCGAAGCCAACAACCTCCAGGGTGAAGTCCTGCTCCCGCTGCGCCAAGGATTTCTCTCGGTTTGACACTGCGAACTCTCGGTCAAACACCTTCTTAAGGTTGGCTCGGTAGGCCTCTTGGTCCGCCTTGAGTTTTGACCTAGTTTCCGCAGCGAGGGCGGCTTCAGCCTTCGTGCGCGCTTCCAGGCGGGTGTGCTAGTCGGAGAGGCGCTGGCGCTCGCTCTCCAGGGCAGACCACTCCCGCCGGAAGGCCACCTCGGCGGAAGAGGTTGCCTCCTCGATCGACCGCCGAACCTGCAACAGCACCTGGGGAAGGGGAGTCGCATCCTCCTCCGGGAGTTGGAGCTGCAGGAGCCGCCGGCCAAAGACCACCTCCAACTCCTCCTCTGCAACCGGACCGGAGCTGGAAGTGGGGGCTTCCGCTGCGGCACTTGTCTCCGGCGCCCCCGCTACCGTCGTGTCGGGCGCGGCTGTGCCCAGCTCCGGCGCCCCCGCTGCCGCCGTGTCGGGCGCAGCCGAGCTCAGCTCCGGCGCCCCCGCTGCCGCCGTGTCGGGCGCGGCCGAGCTCAACTCCGGTACCTCCGCCGCCGCCGTGTCGGGCGCGGCCGAGCTCAGCTCCGGCGCCCCCGCCGCCGCCGTGTCGGGCGCGGCCGAGCTCACCTCCGGTGCCTCCACCGCCGCCGCGTCGGGTGCGGCCGCGCCCAGCTCCGGTGCCTCCGCCGCCGCCGCGGGTGCGGCCGCGCCCAGCTCCGGTGCCTCCGCCGCCGCCGCGTCGGGTGCGGCTGCGCCCAGCTCCGGTGCCTCCGCCGCCGCCGCGTCGGGTGCGGCTGCGCCCAGCTCCGGTGCCTCCGCCGCCGCCGCGTCGGGTGCGGCTGCGCCCAGCACCGGCATCTCCACCACCGCGTCGGGTGCGGCTGCGCCCAGCACTGGCGCCTCCGCCGCCGCAGCGCCGGGGGCCGTGGCGCCCAGAGCCGGCATTTCAGCCGCCGCGGCATCGGGTGCGGCAGCACCCGGCACCGGCGTCTCCACCGTCGCCGTGTCGGGCGCGGCTGCACCCAGCACCGGCGCCCCCGTCGCCGCCGCCGCATTGTGCGCTGCGGAGTCTAAAATGACACGCCAGTCAGCATCACGTCATACGCCACGAAGCTAGCAGCAGGTCGCCGTACCTGTGGGTGCCGCATTTGCTGTCGCCGTCGCTGTCGACGCCGAGGCCGCCGACGCCTGGGCACCTGCCGATGTGCCGGCGAGGGTAGAAGAACCGCTGGGGCGAGGAGCCCTGGTAACAAAGCAGAAAAGCCTTCCAAAAACAAAACAGAGCACCGGCGCAAGGGAAGAGAGCAGGATGACACTAACCCAGAAGTACCGGGTACCCAGCGTCCCCGGAGCCCGGGCCTCTTCTCTTGCGGCTGCTGCTGCTGCTGTTGCTGCTGCTGCCCTTGCAGCTGCGATGCAGGCGCAACCCGGGCTTGCTCCCGCTGCTGCTGTCCCTGTGGCTGCGGCATGGGCGCAACCCGGGGTCGCACCTGGTTCTGCTGTTGCCGCCCGCGTGCCTGCCGCCGCTGCTCTTGCGGCGGCTGCTGCTGCTACTGCTCTTGCTGCCGGCGGGAGGAATTCCTCGGCGGCGATGGTGGTGGTCCAGTCGCCCCAGAGGGCCCGTGGGGGCCGGCAGCCCGGGAGCTACCCTGGCCTGCGCCCTCAGAAGACCTCTGGCGCTTCGCGGCGGGCTCCGAGACCAGGGTCCCGTCGCCCCGGAGTAGCCTGCGCCGGCCTGCGTCGCCCGATGATGCACCGGAGCTGCCCTGTGCCCGGCTGGAGCCGGCTGCGGCCGCGCTGCTAGCCGCGGCCTGCTTCCCCTTCGTGGTGGCGCCGGGTCCCGCAGCGCTCAGCGTAGCCTGATCCCCGGATGCACCAGGGATCCGGAGCCCGCGGTTCGCATCGCCTCCGGTCTGGCGTGGGGCCAGTCCCCCGTCGTCCAGAGTCGGCAGGGTTGCCAGCACCGCCACCCTCGCGGAGTCCTCGCAGAGGGGGACTATGCTCTGCGGGAGGATCAGGTTCTCCGGGATGAAGGTGTCCCCAGTCATGTTCCGCACCAGAACCTCCAAGGCCTCCTGAGTCAGGTCGCTCCCCTCACCGCGTTGGGTCCTGCTGCAGTCGTTGAGGCCGGTGAAGTTCCACGCAGGACGCGGCCGCTGCTTCAGGGGAGCGATCCGGCGCTTCACGAAGTCTCCGAGCACGTGCCACGAGGTGAGGCCGCTCTCCGCCAGTGACCTAATCTTGTCCAGCACAGAGTCGAACTCCGGCTGCAGCGACAGCTTGGCCCTCCAGGATGCCTTGTCGGAGGCGGGCCCCTCGGTCGGCAGGGCGAGGTGCTCGTTGGCTTCAGTGGTGGCGATCACCCAGTCCCTGCGCCACTCCTCCCACTTTCCGCCAGCAAGGCCGGGAATGTAAGGAGTCGCCAGGTCACTCCTGACCTGGAAGTAGTACCCCCCCACCTCGTCCTTGCTCCTTCCGGACCTCACCAGAATGAAGAAATAGCGGAAGAGGATGACGCAGGGCCGAACTCCCACGAACATCTCGCATAAATGCACGAAGATGGACATCAGGAGGAGGGAGTGCGGCGTCAGATGCTGAAGTTGGAGGCCGAAGTCTTCCAGCAGCAGCAGCAGGAACGAAGAAATCGGCAGTCCCACGCCGGTGGAGATGTGCGAGATAAATAGCACAAACTCCCCGGCGCAGAGGTTGCCAAGGGGAACCGAGCCTGCTCGCACCCCCCAGCCGGTCTCCTGAGCACTCCATCCCAGCAGACGGCGCACTGTGTTCAACTCTCCCTCGGTCTGGTAGCGGCGGGGGTGAACAAGGGACGCCATCTCTCGGTGGAGTAAGAAGCGACCTGTGTGGGGGAGAAAGGGGCGAGGAAAGCTCGAAGGCAAAGGGGCGCAAAGGTTGGAAGGAAGAAGGCGAATGCGGGAAAGTAACCGCGGAATGCGGATTCATCCCATTATAAGCCCGATTCAACCGGCGCACTCCGGAACCGTCGCCAGAACCCAAGCGACGCCCGCGCCTGGAGTTAACCGCCCAGTCCATGACATGGGGGCCCAGGCCCACCTGGCGGGGTGAGCGGGTAACGAACAAGGGTGCGAAAAGACAGGATCTGAACCGTTGCCCACGCGCGCGCGGAGCGAGGCGGAAGCCGAGCTGACGTGCGCGCATTAAGCGCTGGCGTGGCCGAGCTTTTCGGGAACTGTGCCGGTGGTAAATGATCCGTTTACTCTGGCCGCAAGAATGCTGAGCGTCGCGCGCATGACTAGGTGTACCACTGTGCGTGGGGGCCACGAGTCAATAAGCTGTTGCGATGTGATGAGGCAGCGAACAATCCGATGGATGGTCAAGGACGGTCAAGACCTCTGCAGCAAGAAACTTCAAGCTATGCAGAGCCAAATCGCAGTAGTGGCCCCACCTGCGGGTTCGTACCTCCCCCAAGGTGGGCCCGGGGGCCACTGTCGGTACCCTGTAGCAGGGGTACCCACTCTTACCGCAGCAAGACAGGACCCTCGTAGTTATCCGTAACTACGCGTAAGGACGGAGTAGCCAGGCTCCACCGGACAGGCTCTTCCCTCACCAGGCCAACGGCCCCGGACCCGTTCCCCGCCTGGGGATGGGTCCGGAGACGCCACGTGTCTCTAAGGGATGGAAGCTCCGAGCTGACAACCAGACCGCGGACCCCCCATAGGGGTCCGGGGCCTCCTGCGCCGTCCGGACCCCCCTTACCGTGCGGGGGTCCGGAGACGCCACGTGTCCCGGGGGCACGGGCGCGGGCTCATGCGCGAGTCCTCCGCAAGGGGGACTCGCCCACCCACCACATTTAATGCGTATGGTTGACGCATGCTCTGCCGCCGCAGCACGCGGGACAACTTTTGTCAGGCCCCGCTGTGCACCGCGTATTACCAAGGTGCACAGTGCAGCCGTCTGTGCCGCCGTGCCCCGCCCGCGCAGAGCCCCTACCTGGCGCGCCAAATGTCGTGGAGCTGCAACCACGGCCGGGTGGCGGAAGGCACCCGCCCTAGCCCAGAGGGTGTGTACTCGGGGGTTAGCTAGTCCCAGAACGATCTCCCTCCAGAACACGATGAACACAGCAAGATTTAGAGTGGTTCGGGCCGCCGGAGCGTAATACCCTACGTCCACTGGGTGTTGTATTGCCTCCCCACGAGAGTGTGAGAGCTTGTGTTTTCTCGAGCTTGTCCTGTACACAGCGAGTGCCTCCCTTTTATATCTCAAGGGAGGTGCGTACATGGCTGCCGGGACCCCGACAAGTGGGCCCAGCGATGCGGTATAAAATATAGTACTGTTCATCATTATGGCGCTGCAGGCAAAGGAGATCTTTCTCTGGATATCTTTGCCTGCTCTTGGAGTCTCCCGTTCGGCGTGTCTAGGCGCTGTCTTGTCGGAACGGCGCCCGTCGTAGCCAGTGGCGTCGCCTGCCACGTAGCTGAACGGCTGTGTAGGGAGCGGCGTAGGCGGTATGATGGAAAAGTGCCGTGCCGTCGTATCCATTTAATGCGGCTGACGGGCTCTGCGCGGGCGCGGCACGGCGGCACAGGCGGCTGCACTGTGCACCTTGGTAATACGCGGTGCACAGCGGGGCCTGACAAAAGCTGTCCCGCGTGCTGCGGCGGCAGAGCATGCGTCAACCATCCGCATTAAATGCGGTGGGTGGGCGAGTCCCCCTTGCGGAGGACTCGCGCATGAGCCCGCGCCCGTGCCCCCGGGACACGTGGCGTCTCCGGACCCCCGCACGGTAAGGGGGTCCGGACGGCGCAGGAGGCCCCGGACCCCTATGGGGGGTCCGCGGCCTGGCTGTCAGCTCGGAGCTTCCATCCCTTAGAGACACGTGGCGTCTCCGGACCCATCCCCAGGCGGGGAACGGGTCCGGGGCCGTTGGCCTGGTGAGGGAAGAGCCTGTCCGGTGGAGCCTGGCTACTCCGTCCTTACGCATAGTTACGGATAACTACGAGGGTCCTGTCTTGCTGCGGTAAGAGTGGGTACCCCTGCTACAGGGTACCGATAACATTACAGGATATCGGAAATGAAATATTTCGATCTGAAACATGTCGATTACAATATGGAATTAGGAACTCAAAATGGGGACACTGTTGCATGTTACCAATTCAAACATTTAGTTAACAACAACATATCACAATCAGAAACTCAACAATTCACAACAGATCACCTCAACTTAGCAAAGAAGCACCAGAACCTGCACCAGCTGCATCACTAACACCCCACTTGATTCGGATAATAATATTCATTGATTCAGTACAGAACTACGAACTACAATCTAGAAATCCTAATAACAACATCAAATTAACATACCAGGACACCACTACAGCAGGATCAACTATGGCATCTCTCGAGGCAGTGACAGGACTGGAGACGGGCAGCTGGCGGCCGGCAACGACAGGCTTGGGGGACGGGCCGGTGCCGGCGGCAGGCTTGGCGCTTAGGGACGGGCCGATGACGATGGTAGGCTTGGGGATGGGTGGGTGTCGGCGGCAGGCTGGGCTTTGGGGTCGGCCGTCGGTGGACGGCGCCAACAGGGTCTAGGTGGGCCGTCGATGGGCGGCGCCAACAGGGTCTGAGTGAGTGAGTGAGAGAGAGAGGGAGAGGACGCAGGGGATTTAATGTGGAGGGGGTGGCCTAGGGTTCGGTGGTTTGCCGATTTGGAGGAAGAGGACGCAGGGGCAGTGTCACAGAACAATCCAAATAATACCGATCAAGTGCACTAATTAACCATTTAACTTAATCCTCCGATACTGCATTTCACCAGTACACCCAGACTGCCTGCTATAACCAGGATCGATTACACGGGAACTCTCGTCAAAAGACGAGCACAGGTGATTACAAGCAACAAAAGTTTTCAAACTTAACTTACAACCAGAGTTAAACAAAAGTCTCCAAATTAATTTACAATAAAGTTTTACAAGCCAGGGTTACATTTCGTATACAGAGTTCAACGTAACTGAAAAATACGATCAGTTTGAAACAAGCTTCAAAATACAGTACAGTAGATAACGTCGATGACAAAAGAAGAGCTTCACATCTTGCCCACTGATGTGAGGCTCACCTGCCTGCACTTCACGGAGAAGACGGGACCCACTCGACCGTCCAACCTGGAGGAAGATGCTGACCAATCCAGGACGCACCGATTTCCTCGAAGTCTTCCGGCATACAGCCTGCTCAGAAAGGTTACAACCAAACCATGAGTACTCTAATACTCAGCAAGGCTTACCCGACTATTGGTATATGTTTAGCTGATTCCTAAATATGCAAGGCTTTTGGCTCTGGAGTTCTTTTGCTGAAAAGCTACTAATACTGGATCCTTACTTTCAATATTTTAGCTCAAATTGTATTGATAGCTAGAAACTAGGTTTGCCTAGTTCTCTAGAGCATACATGGTTAATCATATTTTCTTTTCAAGAACATCAACATAAATCCATCTTTTTTCTTTCTGTCCTTTCAATCCTTACTACGATGCGACGCATTAACCAAGGCTCTCATATCCGCGAGTCACGGCGAATCGATCCGATTTAACCTTGCAATGTGGACCTAACTCACACGACACGTGAAAACCCCGTCGGGCCACACACGTTAATTATTCCCATAATTACCCCGAAGTCTGAATCAAGCCCGCAAACACCCGGATGATGAGCCCCGCACGTGCGAACACCCGATGAACCCGTGGGCCACTTCACCGTCCATCAACCCTACCCAGCACCGCTGGTCGAGACTCAGATTCCGACGCAATTTAGGTAATTAGCTTACCGGTTTCGACTACCTCCTACTTCCGGCATGTGGTTAGTACTGTTCAATCCTCAGTCAAAAGGGCCAACAACGGAACGGTCCTCAATCGACACAGGCGGAGACTCAACTTTCTTTACTCACAATCATGTCCAACTTTCCCTCCGACTGGTCTCCAATTCCCTTCTCATTGCATTATTTCTCATAACACTGCCTGAAGTAACAACCCTATATCTCGCGGGTGATAGAAAATCACCCGTCTTCTACCGAGTTTACTTAAGCATAGCGGTGCTAGCGATAACTGCACTAGTAAAGACACTGGGTATTCTAGATTATGCATCTATGGTTCCAATCAATTCCTTGAACGTAAATGCACAATACTTTAAATATAACATGGAGTAATTAAAATAAGGGATATGCTCCGGGGCTTGTCTTGTAGGTCAGCTGGGTTAGTGGCTTCTTCGGGAGCTTGATCAACGACTTCTCCTGGTTGCGGTTCTTCTGCGGAAGGCTCCTGGACCGGCTCGGCAATCAGCTCGTAGGCGACTTCGGTTTCCGCGTCTATACGATTAAAATATGCCATGCATGAGACTCATGAAATGATGCAAGGCAATGCAGTAAACTTACAAAAATGCATGGATAAAACAATGTTTACCGCGCGAACTCGATTAATACTAACGATGAGCTTAAGCCCATAATTAGCGGGTTAAGCACATGATTAGCATCGCGATTAACACTGGGGTGTTACAGGCAGAACCACGGCAGGCCACACGTTGCGGTTGCGAGCTGAATGGAGATTGTGCTGAATTGAAGATTGGGGAGTCCCTAAAAACGGAAATTCCCACGAGAATTTTTCTGGTTTTATACGAGATCGGCCAATATGAACGGGAAAACACCCCTCCTAAATTCGTTTCCATTCTAGCCGGATTTTCTCAGATTTTTTTCTTGTTTCCTGTTTTTCCCTGCAAAAGCGATATACACTTAGTTTATACGGTGCACATTGACCGTAAGTATTAGATTTTTCTCGTTCCCGCATTCATCCCAAAGCTTCTAATGGACTTGGAGAGCAGAGGGGTTGGAGGCTTGGAGCCTCCCCCACCAATCCACCCCTAAGTGCATGACCTCTTTCTTTGACAACTTAATGGTTGTGTTTAATTTGGGCATCTAATTTAGGATCTGCAGATGGCAAAGTGCAAATGCAAGATATATTGGTGAATTATCTAGGGATTATGTTATACAGGAGATGTTTTGAATGAACCATCTTGGGCAGGACCTCTCTAATGCCGTAAGTAGGTTTCTTTTTATGTGCTGATTTGTGACTGCATACACGAAAATTGTATAAAGCAACCTAGGTTAGTTTTGTTCTTCCGAAGATCTATTTGGAGTGTAATTTGAATGTGGTTTATTAAAAAGGTTTGCTCCAATCCTTAAAATATGTTCTAATATGAACACGTTTTCTTAGTCTTGATGCTTCTTTAACCTTTTTGGGTATCACTTGCTTCCTCCACTTACCAAACAAAAACTAGATTTGTGTACAGATTTCGATACAATGATGCTATAGACTATTACCCAACAAAAACTAGATTTATCGAATACGGAGTAATAACATTACATTTTTCTCGTATGATCGGATTCCACATCTCGTTTAGGGATAGAATCTTACTATTAACACACCTATATTTTAAAATATAATTCTTTTTACACCATATTAAATTTGTGAGATTTCAAAGTTGTAGTATATTTGTTTGCCTAATCGGATTTGATGTGCTCCAGGGATTTAAGTCTATTTGCATTAAAAAAAAGTGCATTAATAGGGAAGCTATCAACTCGGCGGCCAGGCCAGCCGCGGTTTTGCGGTCCCTCGCTGCTGGCGCACGGGACATGAAAAAAAAAACCGGTTGTCCGGACAAAAACCGGTCGCGGGCAGCCGGGCACGGACCGAAAGCCCGGCACCTCTCCTGACCTCACGCGCTCCGCGCACGCAGAGACGCGCACACAGCCTTCCCTCAGTCCACCCCTCCCTGTCCCCATCCGCCTCTCGCGTCTCTCGCGCTCTCGCTCGCCTCACTTCCCAGTTCCCACACCCAAAAACCCTAGTCTCCCCTCTCCCCGCCCAAAACCCTACCCCGCGCCGCCGCCCCGCGCCTCGTCGTCGCGGTCGCCGCCGGCGGCTCCATGGCCGCACCCATCTCCGGCTGAGCTAAGACAACTCGCCCGTTGGTCTGGTCCGAATCCTGCTCCCGTGTCACGCGCTCTCGGCCGCGGCGGCGGCGGCGGCGGTGGCGGTGATAGAAGCGCGACATCCAGGTAGCCTCTGATTTTTGCCCCGATTGGGTGCGTTGGCGTCGGCAATGGAGGAGCCGAATGTGGGCGGAGGTGCCGCGGCGGTGGATCCGGCTGGTGGCGGTGTCGGAGTTGGGGTTGGCGCATCGCCGTGGAGGAAGACCACGCCGCCCCCACCGGCTGGCCAGGCGGCGGTCATGGGGGCCGAGTCCTGGCCCGCGTTGGAGGAGGCGAGGCAGAAGGTCGCCCCGGAGTCCCCTGCGAAGACAGGGCCCGGCAATGCTGCTTCTGGAGACTCAGCAAAGGATCCGGAGGGGTCCCCTCCGCCTCCTCCTCCTCCTCCTCCTCCTCCTTCATCGCAGGTATAATTTGGTGCTGGTGGCGATAATCCTCATCTGCATGGTTTTATTTACGGGGTAACTAATTCTTAAAGGCAATTTTGGCACAAGTAGTATCAGTTAGCTGGTTACTCGTTTTCGCAGATATGCATCATTATCACCTTTTATGCTAACTGGTAGGGTGTAGGTGTTGTCGTTTTCATTGGTGGGTAGTGATCTTTGCTAATTTAGACTGGTTTCAGCTTTGTCGGGGAGATTCATGTTTGTATGTGGGGTTCCTGCCAACCAGGTCGCATTATGTTTGAAGTAGATTGCATATTTCATTGTAATAATGTGAGTCACCATAAGGGTCTAGGCGTTTGTCGCTTCATTGGTAAGTTGCAAGGCTTTGCTACTTTTAGAGTGGGTCCAACTTTGTCGGGTGCATTCATGTTAGATGTGGTTCTTGCTAACCAGGTTGTGCTATGTTTGAACTGGGTTACATTTTCAATGGTAATGCCAATTTGTCGGTTGTCGCCTACCGGAACAGCTGAAAAGCACTTTATGGAATGCATTTGAGGCAAGCACTGTTCTGAAAGGCGATAGACATCTTGAAAGATTGCATTATTCCCATTATATCCTTCCTCTGTTGCATAAAAATGTACATTATCTGGATTTGGATTTGGTTTTGCTTTATTACATCCCTGTATCTCCCTTTATGGAGCCGATGAGAGCATCTTGGTTTGTGGACAGAAGTTATAGTGTTTGTACCACTGTTGCACTCGCTTAAATCCTGAAAGCATTTTTTGTGTACTATTCATACTTTGCTTCAGTTTGATAAAATGTGGAGAACTTTTTAGGTGGCTAGTCGTACACACAAGTTTGATGGCCATGGGAATCCCAACAGAAATCACCAAGCACACCATAAAAATGGGCCGAAGCGGCGTTTTCTTGCAGCTAATGGTGCACCATCCTACCCTCCAGCAATGCCGTATCAGCAACATCCGGGGCAACCAATTTTTTATCCTATCCCTGTGCTTCCCAGTCCGATGATGCTACAAGAATATCCTTACCAGCCATTTCCTGTTCCAGTCCCGAATCATGAGCGACATGTTGGAAAATCTGGGTATGAGAACTCTGTGCCTCCTTTTGTTCCAGTAGATCAAGTTGGTACCAATGAAGGTAACAGGACAATGCCTCCTCATCCTAGAGGAGATCCTCATTCTTGGCGGCCTCGTGTTGGCACTCATGGTGCTAGGCCCCATCCTGGTCCTGAAGGTCATGGCCATTTTAGTCAAGCTTGGCAAAATCCTCAGGCATTTGGTACAAGAGAAAACACAAGTTTGCCACAAGGTGTTGGGCCGAGAGCTTTTGTCAGACCAATGGTGCCTCCTCTTGGGTACATCAATGGACCACCATATCCTGGTAATTCTTTACTCACTGGCTACAACATGTTTGCTATTTGGGAGCTGGGAGCCTTTTGTGCACTAACATTGATGAATCCTTTGAATTCAGGGCCTATGCATCCCATGTACTATTACATGCCTGCTGTACCTATGGAGCCGATGAGAGGCCCACCGCGCTACATCCAAAACCAACCAGCGCCTAGCCCTGTTTTATCCCCTAAAGCTGCTGAGTTAAGATCTAATATACTTACTCAGGTGGAGTACTATTTCAGGTATATTTTATTATTATCTGTTCAAGCTACATGAAAGTGTGATACACTGATACCTATAAAATGGGCATGTGGGTTTGTACAATGTGTTGGAAAATTTTCATTTAATTTCAGTTGGTACTGGACAATTTATTTTCATTGGATATCCACTGCCCTTCAGAAACATGACCTGCAAGAAATCAGTTTAATATTGCTTCAACATGCATGCAAATACCAATACAGCCTACAATTGAGAACTTTATATATTTTCATAACATTATGAGTGACAAAACATGCTTTGGCATGCAACCTTTCTTTACTTGTTATGATGAGTTTCAGTGATTCAAATCTGGATGATGATGATTTCTTGAAATCTTTAATGGATGAGAATGGCTGGGTTCCAGTTTCAAAAGTTGCAGACTTCAATAGAGTATGACTTCTTTTCAGATTTCTCATAAAGTGGTTCTATATTATTTTGCCCTTGTGTTAGGAAATAACATTTTGGTTTGTGGTTCATTTGCAGCTTAAGAAAATGACCACGGATATACACCTGATTGTAGATGCATTGACAAACTCAAGTCTTCTAGAAGTCCAGGTTTCTCTGTTTATTTCAATTATCTTGCTTTGTTTAGGTGCTTAAACCTTAGACTCTTAGCCTTTGCTTGTCTATTATCAGGATGATAAAATTAGAAGGCGTTCTGACTGGTCAAAGTGGGTCTCCTTTTCTGGAACGACATCTGTTGCAAGCCCATCATCTATGAGTATGGATAGCAGCATGGGTGAGAGGAATATCGGTGGCTTTTCAAATAAGGATGCTGATTCTAAAGATCAAAATAAGCATGGTATGAAAGCAGAAGTTGCTGATGAACAAGTCCAGGACTCACATAGCTCTACATTGAATAGGGACTTATCTGCCCTTAGTATTGATGAAAAGCCTAAGAGTCTTGCTGCGCACCCTATAAAGTCAAGCAAACATGAACCTTCTTTTAGATCTGGTGATTTTAAAGTTCAGAAAGTGAAGTCAAAGACACACATTCCTGATTCTCAAAATGACTTTTCTAGCTTTGGTGGTGACCAAAGCACTTTCATGCTTGATGAGGAATTGGAATTGGAACATGCAGACCATTCACGTGATGACCATAAGAGGTAAACTTTAGCCAATAAAATTCTATGTTTCACACATTACTTATTCTTTTCTAAGTATGTATGCATGTGATATGATATATCTTGGAGATTCTTTGAGTTTGTGAAGACAACTGATATGTATCAGTGTATGTGATATTTCATCAATGAACAATAATGCTAAATCAATGTGATACTCCCTCCATTTTATTTACATGTCGAATTAGGTTTTTCTTAAGTCAAATTGTCTAACTTTGACCAAGTCTATAGAAAAATATAGCAACAACTATACTATCGAACATATGCACTATCAACATATACTTCATGGTGGATTCAATGAAACAAATTTGGTATTGTAAATGTTATTATTTCTTTTTATTGGTCAAAGTTTGCTGAGTTTGACTTAGGACAAAGCTTATACAGCATGTAAATAAAAAACAGAGGGAGTATTTCATCAATGGGCAAACTAGTTGTTGAAGTCAAAACAGTGTTTCATTTGTATTTTGCAATGTTCAAAAGGCGGTTTTAGGTGGTCGCCTAGGCGCGATTTAGCGCTAGGCGGAGGGGTACCGCCTTGCCTAGGGGGGTAGGCGGTACCCTAGGCGGCGCCGGCACATCGACGACGAGAAGAGGGTGCTGCGCCGCAGGAGCGCGCCGCTGGATAGGCCGTCACGGCCGTCAGAGAAGGGGAGGACGAGCCACGGCCGCCGGAGAGGGAGAGTGCGAGCCGTGGCCGCCGGAAAGGGAGAGCGCGAGCCGCGGCCGCCGGAGAGGGAGAGCGCGAGCCGCGGCCGCCGGAGAGGGAGAGCCCGAGCCGCGGCCGTCGGGATTTGCCACCGGAGAGGGAGAGCCCGAGTCGCCGCCGTCGGGATTTGCCGCGGGGGGAGAGAGACAGAGAGAAAGAAAAAGAACGGGAGAGATGGGAGGGAGACGAGCAACAGCTGGATGCTTGGAAGGGATAAGGTTTGGTACTTTTCTGTTTTGCCCCTTTACTTTTTTTAAAACTATAGATGGAAGGGGAGGGGTGTGCATAAGATGGGCTGGGCTCTTTTGATGGGCCTTTCTTCCAAGTTTAGGTTCACATGACCCCTATTTCTTCCTTTATTCAAGATAATCTAAGGTAATATATGTATATGTATTGAAATATTAAAACGCCTAGAAAAACGCCTTAAAACACCTAGGCTCGTCTAGGCTCGCCTAGGCTCTAGGCGGTGGGTCACCGCCTAGCGCTTTTTTTAACATTGGTATTTTCCGGATAGGGTCGGAGTGGCACCAATTGAGGAGAAACTTACCCAGCATCGGCTGAGATGGTTTGGACATGTCCAACGAAGGCCTCCTGAGGCGCCGGTGCGTAATGGGGTTCTTGAGCGGGTCGATAATGTAAAGAGGGGTAGAGGTAGACCTAAACTGACGTGGGATGAGTCGGTTAAGAGAGACCTTAAGGATTGGAATATCTCTAAAGAGATAGCTTTGGATAGGAGCGCTTGGAGACTAGCTATCAATGTGCCTGAACCTTGAACTTATTTCTTTCGGGTTTCATCTCTAGCCTACCCCAACTTGCTTGGGAAAAAAAGCTATGTTGTTGTTGTTGTTGTATCAAGATATGTAATGTAAGGATATATTTTAGGGCATGCACTATATTTTAATGGCATTATTACACTACAATAGTGTGTTCAACACTTCAACTTGTGTTATGCATAACATATTCTTCCACAAACTTATATTCTGTATCCTTAGTAGAACAGTACATTTCTACATCTTATAAAAGAATTTTAGTGCCCTAAATGACATGCATTACCATAAAAATCAAAAGTCAGGTTGATGATGTTTGTGTATACCTCAGAGTAGTGTTCCATTGCTCATGTTCTATGATGTGGGTACTACAAATATTTCTTTTTGTAATATGTTTGTTTTAAGCAGGGGCGATGATGAGGATGAAGACTTTTTTGTTGACGACCAAGATGTTAATAGGCTAATAATTGTCACACAGGTTGCACTTTTTTGTTGGACTTCAATATGATGCCTCTAATTTCCCTGCTTGCCTTCCTGATCAATAATGCACTTTATTTAGCCTCCGTTGTATTTTCTTAATATCTTATGGACTATGGTTGAACAATTTTGGGTAATTACGGTTAGAAGGCCATTTTTTTTGTGTGAGCCCTGTATATATCTTCCATTGGATGCACTCTTCTCATATCATATCTGACTTGCACTTATCATGTTGGATTTTTTCAATTAGTATGTGATGTATGCCTGTACGCATTAATTTTCTTTAGGCTATAAAGAGGCAGCGCTTCACCCTTATGGTTTATCAGCCTAAACTGCTGGTCTTAGCATTCGCATTGCAATTGGTTCCCTAAAGGGTAGCAAATTCATTGTTGAGTAGAAAGTAATTCTTCGATAAAAATTGTTCTGGAACCAAGAAATACAGATTGGATAGTACTCTCCTAGTAGGCCAAAAGCTACGCACCTACTTGGTGAATCTCTAGATTCTAAACTTCTAATTCTCTTAATTTCATTCGCACATGTAATTTTATTTATTTATTTTGCTACTGACCATCAGGAGGAGGTTATATTGTCATTTTTGATAATGTTGTGGCGAACTTGTGATCTATCGCAAAGCATTTGTATAATGACAATTTGACAGTTTAGCTTAATCAGTTATATTCAATTGTATTTATGGGCTTCCGAAGGAACTTTATGCTTTTGTGGAACACAGCCTATTTCTATTCTGCTCGCACTTATGAGATTTTTTTTTCACCAAAAACTTCTTGGTGCCTGTTGGGAGGGGGGAGGGAGGGGGCTGATCACCCCCTATCCAAACAGGCTATTTATGGTTTAGCTCAGATATACATGACTGAGATAGACTTTGATGCCGTTCAGTATTTTTATCCTCCGAAATCATGTTGTGTACTACAGTGATTTATCTGTTCTTTGGATAATCATTTATAATTCAAGAATAAATTGTTTATTTCTTCTGTTTCTTTTGGATTGTGCACGGTTGTTGTAGTAGAACACTTAGGACGGTTAAATAAGTGACAATATCCTAATGTTGGATTGGGCATATGAAATGACATGGTCTGAATTTCTTGAAAAGTTTTTCCATGAATTAGAATTCATTAGCTTTTATCATAGAAATTGGCAGATCAAAGTATTTTGCAAACACATGTATGAAATGAAACTTATTGTTACCCCAGCTAGTATCATTTATTAACATTTTGAGTATGTTTCACTGATATCTTGTTTCAATTGTGCATCTCACAGGATCCTAGGTTAGCAAAGGATGACAAAAGCCACACAAGCATACATCAGGCATTTTCAACAGAGGAAGCATCAAGAATAAGCGACGCCTTATATCATTATGAGGTGACACGTTACAGTTCATATGACACTGGCCAATGCCCAAATGACGTACTAGTGACCTTATGCCTTGGTCACCATTTCCCTGCTAACCAATAATTGATTGGCTGTACATCCGTTCAATTTTCATCCAAGAGAAGTAAATAAATAATTTTTAACCTTATTTTAATGTCAACTACCCTGTTATGAGTTTCCTGTTGCTATTTCGAGTCTTAGATTCCAACCAGCTGCATCACTAATCCACATGTTTATATTATTTAAATATTGGAACCATTTGAAACAAGTGTGTGTATTTTTTTTTTTTGGGGGGGGGGGTGCACATTTGCGTCAAGTTGGCTTGATCTCCGATTAGGCACATTGGACTGTTATGGTAGCCCCGTTTTTACATTTTTTTCTGTGCTCATGCTAATATTATGACATCGATTTTGACTTCAGGCACTGCATGGTCGGCGCACTAATAATCAAAGAGGTTCCCATGCTGATACTCCAGACACCAATTCTAAACCACCTGGTGGTTCAAAGGAGAACCACATTAGCAGTGGACCAAATGGTACTGAAGAAACTGGACAGCCTATTCCACGTAAGCGCCAAAGTAGAGGCAACAGAAAAGCACAAAGCTCACGTAAACAGAGGTTCTTTGCTGGTAATTTCATAAGTAACCCTGACCAATATGGTGGTGTATCAGAAAGCCCTCCGGGCAATTCAGTTGGGTATTTCTACGGATCTACTCCAGAAAATCACAGGTAGGTTAATAGTTGATCCATGTTCACTTGCAGTAAAACCTACCTATTTACTCTCTCAAATTGTTCTTGTTTTGATGATCCGAATGATGATTAGCTATAAGAGTTCAAAGCTGAGTTCTTCTCCTCACGGAATTCCTACTGGGAGCTCACCTGTTGGATCAATGCCCAAATCTTCTCCACAATCTCAGCCTCTAACTTATCATCTTCTAGAAAAAAATAAACTCCAGCAACAGAGGTAAACAGCTGTCTACGATGGCAAACTTTTAAGTTCTAATGTCCTTGAAAACATTTTTCATCAGCGCCCTCCACTATATTCAGTCCCACCTTTTAAACTGATCTCTTGACATTCTTTTTCTGTGTGAAGGTACAATAAGTTCAAACACCACTGCCTTACGGAACGTAAGAAGCTAGGCACCGGTCACAGCGAGGTGCAGTCTTCCCCTTATGTATTTATCTTGTAATGGCAACTTTGTAATACCTATTATAGAGGAAAGACAATAAGCTGATCAGGTTAATTTTTATTTGCTGCTACATTACCTGTTGGATTGTTGGATACTTATGATTAATTTTTAATTAAATTTTACATACGCTTATGAACTTAATGTTAGCATTTTTCATTATTATTGACATGTGTGTCCAATGGTCTGCAGCAAATGAACTCGCTGTATCGGTTTTGGTCATACTATCTGAGAGATAATTTTAATGAAGATATGTACAAGCAGTTTAAGAAATTTGCACTGGAGGATGCAGCAGCAAGCTATAGATATGGACTTGAGTGTCTCTTCAGATTTTATAGGTATGGTATGCAAATTTCAGGAATAAGCTTCCAATCATTGTTTATTTACATCTGCAATATCCTTTTTTGATCAGTATTACAATAAAGCAGCATCATTTACTGCCTACTCCTTCCCTTGCAGTTATGGTTTGGAGAAAAACTTCCAACCTAATGTGTATGAAGATTTCGAGAAGCTTACGCTCGAATTCTACCATAATGGTGATCTTTATGGACTTGAAAAATACTGGTAACTTTTAGCTTCTTAATTTTTGCAGTACTCTAAGTTGCTGCTCTCTAGTTACTGGCTTGCTGCAATCCCATACTTATGTGAAATTGTTGCTGGAGATTTATTTATTTATCTTTAATGAAGGAACGGACTGTTGGCTGTTGCTGTAACTTACTGTTCTTGTGTCACCTTATGACTTGCTGCATGGATGCTGAAGTTCATGCAAATTCCTATAAATGGCTACTTGTGCTTTCTGCATGAAAAAGGGTGTAAAATTTGTACTCAAAACTGCAAAACTGCAAGCCTAAATTAAAATGAGAACTACAGATTTGGTTCAAACTTTGGCCAGTTGAACTGCCCAAATCAGCAGCTGTAGGATTATGATGCTTAGTCACTGACATATTTTTTTGTTGATTGGACCAGGGCATTTCACCATTATCGAAATCCAGATAGTGGCCCTGTAGATAAGCTTCCAGAGTTGGAGAGGCTCCTCAGGGAGGAGTTCCGGACCCTGGATGATTTCAAGGCGAAGGAGAAAACCCATGAGGCGGCAGAGAAACAGACAGGCGGCAGTAGCAGCACTCTGGCGGTGGCCGCACATAGCAAGGCTGAGGCTAAGTAGGTCCTAGCTCGGCATGAAAATTTTGCGGTCACCCCGGAAAGGAGAAATTAGCCTTTTTTTTCGTTTGCTGAGGCGTAAGGATTTGAGTAGACATCTGTGCAGATTTTGCTATACCCCCTGCCAGTACTTGTGCTGTGGCTGCCCAGGAATTTTTCCTCCCTTTTTTTTCATTACCTTCCTGGCATCAATGTGGGAGCTGTACATAGATGATATTTTTTCCTTGTTATTAAATAGACAAATAATAGAGCATGGAGTTTAAAGCCGTGGTCTGTCGTTAATAGGGTTTAGAATTTGTTTGGTTTTGCAGCCCATGATGGGTTCTATTTTTTTTGAGGGATTTTTTTTTCGAATTTGTTGTGTTGAATATCGTTTTGAACACCTTTATTTTATCCTCTTTTGAAGCGTATTTTGAAAATGAAAATGATGTCACAACTCGTAATTTTTTTGCATCTTTTTGTGAGTTTCGTCCTAAACTTGTGCTAGAACAAAAGTGGTGTCAGGATTATTTGAACAACAAAACGTGATGGAACAATCGCACTCGTTTTAAGAGAATATTGCGACAATCGCACTCCTTTTGAAAACCAAAGTCAAGCTACAACCCAAGAAAGTTCTTATGGTTTTTGGCCTTCCCCTCGATTTGCAGGTGAATTTCTTGGCAGACCATCTCTGCTCTTACATCGAGGCGCAGCTGGACCTCTTCCAGAGTCTTTTCCCTGTCCCGGAGAAGGATAACGAAAAGAAAACTGTGCCCCCAGTGCCTCTCCTTGGGCGCGGACGCCGCAGGGTCCGATCAGAAAAGATCTCGAGAACGAGAACGAGGCCGGCTCCTGGCCGTCCCGTGACCCAGGCCGTCGAGCAAGCCCTGCGGACCCCTGATGAAGGAACAAAAGAGACGAGGGCATATTTTTCTGGTTCGATCTCCTCCAGTCAGCGCCTCTGGAGCTTCCTCCTGACAACAAAGAGAAATAGGTATAGAAGCGTTCTGCTTAAGTCAAGGCACCAGAATATCTTACACTGGCTGTGGGTGGATGCTGATTGAAACTTTTGGTGAGGACGGCCAAACATTGTACTCAATATATGTTCGCTATGTGGAAGGAACCTGTATGACTTCTGTGATTCCGAAAGCAGCTGTCATGTTGGGGTTAGAAATCTCGTGCCAAGCAGTCTATTGGTGCAGATTGTAAGGTAGTTTTGCTTGTTTTTTTTTCTGATGAGAATTACAACTCTAAATGCATCTACTGTCAAACTGAAATGAAGATTAGGATTTGTACAATGTGTGATATTTGTTGGATACATTTTTCTCTACCCAGGGACATTATTGATGGCCTATCATATATGCATGAGGAAGGCGAGTACCATGGCATTATTTCTATCGGAACAATGTTCTATTAACGATGTTCAGAAGGACAAATCTATGTACAACCTGCTGATTTTGGGTATAAAGGTTACTCTTTTATTAGTCAATGTTGTTGGTGAGATTTGAGAGAACTTCGCAACCATCACGTCTATAACTGTTTGAAAAGCCGCAAGTACTTCATTGACATGCTCAATTGACCAGGTCGTTCCAGCTTCATCACCCCTTAGGGCGAGTCGAGTAGTCGCGGAACGGGATGCATATGTTTACTTTTGGTGGTCTCACATTGAGCTCGACTGACTATATGTAGGTGGGGCGGTTCTGTAGTTCGAGGCGGGGAGGGGAAGGGTTGTCGCGTGGGGTCCGACGGGGCTTTTGCGTGCCGTGTTGGTTAGATCCACCTTGCAAGGTTAAATCGGATCGATTCGCCGTGTCTCGCGGATATGAGGGCCTTGATCTCTTTATCGCCTCGTAGAAAAATGAGTTAGAATATTAGTGATATATGATGGATACTACTTTGAATCATTATTGAATGCTCCAACATGGTTGCTTTAGATATGCAAACATTAGTGGATAGTCTTCCTATATAAAATATGCGGCTAAAATATTGAAAATAAGGATCCATCTATAGATGCATTTCTGCAAAATAAACCACCAGCCAGAAAGCTTTGCATGTCTAGATATTTGGGCTAAGTATACCCATTAGACGGGTAAGTCTTGCTGAGTATTAGTATACTCAGGGTTTTGTTGTAAAAATAATTTCAGGACCCGCACACGTAGACTTCTGTCCGTGTTGCGCCAAGTTCGTTCGACTGGATGCGGATGGGTGGAACGTCGAGGACCCAGGCGTGTAGCTTTGAAGTGTTGGAATTGAACACTCGTGGGCTGAGTGTGTAATTCATTTCTGTTCTTATATATTATAGTGGGCAGATTCCATGTTTATCAAACTTTGTATAAAAGTCAGATACACTCGTATAATATTATGTATTTCGAACTCAGTTTGTAAAACTCTTTGTTGTTATCGTTGTCACTCGCGTATATTTTCAAGTATGGTCATGTCGTACGGTTTGTAATTTAAGTGTTTCATAGCAGGGTGTTTGTATTTTTAAGTATGGTGTGGTGCTCGTACCATCTGCGCTCACCTTTGTGTGAGACTACCGGTGTTGTTTCGATAGGACTGTGGGTTGAGAAAGGATCGCCAAATTAAGCCGTTAAGCTAATGCGCCCGATGTGTTCAAATGACAGTCATTACGCTTAATTAGAGTTTTAATTTGGCGGTTCCGTCACAGCTGGTATCAGAGCCGAAACGCACTGGGGGTGGTAAGAGTACGACTAATTTTAATATTTCTTAAGTTAACAGTGAATTTCTGGCTTAAAATAAATCGGGTGGGATAGTTATTCGCTATTGCCCTATATAGTAATTGGTTAAGTTATCTTTTTATTTGGAGTTCTGCGTAAGAAGGTAGCGTGGGGCGATCATGCATCATGTCATTCATTGTTTTAAAAATTCATGCATCTTGGGGGTGGGAACGAAGTGAAACACCACGGGTGTATCCGGATACTCCGGACATAGGTCCGGATAGTCCGGGTGTGGTGTCCGGATATTACGGATGAGAATCCGGATATTCCGGATGGGGCTATGCAAAACTTCCGGCCTTTTTGACGTAATTTATGCTTTCTGCATTCTTCCATGGTTGATTATTTTGGGTAATCAAGATATTGTGACTAAATCAAACATGGTTGAATGCAGAATGGCAGCACCCCCGAACCCTCCTGATTTGGCTCAGGCCATTGCGGCCAGGCTCACCGGACGAGACGAGCAGACGACGCTCCTCCATGAGATCGTGCAGCAGGGCAGAGTGCCGCGGCCTGAACAACACCACCAACCACCTATTCCTGGATATGAGCAGTTTCTGGGTACTCATCCCCCGCTTTTTCATAAAGCGGATGAGCCATTGGAGGCGGACAGTTGGCTCCGGACCATTGAGTCCAAGTTCACCCTGCACCCCTACAATGACAACGACAAAGCAGGATTTGCAGCTCAGCAGCTCCGGGGTCCCGCACGCACATGGTGGGATAACCATGTGGCCATGTTCCCTGCGGGTACTCGGTTTACCTGGGCAGAATTCAAGGCAGCGTTCCGGGCCCATCATATTCCCGCAGGGGTGATCAGAAGAAAGCTCACTGAGTTCTTAGCCCTGAAGCATGGTAATAACAGTGTGATGCAGTATGCCCACGCCTTCAACACACTGTCACAGTACGCCGGTTATCACGTGGATACTGATGAGAAGAAACAAGCATGTTTTCGGCAGGGACTTAGCAGCAAGCTCCAGGATCGCCTGGCCATGGTCAAGTTTGACACTTTCAGTGAGCTAGTCAATGGGACTATCATTCAGGAGGATGCCCATCTAACTCACAAGGCGGAGAAGAAGAGAAAGGCACAAGTAGTGGGCTCTTCGAGCAGTGCTCCTCAGAGGTTCCGCCTGGTGCAGTCGGGCCCACAGCGAGCCCCCTTTCAGCACCAGCCACAGCAGCAGTGGGGTTATCGGCCCCTTCAGTACACACAGCCTCAGGGGACAGTCAGACCTTCTGTTCCTCAGCAGAATGAGCAGAAGGTATGGGTGCAGCAGCCGGGGATGCGCCCCAATGTATTCCCATGCTATAATTGTGGGCAGCCTGGTCATTTTGCACGAAATTGCCCAATGCCACCCAAGCAAGGTCAGCAATCGAGTCAGCAGAACCAGAAGCAGCAATTGGCTCATTTCAAACCCGGGCATGTGCACTACACCACCCTCGAGGGCATTCCAGAGGGAGCTCCAGTGATGGCGGGTACGTTTTCCATAAACGATCAACCCGTTACGGTATTATTTGATTCTGGGGCATCTCACACGTTTATTAGTAAGGAGTGTGCTACTAGACTTGGATTGGAAATAGGGAATATGTCGATTCCATACAATATCCATTCGCCTGGAGGGCAATTAATAACCAATCAAATAGTTAAGCAAGTACCTTTACGATTCTAAGGAAAAATCTTTGACACTTATCTGATTATGTTGCCAACTCAGAAAGTGGACATTATCCTTGGAATGAATTGGATGAAATTTCATGGGATTTTACTAGATACGTCATCATATGTGGTGTACGTAAACTCTCCCCATCATGGTTTCATGACACTATCCCTGATGAACCATAAGTCGATGACTCCTATTGTGCACCACACTGAGGGCAAGAGCCTAGCCGATATACCAGTGGTGTGTGAATACCCGGATGTTTTTCCGAATGATTTGCCTGGCATGCCACCGGATCGAAATGTGGAGTTTGCCATTGAGTTGCAACCGGGCACGGCACCGATTTCCCGAAGACCATATCGGATGCCACCGAATGAACTAGCTGAGTTAAAGAAGCAATTGCAGGAATTGCTTGATAAGGGATATATTCGTGCTAGCACTTCGCCCTGGGGCTGTCCGGCGCTCTTTGTTAAGAAAAAAGATCAAAGCCTCAGGTTGTGTGTGGACTATAGACTTTTGAATGCCGTCACAATCAAGAACAAATATCCCCTTCCCAGAATTGATATTTTGTTTGATCAGCTATTCGGGGCCAAGGTATTTTCAAAAATCGACCTCCGCTCTGGTTATCATCAGATAAAAATCAGAGCTGAGGATATTCCCAAAACGGCTTTCTCCACCAGATACGGGATCTATGAATATCTGGTCATGTCTTTTGGGTTAACAAATGCCCCTGCTCATTTCATGTATCTCATGAACTCAGTATTTATGCCCGAGCTGGATAAGTTTGTCGTGGTTTTCATCGACGACATTCTTATATTTTCCAAGAATGAAGAAGAGCATGTAGAACATCTTCGCATTGTCCTTCAGCGTCTCAGGGAGCACAAGTTATACGCCAAATTCAGCAAGTGTGAATTTTGGCTCAAAAAGGTACAATTTCTAGGCCATGTCATCTCGGAGGACGGTATTTCTGTCGACCCCAGCAAAATCTGAGATGTGCTAGATTGGAAGACCCCTGAGATAGTTCCGGAAATTCGAAGTTTTCTTGGGCTAGCAGGATATTATCGCCGGTTTGTACCGGACTTCTCCAAAATTGCTAGGCCCATGACAGAATTGTTTAAGAAAGGGGTAAAGTTTGTTTGGGACGACAAATGTGAACATGCTTTCTAGACTTTGAGGAAGTTATTGACGTCGGCCCCTGTTTTGGCTCAGCCGAACATTACTCGACCTTTCGATGTTTATTGTGATGCATCAGGCACGAGGCTAGGCTGCGTCATTATGCAAGATCACAGGGTGATTGCTTATGCCTCCAGGGCCTTCAGGCAGCATGAGAAAAACTATGCCACCCATGATTTGGAGCTAGCAGCAGTGGTTCATGCTCTGAAAATCTAGCGTCACTATCTCTTGGGTAATCCAGTTCATATATATTCGGACCACAAGAGTCTCAAGTACATTTTTACCCAGAGTGAGTTGAATTTACGCCGGAGAAGGTGGTTAGAGTTAATTAAGGATTGTGATCTGGAGATCCATTATCACCCCGGAAAGGCAAATGTTGTTGCTGATGCGCTGAGTCGCAAGACAAGTTGCAACTGCACCTCAACAACGTCGTTGCATGCAACTTTATGTCAGGAAATGGAGAGATTAAATCTGTCTATTGTGTCTGAGGGCACACTTGCCAATGTTTCCCTCACACCTACCCTTCGAGATCAGGTTGTTACTGCACAGATAAATAATACAGGCATGGAAAAGATCAGACAAAGACTTATGGAAAATGATCCTAGGGCTGCATGTTTTCACCAGGATAGTGAGGGTGTCTTGTGGTTTGATAATCGCCTGGTCGTACCTAAAGATCTGGAGCTACGAAAGCAAATTCTTGATGAAGCTCATCTATCGAGGTATTCAATCCACCCAGGCAGTAATAAAATGTACCAAGATTTGAAGCAGCGCTTCTGGTGGACAAGGATGAAGCGGGAAATTGCCAGATATGTGTCGAAATGTGACACTTGTCAGAGGGTTAAAGCAAGCCATTTGAGATCAGCTGGCCCTTTACAGCCCTTGATTATTCCATCCTGGAAGTGAGAAGATATCAGTATGGATTTCATTGTCGGCTTACCCAAAACTTCCAAGGGATATGATTCAGTATGGGTTATTGTGGATCGCCTCACCAAGTCGGCTCATTTTCTGCCGGTAAAAACAACACATACGGCGAAACAATATGCTCAATTGTATATGGACCATATTGTAAGTCTCCACGGAATTCCAAAAACGATTATTTCGGACTGGGGTACTCAATTCATTGCTCGGTTCTGGAAACACTTTCACGCTGCTCTTGGTACACAACTGATCCGCAGTTCAGCCTATCATCCTCAGACAGATGGCCAGACCGAGAGAATAAATCAGATTCTGGAGGATATGCTCAGAGCGTGTGCGTTCACCTATAGCAAGAAATGGGATGAATGTCTACCCTTAGCCGAGTTTGCTTATAACAATAGTTATCAGGAGAGCATCAGAATGGCTCCTTTTGAGGCCTTATATGGGCGAAGGTGTAGGACCCCATTAAACTGGTAAGAAGCCGGAGAAAGGAACTTTTTCGGACCCGATATTGTTTGCGAGGCTGAAGAACAAGTTCGGGTTATTCAGGAAAATTTAAAGATTGCGAAATCCCGACAGAAGAGTTATGCGGATAAGAAACGTCGATCTGTCCTATTTCAAGTGGGAGATTATGTCTATTTGCGGGTATCTCCAATGAAAGGGGTTCAGCGATTCGGCGTAAAAGGAAAGCTTGCACCTCGCTATGTTTGGCCTTTTCCTATCAGTGAGCAATGTGGGCCAGTGGCATATCGCCTGAAACTTCCTGCCCAATTATCAGCGGTTCATAATATATTTCATGTCTCTCAGCTCAGGAAATGCCTCCGTGTTCCAGACAAGATTATTGACATAGAGAAATTGCAGCTGGAGCCTGATCTTGTCTATCCAGAGCATCCAGTGAAAATAGTGGATCACAAGACCAGGGTCACACGGAATCAAACCAGCCATTTCTACAAGGTACAATGGAGCAATCACTCCGAGCGAGAAGCCACCTGGGAAACCGAAGAGTTTCTTAAATCCAAATATCCGGAGTTGTTACAAACTCATCAAGGTAACTAACCCTTACACTTCCTTTTCAAATTAGCACCTTCATTAAATCTCGGGACGAGATTTCTTTTAGGGGGAAGGATTGTAACACCCGACTGTTAAACTTGGGTTTAACTAGCTAACTAGTGATCCAACTCTCTCGGTTACAAGTCGAGTCACAAATCGATTCAAAAATCGATTTCAAATTCTGGAGCCAGAGGAACCCAGATACTCCGGGTTTGAATCCAAAAATTCCGGATTTACCCGGATACTCCGGATCTTCTCCCGGATAGTCCGGACTTGAAATCCTATATCACGTGTTAGGGTCTTTTTACTGTTTCCAAATGGTTAAACATCAGCTTTTCTCTCTTCCTCACTCCCCCACAAGCTCTCCCTCTCTCCTTAGCCCTAAATTCCAAATCCTTCCTTACAAATCCATTCCAAGGCCCAGGAAGTTTCTATCGGCGTGGGGAATCATCCTTTCTATGGGCTTCACCTTGGGGTGGCTTCGGTTCAAGCTCTTGGTGCAAGGGCAGCCTACTCAAGGTACTCGAGCTAGGGTTTAAGGGAGTGATCATTCTCGGATGTTTTAAGCGATTTCTTTTGGGTCAATCATCTCCATATGAGTCCCTCTGCTAGGGTCTAGAAGGGTTTCGATTTTTGTAGGTTGGTTTTGCTAGAAATCAGAATTTCAGTTTTGGTGGCGAAAGCTGTGCAAAACACGTATACTCCGGGTATAAGCCCGGATACTCCGGGTTTGGAACACTCGGGGGAAACTCCGGGTATAGGCCCGGAAACTCCGGACTTGGGGGTCCGGACACTCTGGATCTTGGTCCGGATATTCTGGATCTTGGTCCGGATATTCCGGATATCTGAAAATGTCGTCAACTGATATGGGCGTACCTTTGGGTAGATTATTAGTACCTATACTCGTGCAATGACTAATTTATCATTACAAATCATAATTGCATTCCTCATATCATATGCATACGTGTAGCAGCCGCCGCGGAGGAGGTTGTGTACTAGGTGGTTGCGGAGCCACGGGGGCTGCTAGAGCAGGCCCAGCAGGTGGAGAGGCGTGAGAACCAGGCCCAAGGCCCAGTTGACCCCGGTGCTGAGCAGCAGACTCAAGGCAAGCCCCGGTGCATGTCCTATTAGTTCAACTTATGATTCACTATAAATTATATAAATATGCTTATGTATTGCTTGTGCATTATGTTTTAGGAGTTAATTGGAGCCCTAGTTGCATGATCCATAGGATACCTTGAGTTTGTACTAGTATATAGGGGTCGCTAGCGATGCCATGCTTAATAGGACTCGGTAGAAGCCGAGTGACTTCTTATCACTCGCGAGTTATAGGATGTTTCAGAAGTCGAGTAATTTCCGGTTACTCGCGAGATGTTTAATTATTTATGTACTCCAGTAGTGAGATGTGGAATGCAATGTGGAATTGATGAAAATTTGAGACCGGACGGGGAATGATGGTGGTGTATAGGTATGGCAGCAGGACAGGGTTCCTGGTTGTCTTAGCCCCATCTGTGTCGATTAAGGACTGGTCGTTGTGGCAGTGTTGATCGGGGATTGAACTGTACTAACCGCATGCCGGGAGTAGGAGGTAGTCGAAACCGGTAAGCCTAGTACTTCCTCGCTTCGAAAGTACGGAACTTCATCACCACCCCTTAGGGCTCGAAAGTACAAAACTTCATCACCACCCCTTAGGGCGAGTCGAGTAGTCGCGGAGAAACGGGATGCATATGTTTACTTTTGGTGGTCTCACGTTGAGCTCGACTGACTATATGTAGGTGGGGCGGTTCTGTAGTTCGAGGAGGGGAGGGGAAGGGTTGGCGCGTGGGGTCCGACGGGGCTTTTGCGTGCCGTGTTGGTTAGGTCCACCTTATAAGGTTAAATCGGATCGATTCGCCGTGTCTTGTGGATATGAGGGCCTTGATCTCTTTGTCGCCTCGTAGAAAAATGAGTTAGAATATTGGTGATATATGATGGATACTACTTTGAATCATTATTGAATGCTCCAACATGGTTGCTTTAGATATGCAAACATTAGTGGATAGTCTTTCTATATAAAATATGCGGCTAAAATATTGAAAATAAGGATCCATCTATAGATGCATTTCTGCAAAATAAATCACCAGCCAGAAAGCTTTGCATGTCTAGATATGTGGGCTAAGTATACCCATTAGACGGGTAAGTCTTGCTGAGTATTAATATACTCAGGGTTTTGTTGGAAAAATAATTTCAGGACCCGCACACGTAGACTTCTGTCAGTGTTGCGCTAAGTTCGTTCGACTGGATGCGGATGGGTGGAACGTCGAGGACCCAGGCGCGTAGCTTTGGAGTGTTGGAATTGCACACTCGTGGGCTGAGTGTGTAATTCATTTCCGTTCTTATATATTGTAGTGGGCAGATTCCATGTTTATCAAATTTTGTATAAAAGGCAGATACACTCGTATAATATTAGGTATTTCGAACTCGGTTTGTAAAACTCTTTGTTGTTATCGTTGTCACTCGCGTATATTTTCAAGTATGGTCATGTCGTACGGTTTGTAATTTAAGTGTTTCATAGCAGGGTGTTTGTATTTTTAAGTATGGTGTGATGCTCGTACCATCTGCGCTCACCTTCGTGTGAGACTACCGGTGTTGTTTCGATCGGATTGTGGGTTAAGAAAGGATCGCCAAATTAAGCCGTTAAGCTAATACGCCCGATGTGTTCAAATGACGGCCATTACGCTTAATTAGAGTTTTAATTTGGCGGTTCCGTCACAGGTTTGAACACCAGTAACAAAATGGTTCAAATGGAAGTTAATGAACAAGCAGGCATGTTTAGTTAAAAGTACTACCTAGTGTCCATACAATAGAGAGAAACCTCCTTATTTGCCATTATGAAAGTCCATAGATGTAACAAATAGCCTGACAAATGGGACTTAATGGACCGCATTTGTAACCAATACATTCACAAAAAGTAACCGATGAACATCCATTGTGTGGACACTTAATGTTTCCCTTTAGTTAACCAGTCATTTTTAGGTACTTATCTGGGCCATAAATATACCGTTTATATCTTTGCTACTGAATATGCCATTCAGTCATTGTTTAAAAAGTTTTGATATGTGCTGATGGGAAATTGAAAAGATCATTTTTACATGCACTTGCTTTGCACCACAAATCAGATGCACTGACGTCTCTTTGTTCAACCTTTCAGATGGAGTTTGCAAGCTCTGGAGTTTGCGAATGGTTTAATAGTATTTGAAATCCAAAGGATTAGAGTCTCATCTTCTATTAGAAAAAAAGATTATTTCAGTGGAAGTCTGGAATTAAGTTATCTGACCCTCTAGTTTTTATTTAGTACGGACTTCTCTTCTTAATTTAGTTAATATGGATGCTAAGTATTGTGTTTTGTGATCCCTTTTAGTACCGGGGAACATTATCAAATCATACCCTATTTAAGCTATTATGTGCAGTTGCATCTGTGGATTTTCAGCAGAAATGTGTATGAATGGATCATTTTGTTATTTTTCTTTCAATTTCTCATCATAGTTGTTTTATTTTATTTTCTAATCATACTCAAATCCAATTTGTTATTTGCATATCAAATGTGTTCAACTGCATTCATCTTCAAAAATTCGATGCAAATATAATTTTTTTAACTCTAATCCACTGTAAGTTATTAATATTTTTGCCAGTTAAACACATCTTGAACCACTGGAACTGAACAAATACATCATCAATTTTATATACATTTAGAAATTTTATAAATTTGATCGCATGGATCAGAAATTTAGAATGGCTTTGGATATGAATTTGATCCAAATGCCGTCAAGTGCAAATACACAAATCGTTCACTTGCGGTGTCCGCTGCAGATTAAGCAGGACACAAAATGTTAAGCATTAAATACCAGAAAACCCCCAGCAAGCACAATGCCAGTCAATAAAAAAGCTCGAAGTTTCACTCTGTCAGGCATCTTGCCATTGTCAGTCCTGAGAAACATTGCCTCATATATCGGCCAGCTATTGGCCACGCCATATCCAGTTAACAGCATTTCTGCAACCATGTTGATGTTGTATCTGAAAATTCCCACCAGGAACCCACACAGATTGAGCAATGCCGCTGTGCTTAGTATGACGAAGAATGGAGAATCTACACCAAAATCGAAAGTGCCCTCATCGTACCTGTTAAAATCACAAGGACTTGTAAAACCTCCTTTTTTTTAGTAATATGGTACCAATCTACATGTAATGTTGATATATTCCTCAACTATTTGCCAAAGGAAAAATTAAAATATTAAAAGTTGCTATAATACCGCTTGAGTTGTTCATCGTCCATGACCTTGTTTGTCACATTGAAACTTTGGGTGGAGATGTTGAGCTGCTTGCATGCAAATTGGATTGAACCGAAGGTGAACGAGGTGAGGCTACGCATAAGCCACATCCTCTGGTCACTCCACCAACATCTTAACGTGCCCTTGTGGTAAATGAAGTCGAGCATGTCTTGGGTATAGGCTGCCACAAAGAGGTATGCGTAGAGATAGAACCATGGATCTGATGACTGCAATTTATAGCAACTCAGAATTCCCGCATGTACACTTACTTGCTTACAGATGCAAAATACACTAAATTGATGTTTCTAATTTATGTTCTTTCTTTTTGCAATTGCAAGGATTTAGCCCTTAATATCTGGGTTTACTACTTTTCTCTCAACCTTAGGTGTAGTAATTTTTCTCTTTTCCCCTAAACGATGTTGCTTGTAAAAAGTAAGTACTATAATGATAAATGGTAACAAACCTTTGGAAATAATGGCCTGCTGTTGACCAGAGCCAGCTGTGGCAAAAGAGCATATGTGGTGATAGGGATACACCAAAGACCCCAAAAGGCAAGATGGGAGTAAGTCAACCCCAAACCAAGAGATGTTTTTCTGACTCCAAAGGTTAAGGTTGAGTGTCGAGTAAATCCCACCTGCATCCCAAAAAAATGACCTGTGACAGCATGAACTCATCTCCATAGACTTATACCTAATAAATACATTACCTCATATTGCCCCACAGTCCACCTCTTGCACTGGCTAAGTGCATCGTGCAGGGTCTTTGGTGCATCACCTAGGAAGGAAGCCTGTGGCGGGTCACAAAACACGGAATTCCAACCTTCGCATTGCAGCCAAAAGCCGGTGTGTAAATCCTCTGAAAGTGAACCATAACGGAATCCAATCTGGAATTAGAAAATGCAACGAGTTACAAATATGGAAAGGCAATTACTAATTTTCATTATTTGTTGCCTGTGGATTACTTTTTTAATCAGGGTTAACGCAAACGATATGTAGAATTTTCAGAATTGAACATTTTCAGTTTTGTGAAAAAAACTCTGATCCACAGAACTCAAAAGTTCAATACACAATTATGATGATTGATTAAGCATGCGTGTTTTTCCTTCAGATATTATGATACATCATGGTTTTAAATGGGCACCAAAGTGCAACAGATACATATAAAAGATACATCATTTTGAAACTCAAAAGACAATTTCACATTTTCCAAAAAAGAAGAATACATATAATTTCAAAATAGCTGTGTAAGTATAAAATCTTGATAGACAATTTATGCAGGAGTAATAAATAGTGTGGGAGAAAAAACAGTACAGTTTTGCCCCATTTTGTCCCCGTCTCATAGTTGCATGCTGCAACCTTAGTTGCCATTTCCAAAACCTTCTCTGGTTCGAGCAGATCACGACCACTTTCACCTTCCAATGATGAATCAAACAATGCCCTCCTTGATAGAAATGTATTGCTTCCAAGGTAATTTGGCCCACCAAACCCGTCCATGCCATAAGGGTTCATCTTGTAGAGGTGCTTCAACTCACCTCCATATATGTCGCTCTTGTTGAGTCCTTGAAAACGTTGAGGGAACTGAACATATGCAAGCTTGTTTGAAGCAATAGGGTCTAGAAAATAGCATAGTGCGCGTTGAGGTGAGGTCGGGTCGGTGGAGTACATGTCACAGTCGATTGTTAGGATCAATGGTGCATTTGTTAGGATGCTCGAGGCACGGAGCTATCAAAAAATGAGATATAAATCATGAAACCTCGACATATATAAAAAGTTTCTACCAGTATTTATCAGTATAAAATGAGTTTTTTAGATCTAACCAGAGAATTAAGGGACCCAGCTTTGAAGTGGTGAGGAAAACCAGGACGCTTCTCCCTTGAAAAGTAAATCAGATTGGGCATGGCTTGCCCGGTAATATCTTTATCCTCATTGCTTTTAAGAAGAACCTACAGAGAGTTGAGAAAATATCTTTCAATAAAGCAGTAATCTGACAAGTTAGAGTTTTTTTTTTTGTGAAATCTTTGCAGCAGCTACAAAGGCTCATAAGCGGGTATGGAACTCTTTCCTAGCCAACTGAGCTACCACCCGTTTCTCACAAATTAGAGTTTTTAATCATGTTTAACTAATTGTTTCTTTGAAGCAAGAGAAAATACAACCAAATTACCTGAATAATTGATGGATGGTTGTTGCCAGAATATTCTTTCCACCTTTTAAAAATCTGTTGTTGTTCTTCAGACAAGTCCAATTCGACACTGTCGACATGGATGCCTTTCTCCATCACATCCTCCACCCTCTGTACCATGTTTTGGTACATCACCTACCATAAGAAAGAATGTAAAACCCCCGCAACTAATTAAGGTACTAAACAATGATGATTTAGTAAACAACTAATTCTGGTCTCCATTAAATCAGATTTTCCCAATCTAAGCTTCGAATAATTTTAGGTGACATATATACACAATTAAATTCATCAATTAGATAGAACTCGAGTATGCGGCATTTCATCGAGCAACAGTTGTGCTGCTATCTCTGCCATGTCAATATACAAGATGCACAGAGAGTTAAGTACCTTCAGCTTATCCGCATCGCCGCCACCGGCAGAACATCCAGAAGAAGAAGAAGAAGAAGAAGCAAAGAACACCTCCGGCGACCGCACCTGCACGCCATTCTCCCTGCAAAACGGCAGCCAGTGCCGCGCGAACCTGGCGCCCTCCATGAACGCGAACAGCGTCACATCCGCGCCGCCGTCGTCGGAAACATACACCGACAGATTGCCCGCGGGGTACTCGAAGGCCATGGCCGAGAGGGCTGTGCTCACAACCCCGACCGGGGGCTCCTTCCTCGGATCAGCCGTGCACACGAACACGTCGAGCTTCGGCCAGGCGCCACCCTCCGGCAGTCTGTCGGGGAACTCGCGGCGACGCACCGGCCGCCACTTGAACGCCCGCGAGCAGCCCCACATGAAGGCCAGGACGAGCTCCGCCAGCAGCATCCATCCCTCGGCGAGCGAGGAGGAGGCTAGAATGGAGGTCAGCCGGTGGCACACCAGGCCGAGGATGGCGCCGGCGTAGAGGAGCGCGTGCACGCGGTGCGCGGGGGTGCAGCGGTCGACATGGAGCGTGTTGAGTGGGGCTTTGAGGTGAGGACTACCGTTGAGGGTTTCTTCTCTACCGCTGCCGCTGCGTTGACTCTCCATTGCTGGTGGATGAAGAAGCTCGGAGGAAGAAGAACTTGAGTGAGTGAGTGGGTTGTTGGTGGGTGCATTTCATTTATGCTGTAGCCTGTAGGGGCGTGATTGGTTGGGTGGTGCATGTGCAAGCCAGGCCTCGGTATCAGGTTCTGGGCCAGGTCCCGCCGGCTGCCATGTGCTCGCGATACGCGATTGGATTGGATGCCTGGGTAGTGGGTATCAGGTTCCGGGCCAGGCCCCGCCGGATGCCATGTGCTCGCGACTGGATGGGATATGCCTGGGTAGTGGGTATCAGGTTCTGGGCCAGGCCCCGACGGCCACCTGCTCACTCCACTGCCTGCGCGGCCACAGCGAACAGCAGGCGAGAAGAGGAGCTGCTAGGAAGCAGCGGGGCAGCCGAGGCAAAGGAGCGATCGAGACATGGAGGCGGGCGGCGCGCTGGCGCCCGTGCTCCTCGCGGCCTTCTCCCTGCCGACTGCCGTGCGTCCTGCTCCTCCTCCTCCTCGCGCTCGGCAAGACGGGGCCTCGCCGTCGCGGTCGACCGGCGGCCCGACGGCCCCGACCCGGAGTGCGTGTTCTGCCTGTCCGCGGTCAGCGACGGCGAGGTGGTGCGCGAGATGCAGTGCCGCCACGTGTTCCACCTCGCCTGCCTCGTCCGCCCGCGCGCCACCTGCCCGCTCTGCCGCGACACGCCGACACCCTCCTCCCCGCGGCCGCGGACACGCCCCTCCCGCAACGCCTACGACGGCGCCGACACCGCCGGCTACGGCTTCGAGTTCGGCGGCGACTCGCTCCCCTCGTCCGTCCACGCCACGGCGGCGCGCTCTGGCACATGACCTGAGCACATCCCCTGCCTTATTTTTGTTTGTTGTACTTGTAGTTAATCCATGGCCCACTCCATTCCTTACGATCGAGCTGCTTCTAGCTGCTCAACCGATGGATCATCCGTCTCTTGTCGGACCGACGGGGCTTGCAGCTCTGTACAGAGGGGCGAAGCCAGACCACAAGTTCACCGGGTCCTGTCATTCAAACGATGGGGTCATTAAGCACTATTATAACATGTATGAACAGTGATTTCCATTGGGTTTTACAAAATTCGACGGGTCGGCGGACCCGGTGAGAAGCTGCAGCTCCACCCCCTACTCTGTAGTGACCTGTTTCGCTGGTGGCAACTTACTCCATTCCAAAATATAGAGAGTTTTAATTTTTTTAGATTTATAAATTTGTTATGCACCTAAATATGCATTATTTTTAAATACATAATAAATGCTATGAATAAAAAAAAGCTAAAATGACCTACATTTTAGAACACAACGAGTAGTCTTGCTACCGTTGTTCCACACTGGTCATACTATATTTTCATTCTCTAACAGTGATATTCTATCCTGGTCATCGAGATTTTTGTTTGCTCTATCCCTAAAAAACTCTATCCCTATTTCGAAGGGCGGGCCTGGTGCAGCGGTAGAGCCTACCATCTGTAACCGGAAGGTACCGGGTTTGAGCCCCAGCCTCTGCACATTTGTGTTGGTAAAGCTTGGGCCTTAAAGACAACCCTTCCTCAGACCCCGCACAATACGGAAAGCCTACGGCACTGGGTACGCTCTATCCCTATTTCCTCCGCACTCATTATACTCTATATTCTAGTCATCAGTATTTTCTACTCAAATCTACTCTACCCACCCTTCTATAGTTGTTGAGGAGTGGGACCCACCCCAACATTATCTTCCAACTATACATTATCACCCCGGAAAGGCAAATGTTGTTGCTGATGCGCTGAGTCGCAAGACAAGTTGCAACTGCACCTCAACAACGTCGTTGCATGCAACTTTATGTCAGGAAATGGAGAGATTAAATCTAACTATTGTGTCTGAGGGCACACTTGCCAATGTTGCCCTCACACCTACCCTTTGAGATCAGGTTGTTACTGCACAGAAAAATAATACAGGCATGGAAAAGATCAGACAAAGACTTATGGAAAATGATCATAGGGCTGCATGTTTTCACCAGGACAGTGAGGGTGTCTTGTGGTTTGATAATCGTCTGGTCGTACCTAAAGATCTGGAGCTACGAAAGCAAATTCTTGATGAAGCTCATCTATCGAGGTATTCAATCCACCCAGGCAGTAATAAAATGTACCAAGATTTGAAGCAGCGCTTCTGGTGGACAAGGATGAAGCGGGAAATTGCCAGATATGTGTCGGAATGTGAAACTTGTCAGAGGGTTAAAGCAAGCCATTTGAGATCAGCTGACCCTTTACAGCCCTTGATTATTCCATTCTGGAAGTGGGAAGATATCAGTATGGATTTCATTGTCGGCTTACCCAAAACTTCCAAGGGGTATGATTCAGTATGGGTTATTGTGGATCGCCTCACCAAGTCGGCTCATTTTCTGCCGGTAAAAACAACACATACGGCGAAACAATATGCTCAATTGTATATGGACCATATTGTGAGTCTCCACGGAATTTCAAAAACGATTATTTCGGACCGGGGTACTCAATTCATTGCCCGGTTCTGGGAACACTTTCACGCCGCTCTTGGTACACAACTGATCCGCAGTTCAGCCTATCATCCTCAGACAGATGGCTAGACCGAGAGAATAAATCAGATTCTGGAGGATATGCTCAGAGCGTGTGCGCTCACCTATAGCCAAAAATGGGATGAATGTCTACCCTCAGCCGAGTTTGCTTATAATAATAGTTATCAGGAGAGCATCAGAATGGCAGCTAGGGGCAGTGGTGACCGAGCTCGGGCCGGCGACGACCATGGTGGCGCCCCGCACGTGTCAGGAGGCGGCCTCGCGCCACAGCGGCGGATAGCGGACGGCCGCTCCCTTCGCCAGCTTTGGTGTGCGGAAGCCCATCCGCTACGATAGCAGGTGCTTTACCGTCCCCTGGTGCGGGTGTTTTCATGCCAAACGCGTACTAGAGGGAGCGGTAGCGGACACCGGTGCAGACAATCTTACTTGCCGTACCGATGTCAAAAGATGAATGGATTGGGGACTTCCACTGTCTTAGCATGATGTCTGGTTTATTTGTAGGAAATAGGCTTGCGTGTACATAGTAAATGGTAGTAAGCTTAGACATTTAAACCTATAGAAAATTATTTGAGCTTGATCTAAATGATTAGAAGACATAGTTAATAGGGAAGCATCATTAGAAGACCTAGATAATTAGAGGTAACAACACCAAGCCATTCGTATGGATGATGCCAGAGGTCATCAGCTACAACACCGTATTCCTAGCAAACATCCTAACATATATGACCGATTTCATCAACCGTGATAAAAATAGGTACATGTTCAGGAACCACCACGCACACTATTTTATCCTATTGTCAATACGCCATGAGTTAGCGACGATAACTGCATGAGTGAACAAATCAAAATGTGGCTAGGAGGGGCATATGCCCTACTTGTATTTTGAAAAATAAAGATTGCATTTAACATTAAATCTTTGCTATAAAAGATAGTTCTTGAGATCCTCTTTACCTAAGTTAAACCACATATGCCCTTCGTAATGGTCTACCTTACGCGAAGATGTAAATTTTTCAATTCCCGTACTCCAATCTGTCATTGCTTTTGGAATACCTTATCGTCTCCAAGCACAAAAACAGGAAGAGAGAAAGGGAGGAGGAACATGAACTTTTCTTTCGATTCCCGTGCTCCAATCTGTCATTGCTTTTGGAATGATCGTATAAGATAGAAAAAGGCCTATTTTCTATAAAAAAATTCTCCAAACCTTCTGAAGGAAGTAGTGATCGAGGGGACGACGGAGGACAAACACAAAACATCCGACACGCTCACATCACAATGACTGGCCGCGCGGCACGCCCCGCGTGCACCCCACGGCTGCACGGCACCGCGGCGAGCCAAGTTATCTGTCAGGTTGACGCCGTGGCCCCGCCGCCTCCCCAATCCCGGGTGCCCGGCATGCTGTTTCTCCCCAAACCCGGCGGCCATCCCATCAATCCAACAGGCGGGGCCGGTCAGCTTCCGGCTGCCATTCACGGCGCGCCGCGCCGTCGAAAACCACGCGCCGCCCACCGTCCGCACGCTCGCGGCGGCAGGGGCGCGCCACGCTTAAAATCTCCCGGGTCCTCTCCCCTTCCCGGCCATCGCCGCCGTTCGTAGCTGCGCCACGTACACGATCCCATCACTTCCACTGCCGCTGTTCATCAGGGCTGCTGCCCATCTGAATCTCATGGCGTCCATCGTGCTGCTGCTGTCGGAGCTGCTGGGAGGGGAGAGCGCCAGCGTGCTGGCGGCCGACCGCTACATCACGGGCGGCGGCCGTCTCGGCCTGGGGGAGTTCCGCCCCACCGTGGCGGAGGCGCCGGCGCCGGCGCCGGCGAAGCGGGGCGCCGCGGCGGAGGGCGCGCCGGGGCAGACGAAGCAGGGGAGGGAGCAGGAGTCGTTCGAGGACCTCGCGGTGCCCAGGATCGCGGTCGACGTCATGTGGCCTTAGAGAGCGTCTTTCTGAGCGAGTCATCTGAGCTTTTTTTTTTGGACACGGGAGACGGAGATATCAGTTTCCGCTCATGTAAATGTGTAAAAGGATATTTAAAAAAATGTGTAAAGGATTCCTCAATCAATTGTGTCCCGGCGTTGTGCTTCCAATTTCTTATTTGGCGGGTGTACGCTGCCAAGCAGCAGCGAACGGAAATGCCTCATGTAATAGATGAATGGAACCTTATATCATATAAGTGGTGCTTTATCTCTATCCACATCTTCGTTAGTTCTCTTCCCCTCCGTGTAAGACTTTGTGAGATGCTCTGTTCCCTCCACAACTCCTTCACATGGCCACGACGCTCATGCTCCCCGCCATGACCATCACCGTGAGCCGCGTGTATGGAATTTAAAACTCAAGGACAAAAATCATTTTAACCACGCGGTTAGAATTTTTCAATCTATCTATATAAAATTTAATAGAAACAGTCTATAATTTTTTTTCAAAATACTATGAAGTTGAATATGTACATTTAAAGTTAGGGAGTATATAAAGTTTTATATGTCACACTCAAAAAAAAATTCTTATCCTATTATAAAGTGTTATGTAAAAAATATAAAAATCAATTTTTAATCATGCATTTTTAAAGTTTTGAACAGTGAACATAAACTTTTTGTACGTATAGCTCATAAGTTCTTGTGAATATGGACATTCAAATCGGGGATTCTATAAAGTTTTGCCTGTACGAGGAAGAAGTTTTCTATAAAGGAGTCAAAAGTTTTTGATATTGTATTATAAAGTTATTTATAATCAAATACAAGGTTGATCCGATTTTTTCAGTGTCACAGGGATAAATTTCCCATAAAGTTTAGAATATAGTAGTAAAAAGTTTCTTGTATTATATTATAATGGGTTGTGTATAGAATTTGAAAGTGGAGGTATATATAGATTTTGAAACCCTGCAGTTAAATTTTTTGTGAGCTACAAATGGTAAGTTTTTGCACATGTGTTTGCAAATTTGAATATGAAGTTTCTCAATATATTTGATGTTAAGAATTTTACAAAGCTTTTCATATATTAGTCAAAAAAAATTCGAATTCTTATATAAAGAGACATGTATAGAATTTAAAACTCTGGGACAAAAATCATTTTAATCACGTGATTGGAATTTTTCAAACTATATATATATATATATATATAAAGTTTAATAGAAATGATCTATATTTTTTTTTGAAAATACTTTGAAATTGAATATGTACATTTAATGTTAGGGAGTCTATAAAGTTTTGTATATCACACTCAAAAGTTTTTCATATCCTATTATAAAGTGTTATGTAAGGAATATAAAAATTAATTTTTAATCATGCATTTTGAAATTTTTGAACCATGAACGTAAACGTTTTGTACATATAGCTCATATGTTCTTGCAAATATGAAGATGAAGTTGTGAATATGGACATTCAAATGGGGGATTCTAGAAAGTTTTGCCTGTATGAGGAAGAAATTTTCTATAATGGAGTCAAAAGTTTTTGATATTGTATTATAAAGTTATTTATAATCAAATACAAGGTTGCGTAAAGTGAAGTTTCTGAGCTACAAATACAAAGTTTTGGGTTACATGAGTTCAAAGTTAGTAAAAATCAAGCATAATATCTTCAATATATCTGTTCAGCCATGCATGTGAGCTTTTATTGAATATATTTTTATTTCATGGAATTATAGAGTTTTGGAGTTGGTAGTATAGAGTTTATAATGTTATAGTTGTAAGTTCCTCAACTCAGGAGTGCAAAGTTTTTGAATTATAAAGCTTTTTTTGTTCATAAGTATACTTTTTCAAACACACTAGTATGAAGTTAAGAATGAATGCTCAAAAGCATTTTCAGAATTAATAGTTGAGTAACACATTTACTCTAATTATGTTTGGAAAAAAGAAAAATATTTTGAAGAAGTGCTCTTGCTTTCAAATGTATGTGGAAACCGTCTCCGCCCAGTTTTCTACCCACTCACCCGCAATTCCCGAATGTGAAGTTTTGCATGTATGAAATCTAAGTTAGGTACATAAGAATAGTTTTGTGTACACGATTTGAAAGTTTTTAAATTTTGTGTATGGACCTTTGAATTTGTGAATTGAAATCTAGAATGTAGAAAGTTCTTGTTAAGTATGAGAAAAGCTTGTCATATTCAATGTTGAAGTTTTGTATTTGTAGCTTGAAATTTGAGAATATAGAGAGATGTACCTGTATTTATGAACTATAATAGAAAATTTTTTAGAGCATAATTTGAAAGTAGAGGATATATATAATTTTTTTCATTCATCATTATGTACGCGAATGGCTGATGATCTTTTTCAAAGTGTTTTTTGTATTACAGATCATGATTTCTTATCCATCGGATTTCTCTATGCTGCTTTTGCCTTCATATAGACGTAGAAGCCAACTCCCCCGCCCGTGTACTCTACCCTCCTCACCCGTTATCCCAAAAGGAGAAAAAAAAAGTGCGCTAAAATCACTTTTGTGCTAAGGTTAGGGTCAGTTGGATCCATGCCACTCCAATTTCTTGAAATTGGATCTCATGTTGAAAATCACGCCATTGAGTGGCATGATTTTCAACATGACACCCAATTTCACGGAGTTGTGGTGGCATGAATCGAATTTTCCCCTAAGGTTAAAGTATCGTTGCTAGCTACCTGATTCGTACGGATGCGCAAAAACAATTCAGAGAAGCTTGATATGAGAACGCGGAAGCAACAAAGCTACTAAATAATTTTGTATGCACGTGCGTTGCTAACTGTTTGCAACTTTGGTTCGCTACTAGGTAGTTACGGCGAACGCCCGCCCAATAGTGGCCCCCGTTGTGCTTCCATCTTGGTTACAGATTGGAGCTGGTAGTAGCTGGCAGAGCGGGCAGCCAGAGCCGGGCCATCATTTCCATTCAGGGTACGGGTGCTCGACCGTCGAGGCGTCGACGACCTAAATTTTCACCGACTCCTTGATTGACTCCTCCCCACACCGGTCAGCTCGATGATCCTCACCCCGTCACCCGGATCGGATTGCCATGGGAGCCTTGCTATCCTCGATCCGGAACACGCACGGTGGCGTGAGCTGGAAATTGCCAGCCGGCAGCCACAACAGAGCAGCCGGCTGACGCCAGCGAGCACGTCGATGCGCGAATTCAACGTTCCAGTCGCGAGCGTGCACGCAAACGGGCCTTGACGGCGACTCCTCTTTCCAGGCCGGGCGGCGGTTATAAACCAGCGGGCGCGCAGCTGGACCAGATTCGCGCTGCAGTTTCCAGGCCGACCTGCATGCAGATGCACCCCACCAACCAGAACCTCGGCGCATTCGCGGGGGCGCGCCGCGAGCCCGCCCACCGGCCGAACCAGGCCAGCAGGTTGCCGACCGAGGCGAGTGCTCCTGTGGGCTGGGACCCGCTGGCTTCCGGCTGCTCGGCCTGAATGGACCGACAACTTCTCGGTGACATTGCCGTCAGTTTTACAGGACTGTAGTAACAGGGGACAAATGAATGGATTACGTACTCGACCTAAGAGCAGTTGATTTAAAAGAGTTGGAAACGTTGGTGATGACGCCTGGGCCGGGTTGACGCCGCCGCAAGCAGTTTCTCGGGCACGCTGTGGTTTTTCTGGTCGTCAGACCCAGCGGGCAGCCACCTGACGGCTGATCGACGCCCGCGCCTCGGTCACTCGGCCAGCCGGCCACGCACCTCTGCATATACATATACTTATATAAATCTCTCGCCTCCTACCCGTGCCATCGATCGTCGCCGTGTACCACGACGTACAAACTCCAGTGCACAACAACCATCCGATCCACTCGCGCGAGCGATCCGCTGCTGCTTCTTCGTCCCATGGCGTCCATCGCGCTGCTGCTGTCGGAGCTGCTGGGCGGGGACAGCGCCGGCGTGCTGGCCGCCGAGCGCTACATCACGGGAGGCGGCCGTCTCAGCCCGAGGGACGAGCTCCTCCGCCCCGCCGTGACCGAGGCGTCAGCGGCATCGCCGGCCACCAAGCAGAAAGAACAAGGGCCGGAGAAGAGAGATGGCGAGCCGTTGGAGGACCTTGCGGCGTCCAGGATAGAGGTCGACGTGATGCTGGCCTCCGGGCTGGCCCTGGGACACGGGCACGGGACGCGCCGATTGTTGTGTTAGTTGATTCGTTGCTTGATAGACCCGCACAGTATTGTCCTGTATACGTTGCGCTCGTTGCTTCCGGTTAATAACATGTGTATAGATATAAAGGATTGCTGGAATGTTTTTCCGCGCACGCTGCTTTATTTAATAAATCTGTCTCTGAAATGTTCTGTAGAATACATATCAAAGTAGCAGGGTGGAGGATCAACACGACTGGTAGCTCGCTCGTTGCCAGAGCCAGACTCTGCCACCAAACTAGTTCGTTGTGGCGCAACAAGGCATGAGAAGCACAAATAGTATGTCTTAACTAGAAAATGAGGAGGGACCATCAATCAACTAATCAACATTATTACATGCATGTTACAACAGAAGGTCATACGCAGATTCTAAAATGCTCGATCGGGGAGCACACAATTATATTGCAAGATTTGAAATGCGCGCACAGCTTACAATGCAAAAGAACTTTTTTCTGTAAGTAAAAAACATTCAGATTTCAGAACACTAGCAAATGTCGTCATCACACAGAGCGAGGGGCACTGAAGCTCTGCATCCATGGCGTACGCTCAGCAATCCCTAGGCAACCCCAGCGTGCGACCCATCTGGCACGGTAGGGTCTCCGCCTCTGGACCTAACCTCAACGCGCTGCAACAGAGAAATGGCATTAGCCTCTGGATCACACTCGACCGGATGGATGGGATGCATGTGTGTTCGACCACTAACTGATGTGTGTTCATACCTGCACGGTGTTGAGCTTTGTGGGCTCCTGCACGTCCTTGCCGCCGGCGACGCGGTCGATGAGGGCGAGGAGCTTATCCTTAACTTGAGCAGCGAAGTTGGCCATGGGACTAGCTAGGGAGCTTTGTTGCTAGCGGAGTAGCAGTATATGTGCAGTGTGCAGGCAGCGGTGCTACTGCTACTGCCTGTGCCTGACGCCCTGACCTGTCGATCGAGCTTAATTAATTAGCTGAGTGATGGAATAGTAAGGTCAGTCTCAATGAGAATTTCATGAAGAGTTTCATGACATTAAATATCATTAATTTTGCTGACGTGGCAAGGAGAGAGAAGGATGGAGTTTCATGGGATGTGAGGAGAATTTTATCACCATGAAACTCATCTGGCACGGTTATATAGTTTCTAGTTTAAATATCTGTGTCTATGAAACTCCCATTGAAACTGGCCTAAGGGCTAGACCTACACAAGAACTGAACTAGAGAGCTCTCCGATGAAGTGCTCTGTGCTCAAGCCGAATACTCTCATTGAAACTGGCCTAAAGGCTAGACCTACACAAGAACTGAACTAGGGAGCTCTGAATAGCTAGCTTCTGTTTCTTGCTGTGTTCTCTGGGTGGATGCTGGAGGCGATCACGAGCACCCCCATTTATATAGACAGGATCGTCGATCGACGAGGCCGCGTGAGATTGACCGGCGGGCCGGGACAGCATGCGCGCATGCCCCACGCCGTTCGGACTTCGGACATCACACATCAGACAGACCCACGACGAGGCATCAGAGAATTTCTCGCTCGCCGCCTTTTAATCAAATGTGTGAGAGCACCTGAAGACGGGGCTCTCGATCTCATTATTAGCCGGTTAATTTATTCCCTCGCTTCTACGGACTGCTGGCTGAATTGTTAATTATTGCCCGCGCCGCGCACCAGTACGTGTATGCTAGCTAGCTCCACGTAATACTAATATAATCTGATCGTGATCAGTGATGGCGGCCACGGCAACTAATAGCATTGTTATATATATATATATATATATATATATATATATATATATATATATATATATATATATATATATATATATATATATTTGTTAAGTATATGCGACTATGCACTCTGACTAAGGGTGTAAAGAGGTGACTCTTAGGTGCACCTCAACTAAAGAGGTTTGGAGGTGCATCTAGGGGACACCAATTTGCACCACTAAGTTTGACGAAGTTATATATGTTGTTGTCCCAAAATTCCGGGTCAAGCGAGATCCCGTTGTTTAATATTTGGCCCCATGCCCAGGGTTTACAATTCCGGTAAACAATTTTTTCGGACCTCATCCATAAACACGAAATATCGGAAATATCGAAAACTTTGGATCAAATTTAAATAAATTCAAAATAAATTTTAAGAAAATGGGCATGATTTTGTTTGAAACTATATCTATCCCATCATATATACATCACAATTGCACATAACAATAAAGAAATAATGCAACATATCACAAGGTATTGCGCCTATAGTAAACAACGTAATCTGAGCAAATTTTACATTAGAATCTGACATATGAGCAATTTTGGGCCAGTTTGGAATAATAATTGGGCCACTTTTAGAGTTGGTACAGGCTCTAGATGGGCCGGCCAGTGGGAAAGACCATTTTGAGCCAGTTTAGCGTTGGGAGTCTAAATTTGGGTGAGAATATTTTACCGGTTTATAAAATTTTCGCACCCCTACCCTCCAATAAAGAGCGATATTTTGGATTTCTCGCCAAAATATTACCGAAATTGCTATGGTGGCTGCGAAACATGTAGGAACGCTCGCGATATAGGTGTGGGGAGCAGGGAAAATTTTCTCGGTGAAAAAGCTGCTGAAAAAAGGGTTATGCACGCTGCCATGAGGCAAGCCGACAGAAGTGTTTTGCCGATCAGGTTGGGTATCATCGACCTCGCACGACCAGCCGCCACATCACCCGACGGGCCCATCGCCTTTGATCGCCAGTATAGAGGCAGAAGGATGACCACAGCAATGCCAGAACCCACGAAACCTCCAAACGACCCCTGGAAATCCGCACTCTCCCAACCATGCTGACTTGGCAACCCATACTCACCTACTACGCTTCGACGGGCCGTGAGATTTGGAGTGGAAGAGGCCACCTTGGTGTGGAACTGTGGATGTGGAGGTGTGGACAACGGCGGAGCCAAGGGGGGCTAGTAGGGGCCACGCCCCACCCCCCGCCCAACTGCACAGATTTTTTTTAATCTTCCCTCCTCTTTGTAGCAAATATAATTATACAAGTGATTCTACGACAAGCTTAATATCTAATAGCTCATGTTGCATTTTCAATTGAACTCTAGCAGATAGCTTAATAGGTAACATCTACAAGCAAGACATAACTTCCTCACCGGCTTCACCACTGTCAAAGTGTCATTTTTAAAATGGTTTCATTACGGGGCCTGTGAATAAGCCGTAAAATGGCTTTGCCTGCGCGACTGAAGCTGTTTCACTAAACATTTTTTAAATAGCTTCAGCTTGAACTTCATAAAAAAATTGCAACCAGAGCTATTTCAGTAGGAGCCGCAGATTGAAGAAGCCCCTGAGATGGGGAGTTGGACGGTCGCGGAGGGTGATTCTAGGTATTTCAGTAGGAGCCGCAGATTGAAGAAGGCCCCGGGGACGAGGAGCTGGACGGTCGCGGAGGGCGATTCTAGGCGTGCCGCATGCGGAGGCGGGGACGTCACGCACGCCCGTGCCGTCGCCGTCACGGCCATGGCTCTTCGCCTTTCCTTGGTGTTCCGGCCCCCTTTAGAATTTTTTTCTGGCTCTGCCACTGGATGTGGAGCGTGCAAGTAAGTGGGCAGGGGCTTCAATGCTTATAGGCCATGAGGTTGGGAGTTCGGCCCAGCTACTACGCTCAATCGCTATCTCCCACCCTACTGGTATCCCACCCAACTGATATCGTCATATCTTAGATATCAAAATAAATTTAAATATCGAAAATATAAAAAAATCGGATCAAATTTAAATAAATTCAAAATTAATTTTAAAAAATTGGCATGATTTTGTTTGAAACTATATCTATCCCATCATACATCACAATTGCACTTGCCAATAAAGAAATAATGCAACATATCACAAGGTATTGCGCCTGTAGTAAACAACGTAATCTGAGCAAATTTTACATTAGAATCTGACATATGAGCAATTTTGGGCCAGTTTGGTATAGGAATTGGGCCACTTTTAGAGTTGGTGCAGGCTATAGATGGGCCATCCAGTGGGAAAGGCCATTCTGAGCTAATTTGGCGTGGGAGTCTAAATTTGGCTGAGAATATTTTACCGGTATATAAAATTTTCGCCCCCCCCCCCAACCCCCACCGATAAAGAGCGATATTTCGGATTTCTCGCTGAAATATCACCGATTCTAGTTGTTTGGTTGGCCCAGAAATGAGTTGGGAGCTGGTGAGATGGCCCATTCTAGACTGCAGGAATTTGGTGGTCTCCATACGGCGGCGATGTGGCGGCCTAATGTGCTGAGCAATTTTCACATTTCTTTTGACCTATACCTTCGCAGATAATAACATGGCTTCAGATTTTTGGATCATCATCCTTTCAGTTTCCTACATGTCTGTCACACAATGCCCCTAATATAAAACAATTTTCATGTCAGTCTACAGTATTTCTCCTAGGAATAAACACTTCCTTTGGATCCTCCATCTGAATTTGGAGGTCTAAGTGAATTTGTGCAGGCTGTTTTACTCTATCAAAGAGAAGTGTGGTGTCCCGGACTCCCAGTGACGAAAATCATAAACTGTTTGTCTTGCAAGTCCGACTGTCCAAGTATCTTGATTTGAACAACGGAAATGGTTAATAACCATGACAACATAATTTAAATATATTGTAGGAATGATCATGCACAAGTATCCTATGGAATCCACTCGGAAAGGAAGAGAAGTTCAGAAAGCAGCTAAGAAATAAGGTATATTTAATTTGCTTTGAAGACAACTCTTTTTTTCCATTTCCTTTATTGGTTATTCATATTTTCAAGACGAAGATTACATGGCACCGGCAGATCAACCAACCAATCTACATTTCTACACAGAACATGGCCATATATCGGTGACGACGAGCAATCGGAAAGATGAACCAGCAGTTGCATCGCATTGTTTCCATTACTATACCTGTTGAAGATAGTGTGTGATTAGGTTGTTTTGTTTTTACAAAATCTCACGCGTCGCCTGAGAAAAGCGCATTATTCGCCCCCCCCCCCCCACTTGTGTTTTACAAACATGGATTAGGTGCTACTACGTTCGTACGCGTAAGACGAAAAAGGCAGCACGGTGCCCGCGTGGCATATCCACTCCCGGCAATCATATAATTAATTAATGCAGCATGCATGATCAGCGAGCTACATGTACAGTGATGACCGCGTGTAGAATATATATTATTATTATAAAAAAGTAGACACGCGATTGGTTTTAGCGACCGTGTCTAAACACGTATTTCACCGAGAGGAGGAAGAGGATCCAGCAAAATAACGTGCAGTAGTGGTCTGCGCTGGTCGCCTTGTTTCGCTAAAAGGTCTCCCATGCACATCTCCGGTGTCACATGAGAACGATCAGCAGGAAGGAACGTTCGTGATTAATTCCACACGTGGAAGCATGTGCCTCGTAGTGGACCACAGGACCAGGATTCAGGAATCAGAACTACTTTATTGGCGTGCCCTACCCTTGATGTAGTTGGGGTTGGTGGAGAGGTTGGAGCTTCCATGCGTCGATCGTGGAGGTCGGTCGATCTGTAGTGTCTGGACTCCCGGAGGGGAGGGTGTGGGGGCGCAAAAATAAAACTAGCTAGTGCATGCAAGTGGTGGGCTGGCCCACGTGTGGCATGATAAAAGACTTGGGTTGGGCTACATTAGTATGGCACTTGGGAGTTTTTATTATTTTTGAACCTCCTTACTATCGATGATTAACTGGCTGGGGTTTTCTAAAAAAAAAAACTGGCTGGGGAGTTTTTTTATTTACTTTGAAACCGGCTTTTGCAAAACAAGTATCCCAAGGCATATATATATATAGACACACACTTAGCCCACCAACTCAACCAACAAAATTTAAGATCCGCCAATTCAAATTGCAGAATTTTGATACCAACAAGACAAAGGGCCCCGCAGCACATCTTAAAAAAAATCTTAACTTCTTCTCATGAACTGGGCTGAAGATAAAATTTAGGAAAAAGTCTATATCACCCCTCCACCTATGGGAGGTGGACTACATAACCCCAAACTATGAAATGATCTATATCACTCCCTGAACTTTTCAAAACAAGTCAAATTACCCCCTAAAGCAGTTTCAAAAACTCATAGTAAATCACAGAAAAAACATAAAATGAAAAATCCAATTGTGTTAGACTCCAAATGAGTAGATCTACACAATAAACATATAATATAATATGCTTTAATATATTTTTTGTTGTAGCTTTAGATCTATATTTTTTTCATAGTTATAAAAAATTGTACTAAAGCATACCATATTATATATTTACTGTGTAGATCTACACATTTGGAGTCCAACACAATTGAATTTTCCATTTTATGATTTTTTTGTGATTTACAATAATTTTTCAAAACTGCTTTAAGGGGTAATTTGATCCGCTTTGAAAAGTTTAGGGGGTGATATAGACAGTTTTATAGGTTGGGGGGTTATGTAGTCCAACCCCCATAGGTGGGGTGATATAGATTTTTTTCTAAAATTTATATGAATATTATAGGGCTTGATGAGGTCGGCAAATTTAATTTGTTACATTTGAAGCAATTTCAGCACCCAAGTAATCGATAAAGTGGCCTGATCTGCTACTCCAAAAATAATTTGTTGGGGCATTCCAGTTTTTTTTCTAGGGGCGGTCCAAAAGATAACTCACTCCTACAAATTAAATGGAACAGGTTACTGTAGCAATTCACCCATCTCTAGAAATACATTTCAAGGTCATTTCCAGAATAATACCATCACCCACCCCTAGATATGGAAACACCATCAACCGCCTCTAGATATGAAAACCCACCTGCTCCTAAAAATCCATTTCCAGGTGCAGGTGATAACGTTATCATCTTAAAATCCATTTCCAGGTGTGGGTCATGCTCTTTGGATGTTAATCTGGTGGCCCAGATTGAAGTTTGCACAGTTTGCACGGAGATGTTGGTTTACACCTGATATATTTCCTTTAAGGATAGAACTATTGTGAAACATTTCACTAGTGATTAATTAGTTTAATTATTGTAGAGTTGTGGCTAATTTACGGCTGACTGTAGCATGTCTATACGGCCGTCCGCTGCAGAGCACTTGGGGTACCGTAAACTATGAGGGGGCAAGGAAAGATAGAAAAAAAGGAATGACACATAAGCACATGCATGCATGCATATGGGAGAAGAAGAATAGATAGTTAACGGTGCTCATGCCATAATTTCAAAAATAAAAAGAAAATAAAAAGACAGTTTCAAAACGGGAGAGCTTCGAAGCAAGATCTCACACCACTATGTTTTAATGATATATTTTTATGAGAGAAAATACTTTTTAGTTATCTAATTTGCTTATTATGTTTGCAAAAATTTCTTATGACTTTACAGAATATTGTTCCACACGCCTGAGTTCGATTAAGTAGTTAATGATATTCATGTTGTGAAGATTCATTGTTTGGTGTGGTTAGTGGATGGATGTAAACAACTTTGTTTTATAGGTGAATGCTTATTGCATTTAGCAATAATAGGCAATTCTAGCAGATCAGTTGAGCATTTTAACTAATTTATTTTGTTATTTTAATTTTCCATTATACATTAAGCAATTTAATTATTTTTGAAAAATATTATTGAAATATATGCAAGTGAGATCTTGTTTTGAAGGTCTATTCAAGAGAGATACAGCTGTGCATTTTGAATTTGATTGATGGTTTAAGAACTACAATTTTTTTAAGTTTTGAATTTGTTTGCATGTGCTCACCAGCCCCACTAGGTATACATTGCACGCAGGGTGGATGAAAAATTAGGTTGTCCTGCAATAGGGCAAATGTACGGCTAGTCCGAATAAAATTATTACCCTATTTTAATTAATTAACGACATGGATATTTGAAAGATCCATTCCAAGGGACACCATATCCTCTGGAGCTTGTATTTATATAACATTCACAATCAGTGAGAATCTCTTGCATTGACACTATAGCAACTCTTTGTCACTTTCATTTCTCTCCAATTTCACTTCCAACAAAGGCAACAACAACCACGGGAGCACAACTCACGTAACATAAATAAAAACACGGACAGTGTGTACTACATCACAGCATCATCATCAGTTCGTCACCCATCTTCATCCGAGCAGCTCGAGGAACATTGACTTGAAGGTGTCCATGTGCGCCCGCCGGAGCATGGACACTGACACCTGCACCCCGTCGCCGTCCCTGGCGCGGACCAGCGCCACCTGCCCGTCGTGGTTCATCGTCACCGGCACCGTCCGCGTCGGCCTCCCCCACCCGAAGTCGGCAGCTTCATACGCCCTGAAGCTCGACGACCCTGACACGTTCACCAGCCGGTCCATGGGGATGGAGCAAATGACCCTGATGGCATCCCAGCCCCTGACCGGGTCCTCCAACATCTCGCGGATCGCGCCCTGGATCGCCGCCGCCGCCAGCGCTCGCTCGCCGCCGCCGCCGCCGCCGCCAGCGCTCGCTCGCCGCCGTGGAGCTCCCGCGCCGGCAGCGCCGCGACGCACGCGCTGAGGCACGCGCCGAAGTAGTCCGCGCCGGCGGGAGGGTCGAGCCGGTCGCGGACGTCGGCCAGGAAGCCCAGGAAAACGTCCTTGTCCGCGGGGACGGACCTGCAGCGCACGAAGCACGTCCAGGGCAGCGCGGCGGCGGTGACGAAGCTGGACGGCCGGCGACACGGCGGCGCGCCTTCACCGAGGTGGACGATGCGCTGCTTCAGCCGCTCGATGTGCTGCGCGTCCAGGGGGAACGTCCAGCGGATGAACTGCAGCCGATCTTCTTGAAGAATCGAGGGCGTCGTCGCCTATGTCCTATTTCCGGTTAGAAAATGGATCGAGTTCCTTCACACACACACACACACAGCGAATTAAGAATGGATCCAAGGTAGGAACGTACCACGGGCAGGTTGGGCGCGTATTTTCTGAGGACCGTACGGGCCAGCTCCTCGCCGCCGGGCAGGGGCAGCTTGACACGCGAGCGATCGAAGCACGGAGGCGGCACGGGCGGTGTGCCCCCCGGCACGCCGCCGCCCACGCCTCCACGTGGAGTAGCTAGCCCAAAATTTTAGCTGGGGCAGAACAGAAAGCAAGTTGACGAGTGACGATGGCGTGCATCGGCCTCCCCATGGCGTCGCGCACCGCGCTGCGTGCGGCGTTCCTCATCCTGATCACGGCCTTGAGCTCGCTCCTCGCATGCAGCAGCTCCCTGAGCTGCTTCGCTAGCTTGCACCAGATCAGCTGGGACTCCTCTAGCACCGCCGCGTGGGAGACTCGCAGACCTTGATGTGGAGCATGCGTGAGAAGATAGGGAGGAAGACGGCGGCGGCAGAGGTGGCAACCGCGCCGAGGCCCTTGGCAGAGGTGAGGGCGAGGAGGACGCGGCGGGAGCCTGAGCGGCCGTAGCCACGTAGGTGAGAGCATTGAGCAGGTGGGTAACGCCACGCATATGACGATAAAGGTGCCGAGCTGGAGGAGCACCCACCGGAGTGGCGCACGTGGCGAGGGCTGCCGCCAGCGGGAGGCGGCTAGGTTCCGCACGTCCGCTCCAGGCTCCCGACGAGCCTTCGATAGGTCGAGGCGTCGGAAGAAACGACCGAAGGAAGGAAAGAGTCAGGAGGGGCGAAGGGAGGAACGACCGGCGACGACGTTGGAGGAACGACCGGTGGCGGCGCTGGAGGAACAACCACCAATGGCGGCAGCAACGATCTGTTCGGGAGGAACGACCAGGGAGGAGAGGTTCAGAGGGGGCGTTGGGCCAGAGGCTTCGGTAAGCGGTCAATGGGCCAAAAACTAAATGGGCCGACTAGCCACCAAAACAAAATCACACGTCTGCTCACCATCTCTTCCTCCAGCAAACAGATCACCGCTGCCTGGAACGCCATGGGAGGGGCTGAGGGGAGGGGTTCCGCTCCACTGGTAGCTGGGGCAGCTGCCCCACCCTGCGGTATGGGAAGCTCCGCCGCTGACCACGAACTTCCACAACGACCGCCCGTCGGCGACGGCGTGGTGCACCGTGACCCCGAGAGCCACCCCGCCTCCGCCCAGGCGCGTGGCCTGCACGGCCAGCAGGGGAGCCGGCAGCTCGGTCATGTCGACCTCCGGGACGAGCCGCTCGAACGTCGGCACGTCGTACTCCTCGTCGCCGGCGAGGCGGCGGACGTCGGCCTCGGACTCCGCGACGACGAACCTGACGCCGCCGCCGTCGGAGGCGGAGCAGCGGATGGCGACGTCGCCGGTGTCCGCGAGGTGGACGAGCTTGCCGGCGAGCGGGGCGTAGTCGGACAGCGTCGCGGCGAGGGAGCACCGGAGGGACTTGACAACGGTGTCGAAGGGCGGCAGCTGGTTGCCCTCGAAGAAGAGGAGGTGCTGGAGCAGTGGAAGTACCACCCACTGGACCTCCATGGCATTGAGCTTGACGTCTCCCGGCGGCAGTGCAGCAGACTTTGCCGGCGGTGCGACGTAGCTGACGTCGACGATTCTCACCGGAGCCATGATGATAGATTGGCAAGACGAAGGAACTGTCTGTTAGAATATCGAGCAGCTGAATTGATCGGCGTATGTCCGATTGTCAGAGATCCAGTTAAAAAGCTCCCGGGATGTGTGAGATTCACCAGAAAATTAAGGCCTCGTTTAGTTCTAAGTTGCTGTTACATCGAATGTGGCAGATGCTAATTTAATATAAAACTAATTAGTAAATGGTTACTATAGCAATTGGTGGTTAAATTATGAACTAATTAAGCTTAATAGATCCATCTCGTAATTAAGTCATGACTTATGTAATTAGTTTTGTAATAAATCTATGTTTAGTACTCCTAATTGATATGTAAACATGCGATGTGACGGAACTTATGACTTAAACCGAAAAAACCAAACGATACCTAAACATGCCCCACGCACGTACCACGATATACTGTCAGTTATATAGTAATAATCTAGTGAAGATACTTTATTAGTTGCATCCTACTATCAGCATCTAAAAATCCGAAAACTCTCACATGGGTGTAAGCATGCTTGTCACCTAGCTACTTACCCTACAAAAAGTCATCTATATAAAAAAATAGAAATAAGATTATCACCAATCACATGAAGACTGTTTCATGTTCCCATCGGTGAAACGTCATTTGGCCTTCCTTTCAGATTCATTTCTTGGATGCCATTTGAACAATGAAGCATCCTGCAACTTCTGCTCTTGGGAGCGTTTCCTGCTCATTCTCATCTGACTGCCAACCAGCACAATAAAACAAAAGAGCATGCATAGCTAGCAAATAACCTCTTTCAGGAATATGCTTGAGCACGTATTCAATAAGACCAAAGTCCATATGAAATTGGATCGTGCGTATTAAATTAACAACAACAGAAGTAAAGGTGAACCTAACCTTTCAATTCCCTTGAAGGTCCACATGCTCCTTCCATTGCTCATGGCCAGTGGCGGATGCAGGATGAGAGGCAAGGGGGGCTGAAACAATGAAAATGTTAATTTGTGTGAAAATTTAATGGTGATTTGATACTTTTGCTATAGTGTTTTACGTGTAATTAGGGGAGCTTAGGGGGGGCTGGAGCCCCCCCTGCTGGATCCGCCGCTGCTCATGGCTGCCATCACCAACAGCAAGCACCCATTGAGCTCAGCATCTCCACTTGCACTCCATGTGAGTGGCGGATGGCAACCTTCTCTAACCATCATGGCTGGACAAACAATAGTCACACTAATCTACAACCAAACTTTTACAACACAAAAACCTCCCATCCCCTTCTTTACGTTTCTGCATTTCATATTTGTAATTTGTGTGCATTTACTTTTTTTTAGAGTGACATCAAGCTGGGATTTGCTATATATTGCAAAACTTATTTTGGGATGATGATTTCACACTAATTGAACTATAGGTGCATATCTAGATAGTATGATCTAATTTATGTTTTGTGAAAATTAGTTTGTGCCATAAGTTAAAGTTTTTAGTTCACTTATCTCACCCCCACCAATTCCTCTGGACCGGTGAAGAAACCTGCTCAGGCGGCTCCCTGCCTCATCGCTTGGGACAAAGCATGCTTGCCTAAGATTGAAGGTAGACTTGGAATCAAAGATTCGGCTACCCAAAATCATTGTTTGCTCCTCAAACTCGTTCATAAGCTCTCTCTGGCTCCCTTTCGTGGCGCAATTGGATTCTCCATGACATAAATTATACATTGTGACCTTGGAGATGGTCCCCCGGATGACTCTTTAATTTCCTCCAACATCCTGTGACCGAACTCTAGCGATACCGTGCACTTACCCGCATTTTTGTGGGGAATGATGGCAGCTCAACCTCATTTTGATTTGACATTCCCAAAAAAAAACCTCATTCTGGTTTGACGATTGGCTTCCTTCGCTCTACCTTCGTTTTTCTGCTCTCTTCGTGATTTTACCACTCCCAGTGAATGACACTGTGGGACCATCTGTGTCTATGAAATGTGAGTCCAATAGCAAAACTGCAAAGACCAATATTTACAGTCTCATTTGCAAATTTCTCTCTCCTCTCCCATGCGGTTCGACCCCATTATTCTGCGGCTTCTGCTCCTCAACCGTCCCTAAACCTCAAGCTTAATTAGACCGCCGCTCGGTATGAACTCACCTCCTTGAGGGAGCTCGTGGCTGGCCTAACACCCTTTCTGCTGAGACGGATGCACGTGTCATGATGCGACCTTTTCTTCTCCTGCTTACAAGTACCTAGCTGCAACTGGGGAGCTCGAGGCCAATGGTGAGCGTATCTGGGTGACAAGGATTCCATCCAAGGTGAAGCTATTATTCACTTGGCTCTTCTCCAATGACCGGCTGCCGACTCGAGCCAACCTCCTCTACAAACACATCCTACGATGCATCGATGAGCAGAATCGACGCATCCCAATTCCTGATTTCCTCCACGATTCTGGATTTTAAATCTCGAACTCCCCTTTCCAACTCTCACCACCTTATTTTTATTTTTCATTGTGCTGCAATTTTAAATTCTGAATTTTTCAAATTGCAAAGATAAATATTCGTCATCACGCAGAACCTCAAATTCCATCCTCTCGCTCCATCTTTTTGTTCAGACTTCACGGATGGTTTTAAATTCATATCCATCCTTTATTGCTTTTAAGTTTCAACAAGGCAATAGGATCGAGAAATGGCAAAAAAAAATCTTCTTAATAAAAGACACTCTTGGTCTAGGTTCTTTAGAAATGACAAACCAAAATGACCTGGTGATTTATGACATCATGCTTTCACTGCGAATTTATTTTGATGCTCTAGAAAAAGTTCAGGATCTTTTTGTTTCCATAAGCTAATAATGGTGACCGCTGTCCTTCAAATCTCAAAGCATGGGGAACTGTTACGCTAGGAGGGTGCCAGTCATTACTGTAACAGCTTCCCCCTGAATTCGCACCCTCCTGCTTGCAGGCTCCAACTCCAAGTGTAATATTCCACTCCGTGGAGATGCCTGGTGGCATAGAGAAGAATCAAAGACATTTATTATAAAAAAAAGAAGAATCAAAGACCAATTTGATAGTTGATTGAGGAAACAGTAAAGTATTTCGTTTACAAGAACATACTTGGAATGCCATCAGTCTTTGTTTCCCCAGCTCCCCACCCCAGTAGGGTGCTAAAACACAATGTGCGCTGCCACAAACGGGATCCTGTTAAAGCATAGTGATTAGAGGGTTAGGCCATAGGAAATTTGCAAAGTTAACACAAGCACAGAAACCAAAACAGAATACTGGAATGGGCAAGGAGGAAGTCAGGACACTGTACCAGTCACAAATATTCTTTATAGAAAATCCTGTATGTTCAAGATATTATAGTTTTGCACATATTCAAATGCATTACTTTTTAATTATATTTTCAGAACATTGATAGTCATAAAATTGAAGTTTCCTTCCACCAAAAGTGGCTGTTAGCCAAGGTGTTTGCACAAAGTAGTGAATGCTTCCAACAAGCTGAACAATAAGATACTTAAGTTCCAGGATAACATAATTTCGTTGAGGCAATGATTGTTATTTATAAACAAAACAAAAGCAGTGAAACCATATTAGTAATGTGCTAAATGCTAATATAGATAGGTGGAATATGATGGTATCAAGATACATCATATTTATTCTAATATAGGTTATTCTCCATGTACACAGTATGTATAGCTTCTAGTCAAAAGAAGATGTGTTTCTAACATCACAATTGGGACAAATACATGTTTCTAAATGAGAAAAATAAGTCATAAGAATATGGACAAGACAGGCAGGAAAACAAAGCATTCATGAGGTACGAGTAAGTTACATCATGAGAGGCCGTTACAAAGTCTGTATACTTATTTGATACTAAAATAGATAATGTTCCATTTTTAAGCTTTATGTTAAGCAATCTTAGCTCCTCCAATGTATATTTTGGAAAAGAGTACGACATCACCTCATCTACCCCAAATTTTGGGTTGAAGAAACGTGTGAAGAAGTCAAAACCAGATCCAGCAGGTGCTGGCCCTGTAACAATAACTCCTCTGCCAGAACACACTTTAATTTCATGAATGTTAGGGATGATATCAGCAACCTCTTTTCCTGATGAAAGCTCCACCTGAAAGCCAATCAGATTTTCTTTTTGTCAGTTACAAGTTTACAACTGAACAAATAGAACTCCCTGTTTATATTTGTTTTTTTTACCTTCACTTGAAGTTCAGACAGCCTAAAATTAGTTTGTCTTATTGTACATAGAAATATGATGTTGTTGAGCAACTGTTTGGAATATGTTACATCTACAGTCATAGACACTGAAGCAGGTAACAACTGAAGTAAGGAGTAGAGGAATTACAATGAGGTCACCAGCTGTCGCCGATTTGTGGACGCTGACAACAGAGGCTCCGTTCAGAGTCTCGGGGATGGACGGCAGCTCGGCAGGATGGCAATCGACAAGGTCAATCATGGGGAAATCCAGCTCGATGAACAGTTTCCCCTCACCTGAAACCGCCGCACTCGCCGGTGCAGCTACCTTCTTGGCGGTGAGAACCCCCGACTTGGTCGCGAATTCGACGAGAGTCTCGTGCTCCGCGAGAACGGATGTGAAGAGGAAGTGGGCGGAGGCCAGCGTCGCGTGGCCGCAGAGCTCGACCTGGAGCGGAGCGGCGGCGCGAAAAAGGGCTCGTGTCAAAGATTGGGTAACGAGCGACTGCGCGACGGTGAGGCGGGCGGGCGGGCGGGCAGGTACCTCGGCGGCGGGGGTGAACCATCGGAGCTGGAACCGCGGGGCGGCAGCGGCGGCTGGGGAGGAGTCGCGGAGCAGGAAGGCGGTCTCGGAGAGGTTGAACTCGGCGGCGACGGACTGCATCCACCGCTCGTCCGCGGCCTTGGCGGCGTCCTGGAGGAGGCAGACCGCGGCCGGGTTGCCCTTGAACGGCTCCGCCGTGAAGGCGTCCACCTGCGACGACCGCACAGCGCCACGTCATGCCTCGTGCAAATCGAGAGAAGGCTGGTTCAAGAGAGTGCAGAGCAGAGCAGTACTGACCACGGCATACTCGATGCCACCCTTGGCCATTCTTGCGACGACGAGTACACCGGGGCTCTCTGCTGTCGCCGGCGCCGGCTGCTGCTCCGGCAATTTTGTGTGTTGGGGTCTTGTAGCGGCGGTAGCCTTCAGGTTTCGCTCATGTGAGTGCGTCGTGTGGGAGTCGGTGAGTGCGTCGTGGCGTCGTGCTGACTGTTGTGCTGACTGTCGAGTGCAGCAATCAGCAGTGACGACATTCAACTTGTCCTGTTCCTGGTGGAGAGTTGGGGACCCACTCCAATGGAGCCAAGATAATAAACTACATATTTTTTCCAAGAAAAAGATAAGAACTACCTGCACACAGTACTGCCTAGCCTGCTAATGTTTGGAACGGTGAGAAATGGCGCGGGAATTGCATTGCAGCGTGGCGAGATGCCGAATTTGAAACGGAGACGTGCCTAGCCAGATGAAGCCAGAAGACGCCATGGTCACTTGGCACTTGGTCAGGCTTCCACTTGGGCATCAAATACAGAAATACTCAAGTCCTTCACGGTCCAGTCGAAGACTCAAGACACTGCAGTGTATCCGAGACAGTATATGGGAGCACCTAGCATCTTTAGTTCTTTACAAAGATAAAAGGAGTTTTCATTTATTTACTGCAGCTGAGCAAGCATGCTGCACGAGCAAACTGAAGGCATCCCAGGTTCGTTGGTAAGCTCAGATCTGGTCAAGAATCACCTCCGCGCTAGAAACCTTGAAATTGGAGGGTGCTTCCTCAACATTGAATGACTTGATCTTGCCATCATCAACGAAAGCCGACCACCTGATGTTGTCAAGATTTCAATTCGATGACAGAACAAAAGAATTACAAATCAGTCATCAAGCTGTATGTTTTGCGGCAATGAGTACTAGAATTAGGGCATATATTTCATGCTCCTTGTACAATGGAATTAAAGAAAAAAGACACTCTTAAAGCTGTTGTTGCATTGTTACACCACATGATGCCTTCTATACTATTTTGAACATACTGAAATGAAAGCAACATTTCAGCAGATGGTGGACAGTTTCGTTTTGCATGCAGCTGCAGCAGGTTTTCTGGGTGATAATATGGGAATCGCTGGGATATAACTTGCATAAACGATCCTAAGAGAAGCTCAACTCAATGAAGCCAAATTTAGTCAGAGAACTAGGGCAATTTAACTATCAGGCCATGTGATAGGTAACTCGAACTAAACTACATCACACCTTTGTCCAACTGTAAGATAAAGGTTAACAGTTTAAGAATAGTAAAGAGTTGACTCCACTGACCTGTGAGATCGACGGCCGAGCAAAGCAGCAGATAGGTCTATCTCCAAATCCAAACTTTTGTGGAAACTCCCATCAAAGTCACCGTAGAACTCAATCTGATATAAAATTTCCAACATCATGAAAATAGATGAAATATGAGTATGTTATCTGGACAAAATCAATATAAATGACTATGAGCTGGATGGACAAAAAATTGCAAATCTGTATATGCAAAAAATTCCTAAATTCAGATCTAAATCGAAAATTTAATTTGTTCTGCACGATCACTCTAGAGAAACTTACGCTGAACTTATATGAGACATATGACATGAAACTTGCAGAAGCATCACATTCATGCATAATCTCAACAAGTTGGGGGTGGAGTTGCCATATTAGGCAGGAGAACAAGGAAAATATCACATCTTGTTTTCATGTGGAACACAATTATCAATAGTAAACGTATTAGTGAGTTAGGTGGTAGGGGAATACAATGACTGAACATCAAATAAGTATAAACACTTAATAGCATAAGGCAGGTGGTCATATCTCATTGACAATAGCACGGTCTTGGATACATTCATTACATACCCATATTAGAATTTTTCTTTCAGCTAAAATGGTAATCATGTAAACAATGGAGATTAAAGGGTGATTACTTACTGCATCTTTAGCCTGTAGCTTTTCTGCCCATCCATTCAGGACATACGGGTCATTCACAGCTACACAGATAACAGAGTCAATCCCTTTTGCTTTCAACTTATCAATGTTGTTCTTGTAACTAGGAACATGTGATTGTGAACAAACTCCTGTATATGCCCCCTGGAATAAATTGAAAATGTAGTTACCAAAACATATGTTCGGTAACTCATTCAAAGTAAGAGGGTTAAGTCTTCTTTCAGAATGAAGGATGGAGAAGGCAGATCACAATATAAAGAATATCCAAGGTGTAAATCTACAAATCCAATGGATTGAGTCAAGGATTACCAAGCAAGATCAACAGCAATGCCTAGAAATTCTGAGTGCAGGATGAGATATTTGACAATGAATTCTAGTGGCAATAGAAAATGAAACACAGATTATGTGCAATGCTCATTCAGATTACCTAGAGTACTCATATCTTCACCTCAATGCCCTATCAGACGAGAGGAATTGAATGTTTTTTTTCAGACAAAAAACTATCCCCTGCTTTGTTCGAAGCATAGTACCAGGTTCAAGTATGAGTCTGCTATCCTAGGCATTAGAGCTAAGCATTGCCATTTTGTAGGTACACAATCTGACATATAGTCTTCAACAAGCTCCAAAGCCCAAATAGAGACAGTAGAAGAGCCACCTCAGATTCCACAGTGGCCACTGAGACGACTGAACTTGCCAATCCCTTCGTCAATTCCCCAATCAACGTCCTACCAATAAAAAGCCCACAGCCATTCCCTAATCCCCAGATGCAAGTTCAACACTAGCACACCTAACGCAACAATTCTGCAATAATGTAGACAAAGTCCTCATCTAGAAACCCTGAGATGACCAGGCATATACATGAAGAACAACAGAATCAAACAAGTGGGGGGAGGGGAACTCACAGGCAAGCCGAAGATGACCACCTTCTTCCCCTGCAAACACAAGGAAGACACGCCAAGGATTTCCGGTCAGCACACGATCAGACGATGGAAGGCGGTCGCGGGGGAGGCGGCTGTTGCGTACGCAGAAGATGTCCTTGAGAGGCGTGGTGGAGAACTTGGAGGCGACGCCCTCGTCCCAGGACCGCGCCTTCTGCAGCGACACGCCGGGCGCCGCCGAGACGATGTCGGACCCCACCGACGCGAACCCCCTCGCCGCGCCCCACAGCACCGCGGCCGAGCCCCTCGCCCTCCTCGCCGCCAGCGCCGACGCCATAGATTCCTTTCCCCCCCCCCTTCTCTGCGACTCTCCTGACGTCGTCTCTCACTCTGTCTCAGTCTCAGCGGCGAGATAAGATGGGAGTGCTCCGTAGGCAGGCTAACAATGCTGCTGCCGATTGGATCAGGATGATTTGGGCTGCCGTTGGAAGAAAAAGGAGTTTAATTTCAGTCCAGGCCCACTGCGGATAGACAAGTGCAACTTGTCTGTTCATATGTCCAGGCCCACTTTCACCGTAAACAAGAAGCTACAAGTTTGAGAGAATACTTGGTGCCATGTCATCGTTTTTTTTCTTTTGGTGCATGCCATCTTCGGCTGTGTTTAGTTACAAAATCAAAATTCCAAATTTTTTTTTCGACACTTGTATGGAGACTTAAATCTAGACGAAATAAAAAACGCATTGCGACTGCTGTCTGTAAATGGCGAGACGAATCTAATAAACCTAATTAGGCTGGAATTAGATGCTAAATTGCGACAGTAATGCTACAGTAAATAACCTCTAATGATGGATTAATTAGGCTCATTAGATTCGTCTCGCAATTTACAGACGAGTTCTGTAATTATTTTTGTGATTAGTCTATGTTTAGTATTTCAAATGTAGAAAGATGCATTTTCAAAAACTTTACAACGTGCAACTAAACACGATCTTCTTCTTTTTTTCTATGTGACACCTCAATTATAATAAGAAAAAAGAAGTCGTTGTTGACTAACCAGTAAGAGTCATGGCTCACGAGGGAACTCTGTTACGGGGTCACACTCGAGAGAGAGCAAAGCAGTGTGATAAAAAAAATCATAGTAAGAATCAACACATTGTTATCAGATGATGCCATCTCGAATATACAGACTGTTTAAGGGAAAAGGAGCTACGAAAAGAACAGAAAATGAAAGAAAGCCAGTCGACATTGGATGTACTAGCGTTTCTCTCTCTCTATATATATAAAAGCGCCAAACCTACTCGGAAGGGTACATGTCGAAAAAAACTCCATCGCCATTCGATCTCGCATCCATGGTAGAAATTTCATGTGCACAGTACTTCACCGAAGTCATCATTTTACAGGCGTTTCAGGTCATCGGTTCACACGGCACGGCAGCCATTCGGCCTCCCCTTCAGCGCCTTGTCTTCTCAAACTGACAAGGCTGTGTCACGGCAGCGCACGCCTCTCCGCGTTTTTACTGTACATGCCGCGCTGTTTTCTTCCTTTCACACTGCAGCGCCCGCCTCTTCTCGTTTTTTTCCATGTTTGGTTAGGGGTGAAAAAAATTTCATGAAAATTTTTAGCAACTTTGACCGCTAATTAGAATACTAAATAAAATCTAATTACCGAATCACCTCCAAAACTATGGTATTGTAGCACTTACTGTGGCCAATGAGACATTTGACCGTACGATTAGGAAATTATTAGACGCGGTGACTGTAGCATCATTGTAGTCAATTATGATGAAATTTAGCTTATTAGATTCATCTTGAAAAGTTATATCTATCTATAAAAAAGTTTCACAAATAAATTTTATTTAATATTTTATGCACGCATTTGTTTTTTTGAAAAAAAATTTCGTCATGTAAACCGAACACGGCCTTTTTTTCAGCGGCACCCGCCGAGCGTCGCTTTCCGTTTCTTCCTTCGCCACTACTGGCGCGGTCGTGAACCCTGTCTACTGATATCAGGTTTGCGGCTTCCACTGCAGCTGCTCCTCCGCACCGCAAACACCCCCCGCCCCCCGCATCCCGCGCCGCCGCCGCAGCCCCGCCCCCTCCACGGACCCTGCGCCGCCGCCGCCGCCGCCGCCGCGCGGCGAGGCGGATCTGACATCCGCCGCGTCTCCCGGCGGCGCGGCGGGCTAAGCTTAGCAAGCTCGGCCTCGACCGGCTCCTCCCCGGTGGAGCTCGGCCGCGGCTCTTTGCGCACAGACTCCCGGCGGCGCAACGGACGGAAGACCCCAGCGGCGACGACGGCGGCCGGCTGCCAAGGCTCACGGCCCTTGAAGACGCAAGATGAGAGGGGGAAGATGGACGGGATCTCGCTCGACGGGCGGATCTCGGCCTCGAGCGGCAGGCGATCCTCAGCCGCGTCTCCTGGCGGCGCGACGAGTGGAACCCGGCCAAGGCTCCTAGCGTCGCGGCGGGCGAAGCTCGGGCTCGATCGGCTCCCCCCCGGTGGAACTCGGCCGCGGCTCCTCCCCGGCGGGTGGAGGACTCCGGCGGCGGCGGCGGCCCACCCTCCTCCTCGGCGGCGGCGGCGGCCCAAGAAACGATATGAGGGAACACGGCGTCCAGGAACCCCGCCGGCAGGTGCGGCTGCGTGTCCGGCCGCACCACCCACAGGAACGGCCGCCCCGTCGACGCCAGCCCGTGCGCCATCTCTGCGACCTCGCAGGGGGTCAGCACCACCACGCTGCCCACCGACGCGTACACCACGGACCGCGGCGGCTGCGCGTCCAGCCACTCCGCGCAGTCGTCGGCGGCCTTGATCAGGTCCCCGCGCACCGCGTCCTCATCCTCCTGCCCCTCCTGCTGCTGGAAGCTTGATGAGCGGGCCCGCGGGTCTTCACAGGTATTTCTGTGTGAGAGTTGTGATCCGGTTAGTTTCTGTTCACATCGATGGATCTTTCTTTGTACTTTCTCCCTTTGCTGGAAAAAAAACTCCCTTTTCTGCTCTTCGCGTTCTTGCAAGAAAAACTATGGCGGCTTCTCTCTGCTACTTCTTTGTTTGTTTAGACTTGATTTTCGTTTTTCTTGCTTTCTATATGCGTGTATATCTACAACGAGGCTCCGGTGCAGTAACTGCACGTGCAGTTGTGCCGCTGACACGTGGGCCCACGGCGCATGGGCCCACACGTCAGCGTAACTGCACGTGCAGTTACCGCACTTCTTTCCCTGAGCTGGAAGGTCTTAGTTTTTTGGTTCTGAGATTTCTTCTCCTAGCAGCTAGATGACTAGATCGCTAGATCTTTGATCCTGGGCAAGGCAAGACGTTTTATATCTAGCCAACTCCTGTCAGCTTCTTGATTTGCGAGTTTTTTGGTAACCAAATTATATTCTTGGATAAAATTTCCTTGCAAGATTGAGTTGCTCTTTTTACATTTGATCCTTTATTTGCTTCGGCAAGTTGTTGTTGTTGAACGAGAAAAGAAGCTCCTTGATTCATCTCAGTGGCTTGCTGCTGTTTCAGGATTTCATTTTTTAGCTTCTTTCCCCCAACAAATCCTGTGTTCTTTTGGCTGATTTCGTCGGATGAATTTGCTTGCTTGATCGTAGTGTGCTACTACCTCTCTACAGCGGTTGGATCTTTAAGCTCCTCTCATGAATCACGATATATGCGCTTCAGACGATCAGAATCTGCGCTCTCATACATGTGAAAACTTGCTGACTTTCAGCCGAGATCTCCAGCATGGGGAGGGCAAGGATTGAGATCAAGAGGATCGAGAACAACACGAGCCGGCAGGTCACCTTCTGCAAGCGTCGCAACGGGCTTCTCAAGAAGGCTTACGAGCTCTCAGTCCTCTGCGACGCTGAGGTGGCGCTCATCGTCTTCTCCAGCAGGGGCCGCCTCTACGAGTACTCAAACAACAGGTGCGTGGCTGTGCATCGATAGATCTCTGAGCTTGCATCTTGGTAGCCTGGTAGCCGTGTATGCCTTGTATAACCTGACTCCGACTTTGCTGGGTTTCCCTCTTACATAGTATTCCTGCACTTGAAATCAGGGAGTTCTCGCTGAAATTTTAAAACCAATAATAGGGAAGGGACTTAAACCTATTGATACCTGGAAGCAAAGGGGAAAAAGTTAGAAAGGTTGGATATTGAATCATATTTTCTGTGCTTTCAAGTTTGCACTGAGTACAATACTGCATGTTTTTCTGCACTAATCTATGCCATAGCCTATGCTGACCAGTGGCTTACGCTCCAAAATGCAGTGCTTGATTTCTTCCTAATTCGTTAGATCTAATTAGTGATTGATTTACAGGTCACAGGGACGCCCATGGATTTGTTGTTACCAACAAAGGAGCTCTAATAGTGAGTGCATCATCTCAGCACCCATTTACTGCCCATCAAGCATCGTTTGGTGAATTGAACTAAATTTCTTTTAATTAACTGAACTATCATGCTGCTCTTACTGAAATATTAGATATTTCAGAAAATATCAATGAGAAAAAAAAATACTTACCTAAAGTTTCAAGAGTTTGTATAGCTGAAAGTTGCTCTGCAGATGCTGTCTTGAAATAAGAGTAGTAGTACTTCCCTGTGAAAAATGTGTTATGCCAAGAGTTTTATCTGCTGATATGCAGTTCCTGAAACGTAAAGCTCTTATTACTTCTGCTTATCAGCACTAAGCTCTTGTACATTTGATTTAATCAACCAACCTTTAATTTTAGTCTTCATAGGATTACCGTTTGCAATAAAAACAAATACAATAGCATCTTCCTTCCATCATTTGTTTGACATCTAAATCCATTACTACAGCCCAGTCGCATGTAGCTAACATGAACCTTGTAGCAGTAATATTGTAGTGACAGCTAAAAATAACTTTAAGTATGAAACAGCAAATTGTTAACATAGTCTTCCACCATTTAGAAACAACAGTCTCGTCCATGAGCAACATGGCATAATTGTCGCTCAGACATTCCACTGTCCCCAGGAAAAAAAGTAGAAGAAAATAATTTCAGAATTAATTGTAACTTGCAGAGCCAAGTAAGACCAGCTAAACTGACAGTAGTAGTCATCTGCCCCCGAAAGTGAGGCTCCACCAGTGAACACGACATCTGCCCCTTCACTTATCATTCAACAATCACCATATGGTCAGCTAACTAACACACCTTTGGTTCGCATACTTATATTCTGGCTGTCCAAATGTATCACTTTAAACAACTCCAAGCTATAAAAAAAATGCAACTATCATGCCCTTATTTGTGGGCAATTAGGCAAACTATTTTTTGCTGCACACTATAGATTGCTTCATGCCCTTCTGAACTCGCACTATGATAGTATACTATGTTGCATACTCTTTATATATTTAGAATTCAGTAAATTGTTTTTTTTGGCCTGATCCTAACTCAAATATTTCTCTGTATAACCTTTCAATACTGTGTACAAAGCACACTCATATATACAAATTTGATACTACAATCACTTCTCATCAACAAAGGAATTAAATTGCATACAGCAAATTTAAAGTAGGATCACCTTGTACACCATACTGCATTCTGCACACTGCATGCATTTGTAAATAAAAAAATTGCGGATATTGCCTTTGACAGTTCATGTCTAATTTCTGAATCATGAGGCCAAATTCAGATGCTAGACTACTTTGTTTCCAAGGTAAGCCTGCCTAGACAAAATACATATGTTACTTTCAAGGTTTTAAAAAACGCTAGACGCTAGGTGAATGCTAGCCTATGGTTTAAAGTTTTTTGTGATTAAACATAGATTAAACGTCTTTTGTAATTAAACGACACTGTGATTAAACGCAACGCTAGGCCAAAGTTTAGAGTTTAATCAAGATTAAACGTAGTTTTAAAACGTTTTTTAAAACAGGGGTTACTTTCTTATGCTTCCAAATACATATGCTTACTATACTAGCAAAATTCCTCCTAATACTACCTTTGTGCAGCAAGAAGTGACAAGCCTTCCGTAGCCATTGGTGGAAACGACTATCAAGCATCTTGTCAGCTGCATTAGTACCATTACACGATAGCATCGAAATCTACATTATCTACCTCCTGTAGTACCATCTGCCCAGCGTTACCCAAATCACCTATGCTGCCACTAAGCGTGGTCACCACTGCCCAAGCAATGTAGCTACTTCCTTTTTTAGTTCTCTTCCCCTTCGGTCGTACTGACTCTGTTATAATGAACCATATGCTGTATAATATCTAGATGTATTATTGGTTGCCTACAATCTGTAACTTCCTAATAATGTTTAAATGTCGAATCAACCGTACCTCCATTTATTTGTGGAAAATAAAATACTCAGACAACCTAAATTGCAAAATAGAATTTACAGAGTAGGTATCCTTGAAACTGGATCATATACACAGAGTGATACATGCCTTGCACTTAGCAATTTTCACATTGTAGAAATTCTGTGGAATCCTATTACTGCAGATATCCCAAACATTTATGCTATCGTTTGTAATGACCACTGCTAAGTGAACAACAGTACTGTCAAACCTCTTATGTATTGTGTTCGGCTGCATTTAGACATTTATGTCCTAGAAACAATAAACTTCCTTAGTTGTATGCACTATTATATATGTTTATTTCCTGATCTTACATTTGGTTGCATATAATATGTTGCCTATTTGTTTGCTACTATATTTACACAACAAACTTATACACCTCGGCCAGCACCGCGTGCGATGGCGCGTTCTCCACTAGTATACTACATACAACGAGACATTCTATATACTACAGAACAGAAAAACTGACTGAAGCGTCTCCACATGATGCTCGCTCTGAGTCACCCTGCGCAGGCACCAAACTTCTGAAACAAAGCTACAGAAAATGCAGCGAAGTCTTCCGAGGAACATGAACGGGCTGCTGAAGTATGGGGTGTACCTTCAGGCCTGAAACTGCAGAAATATACAATGAAATGAGTTGCTGAATGTGCATGTTCTATCTCCAGATAGGAGTTCGACACTTGGTTTTAGGCTGCACTAGGTTTTCTTTTTCCAAAATTGTGACAATCTAAAGGGTGGCAAAAGCTTTGCCGCAAATTTTATTATAAGAATCTTTTTAAAAAAGTAAAGTGCTCGCCTTGTTTCTTGTGTGGAAACCGGATAAAAAACCCACAAAATAGGAAGGGTGGACGACCCATCCGTACATCTGCTGACTGCGGTACAACGACCGAACAACTTATCAGAGTAACATGTGCTAGTTTTATCCCAATCCCGAGCTACATAACCTAAGAGACTGCAGTCATCTATTTGATGTTCAGTTTTTATCCAGTTTAACTATATATATATATGCACTGGTAATATATATATATATATATATATATATATATATATATATATATATATATATATATATATATATATATATGCACTGGTAATAAAAAAACATGCAGCGGAAAATGGAAGATGCATTAAGGCTCCACCAAAGAAGAATTGTAGCATAACAAATATTCATAACAACAAAGAATGTACCTTTTGCCCTGAAGAAGGAAAGGGATTTATCTCTTGCTGTCGACTAAGCTTTATCTGCATTGTCGTGCTCATCTGAAGGCTCATTTTGCTTCCGGTAATGAAAATAAAGGAACTGGAGAATAATCTGTGAAACATAGTTAAGGGTCTCGGATGTACAGTTGTTCGGACATTTAATGCAGAATAGACACACTAAGATTAAAAAGTAGCTAGAAACAGCTTGATGCTCATAGGAGAACAGGTGAAAAGGATACAAAAGAATCCAGTAAAACACATACTCCAGCATCAACAAGCCAAGGCAGATTTGGCCTAAGTTTTGACCATTCCAGGCTATTTACAAGTATACTGCAATGGAAAAGAAGAACCATGAGGACGGTACAACATGCCAGTAAGTTTCAATATCACATCAGAAGAAAAGATGGATTGCTCATATTAGATGGGTGAGATACTATTGAAAAAATGGAATAAATATGTGAAAGTTGGGTTCATGAATCATGAGTTACCTTCCTACGCATGTCGAATTCCCCAATAAAGCAAAGGTAAACATTAATGGATTGAGCCCCTGAACATTACAAGCAATATTAGTTAACCATCATAGGAAAAAAAAATATACCAACTGACCTACCATAGCAGGTGACAATTGGATAAATTTATATAATTATCATCTTTTCACCTAACTTTATCTGGATGATTTGTACGGTTTTTTTGTTATCTCTGTGATATGAAGTGTTAGTGAAATGTGCAAAATTACAAACAGCATAAGAAAAAGTGGAGGTATCAGGTATCGCCTGCAGTAGCAACAAATTGGAGAATATAGGAGGTGAAGCAAACTTGCCTCAACATGGCCTCTTTGCATCTGAAGGGTAATAAAGAAAGGTCAGAACATGGTGCAATCACTCAGACAGAGACTTGCCTAATTTTAACTAGAACATCTACCTATTGATAACAGGAAAACCATTACGAAGATGTACAATAGGAATGTAGGTGAATGATCGGCTACGATTTCCTCACATAGACATTTTCCACCCATCATCCTGTTACCGTGGATGAAGATGACGATCGATGGTGTGGCAAGAGTCTTGATGTGTATATGTACAGAGAAGAATATGGGCCATATGGGCCATGGGTCATGGGCCTAATATAGATAGCTTAACACTGTACCCCCCTCAAACTCAAGGCGGAGGTGGAGGATCTGAAGCATTGAGTTTGAGCATATGTAACCGATGTTGCTATTGAGTTTGTGCTTTAGTAAAGAAATCTACCACTTGCAGTTCTGAAGGCACATACTGAAGAACAATCATGTTTTGGTGACAGTGAGACCGAGTGAAGGAAGCATTAACACCAATATGCTTTGTAAGTTCATGCTTCACAGGGTCTTTGGCAATCAAAGAAGAGGTGCGGGAGCATCACAAGAAACGCCAAAATCAGCCAATAGCCATCGAAGCCATATAATCTCAAAAGTGGTGGTAGCAAGTGCCCAAGTTCTGCCTCGGTACTAGATAGAGAGACAGCTGACTGCTTCTTGGACTTCCATGCTAGAGGAGACGATCCAAGAAAAATACAATAACCACTGACAGAACGGCGATCAATTGGATCACTCGCCCAAGTGGCATCGGAAGAGGCATGAAGACAAAGTGGGTTATTATGAGCATAGAATAAACACTGAGATGATGTCCGCCTCAAGTATCTCAGCACGAAGCAAATGTCCAAAGTGAACTGAAGTTGGAGCACTCACAAACTTGCTTAAGATATGTACTGCATGAGCAATGTCAGGTGTGGCGACAGTGAGATAAACAAGGCTGCCCACAATATGCCTATATCGAGAGGGATCGTCAAGAGGAACACCATCTGTAGGACGAAGCTACAAGTGAAGGTCCATGGGTGTGGCAGCCGTTCGACTGTCAGTAATGCCAGAGCTTGCAATAAGGCCCCGTATATACTTGGATTGGGAGAGATAATAGCCCTTGGAAGAACGTAAGACCTCAATCCCTAAGAAATAACCGAGAGGACCCAAGTTAGACATATGAAATTGCTCACCAAGTTGTTGCTTCACATGATTAATATGATCAATATCATCTCCAGTAATTAGCATATCATCAACATGTAGAAGCAGCAAAGTACGCCCACGTGGAGAGGGATAAATAAGGCAGGATAATGATCACTTTGTGAAAAACCAGCAGCTCTTATCACCGATACAAAGCATTCAAACCAAGCACGTGGAGGCTGTTTAAGACCATATAAGGCACGACGAAGACGGCAAACATATCTTGGAGGTGCATTAACACCTGGTGGTAATCACCATGAAGAAAGGCATTCTTAACATCCATCTGAGAGATATTCCAGGACTTAGAAGCAGCCACAGTAATCAGAGTATGAACCGTGGTCATGTGAGCAACAGGAGCAAGTCTCATCATAATCACAGCCTTGAGTCTGCTAAAAACCTCGGGCAACCAGACGAGCTTTATATCGCTCAATAGAACCATCAGATTTGGTTTTAACTTTGAATACCCATTTACATGTGATAGGTACTATATGAGATGGTAATGAAACAATATCCCAAGTACCTGTGCGCTCAAGTGCAGCGAGCTCCTTAGACATGGCAGTCTGCCATTCCGGAATGAGAGAAGCCTCATGATAAGTGGATGGATCATCAAGAATAGCATTTGCACGTGGAAATCCCAATTTATCAGGTGGCTGAATATTGGTGCGATCACGCAGATTGTAGCTCGGCCCAACCTGTGACTCATCAGGAGCATTAGAATCAACCAAAACAGGAGCATCGGGACTAGCCGAAGAAGGACTAGATGGAGGCTGTAGTTGAGTGGCAGAGAGACGCGTGTAAACATGTGTGATGGGTGGTTTACATCGGTGTTTCATGAAGTAGAGCCAAGTGTATCGAGAATGATCATCAACAAAGATAACATAATATTTATGGCCACCTTTAGTAGCAAAAGGAGCTGGGCCCCATACATCTGAGTGAATAAGATCAAAGGGTTTAGCAGAGTGAGAGGCACTAGAAGGATAGGGAAGCTGAATCTGTTTTCCAAGCTTACAACCCTTATAATGAAAGTTAGACTCGACAGATGTATGATCTAAATAGTCCTGATGTATTAATGTGGACAAGTGAGACCTGCAGAGGTGACTAAGTCGATGATGCCACTTCGTGAAGGATGACGGAGATGATGATGAAACAGATGACACGCGAGCAGCAGAAGAAGGAAGATGCAAGGTGTCCAAAATGTAGAGGCTAGAAGCACCTCTACGGCGATGGCCAGTCCCAATCATAGTCCCGCTTTGACGATCCTGAATAAAACAAGATGCGTCATCAAATCCAATAAAACAATTATGATCAACAATTTGGCCCACTGAAAGAAGATTCATGGACAACTGAGGTACAAATGAGACATCAGGTACAGAAAATTTGGTATTACAAAGAGAACCCCGATGAGTAATATAACAGGGTGTACCATCAGCTGTCTGAATAGAGGCACCGTCAGGGATTGGCTTGCAGGTAACCAATTGGGACGGATCAGATGTCACGTGAAAGGAGGCCTCGGAATCAAGAACCCAAGCCGGCTGAGAGACATCAACAGATGAAGCAGCAACAATAGAGATAGAACCATCTCGAGTAGTGAAAGAGGTACCTCGGTTGACAAGACCATCTCGAGTAGTGGAAGAGGTACCATGGCCACGAGTAGCACGAGAAGCTCGACGGGCACGATACTCAGCTAACTTCTCTGGATATGCAGAAAAACAATTGGTCGATAGATGAGTAGTCTTGCCACAATGCTTACATGTCTCTGAAGATGTACCTCTAGGTACAGTGACCCGCTGAGAGGCTGCCAGCACACTATGAGGCGCTGCCCCAGAGGATAAAGAAGACATAGACTGCAGGCATGTCTCTACAGCAAGTAATTCAGCCAAGGCTTGGTCCATGGTTAAAGTAGATGAAGTATGAAGCAGCCGAGTCCGAATGGAATCAAATTCTGGCTTCACTCCCATGACAAATCGATATGTCAGAAATCTTTCAAGGAATTTGTGTGCTGGGCAGTCAGCTGCTGTGCACTCATCCACTATAGAGGTCAATGAACTCATCAAACGATCATAAGCAGAATAATAATCATCAATAGACAAATCACCTTGCTCAATGACATGAATTTGCTGCATGATATTATGGAGAATAGCACCACTGTCCTGAACATAGTGCTGCTTTAAGGCAGACCATATTGCCTTAGCTATTTTAAACTTTCTGAGACTCATAATCATAGACTGTTTAATACTATTAATCATAGCAGCCATCACCTTCCCATCATTAATTTGCCATGTGGTGATAATACTAGCATTATTGCCATCGGATTTAGGTGGATCATCAGTTAAGTGAGAATAGAGACCTTGACTCAAAGCAGTTTCAACACAAAAAGACCATTCCGGATAATTTGAACCATCGAGAGTGATATTAATAACAATGGGACTGATCTGAGACATGATGTAAAGAGCTAGTACTGAATCAACAACAGAAGTACACGGAGAGGTCAACAGCAGTAGCAGAACCCAGTGAAATCAGACCAGCAGATAGCAGCAGCCAGCAGAAACTGTCCAAAATTAATGACAGATACCTCTCGTGTAGGAGAAAATGGGTTGCAGCACAGCAACAGATAAAGATCCAGGCAAAAGCAGAGCTGCAGATAGATGTGCGTGCATCTTGATGTGTATATGTACAGAGAAGAATATGGGCCATGGGCCATGGGCCTAATATAGATAGCTTAACACATCCCATAGAAGTACTGAACTATAGCGACTATGTGGCACAGCCATCCTGGTAATGTAGTGCCAAAGATGTATTTTTCATAAAAAAATATAATAGGAAAAGTGTTCAATTGTTTGTGGTGACTCACATTTAAGAAAATCTGGGGCAGCCGTCCACCCATATAGATTATTGCCATTGCCCAACCAAGAAAGCTTCCGATTTCACTTCCACTGCCATGGCTGAAAGATGAATGTCCTTGATCATCCTGCGATGCATGAACAAATTAATTGGTCATGTGAATCGTCATTCAAGTTACAGTTCCTTTAAATCAGTAAATTTACTTGGTGCAAAATGCTTCGGGTACCGGGTTCTGCGACAACCCACAAGTCTGAAACTGGAGAGCAAATATCAGCTTACCTTAAACAGTAAAAGTCTTCTTCCCACTGGTATGACAGTTCCACTTGGCACCTCCCTATGTGTGTTTCCAACTAAAAGGTGCAAGAGGCATGTGCTGAACAGAAGACCCAGCCATGGTACCTGAATTACATTGACACTTTTGTAGCTCCAACCTCAGGAAATAAAGTAAAAAGTTGGTCGCAGATTAACTTACCACAGAGAGGGCATTTTTTGTTCTAGTAGGTGATGCAGATTGTGCTGTGGTGATCTCACCAATTAAAGGTAGTGATGCAGATTGTGCTGTGGTGATCTCACCAATTAAAGGTACCCTTTGGCCATTCGTTTGTGGAGGCGTCCTTGACGACTGACGACTATTGTCCAACCATGTACCAGCAGTTGGCACTGGACTCCTTGATAAAGATCTAGCTGACCTGTAAAATCAACTAAAAGTTAAACGCTCCTGATCAATTTGTGTCTGTTTGCATATTTCTTAGTCCGCAAGCAGTAGGAAAAACAGCATCATCTAGCACAGTAGCCACTTAAGAGCATACTCCATTGGCCTATCAGTACCATACAAGTAAAGAAAAGAAATAATGCATCTAACATTGTTCGAACATTAGTAGCTCAAGAACATTACATATAGTAGTAGTCTGAGGTGGGGCTGCTTGGAGTATGGTATTGTTCGGCAATTTTCGTATTAACAGGAATAGGTGAGCTTGGAATAGGAATTGTAGCATCTGACTGGTGGTTGTTTCTGGATGCCCCACCATCCTTGGCACTCAAAAGCTTCTCACATAATGAAGTATCCCCTCGCTGATGCTTCTGAGGCTGAAAATCATGAGGATCCCCAAAAGAAGAGGAGAGAATTTATTTAGAAGACAGTAGTAGTTAAAGTTCTGTGACAATATCAAGTGAATCTGGCCTAAAAACAAATAAATATTCGCATTTCATTAAGAATAATCTAATAAGACAACTGACAGCAATGTCCTACCAGGGCGCCTCACAGCATATGAAGAGCACTAATAAACTACTAATATATGGGTGAGACAATTCATGAATAAATGAATCCATAAGTACAAGTTATATGTGGTTTGAGTGTTACAATTGTTAACAGATTGTCGCATTATTTTCCTAATATATTAAAAAAAATTATCCATGCAAAGGTGGTGCAGATTATCTACACAAATTTTGAGGTAGTCACCTTGCTGGTTGCCCTGGATTCCTTCGCTTTAAGATGGTGGTAGATGTGGCTATAGTATATCGTCTGTCCAGTTAGGATCACAGTAGTTATTGTATACAACTGCATTACAAAAGCTAGGTTTAATCATTCGGCTGCAGGAATCAAAATAATACAAGTCCAAAAACTTGGTATTACGCCTTACTAATGCCATGTAAAACTGGGTCGGCAGCTGCAACATAAATAAAATGAAAATATTAAAATAGACACATATTCAAAAACCAAAGCTCGTGTAATCTCATGGATAGATTTCATCTCATCAAACAGGAAAAGGCTGAGTATATAAATTCATAATAGAGCAACTTATTGGCAAGCAAACATCAGAGCAGTAGATGCCACATGATTACAGAGAACACAATAGATCTATTGGGACAAGTCTTTTTCAGACCTAGAATTGGAATTCTTGTCTAAGTGTCCCTATTTCATAGGACAACAGTATCCTGGTTCACAGATAATTGCAAATGTACTATCTGAGCTTAATAATGCTGGTTCACGCCTTCAGGGAATAGCACAGGCTGGCAGAAATGAGTGGAATAATCCCCATATGTAGGAATAATAACAGCTCGTTACACTATACCAAATAATGATATTATATTTAACGAGTAACAGGTATTCTATCAAAGACAAAACTATTATTCATTAAATCAGATACAAAATTGTTAATGCCCTACAATATCGATGTGTCAAGTTATTGTTGAAGATGGCTCAGAAAAAGGACAAGAAACAGATCTTACAGTAGCAGGCTCCAGGAAGCAGCCGACAAGGTTAAACAAATCCCTGTACAATTATAGAAGAATAAGAAGGAACATTAGACAGGGTATTGCACATAACATCGGCGTACAACTACAATTATGGTGATATAATATAATCACATCCAAAGAACACAAGACATGTGAAACAACAATAATCACATCCGAGCAGCCGAAGACATGTGGAACAGCATACCCAACTATCCAGGTCATTAGAAAAGCGATAGAGAGCCCTTCTGTCGACTTCTGTCTGTAATTTGTTATTATCTGCGGCACCTCGGCGACGCCCCAGCTTATGACACTGATCAGCCCAAGTGCCAGGGCAGCACTGTCCTTCAGGCTGCACAAGCAGTACTTCAGGTAGGTTCGGGCCCATTCTGTGCAGTGCCGAGATGAGGGGCAGGTCGGAGGAGGTGTTCCACTGAAGACACTCATCTCTGCTCCAGACCTGAGGCACAAATTCACTGCGTTCGGCAGGCTGGAGCTGGAGTGCTGTGAGAGAAAAACACTATTACCTGGCTGGTGGCTGGAGGCTGAAGCTGGAGGGATGTGAGAGGGATTCACTGTAGCGCTGGAGTGCTATATCACCAGCCGAACATAGTGATTGCAGAAACAGGTGGAACAGTGAGCAGTTGCTTCGCCAAATTGATCTTTAACAAGTACAACATATACTACCCTTTGCACAACAAACTTTTTTCCTACTCCAAACGCCTCAAAAAAAAATCCATGACTGTTTTTTGTCTCTTAACTCAACAGAGGAATAATCAAATGTTTCAGCTCAACCTTTCAAAAAAAAAGGAAAGGAACACAGATAGCGCAAATTACTGAGCAACGTGCTCAACCAAACTGAATAATGAATAGGATCAACTTAGAATATACCGTCTACGAGCGAATCTCTCGCGTGTTCCCGGAAAAAAGAAGAGTTTAGCTCCCCACAATCCACGTACGGACAGAGAGGCGGAGAGAGAGAAGACACCAACAGAAAAAAAAAGTTACATCCAGCGTTTGCAGATGGATGAGCAACTCCGCGCATTTTGAATTTATAAGGCATATAATTGCCAATTACGTCCCTGAAACTTTGCTCTAAGGGTCATTTTGGTCCATAAACTATCAAATAGACCACTTAAGTCCCTCAAGTTTCTATTTTGGATCAAAATGGTCCCTAAGCTGACTTAGCATAACAAGTGTTCTTGCCATGTCAGCATGGGCATCATTTAAATGAGTCGGCATGATAAAATGGTAGATTTTTCACCTTTGATTCACCATACCTATTATAATGGTTGTGTACTAGGTATTATTTATTACTGGATATAAGATTTTGTGGTGACTCGTTAACATAGGTTTCTTGTATACTATCAAATCCACGTATATAATTGGATGAAACAAGGGTTAAATAAGATATTATAATATATTCACTCATCCAAGGACAACTAAAACTGACATGACATGAATATATGGCATGCCACCTCAGCCAAAGGACCACTTTGATCCAATGTGAAAAGTTGACGTACTTAGGTGAACTATTTGATACTTCAGGAACCAAAGTGACCCTTGGACTGAAGTTGAGGGACATATTTAGCTATTTCGTCAATTTATAAAGCCTGCAAATCATATAGGTAAGGCGGCCTAGTGGTCCTACTCCACTATTCTTCGTTCCGCATGAACCACCCACTCAAACAGCTAAACACCGTGGACAAAATTCAAACTTGTCTGTCTTCCCTCTCCTCATTTTAATTCCCGGCTTCAAACTAGGCTGGACAAGGTAATGATTGTTGCACGTCAAGAAACAGAACGCCACACCTGAAGAACAAAACCTCGATACATGGCATGTAGAACCGACTCCCAGATTCGCGCGTTTTGAACAGACCGTCGTCCATAAACGGAGACAAACAAAAAGATCGAATTCAAAACTGAGCGCACCCACCCAATCGGGCTTAACCAGGCAAAGCGCCACCCCCCAGCAAGAAAAATCTCTCAATGCGGTGGAACCGACGAGGCAATCTCGCCGGCGGTGCGGGTCGAGGAAAAAGGCGGCATCTTGGCAAGCGCGAACGAGGACGGGGAGGCACGGCGGCGTACGTACCGGGACGGGAAGGCGGAGCAGGGGGAGGAGGAGGAGCCGGTGCCAGGGCGGCTTTCCTTTCTCCGAGGCCGGGGAGTTGGGGGGTGGGGGGGGGGGGGGGGGGAGGGGGGTTCAGGGAGCTACGGAGGTAGGGGGAGAAGAAGACGGGGGCTGCGGGATGGGAAGGCGGAGGTATAAAAAAAAATAAAAAGTCCATTTTTTTTTGCCATCGAACTCGAGCGGGTTTGTTTTCGTCCATCGAACTGTGAAACCAGAAATATTTGAATATGGAACTGTGTAAACCGGTTAAACATGACCACTAAGCTGGTTTTGCTCCGTTTTGACTGGTTTTGACCGCCACACTGGATCCAGTCGCCACATCACCGTGCTGACTCAGCAATAGGCCCACACGTCAGGTCGCCTCCGCCCTTATCTATCCACGGACGGCTGCGTGCGGCTGTAAAGCGGCGGCGCTAGGGTTAGAGAGGAGGTGGAGACTTCGCAGCCGGAGTGGAGGACTGCGGCGTGGAGCGGCGGCGCTAGGGTTAGAGAGGAGGCGGGGACTGAGTGCGGCGTTGGAGTGGAGTAGGTGGGGACTGAGCGGCATGGCAAGCTCGTGGAGCTCCAGCAGCTCGATGGATCCGGGAGGAAGAAGGGGGGAGGGATCATCCGCTCCCATCCCGTACAGGGAGGGGCCTCTGGAGTACTCGCCGCCGACGATGTGCAAGTGCTTGAAGAAGGCGGCGCGGTGGATTTCTTGGAGCAACGATAACCCAGGCCGATGTTACTTCACGTGTTATCATCGCCGGGTGAGTACATTGCTTCGATTTCTTGGCGATTTGTTGATTTCCGTTGAGATTTGGGGTCTTGTTTGATTTGGGAGTCCAAATTCGTACACAGGAGGGCGGATGCAACTTTTGGTGCTGGTTTGATCCACGACCTTCTCCATTCCTCCGCGAGCTGCTTGTGGATTTACGTGACACGGTATGGGCATTGAAGAGGCAAAACAAAGAGTTGATGAACCAGCTTGCTGATGCAGCAGTGACGGTCGAGGAACACAAGGGAGAGGTTACTGTATTGAGAGCAGAGATGGAAGCACTTGCAAAAGAAAAGGAAGAAGGGAGTGATGTTCTAAGGATTAGACTTTCCAGAGTGGAGAAGGAATTAGCAGTGTACAAGGTCATGGTGAAGTGTTGTGTTGTTTTTGTGCTAGGAATAGTTATGAACAAGTGGTTGCTCGGTTGAGAAATTAGATGTGGTCAAGTGATTGGCATGTAACCAATGTTCAGCATCTTGTTTGTAAGATGGTTGCACCTAAATCATTATGAATGAAGTTGTACATTATTTTCTTATGAAATGGATACAATATTCCTAGGAATTCCATATTCGTACATGTTAATGGAGATTGATACTTGAGTTGCACATAAATCATTGGAAACACACATTGTCAAGTTCAAACACAACTAAAAATCAAGTTCACACAGAGCTGAAAACCAAGTTCACAGACACAGAATTTAGGACCCAACAACTAAAGTTCCCACAGGTAGTAGCCATTAGTTTGGCATTACAACTGAGATTAACCAACACACAACTAAGATTAAAGTTGACACACACAATGCATGGTACTTCAGTCAGCTTCACTAGGACCTTTGAGAAGTAATTTTGGGGCTGCTGCTGATCTTCTCACTTGAAGCTTCTTCCTGGTAGGTTCTTGGGCTCTAACTTCTGCTTGTGCCTTTCCAGAGGCCACATTGATAGTGACACTGCAGCTGGCTTGGGACATAGGTACATCCTACACCCGGCAATGAAACCTTTCTTTAGTGCATCCAAGCAGATGTACATCCTCTGGAACACCCTTCGATCTGATCTAATAACCACAGTGCTCCCTGGATTAGACCTTAACAGTTCTAGTTGATAGTTGTACAACCTCTTGTACTGATCCTTGGTAGCATCAAAAGCCCTTTGCATGACAATGGACTTGGCTCTTTTTAATTTTGATATGTGAACATCAGCAAACATGTCCTCTTGCACAATTGTTTTCATTGCCTCTAAGCTCCAAGTTGGATTGGCTATGACCATTTTCTCATATTTTTCAGCAATCCTTCGTGCAGTCACAAGCTTGTTGTCCCTTCTTGGTGGACAAGTATGCACATCATTCATACTTGCAATCTGCCAACTGCTGCACCTAGAATTAACTGAAGCCAAGCATCTCCACTGGCATGTAGGCCAATCACACTTTGCAATCATCCTATCTGCCTCATTCTTGAAAAACTTGATGAATCTCCTCTCAACCAATCCATGCTTAATGACTGCTTTCTTAAACTGTCTCTTCCCATTGAACTTCATTCCTATCTCAAATTTTGGAATTGGCTCCTTATTGTTGTACCTTGGATATTTACTTCTCTTCATGGCTACCTCATCATCGCTTAACTCCTCTACTGAATCTTCTTTAGCACTACTATCCTCATATTCAGTTTCCTGGGCATCATCTTCTAACTCATATACTTGTGACACTTCTTTGGGTCTCTCCAAAATCACATCATCTATGTTTGCTGGCTCCCCAGCCTTCAGCTTTGACTTGAACTGCTTGAAACTCTTAAGTATTTGTATTGCTTCCTCATCCTCTTCAGATGACATATCATCACCTGGCAAGTACTCACTGTCACTGGATGAATTTTCATCTTCTGCTGGAGGGCCATCTGAGTGCTTCTCATCACCTGAATCTCTGCCAATTGTGTTTTGTGCCACTGATGGTTGAATTGAAGACTCACCAAATCTCTTTGCCACCCCCGCTTTGCTAGGGCTATACCACTCCCTTACAAACTGAATTTGTCTCTCAATTTTCTCCCTACTTTCAGTGATGGCACTAACCTTCCTGGAACTGTTCTGACCATCATGTTGTAGGTCATCATCAGGTAATTCAATGATATCAGGATCCTCTACATAAATTTCAGCCACTCCTCCTTCCACAATTGAATCTGCCATCTCAATGCAGGATTTATTGTCTATGAGAACACGCAGGCCATTCACCAACTCTTTGCCAGGAAAGAGCCAATGCAGTAGAGCTCCTTCATTGACAGTGCAATGATCCTTTAGGTGACCAACAATCTCTGGGAGAGAAACTTTGTCTCGATCAATGTAGGACATTTGTTCCCTTCTACCACTGTAAAACAACTTCTTCCCTGCGCTTATGAACTCCCCATTGAAATGAAATCTAACCGATAATGTACCCAAAACATCCATCTTTGCCTTCCTACCCTTAATCACATGTATCTGCACCAAATGCATAAAAAAAGCATCAATGCTCGTACTATTTTATTCAACAAACATCACGCTGCACAACAAAGCACATGGGGATTGATAACTACTCTGCGTTCTGTACCAAACAAACCACTAACAAACACCACATTCACCATATCCAAGCAATAAACTAATCCTACTTGCGACCATTGGGGCCCATAAACAAATCGATGGGACCAAATTGCAGAAAAAATTTAACCAAATCGAGGTTGCATGCGAAGGGAGTACGATGGGTACCAATAGAGAACCACTAACCCGTGCTTCATCCACCCGGAGTCCTCCGCTTGCCAAATCGACCGTCGCAAGTACTCGCCGGTGATGGATTCTCGGGGCGGCGGCGCGTCTCGCGGCCACGGCGTGTCTAGGGTTCGTCCCCTGCAGCGAGCCGTCCGTGGATAGATAAGGGCGGAGGCGACCTGACGTGTGGGCCTATTGCTGAGTCAGCACGGTGATGTGGCGACTGGATCCAGTGTGGCGGTCAAAACCAGTCAAAACGGAGCAAAACCAGCTCAGTGGTCATGTTTAACCGGTTTACATAGTTCCATGGTCAAAGATTCCTGGTTTCACAGTTCGATGGTCGAAAACAAATCCGCTCAATAGTTCGATGGCCAAAAATGGACTTTTCCTATAAAAAATAGAAATTGTTTCGAAATAAAATAAAATGTTTCATAAAAATAAGTTTTGGAACAAATAAAAATATTCCAAAAAATATCTAGAGATAAAAATTATTCCGGAACAAATAAAAATATTTTAGAAAAAATATTCTCTAAATATAATCAAATGTGATAGTATCACTTCTAGTCGCACATGCGATGAATAGACGTCACGCTGCTGCTCCTCTCCCTCGCGACGCGGGAGAATTCACATAATAGCACTTATTTCATTTGGTATTTTGGTGCTCAAGAAATAGCACCGGTAACTCGCACATTCTTTTTTTTGTTTTTTTGAGACCAGGGAGTTTCATTCATTACTCAAGAGCATGGTTACAATTAGTTTCAAGGTATCCTTGCACGCATGATGGAGCTTGAAGCCACTCAACATCAACATCAACATCAACATCAACATCAACAATATCAACATCAACAAAGCCTTTTAATCCCAAGCAAGTTGGAGTAGGCTAGAGTTGAAACCCAACAAAGACCATTATTCATGGTTCTGGCACATGAATCGCGGCTTTTCAAGCACTCCTATCCAAGGACAAATCTCTAGGTATACTTCAGCCTTTCAAGTCTCTTCTAATTGTTTCTTTCCATGTCAACTTCGGCCGGCCCCTGCCTCTCCTCATATTACCGTCGTGCTTTAGGATACCGCTATGCACTGGTGCCTCTGGTGGTCTCCGTTGGACATGTCCAAACCATCTCAGCCGGTGTTGGATAAGCTTTTCTTCAATTGTTGCTATCCCTAGTCTATCCCGTATATCATCATTTCGAACTCGATCATCCTTGTATGCCCACAAATCTAACGCAACATGCGCATTTCTACAACACTTAATTGTTGGACGTGCCGCCTTTTTGTAGGCCAATATTCCGCACCATACAACATTGCCAGTCTAATCACCGTTCTATAAAACTTGCCTTTTAACTTCTGAGGTACCTTCTTGTCACAAAGGACGCCAGATACTTGGCGCCACTTCATCCATCCCGCTTTGATTCTATGACTAACATCCTCATTAATATCTCCATCTCTCTGTAGCATTGATCCCAAATATCGAAAGGTATCCCTCTTGGGCACTACTTGGCCTTCCAAACTAACATCTCCCTCCTCATGAGTGGCGCCGAAGTCACTCCTCATATACTCAGTTTTAGTCCTGCTAATCTTTGGACTCTAGCGTTTGCCACCACAACTCCAGCTTCCTATTCACTCCCGCACGGCTTTCATCAACTAACACGACATCATCAGTGAAAAGCATACACCAAGGAATATCACCTTTTATGTCTCTTGTGACCTCATCCATCACTAGGGCAAAAAGATACGGGCTCAAAGCTGATCCTTGATGTAGTCCTATCTTAATCGGAAAGTCATCTATGCCACCATCACTTGTTCGGACCCTAGTCATTACATTATTGTACATGTCCTTAATGAGGGCCACATACTTTGTTGGGACTTTATGCCTATCCAAAGTCCACCACATCACATTCCGTGGTATTTTGTCATAAGCCTTCTCCAAGTCAATGAAAACCATGTGTAGGTCCTTCTTCTGCTCTCTATACGGCTCCATGACATGTCTTATTAGGAAAATTGCTTCTATGGTTGACCTTCCAGGAATGAAACCAAACTGGTTCATAGTGACCCGCATCATCCCTCTCAAACGATGCTCAATAACTCTCTCCCATAGCTTCATAGTATGGTTCATCAACTTAATTTCCTGGTAGTTGGTGCAGCTTTGAATATCCCCTTTGTTTTTGTAGATCGGCACCAATATACTCCTTCCCCACTCTTCAGGCATCTTGTTCGACCGAAAAATATGGTTGAAAAGTTTTGTTAGCCAAACTATATCTATATCACCTAGGCACCTCCACACCTCGACTGGAATACCATCAGGGCCTGTCGCCTTACCTCCTTTCATCCTTTTCAACGCCTCTTTGACCTCAGATTCTTGAATCCTCCTCACAAAGCGCATGTTGGTGTCATCAAAAGTGTCATCCAGCTGAAAAGTTGTATTCTCATTATCCCCATTATACAGTCTGTCAAAATACTCTTGCCATCTAAGTCTGATTTCATCCTCCTTCACCAAGAGCTGATCCATATCATCCTTAATGCACTTAACCTGGCTGAAGTCTCTCGTCTTTCTCTCACGCACCCTTGCCATCCTATAGATGTCCTTCTCTCCTTCCTTTGTATTCAGTCGTTGGTACATATCCTCATAAGCCCGACCCTTCGCTTCACTCATAGCTCGCTTTGCGATCTTCTTTGCCACCTTGTACTTCTCTATATTATCTGCACTCCTATCAAGAAACAAACGCTTATAACACTCTTTCTTCTCCTTAATAGCCCTCTAGACGTCCTCGTTCCACTACCACGTGTCTTTAGTTTTGCACCCACCCCCTCTGGTCATCCCAAAAACTTCCGAAGCTACCTTCTGAATGCAGGTCGCCATCTTCTCCCACATGTAGTTTGCGTCGCCCACTTCATTCCAAGAGCCCTCCACAATAACTCTTCCCTTGAATACCTCGGCCATCTCCTCTTTTAGCTTCTACCACTTCGTTCTTGCGATCTTGGCTTGTTTAGACCTACGGGCACGCATCTGAAAACGAAAGTCGGCCACCAGCAGCTTATGTTGGAAAACTACACACTCTCTGGGTATCACCTTACAATCGAAGCATGCTCGTTTATCCTCTCTTCTTGTGAGGATAAAGTCGATCTGACTAGTGTGTTGGCCACTACTGAAGGTCACTAAGTGGGACTCTCTCTTTTGAAAGAAAGTGTTGGCTAGCATTAGGTCAAAAGCTACAACAAAGTCTAAGACTTCCTCCCCTTCCGGATTTCTGCTACCAAAACCAAAACCCCATGTGCCGTCTCGAACCCTGTGTTTGTGGTTCCTACATGACCATTAAGATCTCCTATAAAAAGCTTCTCCCTAATAGGTACAGCTCTAACCATGTCATCTAAGTCATCCCAGAACTGTCTCTTAGCACTCTCATCATGTCCTACTAGGGGGGCATAAGCACTAATAACGTTCAGGACTAAGTCACCAACAATGAGCTTGACTAAGATGATCCTATCTCCTCGCCTTCTGACATCCACCACATCATCCTTGAGGCTCTTATCAATCAAAACTCCCACTCCATTCCTATTTGCAGTTGTTCCTGTGTACCAAAGCTTGAAGCCAGTATCCTCTACCTCCTTCGCCTTCTAGCCCTTCCATTTAGTCTCCTGAACGCATAGAATATTTACAAGCCTCCTAATTGCTGAATCAACTAACTCTCTTAACCTACCCGTAAGGGACCCTACTTTCCAACTACCTAGATGAATCCTAGTTGTCTTGACTAACTTCCTTACCCTTCGCACCCGCCGAGTCAGATGCAAAGACCCTTGCTCACTTTTCACTACACTCGGGCGCCGATGTAGCGCGCCACTGAGGAAGCGACGACCCGATTCTTGCTCACTTGACACCGTATCCAGATCAAGACACGTCACGCCACTAGGGTGACGACCCGGCCCTTGCTTACTTAACACCATATCCGGGTTCCGATATGGCGCGTCTCTAAGAGGGTTACACCCCAACGGTTTTCTCTTGGGTTTCATCTCCATAAGAGTGGCAAGGTTTTTATGTTGGCTCGCCAAGCCTTAACACAACCCTCCTCCTTTACCCGGGCTTGGGACCGGCCATGGCGGAGTTTTGAAGCCACTCAACCATCACGCAAATACTAGACACCTGCTTGGCCAGCTCATGAGCTACCAGATTACACACTCTACAAGCAGAGCACAAAGAGAAACTAACTAGAGCTACTTAGATCATGAATCTCCATGAGGATCATGGCAATCATCGATCTCTGCTCATCCTCCATCGTCCACAGATGTATCAGATTCTGACAATCTGTCTCAAACACCACTCTTGTGGCACCTCTCTGCTTCGCAAGTATAACTGCATCTCGAAAAGCCAAAGCCTCCATCGCTAGTGCATCCATGCAGTAGCCATACCACTTCGCCGATCCCCCATGAAAGGTGCCATTATGATCACGAATAACAGCTCCCGTTGCACCCTTCCCATCTGGGTAAAAAGCTCCATCAAAATTGCACTTGAGCCATCCGTCACCTGGTGGATTCCATGCGGGATACTGCATTTGATCTCCAGTAACTCACGCATTCATGAAACAGCACAACAACCACCCATGCGATTCACAAAAGCATCGGTAACTCGCGCATTCATGAAACAGCAGAGCAAACCACCAATGCGATTCACAAAACAGCATCGGTCCTCATTTTCCCTCTGTTTTAATTTGTTTCCCATAATTTTATCAAAAGCAAAAGACCAACTTGCCCTTCGTGATTGTCGACTGATTCCCGGGCACAAAGCTAGAGTCGAATGAACTAAAATTTATATGTGCTAGTGTGGAGAGATGAAAATGTCTAATATGTTTATCGGTGATCGGCTGTAGATGATTTATTCAGTTTTTGCATAGTCTTAACCCGTTTAGTTGAATTAGCCAAAATATGTGTGCTAGTGTGGTATGATATACTAAAATTATATTTCCTATGTGATGTATATGCATAAGACTCTATTTATTAGAAGAGTTGACGATTGATTTTCATTTTATTTATTTTTTGGTTGATGCATTTCTTTAGAGATATAATATAACCAGTGAATTGTCACGGACAACGCAGACTATTGCGAAATCTATAACAACAGGTTAGTAGGCTACCAACCATCCGAATAGCAATGAGTTATCAGATGACAAAATGCTACAACACATCTGCATGTGTGAATTTTTAGCATGGTAAAATCTGTTGTCCCACTGTTCAATCTGAATGGAAGGATAAAAAGGGAGGCTCTTGTACCAGCAGGGGTAATTTGGTCCGTTTTCATGTGAAGAAATGTTTTTTTTTGAAAGTAGCCGGAAGCACCGGCCTGTCATGTAAGAGGTTGGGCGCCTACGCTAACCGGACTCAACACAGATGAGGCTGCCCGAGCAGTCTCGGAACGTGCCTACCTAGCAAACTCACACGCACACACCCACACACGCACACCCCATGCTCGGTCCCAGTGCGACACCCGTGTTGCTCCTCCCGATGGGAATCGAACACAAGCGAGCTCGCTCGCGCACCTGGCGAGCTTGCCAACCGAGCTCGCCAACCGGGCTACGGCTCGTTCGCATGTGAAGAAATGTTAAACGAGAAGTAAAAGAATAAAAAGAGTATGAGAAGTACTATTTTACAAATTCAATTTATGAAACCGGTGTTATTTGGTGAATATATGGATTTGGAGTGCTATTTGCTGAACACCACCTGAAAAGTAGTGTTGTTTCGAGAATTCCTCCTCATGGGGCCCTTTTGTTTCGGCGGGTTACGCCACGTGGTGGCGCGGCCGCCTGCCGCTACCCCCCGGCCCCCCGTCCAGCCTGGTCCGACCTGCGCCGCTGCGGCCACTCGCCCGCGCCGAGCCACGTACGCGGCACGTAATCTCTGGGCGTGGCCCCGTCACTACTACAAAATCTGATTAACTGCGACCTTTATAATTGGGCTCGGAGGCGAGCAGTCCGGCGGCCCGCCTCGGTTAATGGCGGCCGGCCCCCCCGGCCGTGCAACCGCCTCGGTTAATAGTTTAACCGAGGCGGACTCCTTAAGAAAACCACCTCGGTTAATCGTCCATTAACCGAGGCAGTTGCGTAATGCCAACCGCCTCGGGTATACTGTAACACAACCGCCTCGGTTAAAGGATGATTAACCGAGGCGGTTTCTTTAATATGCCCGCCTCGGTTAAGTTTCCCATATATAACAGTCGAGCCCCCTTCTTCTTCCCCGCGGATCCTCCATTTTTGTGTGTTTTGAGCTCAAAACACCAAAAATTACCATTTTAGATGGGGGAGGTTTTGCCCTTAGATTTAGTGAAGGAGGGCACCGCAAGAGGTTGATTTCTTACCTCTACTACTCTCATCTTCTCTCCTTTACATGATTTATGTACTTTTGGTCTAGATCTAGATCTAGATCTAAATGGAGGCGATAGAAAATCGGATTCGGTTCTAGATCTGCTTATCTGACTTTAGTTTCTCGCTGTGTCCAAGGTCTCGTTCATGGACAGGGTAGAGTGGATGTACAAGATACCGAGGGTCGGCAACGATCAGACTTTCTTGCATCATGTGAGAAAATTTGTTGCTGCTGCGAAAAAGCGTCGTGTGAGTCTGGGCCGGGAGCGCACCATTTGTCCGTGCAATAGCTGCCAGAACAAACTTCTCCATGAAGATAGCGTGGTGCAATGTCACTTGATCCGGCATAGTTTTGTCGACGATTACACCATCTAGATGTTTCACGGCGAAGGAGATTCGAGTGTCACCGGTGCATCTGAAGGAAACTCGTCGACGACCTCAACGGTGAATGAAAGAGGACAACAGCTCTCATCATCAGCAGCAACAGCGGGCGGTGATAGTATGAATCGCGATTACATCAACATTGATGAACTTCTCCAAGACATGGCAGTCAATGATGGTGATGAGGATGGTGATGAGCAGGGTGATTTGTTGGGGCCCGAAGATGCAGAGATTTTTGAAAACCTTGCTAACCGTATGGACCAAGATGATGTTTTTGTTTGGGAATCCGAAGTGGCTAGAGAATTTCAAGGAGATGAAGCAAGTGGCAATTGATCCGTTGTATAAGGACTGTTCGAAGCATTGGACGGCATTGCGTTTTAACCTCCAGTTGCTGCAGCTGAAGTCTCGCCATGGGTGGTCCGACACTAGCTTCCACAACCTGTTACGTATGCTTGTTGACACATACCCAGAGGGTAACAATGTGCCCACCAATATCTATCGAGCGAAGAAGATGATTCGGCTAGTGTCGATGAAGCTTAAAAACTTCCATGCGTGCACTAACCACTATATCCTGTATCGGAGCAAGTATGAGAACTTGCAGAGCTGTCTGCACTGCGGCGCGAGTTGGTACAAGAGGAATGCCGGTTGTCGCGCCGACGTGGATGACGAGGGACCCAAGTGTAGGCAGAAGAAGAAGAAGAAGAAGATGGTCAAGCAGATCCCGGTTCCTGAGGATGAGGAAGAAGAGGGCTACATGCAGAGCAAAAGTCCTGCCCTATCAGTGTGGTACTTGCCCATGATCGATCGCCTGCGTGCTCTATTCGGGAACCCAGAGGATGCTAAGCTGATGTCGTGGCATGCATCGGCAGAACGCATCAAGGGCGATGGCAAGCTATGACACCCCTCCGATGGCAAGCAGTGGAAGAGTTTCAATGCCAAGTTCACGAAGGAGTTTGGTGACGAGGTGAGAAACGTCAGGTTCGCACTAAGTACAGATGAGATGAATCCGTTCGGTAACCTCAGTAGCACCCACAGTACTTGGCCAGTCATCCTGACCATCTACAATTACGTCCCTATCTATGCCAGAAGCGTTGGTATCTTTTACTTACCATAATTATTTTTGGCCTGAAGCAGCCAGGCAATGATATAGATGTGTTTCTGGAGCCACTCATGGAGGACATAAAGATGCTATCGGAAGATGGGGTCAAAATGATGGATGCGACCGTAAAGAAGGAGTTCACTCTAAAATCCATCATCTTTGTCACCATCATCGATTACCCTGGCCTTTTTGCACTGTCGAGGCAGATTAAAGGGAAGTCAGGTTGTGTAGTTTGCATTGACAATACCTGCTACACTTATCTTAATGGATCGAAGAAGTTGGTGTACATGAGGCGTAGGCGATTTTTCAGTAAAAAAAAAGGTATCGGCATCCTTCGATGAATCAGTTCTTTGACAATGAGCCCGAGCCTCAAACCGACGAGCTAGAGAAGACGAGTTATGGGCAAAAGGTGTTTGACATGGTGAATGGCATAAACGTCGAGTTCGGAAAGAAGAAAAAAGGTAAGAAAGATGGGATCACAACAAGGAAGAAAAGGAAGCGGGATCAGATGGAGGAGAAACTGTGACACCTCAGGTGTCTACTATAATAGAACATAGGATAATGTGTGCATTGTGTGTTTATTCTTGTTTGGTAGTTAAAAATTTTCAATGCAAATCAGGGGTATAATTGTAATTATGAGAAATTACTAGCCCCTTTTTGCAAAAAGTTTTAACTTAGGGAATAGTTTCAAAATTTTGAAGGGTTTTCTTGCAAAAAACAAGTAATCATGATTTTGGCAGCTTTATTGCATTTAAGTCCAAAATTGTGATAAATTTGCTATCAAAAACTAATTTTCCTTTATTAAATAAAATTTCTTTGAACTTCTGAAAATATTTCAAAATCCTTTGATCTAATAAAAATTTGCACAGCATGAAAGTTGTAGATCTTGAAAAACTGAACAACTTTCATTTTGGGCACTTTTTTATTTGAGCCCTAGATCAACTGGAAATTTTAATTTTCATTTTAGTTTTCATTTTAGTTTTCATGTTGTTTCGATCCGAAATACAGTGGTGTTATCGAGATTTTACTCGACAGACTGTCAAATTTCTCCATTTGAAATGCGTGTTAACTATTTTAGCAGTAATAGATATGGTTAGCGCATTTAAACTGGATTAATTTAGGCGATTCTACCACAGAAACAACCACCTGTCACCCCAGTTCCTTTCAAGAAACAGTCATGCTTCTTCAAGTACCTATCGTACTGGAAGGAGATAGATACCCCTCATGCCATCGACTGCATGCACCTTTCGAAGAATGTCTTAGAAAGCACGGCCGGGATCCTGCTAGACATCAAGACAAAGACGAAGGATGGTTTGAAGTCACGTCAAGATCTAGTAATTATCAGAACATTAGTCCCGAACTTCATCCGACCTCGGCGGCGCAAAGCGGGAAAGTGGACCTTCCAGGCACGAGCTAGAACCTCACGATAAATGAGAAGAGGGCCGCGTGCCAGTGGCTTAGGGCTGTGAAGGTTCTGACTAGTTTCTCTTCCAACATCAAGAGTCTGGTCTCGATAAAGGACCTCACACTAACCAGCTTCAACGCACATGACTGCCACATCATGCTCACGGTGTTCCTCCCAATTGTCATCAGGGCAATCGGTCCAGAGTACATGAAGATGGTCATCGCACGCCTCGGTTACTTCTTCAACTGGATCACACACAAGGTCAGCGATGAAGCTGAGCTGCCAGGCATGAAACAATTCATCACAAAGATGATTTGCCAGCTCGAGATGTGCTTCCCGCCGTCTTTCTTCGATATTATGCCACACCTGATAATGCACATGGTTTATTAGATAGAGGACCTTGGGCCTGTTTACCTGCACCAGATGTGGATGTACGAGAGGTTCATGTCGATACTGAATAAATATGTCCATAACCATACTTACCCAGAGGGCTCTATGATAGAGGCACACACAACAGAGGAGGCCATTAACTGCTGCACCAAATACATCCGGGATGGGAATGCGATTGGGTTGCCCGTCCATCCGCATGAAGGCAAAACCTCTGGGATGGGGTGCACGGGAAGGAAAGTACGCACTGATGTACTAGACAAAATAGTGCAAGAAGCTCATCACAATGCCCTTAAGCAATTAGTGGTCATGGAGAAGTGGGTTGACAAGCACCTGGAGGAGATCCGCCGTGGTCGTGACGGACGCACAGAGGCATGGGTACAGAGACACCACAAGATTAATTTCATGACATGGATGAAACAATAGGGCATACCTCTCTATGGCGAATCTGATGAATCAAGGCTTGCGTCCGGCCCGTCCTCCCAAATCACCTCATGGCAAGGGTACAACATCAATGGATACAGGTTCCACGTGAAAGAGAAGGACAAGAATAGCTCATCACAGAACAGCGAGGTTCGATATGAGGGCATCGACAAGGCCACTGCGAATACCAAGGCATACTATGGGCAACTTGAGGACATATGGGAACTTGACTATGGCGGTGAACTATAGATACCCATCTTCCGGTGCCAGTGAGTCAAGCCAAATGCGATTGCCGTGGACGAGGGCTAACCACCGTGGAGCTTGGAAGTGTCGGCTACAAAGATGATCAGTGGGTACTAGCAAACCGCGTCGCTCAGGTAGCCTACTACCCGAAGCCCAGAGATTCCAAGAAGCATGTGGTTGTGTCAGGAGAGCAGAGGATCGTGGGAGCTGATGGAGTGTAGAGTCTCGAAGAATATCACAACTACGCGGAGTTCTTGCTCTTTACTGATCATCCATGCAAGATCAAGCAAGTTGAGAACCGCGTCAACAAGACCAAGATGAAGCCTTGGTACCGCTCCGACGGTGAGAAGCGGACAGTGGTAGCGCCAGCGCCAAAATGATATGCATTGCACACAACATATATTAATGTACTGAGTTGTTCAACTAGAGGATCGCGACCGTCGATTTTGTAACTTATTATTGTAATGGAATCCAAATGTATGCCGTTACATTTGTTGGAAATATGCGCATTATTCAATTACCAGATTTTAGTTTGAGGCATATTTCATAAACAATTAAACAGAAGATGCGAGCTAGTCCTAGCAGCAGGTAGAAAAACACAAATAAAACTAGATGTGACATGCTGCTTTGGAATTCTGAATGGACCCTAAAAAGGCCAAATTCCAACAACATTTAGAGAACTTAGTTTAAGATAAGATTTGGATTACATTTGATGAAATATTTAGAGTAATGGAATCCAAATGTAACTATCCTTAATTGCAAGCTGGAAACTGGAAAACTTGAAAAGCTGTGAAACTGGGATATCATTTGTTTACATGGAAACGTTTGGCAAGGATTGCAAATTAGAATAAAGATTCAGAGCTATTTTTAACACTATTTGTCCAGAGCAAATTTTGAAAAGGTTAGAGGCCAAATCAGCAAAAGTTACTGAAACAAAAACTGTAGAGAATTGTCAAACCCACAACTTTGCTTTTTGGATATTTTGTAGTCCAATGGAAAAATTTGGATAAAAATGCACTACAACTTCTAGGTTGAGAAAAGACAGGGAAACTTAAATGAGGCGGGCGTTATAACCTGACCACCTCAGTTAATATATTAACCGAGGCGGTTACGTAGTACATGACCGCCTCGATTAATATTAACCTAGGTGGTCAATTTAAAGAGCCCGCCTCGGTTAAGCGTTTCTTATATAAACCCCCCCTCCGCGCCAACCCGTTTCAAATCTCGCCGCCGCCGTCTTTCATCCCAAAGGGCCGCCGCCGCCGCGCTCGACGAATCCCTAGCCGCCGCTGCGCTCGACGCCCGCCACCACCGCGCTCGGACTCCTCACCGCGCCGCCCCTCCACCTCCGAAGCCGCGCTACCCGTCCGCCTCCTAGACAGTCGAGGCGCCGCCACCCCTCCGCCGCCGCTCGCCGTCTCCTCCACCTCCTGACCCGCGTTGCACCTCCACCGATACACCCCCTCCGCCTCCTCCTCCTCTGCCGCCTCCTCCCCCGCCTCCTCCTCTGTCGCCGCCGCTCATCCTCCACTCGATTGGAGCCCGCCTCCGTGCACGCCGGCCCTGCCTGCCTGTGCCTGGCAGGGGGCCTGCCCTGCTACGCCGCCGGCCGGCCGGCCTCATACCGGCGGGAACGGCCCTAGCACCGCCGTGCTGGCCATGGCCGTGGCCATGGGCCATGTTGAGCCTGGGGCTGGCCGGGCCACCCACTGACTTGTGGGACCCGGTGGTCAGCCCCTGTTTAGGGTTTAGGGTTTTCTAAATTTTGTTTATGTAGGCTGAGAACTTGTAAATTTCATAGAAAAATGCAGAAGAATTCTAAAATTGCAAACTTAATTTTGTTAATTTAGTTATATCCAGATCTACAGAGAAAAAATTGTCCATATGCATGTGGGATGTCAGTTTTGCCCCTGTTAGCATTTATTTAGATCTCATGTCCTGTGCTTTTTCTGGCAGCCATTTTTGGCCAGTGTGTTACATCATAGAAGTTTAGACTTGTGTAAGATTTTCATGCACAGTGGACATGTCTAGGTATAGGAGCTGAAACATTTACAGTGCCTCTAGCTTGATGGCTAGATTATGCAAATACCTTGAAGCAAATAATATATAATTACTTGCAATGACGCATTATTGGAAGGGTTTTGATATTCTGTTCCATTATAATTCATTGTATAGGCATAATTCGTTAATTCATTAAAATAAAATCTGAGTCTAATATATAAATGATTATGTGCTAACTTGCTGTTTCAGTGTGTATATTTTGGAACAATATAATGTATTATAATTCAGTAAGCTTTCAAGTGTAAGCTGTTCCTTTTCTATTCCATTCTTTTGAATTTGAAGGTCATCATTATATGTAGCTCCTACTTAAAAATGCTTCTCACACGCTGCCTTTTTTGTTAGCTCATCTGAAATCTGAAATGTATGCTTCCTCCTTACAAATACCTCCTTATAAATACCCCCGATTAAATGACACATAAATGTTCTATGAGTTCCGAAAAATGCTACTTAAACTGTCATTCAAGTGGTCTTTTTGCACCAAAAATAAAAGCCAGTGTCAAATTTGTAAGTACCCCCTGTTAATTTGATATAACTGAGTTAGTGATTTATTAAAGTTCAAAATATGATGTATCCTCAATTTGATTATAAGAAGGAATCGGCGATGTCTCCATTCTTTCTCTCTCTCATTCATGAGAGACAAATACATAGACACATCCATAGAGAGACACATAGAGAAACTGTTAATATCGACATCGCCGATTCCTTTTTATAACAAAGTTCAATGATACGGGAGTAATTGTGAATATGTAAACAAACCGAAGAGAGTGACAAAAATAATTGTGAGATGGAGTATTTGATTTTAGTTAAAATTTTGTAGTATGAATGAATTATTTTGACACTCTATGATGTATATTGAAGAATAAACAGAGCAATGGTGGGCGAGCCTGTTGAAGAATGGCTTCAATAAACAGAGCAATGGTGGGCGAGCCTGTTGAAGAATGGCGCGAGCCGACTCCGGTTACGAGTGATGATGAAGGCTCGTCATCAAACGAGAGCACATCGTATGAGGAGGAGGTGGTATCACCGCTTCCGGAGAAGAAACATCGTACGGAGGAAGACAAAGATCCGACCTATGCTCCGACGACGGATCGTCCTTCAACATGAGATTCTCGCACCCCACAATGGGAACAAGCAGATGATGAGGACCGCGCTAGTAAATTACTAATACAATGTTAGCATTTGATGATGAGTTTCTCACTTAAGTATGAAACTAATGCGAGTTCTTGTGCTCGACTGGTGCCAGTGGTGCCGATGCATTTGGAGTACCCCGAGGAGCAGGAGGTGGGAGAAACGGAGGGGTATGGATCCGGTCCCACCCCGAGCACATCAGCCAAAATGGCAAGTGCCAAGAGTAGTGGCAAGAAGAGGGGCCAACACGGGAGGCACAAGGTTCACAGCAAGGTGCATGCCATACACAAGATAGGGCCACATGAAAAGCCCTTAGAGCCAGAAACTGTGATCGGTGTCTTCAGCTACCAGTGCTCCGCAATAGTCAGGAATTACGTGCCGATCACATATCAAGATTGGAGGAAAGTCCCGGATGACCTGAAGGGTGCTGTGTGGGGAGAGGTGAAGAGGCAGTTCGAGTATCCACCAGACCAATTTGATGAAGATCTATGTGGGGCCATGCTTTGGCTATCGCAGGCAAAGCACTTCGCAACTTGAGGTCACACCTCAATAAGGAATATGTGCAGAATGGGAAGACACCCTATGCAGACTACAGCTTCATCAAGCGTCACATCTGGGAAGAGTTTGTTGAAAAGGTGAGTATCGATGAAGCAAAGGCTAAGAGCCAGGAGAACTCCGAGCTCACAAAAAAGAACGCCCTCCCCCACCACCTGGGCATGACAGGGTACGCCGCTAAGAGGAAGAAGTGGCGGCAGGAGGAAAGGGAGGCAGCTGCGGCTGGGCTGGAGGATCCGTTCGAAGGCATCCCTGAGAGGGGACATGACTTCTTCAATGCCCGTCGGCCAAAGAAGCTAAAGGAGGGCAGGAAGAAGTACAACGAGCCATGGACTGAGGAGGCTGAGAAGGCTTTGCTCGCAACCAAGGCGGCCATGGAACGTGGGTTGTTCTCACCTCGCAGGAAGCATGACATGCTGACCGAGGCGCTAGGAAACCCTAAGCACCGGGGCTGCGTTCGGGGCGTATCCTCGAGGCAGAGCTGGAAGAAACTGGACTCATGGCAATCTGACGCCACCTCCCATAACACAAGGCAGAGATACAAGGAAGGGCTCATCCAGCAAGGCAGAGATAAGGCAATGAAAGAAGTTATCATGGGAATGATACAAGAAGCTTTCTTGAGCTCCGACCCCAAGATGGTGGAGCTAAGGACATAGATGTTCATCCAGGCTGGCGTGCTGCCACAAGGGAAAATGCTGTCGGGTACCTCACAGCCCCAAAGGTACCCAGCCGATGAGATCACGGAGCCAACAGCTGGCATGCTACAGGTGCCCTGGGGCAGGACGGGGAGGAAGAAGACTATGGCTTAGGGATTCGTACAGCCGCCCGACCCTGAAGCTAGGTACCAGGGGAAGCCTATCCCGCCCGAATATGTCTTGGTGGACGTGGCGTGGATGGCCGATGACTTTGATAGTGATGAACTTGACTTTCCCACTGAAGAAGGAGCCACAACCATCGGCGGTTCTCTCAGCTCTCACGTGCTATGGAACATGGCAGATATTGTCTTGGAAAAGAAGAAACCGGTGTCAAAACCCTTGCAACCGTCGTCGCCTCCTCCGGGTGGCCCAAGTGATGACGACGACGACAACGATGGTGATGACAATGGCGGTGATGGCAACGACAATGCTGGCAGCCACGACAACAGTCCTGGACATAGCCTGCCCCCTCCCGACACGAGCAAACCAGAAGGAGGTATAGGGGGCGCAACAGGCAATGAAACCCCGCCTCCAACTAGTGGTCCAATGGGCACAGGGCAATATCCTTCCTGCGCCGAAGAAGCCTCTAGCGCAAGGTGAGGGCAAACCTTCCCACCTCACTACCGAGGAATGGGCGGCGTTCAACATAGCAAAAGAGTTCAAGTCGTCAACGACGTACAAAAGGTATATATGCTAATGGCAACCCCACATAGTCAATAGTCTGGCCCCTTACTCCGTATTGCCCCAATAACTTCAAGAATGGCAAGTTCATGTTGCCCTTGGGCCAGCTCGTCTAGGACGAGCCGTGGAAGGTCCAGAGGTTCCATCTCTGGTACATGCATGCTGCTCAGTTAGGAATGAAGGATTTCATTGTGAGGGCCCCCAAGGAGTACTTCTACTTGGAAGGTGACTAGTTATTCACCATTGAATTCCACAACATGCATAGGCTGCTACGACGCAAGGACCTCGACGTCGCACAGGTACGCTCATGACGATCAAACTAACAATGCCATGATGATGACTTGTGCTTGCAGGATGCAATCATATGTATGCAAGGAACTAGGGAAAAATATTATCTACCTATCTCCTATGCATATTACCCAAAGGGCCAACATTGGGTACAATGTACCGGACACGCACCCTAGCCTGGTGGATTTGGACAAGCTGCAAAGAATCGAAGTCCGGGCTAGAATGTGAAGCGAGATCAAGTACAAAAAAGGACAGTACATCTTACAAGCCATGAAGAAGATCCAAAAAAATAGGTGTATCCTTGCCGCGCACCAATTCGGGTAAGTTAAAACGATACTTGCAATAGCTATTGGGTTCACCGTTTTTAATATATTTCTAGATTTGAGATCCATATTGTTTCAATTGTGTAGCTTGAGCATCATGGGCCACTGGGTCATATTTTGCATCTATCCTCAGGATGGAAAGGCTGTCATATTCGACTCCTTGTGCAACATAAACAAGGCAGGGTACAAGGATTTCAAAATCTGTCTGTGATAGTAAGTGACGACAGATTCTTTTATGCACTCAAAATATATATCAAATTTGTTGTTGACACTAGTGGTTGGTATACAGTGCTTACAGGAAATACGTGTTAGACCCCGATTGCTATGATCAGAGGTCTGAGCATAAGAAGCAGAAGCATGGCACAAAATTGCGCATTAGGCGACGATTCCCGGTACGTATGAAGAATCGTATGTGCTACTACATCGTGCATGCTATCGATGTGTTCCAATGACTATGTGTTACATGCATGCAGTGCACCAAACAACCTGAAGGCTCGGTCTTGTGTGGATACTATGATTGTGCGTACCTCATGTCTTGCGAAGCATACAACCAAAGCGGGCGGCAACTAAAAAAATCTATAGCATGGTGGCGAAGGTCAAGGGTGGACAATTTCACAATCACTCAAACAATATCCGATATTTGTAAGGTTGTCACTGACGAATGTTGTCATGTTAATGGAAAGTTCTTCTATGCCGAGAGTGAGCTAGTGAAGGAGGAGAAGTACGTGAAGCTACGTAATTGGAGAACCTACCTCGACATGAATGACTACAAGTTACCGGACCTCTTCGAGTAGGTGCTTAGTGATCATGATTTGATGTGATTTTGTGAACTCAGTGTGTGACATGCACGAATGTAATTAATATATTCACTCAATGTGTGACATGATTGGATGTAACATATTTGTGTTTACCTTTCATACACGTGTTTTCTGATTTGTATGTGCTTTCAAATTTATTTTCAGATTCAAATTCAAAATGAAATAAATTTTTTTATTTTTGAAAACCTTAACTGAGGCGGGCAAGTAAAGACTGACTGCCTCGGATAATATGTATTAATCAAAAAGGTTGTTTTAAACAGACCGTCTCGGTTAATACTCAATAATTGAGGCGGTTACTGTCGGTGTTCCGTATCACTGGCGAGTGAATTTGTTCGCGCGTCATGGGCTCGGATGGTAATGCAAGGATTCGACACAAGGTTTATACTGGTTCGAGCTGAATGTCCCTATGTCCAGTTCGAGCTCTTGTGCTCTTGCGCTCAGTTTGCAGTAGGAGTTACAAACGAGCGAGAGAGGGAACCGGGCTCCCAAGTCTCTGGGTTACGTGTCTATGGGTGAGTGTGCTCCCAGATCGATCCCCCACCATGGGGCATCCCTCTTCCCTTTTATCATCCAAGGAAAAGAGGGGGTCGGATACACAAAGTACAAGGGGTAAAAAGGAGAGAACTGAGGGGGTCAGACACTATCCGTCCCTATTTTCCTATCTGTCAGTCACGGTGGGCCCCGCTGTCCTTGCCGATGGCGATGGTGTTCATTCGTTCCTCATTCCCGGCTATATGCGAACCGTGGCAGGCGGGAATGGGCATGGCACCCCGTGGATGACGCCCTGTCACTGACATCGCTATTTGCAGGGGATGATTGTATGGTCTCGTCCCTCGTCTGGACGGTCATCATGCCCTCGTCGCTGACATCGCTGTTTGCAGGGGATGACCGTCCGGTCTCGTCTCTCATCCGGACAGACATCATGCCCTTGGCGCTGACTTTCAGAGGAGTGGTTGGACATTGTTCTCCTCTAGGATAGACTTGTCAGTCCACTGCCCATCACAGTCCGTGCAGTGGCGTGGAGCAGTCAAGTCTCCCACTTGCCCCGATGTGACTGCCCTGCGCAGGGTCTCCTTTCAACTAGGGACGTCCCTCCTGGCTCGAGGCTGGTTGGCTGCAGCGGGGCCATGTGGGGCCCTTGGCTGCGGGGGTCGGGCGAGACGGACCTCCTCCGGGTCGGGTGAGGCAGAGCCTCAAGCGGGCCAGGGGCCAGGGGCCGCTCTCGGCTTGCTGGGCCGTCCTCGGGCTGTCAGGCCTTGGGCCGACACTTGTTAATCTATGATGCTGTCCGGACTAAGCCCTGGAGGTTTAGCCTCGACGGGCGATTAGGGGTACCTGTTACTTTTACCCCCATCAGTTACGTTACAAAAAATTTCTTCGGTTAAACAATTAACCGAGGCAGTTACATGACCGCCTCGGTTAAGGCCACGATTAACCGTGGCCATGTGTCCGAGGCAGTTGCCGTGCCCGCCTCGGTTAAGCCATTTTGCCCGCCTCGGTTAAACTTTCTGTAGTAGTAGTGCGCCTTCTCGATGGTGTTGGTCAAGGCGCGCACGGCTCTGCATGCCGGCCCGATAGCTCCGGCGAGAATAAACTGGGTTGCTCGGTGCATCATTGCATGCATGCATGGCTTTGGCTAGTTCAAACTTGAAACCTTCATGCTGACTCGGACGATCAGTCAGGCAGTGGCGGAGCCACCAGTATGGCGAACCATGGCGGCCACCATACCTAGTGGCCGACGAAATCTCCAGTTCCTGCGAGGTTCAGCCACCATAGAAACAGAAGGCTGTTCGGCTAGAAACTGGAAGAAGAAGAAGAAGATAAAATATTTAGAGTATCTCCAGTAGATTACTCGTTCCTATCCCCAATACTAAAAATATATTTTTTTAGTAATGGGAGGTGATCCAGCAGATTACCAATTCCATCGCTAATACCTGATTTTTTTTATCACCAAAACAGGCCTCCCTCTTGCTCAAATGCAAGGGAATTCCTCTCTCCACTCTATTCTTTGAGTAATCTGTTACATCATTCCCTACCAAAAATATAAATAGTATTATTTTTAATGGAGAGAGAAAGTATATAGGATACTAGAGATAACTAATATTCTGGAGATGCTCTTAGTCTTTAGAATTTTGGACCGTCAGCCCATGACCAGTCCATTTCCCTAAAGATGAACCGTGAAAAATTGGTACGAAGGCGCGGTCGCCCGTCAGTTTGTCACCCTCGGTTGCCTCCACGGTACCTCGCCCTCCGCCGCTCTGCGTCTCCACCATAGATAGGTTTTAATCCGAGCTCTACCACTGCTGTCAGGTAGTCTAGGTTCAAGGACTCAATGTTCACGTACAGCCGTACAGATGAACCCAAAGTCCCATGATCTAATTTTTCACGCTGATGTGAGTCTTCGGAACAAATCGTACTACTAACCTCCATTTTGAAATACTTGGCACTTCTCGTTTAGCGTGCTAAATTTGACCAAGAGTTTTTTCTTAAAAATTTTGTACATACTTAAAAATCTCAAATAGTAATAAAGTCTATTTCATAATAAATCTACTAATATATAAACATTAAATATTTATAAATATTCTATAGAAAAAAGTGTTTGGTCAAAGTTAGTACATTAATCGAGAACTGTGAAGTATTTTAAAACGGAGGTTAGTACAGTGTTTACTGCGATACAACGCGACCCCGGGATGTTAGTAGGTCGCAGGGCCGTTTTCCACCCCATATCCTGCCTTTCCTGGGGGTAGTGTGCTCCTTTTGCCGCGCGGCATGTTTCCCCACGGACCGCGACTGTTGGGGTCGTGGGCTCCGGCTTTGACGGGACGCGACGCGTCGTGGGCGGCAACGTCAAGATGGTCCTCGTGGGGATCGAGGAGGCGGTTCGTCTTCCTCCTCTTTATAGCAGGTCACGGCGGCGGCGGTAGGGTATCCTGCTCGCATTCGCAAAAGAGAGAAGAAGAAGAAAAAACTCCTCACCTTTCCGCCGCCGTCGTTTCCATCGCCGTCGAGCCATCGAGCCCCTGAGCCCTACCCATAAAGAACTCCGGCCATGTCGTTCTGGCAGCATTCCGACGTGACCGCCGCGCGTTTGAATGGCCGAGTGGCCAAGGGGCTCCTGTGCCCCCTCACCGAGGCGCAAGAGTGGATCATTCCCGACAACGAGTCATTGCCATAGCCGCCGGCAGGCTACGTCGTCTCGTTCGTTCATTTCCACAAGCGGGGCTTTGCGACGCCGTCCCACCAGTTCTTCCGAGGGCTGCTGCACCACTACAAGATTGAGCTGCAGCATCTGAATCCCAATGGGATCCAGCAGATCTCGGCCTTCATCGCCCTGTGCGAGGGCTTCCTCGGTGTCCCACCCGTCTTCTGGCTGTGGAAGAATTTCTTCGCCGTCGCCCTCATCCAAACGAAGGTGGGTAGCGTGTGGTTGCCCACCCCAGTGGGCTGCGCCGGCATCCACCTCCGCAGCGGCCGCAGCCGTCGATCGGAGCAATACATGGACATCCACCTCAAGAATTCGCACAAGGGGTGGCATGCCTCGTGTTTCTACGTCAAGAACCATGCTGACGCCCTTCTACCACCTATTGGCATTTCTTAAGTCGCTACTAGGTTTTGAGTTCCTGGCAACGGCCTCAGAAATGCGTGTTGACATTTCTTAATGTAATCACTAGGAATGGGGGTGTTAAACTCATCCCTAGCGACTGCACCAAGAAACGCCACTCTCGTGGTATAGTCTATACGATTACAGAAGGACCCGCAAGCGCACGGATATACCATTGTAGCATTTCACCCGGAGAGTAAGGGTATCGTTATTTATATTTTTCCAAAGGATGGCAGTGGCAAAGGTATTGTACTTAACATTAATCGTGACATTGTGTCTCAAGCAATAGGCAGAGCTCTAACAGGGGTAAGCCATGATAAAGAATAAGCAAGGGTAATGCGACACAACACACAACCACACTCCAGGAGGAAGGAATAAAAGAGAGAAACGACCAAAAGAAAGAACTAAGCTATCCTACGTTAAGTCAGCTGGAGCTTAGGCTAGGTTAGGTGTCCTAGTGCTTCTATCCAAAGCTGGGGTCATGTTAGGACATGGTTAGAACTACAGGTGCCAGGAAAATGGGATAGCGGGAAGAAGGTCCCGCACCGGAGTACATCCAGTCCCGTTACCTCTTTGCTTAAACTCCTACACCGAACCCGAACGTCGGGGAGTACACTAAACGCAACACAGCTGTTACGCTGGACAGACAGGGCTGTCACCACCTGCCGTCTACCCCGGTCACACTGTGGAGCATGGTCATATCCGAAGGATCCCGCATACCCGAGCACCACGCTCGTGTATGAAGTCACTACCATAGCGTCCCCGGATCTCCCACCCTTCGGATGGACAAGTAAAACGCTAGAGCAAGCCTAAAGGCACAACGAACCTCTATCTGTACTCGGATCATCTGGTCTAACCAAATTTGAAGCACAACTCATGAACGAACTAAGCATGGATTGATAAACTATCAAGATAGTAAAGCAACCATGGCACAACTCTATATTATGAATAGAAAGCTGACAAGTCGAATACAAAGCCATACCAGGAGCCGAGAATTGCTCAACGACCCCGAGGACGACTTGCTTCACTAAAGAAGAACTAGCCTAGCTAAGAGAGCAAGAGAGAGAGAGAGAGCCTCCTTGGAGAAGTGGAATGAGAGTTGTGTGTGTGTTGAGAGGGGTGGAGGAGAGGCCTATTTATAGTCTTGGAGGTTGGTTCCCACCAAATGCACATATGGAAGGTGATCAGGTGGTGTAGGGGCTACTCCTCCTCAAAATGCACCTAGACGAGTGGCCGGCCAGGTTCGGCCGACCCATGGGGTCGGCCGGCCCTACCTGGCGGCCGTTTGTCCTTATTTTGTTCTGGCAGGCTGACATGTGGGCCCTGATCTCTTTCCTTGTATGCATATTGCGTGGCGGGCCTGTTTGCTCTGCCAGATGGGCCCTCCTTATAAGTGTGTGATGCTGGATGCGATATTATGTGTAGTTGTGTGGCGTCGGCTGTGTGTTTTCGTCTTGTTCTGCTCTTGCTCATCTGAAATTGAAAGAGCATCTAGGCCCCTAGTGGGTTTTGGTGTATTGATTGACAACACGATTAAAGGACTAACTTGTTTACAAGAGATTATGAGTAGGGATTTAATTCAAGATGTGATATTAAATAAAGTAACTCATGTATTGCAAGCAAATGTTTATATCCCACTAGTATTACTTATATATGACAAGCATAATTGAGAAAGAAAAATGGAGAGCAAGACATTCATGAGATATGAAGGCTCTAATATTTGTTGAAGCTTGTTGATTTATTGTTGGCGCCTACCAACGTCACCACTGAATGACAGCGATGACGCCCGCAGATGCCAAGGGGGTGGTAGGTATTTCATGAACCACGAATAAATCCGCAAGCGCACGGAATACCACTGTAGCATTTACCCAGGAGTATACCGGGGTGTCATTTATATTTCCTCAGGGAAGGCGGCGAATGGAAGTACATACGCTAGTTTATGTACTGATCTAGATTGGATATTCAATTGCATAAATAGGGGTAAGATAGATAACATGGTAGGAGGTAGTGTGACACACACACAAACTACCCTCAAAGATAAATAAACAAAAGATGCTATAGGCAGGGAGAAAGGCAGAAGTTAGAGCTCGAGTCAGATATGCTAGGCTAGGTATATCTATACTATCTTATGGTTAGATTGTTAAAGATTAAACAAGTACAACAGGGAGGCCACTCCTCTAGCTGACGGGAGAAGCCCATTCACCTAGGCGGCTTTATATACCTCCTTCTCCCCAATCCGAACGTGGAGGATTACTAGGGTTCGGACAGGACCGTCACCACTGGCTGGCTACCTCTCAATCCGTGGGAAAGGGTGACATCCAGCAACACTTATGTAGTCTAGACCCCACGTCTACATTAGTAAGTGATACTCTAGCATCTCGCGCGGAGCCCCCACCCTCCGGATGGACAGACATCACATTAGAGCAAACATACAAATACTGGAACAGTTGACAGAGTTCTAAGGCCAATACGTTAACCATCGCAAGCACAGGGCGATCATGCAATGCAAGCATCGAATGATAACGCAACCAGATCACGAAGCATATATCCGATAACTCATAACATACTTCAAGCAGATATCGGTAACCATAGTCTAATTCTATTACAAACAACCGAGAATTATAAGAGAGGACTAGAGATGAACTCATACTAGAACTCTCGAGCAACTTCGAGGACTCGATGACTCCTAGACTTCTCCTAAACTCCACTAAGCCTATAGACTAAGCAAGAATGCCTAGAGGTAAATGAAGAGAGGTGTGGTGTGTGTGTGTTCCATTCTCTACCCCTCCCTTATATTTATAGGAGGGAGCCACGGCCGTGCAGCAGCTCTACCACGGTGAACCCCTTATATATTTTTTTTCAGACATGGCTACCCCTTAAAGCGTTGGTTCTCTCTCTTTTATCAACCCTTGATATATATTTTTTCCAGACATGGTTACCCCTTTTCCTTCTCTCTCTTTTTTTGGGGGCCATTCTTCTTTGGCATGCCATCTTTTCTCTTTTTGGGGCAACCATAATCTAACACTATATTTTATTTCAGGGATGTTCTAGGAGAGAGTTCGCCAAAATACGGAGTATTTATTGGTGGATGGTGGTGAAGCTAATTCCTAATGTAGGAACGTCGCAAGTGGATGGTTGTGTACGTGCTTATGATCGAGAAAGCATGAAGAGATCCTCACTAGGGTCACAAAATTTGACAAAACTCAACAGAATGACAAGCAGCATATGTATAAGGTTTCTCATGGTGTATGACATATGGCTCTGGTAGGACTTGCTTATCACTGAGGAACTTGCCTTTTTGAACTTTTCGAAAATAAAAACTCCAGATTTCAAGCATCACTAGAATAGAGTTGCACGGATTTATTTACCATATCTATACTCACAACAACTTTCATGAGGCAAAGTGTTTACGTAGCCAACAGAATTAAACTTAAGAGAACTCTTTAGCCAAAAACTAGACACATCAGGCAAGGTAGAACAAAGCAAAACTCATCCTTTCAACTTTTATGAGAAGTTAAAACATTCTTACCGCGCATGATAAAAGAGAAATTAAGCGGTAAATATTTATTTTGTTTTGAAAGTTTTTATTAAAATTATTCAAGAAGAAAATAAAGGGATACAGTTGACTTAGGGGAGGAAACCTCCCCCAACCTAGCTCTTGGTTTAGGGTCCAAAAAGCAGGACCTTTCTCCATACCTGATTAGGTCGAGGTCATTTCGTCCGTACCTAGAGAAGTAGTAGCGGGCGATGATGTCTTCTTCTTCTTGCGCTACACCTTCTTACTCTTCTTTGGTGGCGTAGATGGAGCAGGAGTAGGATCCTCGAGTGTAGGGTAGACAATCTCTAGGTCCTCCCATACGGTATTGGTGATAAAATCGGAGATCTTCTGATTGTCTTCTACTAGCTTATTCGGGGGATCATGAATCTCCCAATCTTCCCAGGCAGGCTCGGAAGGAGAGTGATGAATATCCCAATTCTCCCAACTGGGCTCAGCCCATAACCCTTGCCTCTCGCTATCTTCATGAATCAGAAACAATTTCCTCTTGTTCAGAAACTTGAATTTCATGGTTTTCTCAATGATGCGAAGGCCGACTTTCCCTACTCCGACATCGATTCTGGCATTTGCGTCTCTCAGGAAAGGTCGCTCAAGTATGAGCAGAATCTCGAGATCTCCCTCCATGTCGAGGACCACAAAGTCCGCGAGTATGAAGGTGTTCATGACCTTTACCAAGAGGTTCTCCACGACTCCCTCGGGATACCTCACGGTAGAGTCTACCAGCTGCACACACATAGTGGTGGGGGAAAGTGCCAGATAGCTCAGCTTCTCGAATGTTACCTTGGGCATGATGTTGATGCTGGCTCCAAGGTCGCATAGAGCATGATCGAAGTCGCAATCGAAGATCGAGCAACTGATCACTGGGGTTCCGGGATCCTCTCGTATAATAGCTGCTAGTTTGACCCACGCACTCCTTCAGGATCGCGTGAGTTTATCTACATAGCCGGTGAAGGATGAATTGGTAGGCGGCTTCTCCCACTTAGCAGTCATGGCGTTGACGCTCTCTAGAGTAGATTCGGGTTGCCCCAGAATCTTCCCTAATTCAGCAGCAGGAGTAGCAGCGGCCAGCTGAGCCAATTGAGTTTCAAGCATCTTTTTGAAACTCAGCTAGTTCTTGATGGCGGTGGAGAAGCCGTCCATCTTAGCATGGATGGTCTCCATGGATTTGTCATTCACAGGTAACTTCTTCTGAAGGGACTCATTGATCTTCACTTGGCCGTAGACAAGATCCCTCAAGGTAGGTTGGTTAGGATTGAAAGAATTCGAATTCCCGTTACCTCCTTGATAATCTGGGCGTGGTTGATTCCACCCCTGACCTCCTTGTGGACGAAACCCGTTGTTGTTGCCATTGAGATACATAGCTTCTTCTTGGGTTTCCGGGCAGTTATCACCCGAATGTCCAACATTCCCACAGACCTCTCACGTCATGCGAACTTCCAAGGCTTATAATGTCTGCATCTGAGTCTTGTCTTGGGAATAATCCTCGAAATTCTTGAAGAGGAGATCAATTTTCACAGCGAACATGTCAGTCTCCTTGACGGAGTGCGTGCCTCACTGACGTGGTTGGAGACGATCATCGCTCCAACCTTGGTTGGATACCATCTTCTCGATTAAAGCTGTAGCTCGTTCAATGGTCAGCGAGATGAAAGCTCCACCCGCAGCGGCATCCAGATGATCACGGGAAAATTGAGTCAACCCGTTGTAGAAGTTCTGAAGAATAAGCCAATTGTTCATCCCATGGTGCGGACACGCAAGGATATACTCCTGAAGTCTCTCCCAAGCTTCAGGAATTGACTCATTTGATGCCTGCTGGAAGCTCGAAATCCTTCCACGAAGAGAATTGGTCTTGCCCGTCGGTCTTGTTAGCACCTTGCACATTTGTCCCAGGTGTCCACAGCGGTCTTATTAGCATAGAACAACTGCTTCGCTCTCCCCAGAAGAGAGAACGGAAACAGACGGAGCCGGATCGCATCCTGAGATACTCCCTTGATAACAAAAGTACTACAGAGCTCCAAGAATTGCTGGAGATGAGCGCTGGCATCCTCATTGGCCATACCACAGAAAGGGCTGGCCTGCACCATCGTGATAAGACCTGTCTTGATCTCAAAATTCTCTCCCTCGGTGTTAACCTCGGGTCCGGTAGGAACCTAGTTAGCAGACGGAGCGGAGTAATCACGGAGTGTCTTCTGGGCCATGGCTTGAGAAGCTGATGGTGCTTGAATGACTGGTTCGGCTGCCGAGAGTGAGATCTGAGAGGGCACGACACGAGGACGAACTCTTCTCAAAAGTGACTCTGGATTAGGCGTGAAGTTTTGCGGCATGTTGAAACCGGTCATACACTACCCTGTTTTCATATCCACAAAAGACAGAAAACAAAGCCAAGTTAGCCTGTTTAGCAAGCGAATATCAATTCAATTTTGTTCATAACTTTTGCCTATGTAACTTCTTTTTATGCCTTCCCCGGCAACAGCGCCAAAAATGCTTGTTGGCACCTACCAACGTCACCACTGAATGACAGCGATGACGCCCGCAGACACTAAGGGGGTGGCAGGTATTTTATGAACCACGAATAAATCCGCAAGCGAATGGAATACCGCTGTAGCATTTTACCCATGAGTATACCAGGGTGTCATTTATATTTCCGCAGGGAAGGCGGCTGACAGAGGTACATCCGGGTACCTCCCAGTCGAGTAGTTATCTCCCGACTGGGTACCTACTCGGCCAGGACCACTCTGCACGACTACCTGGCGGACAGGCACTCTGCTGGACGTCGGAAGGTTCCTCCGAGGACGAGGATCAAGGCGCGGATATGTATTCCAGATATCTAGGGATCTAAACTGACCTGATTCCATGTAACAACTCGAGTAGATGTCTTTCCTTACTTGTAACCCACGGCACCTGGCCTATAAAGGCGCCGTGAGGGGACCCATAGAACGCATCTAGCATCAATCATCTCATCGTCAAGCTCAATACATACAACACATGACGTAGGGTATTACGCTCCCGAGTGGCCCGAACCTGTCTAAACTCTAGCGTCAACTCGCAACCATCTAGTTCTTGGCTCCAGAATCCCCTCTTCACCTACAAATCTACCGCGGGCATACCCCTGGTGGACTTGCGGATAAGCAATCCGACAGTTGGCGCACCAGATAGGGGAGATTTCTCAGGAGTCCTTGTAGCGAGCTCAATGGCAGCAAGTTTCGGCGTCTTCTCCGCCAACGTCAGCATCCAGATGGAGGCCGCCGCCAGATTCGCCTTCACCTTCGGTAGTTTCCCGGAAACTACTGTTCCTCGAAACCCACCCACCAGCCCCTCGATCACCGAGAGCGGCAACTCCACCAGCGTCAGATCCGATCTGACGGCTCAAAGCTCCATCATTCGTTGAGTTTCCGAACTTGACATCAATGAACCTCCGATCGTCCGCCCGAGGGCAATGCTTCGGCCGGTCATATGCAACAACGATCTAATCTCCGGAATAGATCACGTCACCAAGTCCCTTGCCGAGTGCATTCAACTCGGCGAGACTGTGCTGGGTCGTCTAGGCGGCTCGGCTGTCCTCCCGTACGGGCTCCGCAACAACTCTGCAGTCTACTCGGATCAGATCCGAGTACGTATGGGTAACCTGCGCATCACCGAGTTGGACCAATCTGACTCGGATCTGCCCTGATCTAATGAGGTTGGGTATCAGGCGGCCGTCTTCACCCTTCTACCCAACCGCAACAACCCCGACGGCCGGCGCCAGATCTCGGTCGTCTCGGTGGACTATGAATCCTTCACCGGCGAGGACGACCAACAGAGGGGGGAACGTCTTCATCGCAACGGCCTCCGTGCCGACCGTCGGGCCAACGAGCGAGTCATCTTCCAGGCCAAGGAAGATCTCGATAACGACGAGCGTCGCAACCCCAGGGTTTCACGGAGGCGTCCATCACCGCCAAGCCCAGGAACCTTGAAAACGAGTTCGTCCAGGATTATGACGGTCATCAAATCTTCGCCACGCCATCCGCCAACATGGCCGCTGTCCTCCAGGTATTCGAGGGACTACCCCAAACTCCCAAGATTGCAAAAGCTCATGCTCGCTTGCATGTTGCAGCAACCCAGGCCCAGGGCCTGAGAAGGGAGTACTCCAACCGCCGGGGGCAATCAAGCTCCAACCGCTCCGTGCGTCCTCATCGCCATGATGAAGAGGTCGACTAGCCCGACCTTCGGGACCGTCTCGCCCGCCGAGATCTTCGACCCCATGTCGACAACCGTCATCGCCAATGGGACAACGACGAGCGGGAATGACGCTGCCGTTACGACGATGAGAATGGTGCACCCGACCGCATCCGCAACAACCGCGATCGCCGACCCCGCGACGACGACTACGACCTGGCGGACGACTTGGACGGCTTCTCCGCCTTCTCCGACAGGTTGTGAGCCATCCAGTGGACCGCGACCTTCAAGCTGGTTGGCATCGAAAAATTCAATGGTGAGTCTTATCCCAAGACATGGCTGCGCACCTACTCCATCGCCGTCCGAGCAGCGAACGGCAACAACGACATCATGGCGGCATACTTCCCGGTGATGATGAGCCGGCAAGCACAGAATTGGCTCGAGTCTCTTCCTACCGGCTCGATCAATTGCTGGCAGGACCTCTGCACCGCCTTCATCCAGTACTACCAAGCAGCCTGCCCAGGCCCCAAAACTAGATAGGATCTGGGCAGCGTCACGCAATGGCCTTCCGAGTCCCTGCGTGATTACATCAAAAGGTACTTTGCTAACTGTAATACAATTACGGAAGTTGATGACAGGGACGTGATCTACCACTTCCACCAAGGCCTCTATAGCTTCGAACTATGGAGAAAGATGTTTGAGTCCAACCCAAAGACCGTCTCTGACATGATGGCCGTCGTCAACAAGCACGCTGACATGGAGGAGCCGAGCGTGCACACCGCTGCCACAAGGACCGTCGTGAGCGTGCCGATCTTCCTCGCCAAGGGGACGACAACTTGGCTCGCCCGAGTGGGGATCGTCCACCACGTCACGGCAAGTATCGCGACCGCACCGAGTCATCCAAGGCCCGCGATCGCAAGCGCGGCCCCGACAATATCGTTGCCGTCGCCAACCGGCCTCAGCAACGTACCTCCCACGACTAGGAGGAGCTCGATAGGCTCCTCGACTCCAAGTGCCCCAGGCACAAAGATGCCAACCACACCGCACGAGAATGTCGTGCCCTCTCCAACAGCGTCGCGCCAGAGGAACCCAAGCGGCCCAGGCTCGATGACCGTGAAAGGCCGGGTAGCTCCAGAAGCTCCCGTGGCCGTGGCCGCCGGAACTGCTCGCCCAGGCGAGACGAGGAGGACCACCAGGGCAACAGATCACCCGGCACCTTCCAGGAGGAGCAACGGGTGGTTAATATCATCTTCGGAGGCTCCAGCGCCCCGTCCTGCAAGCGCAGCATTAAGCTGCACAATCACGACGTCAACTCGGTGTTCAGGCACCCGGTTGAACCTCTTTGCTGGTCGGAAATCTCCATTGCCTTCGACCGATGCGACCACTGGGTTCACCTGCCCAGGCAAGGTGCTTACCCACTCGTGGTCAACATGGTGATATGCCAGATCCGTCTGGCCAGGGTACTCATCGACGGGGGCAGCGCCCTCAATATCATCATCGCCAAGACTCTAGAGGACATGGGCTTCGACATGACCAAGCTGGTTCCTTCAGACCAGGCCTTCTACGACATCATCCCGGGTGCGGGCTCAACTCTGGTTGGCAAGGTCACCCTCCCCGTCACCTTCGGCACCCGGGACAACTACCGCACAGAGTCCATCATCTTTGAGCTGGCCCCGTTCGAGACTTCCTACCACGCTATACTGGGGAGACCAGCTCTCGCCAAGTTCATGGTGATCCCCAACCACACATATCTTCTCTTGAAGATGCCGGCTCCAAACGGAGTCCTTTCCATCTGCGGCGACATCCAGACGCCTCACTCCTGCGAGACGGAAGAACAACAACACCGCCGAGGCCTTGGAGAGAAGCAACAACCAGGCCATGGTCGCTCAGGTGGCAAAGGCCCTCACAATGGACCAGCTCCAGAAGCCGTCCAATAACTCGGCGCCAGTCCCAGTTGCACCCCGATAGTCAGACAAAGGCGATCGTCCTCAGTGACAACCACCCCGACAAGACAGCATTGATCGGGGCCGACCTCGACTCCGCATAGGAACTCGCGCTCACCTCTTTCCTCCGCGCCAACTAGGACATCTTCGCATGGAAGCCGTCTGACATGCCAGGCGTACCGAGGGAGGAGGCTGAGCACTCCTTGGATCTCAATGAGAAGGCACGACCCGTCAAGCAGCGGCTGCGTCACTTCGCTCAAGATCGAAAGGAGGCCATTAGGGTAGAGGTAACCCGGCTCTTAGCCGCTGGTTTTATCCTAGAAGTCACACATCCAGAATGGCTGGGAAACCCAGTCCTTGTAAAAAAGAAAAATGGCGAATGGAGAATGTGTGTTGATTATACGGATCTCAACAAGCACCGGCCTAAAGACCCTTTTCCTCTCTCGCGCATCGACCAGGTTGTTGACTCGACAGCCGAGTGCACGCTTCTCTCTTTTCTTGATTGCTACTCCAGCTACCATCAGATTGCCTTGAAGAAGTCGGATCAAGAGAAGACATCATTCATCACGCCCTTTGGGGCGTACTGCTACAATAACATGACGTTCGGCCTCAAGAATACAGGTGCCACATATCAGAAGGCCATCCAAAAATGCCTCCAGGGGCAGATCGGGCTTACGTAGATGACGTCGTCATCAAGACTAGGTCCAGTGATCAGTTCATTGCCGACCAACAAGAAACATCTGAAAATCTCAGGAGATTCAAATGGAAGCTCAACCCCACCAAATGCGTCTTCGGTGTCCCGGCAGGCAAACTACTCGGCTTCATCGTAAGCAGCCGGGGAATCGAAGCCAACCCAACAAAGATCAACACTATCAGATTCATGAAGCCACCCAGGTGCAAGAAGGATCTGATGAAGCTTACAGGGTGCATGGCCGCCTTGAGTCGGTTCATCAGTCGACTCGGCGACAGAGGCCTGCCCTTCTTCAAACTTCTCCGGAAGTCGGACAAATTCGAGTGGAATGAGAAAGCCGCCGCAGCCTTCCAGCAGCTAAAGGATTTCCTCACAACTCCACCAGTCTTAACAGCTCCAGAAGACGGAGAAACGCTACTCCTATATATCGCGGCAACTACGCATGTGGTCAGCACTGCCCTGGTCGTCGAACGAGACGAGCCGGGCCATGTCTACAAAGTACAATGACCCATCTACTTCATCAGAGAAGTACTCAGCGAGTCCAAGTTGCGCTATCCTTAGGTGCAGAAACTCCTCAACGCGATCCTCTTCATGTCCAGGAAGCTGCGCCACTACTTCCAAGCACACAATGTCAAGGTGGTTTCCTCCTTCCTCCTCAGCGACATACTTCACAATAGGGACGCCAATGGCCGAATCGTCAAGTGGTCGGTGGAGCTAGGAGCCCTCTCTATCGAATTTCTCTCCCGCTCCACCATCAAGTCACAAGCACTGGCAGACTTTATCACCGAGTGGACCGAGATTCAGGATCCACCACCTGACGAGCGACCCGAGCACTGGGTCATGTACTTCGACGGCGCCCTCAACCTCGATGGCGCCGGGGCAGGCATCCTCTTTATCTCCCCGAAAGGTGAGCAACTAAAATATGTCCTACAGCTACTCTTCAAGGCCACCAACAACGCGGCCGAGTACATGGCCCTCATCCATGGTCTCAGGATCGCGGCCTCACTCGGCATCAAGAGGCTACTTGCGTATGGTGACTCCAAAGTCGTCATCTAGCAAGTCAACAAGGATTAGGACTGTACCCAGGAGAAGATGGACACCTACTGCAAGGAGATCCGCAAGCTCGAGGCCCACTTCTACGGCCTAGAATTTCATCATGTCCTCCGAGACTACAACGTGGCAGCTGATGTACTCTCCAAGCTGGGCTGCAAGCGGGCACTCGTCCCGGCCGGCATCTTCGTGCAGGCTCTCAACTCCCCCACTGTCAAGATCGAGGAGGAACCTCCTACCATGCCTGAACTAGTGCCAGCCCTAGGCCAAGATGTACTAGTTGCCGATCTAGATTGGCGATCCCTGATACTCGACTTCATCATCAACAATAAGTCCTACCTGAAGGACAAGGAGCACGAGCGACTCGCCTGCCGAGCCGCAAGCTACGTTGTCATCGGAACCAAGTTGTTCAGGCACTCGGCATCTTCAGGAACCCTCTCCAAGTGCATCTCCCAGTCAGATGGAGTCCGAATCCTCAGCGAGATCCACTCAAGAATTTGCGGAAACCACGCAGGAGCTTCCACCCTGGTGGGCAAAGCTTTCAGGTCAGGCTTCTATTGGCCGACGACCATGGCCGACGCTCAAGCCATCGTCAGACGATGCCCAGGATGTCAGTTTTTCTCAAAGCAACAGCATGTTCTGGCTCAGGCTCTGCGAACGATCCCTCCATCCTGGCCATTCGCCTGCTACGGACTCAATTCGGTGGGACCCCTGAAAACAGTGCAAGGCAGCTACACCTTCATATTCGTCGCCATCGACAAGTTCACCAAGTGGATCGAGGTGAAGTCGGTCTCCGCCACGACAGCAGCCAAGGTAGCCGAGTTCATCCAGGAGATAATGCACAGGTTCGGAGTGCCCAATCGGATCATCACAGACCTGGGCACCTCCTTCACCGGATCCGAATTCTGGGACTTCTGCCAGGAAAGCTGCATCGACATGTACTATGCCTCTGTGGCCCACCCAAGTGCAACGGCCAGGTGGAACGCGATAATTGTCGGGTACCACGATTAGGGACACCCTAATCGGGGTACTAAGATCACCCTAAAAACGCAAACACATATTAGGCAACTGACCCCACGAAGGCCCACGGCCTCATTCCAATCTTGAAGAAAGAAAGGGACTCAAAGAAGCCCAGCACGTGGCCCGTCCGCACCCCCCTCGGACCCGCGGGGTGATCTCCGCCTCGCTCGAGGGCTCCCATCGAGACCCTCGACTGCGTCCCGCATCTCCGCCTCGCTCGAGGGTAGCGAACCTACCCTCGAGCGGGCAAAACATCTCCGCCTCACTCGAGGGTAGCGAACCTACCCTCGAGCAGGGCGAATCATCTCCGCCTCGCTCGAGGCCACCCGTCGACGTAAAGGACAAACGGCCCTTCCGCACACCCACCCGTCGTACGGAGGCATTAAATGCCAACCACTCCTCCACAGCACCCAGGACAGATGGCGTCAGGCCGCCATTCCCCACAGTGGCTATTACCGGAGTCCCGTCCGCTAACTCCGGTCACTGCTCCGCCATCCCAGACGTTGTGGCAGCACTGTGGAACTTGCGACGCGGGATGAGACATGCTCGGCACAGCTCCTGTTACTATTCTGCCAGCTCCGGCTGTCCGGACTCCACCTCACCGCACGTATGGCCCCGGACCCGCCCACTGCTCGGGAAGGGGTCCGGCGTCGCCACGTGTCCCTCAAGGAGGGACGTTCAGCACTAGCAGCCGGAGGCCCGGACCTCCCCCGCTCGAGGTGTCTGGGATCTCCATGCGACTCCCTGACCTCCTTAGTGCACACGCCAGCACTCCGTCCAGGGGGGTCCGGGACCGCCGCGTGCCCTGCTACCGCTGGTGCACGTATATATGCAAGACCCTGACCTGCAGGGCCCATGGAGCGCCACCACGCCACATCTGGAGGACTGTACACCCTACAGCGATGACCACGCTGCCTGCTGGGGCTGGCAGGACGCCGACGCGATCTATGCAAGACCAAGGACGATACCCAGGATGACTGCCACGCCCGACGCCATGCCCCACAGTGTACTTTCCACAGTGCTCGACCACTGCACTCCCGTGATTCGGGGGAAAACGACGACTTCCACGTTCCCCTACGCATGTACACCGTCCCTCCTTGTGACTATAAAAGGAGGAGGCGGGCTTCCTTTAAAGGGGACGTTGGCTATCATCGTCACGCAATTTGACCACTCGATAGAACACAACGCTCAGCACCCAATATTGGCACTCGCTTCAATCAACTTCACCTCTAGCAGAGACTTGGGAGCTTCCCTCCCTCTCTCGCCTTGCCTGTACCCCCTACTATAGGCACCTCCGGTGCAAGATAATACAGTGCCCTCGCACACCCCCTTTGCTGGACGTACGGCCCCGCGGCCGGAACCAGGATAAACCCGTGCATTACTGTGTTGCCTCTTGCATCAACATCTGGGACAAGGAAACACGCAGCATTACTAGTTGGGATCCGGACTGCCGGGTCAGGACACCGACAGTTGGCGCGCCAAGTAGGGGCTCGCTGCGTGACATTTTCTCCTTTGTTCCCATTTGATCTCCAGGGATGGCGAGCAGATCCAACCCATTCCCCATGGGCGTCTCGGATCCGCTCCCAGCACAATACGTGATCTGGTTTAGGAGTCTCGAGTTCAGAGCAACCGGCAACGGTTACCTCATGGAGCTCCTCTCGCCCAGACGCAACCCGGACACTCCGGCTTCACCAGCCGGCGCAACAGGCGCTCGGGCCAACATTCGCGACAAGTGCGCGCAGAGCGGCGCCGGGCGGCACGCCTCACCTCCCCCACGTGGGTCGAGGTTGCTATGTCGCGACTCAGCATCGCGGGCGACGGGGCCACCGCTTCGTCATCACGTGCTTCGGCATCAGCTGCGCCGATACTATCATCGACTGCAGCCCTAGTGCCTCCCAGGGGGGCGCGACTGCGGCATCGCCCTTCCCCATCGGGATGCGCAATGCTGCCTCCTACGCTTCTTCGACCAGCACCAACTACGCCAAGTATGAGGATCTGCCGGGTCATCACCTCCTGTCGATCTGCAACCTCATCGCGTCGTCTCCTAACGACTCATACCCCGAGACGGCGAGCTCGATCGCCGAGGATATCAACTTCGTCATGGACAACTTCACGGCCGAGGATGCTGAGGACTACTCCGGGGTCCGCAACCCCGGCGCTTTCTTCTCGTTCCAGCTGGCGACGGTTTACTGCCTCACCTGCTCCGAGGACTCCAGCAAGGGGGATTACGATCCCGCCCGGGAGTGCTTCATGGTCCAGCTCGCGGACGGGCAAGAGGACAACGCTCCGGGCGATGACGGGAACGGAGGGGCAGACGCGCAGGCGAATCAACCAGTGGCGCCGGCTGCGGCCCCTTCTTCTTCGTCAAGCTCGGCGGCGCGGCAGGCATAGCTGGCGCAGCTCAAGGAGCTTCAAGTCAAGCTGGACGAGCAGCGTCGGCAGACTCAGGACCTGCGCACCGCACTTGAGCAACAGCGCACCGCGCGTGGTGCACATGCCCAGGCGGCGGCACGCGTTGCCCGGGAGCGGATCCTTGTAGATGACAACGTCGACAAACCTCCGGAATTGAAAATAGCCGGCGAAAAACTCATCGCTGCGGCCTACCTACTCCAAGCGATGCCCGAGCCATCGACGACTTCGGGTCGCAACCTACACCGCGAGACATAGTCGCTCATCGACCAAGCTGCTGTGCAGCTGACCGAGAGCTCTGCGTCTCGCATGCGCTCGATAGCCCCGAAGCATCTCGGTGGGACTGCACGCCGGGACCACGAGGCCTCGGTGCATGACGCGAAGGCACCCTCGGTGCACGACCGCATCGGAAAGGCTCCCGCAAGGGAGCGACTCCTTGACATGCGCAGGCATGCCGGCGACGGCGACGCCCGCTACATCATCAACGGCAGGAAATACACCCCTCGACGGGGTGGATGCTTCGACCCTGAGCACGACAGGGGTGAGTCACCGGAGCCTCCGGGCACCCGGGTGTTCAGCCGGGAGAATCGAACCGCTCCTTTTCCCCTGCGCTTTCGACAACCCACCACCCTCATCAAGTACTCGGGCGAAACCAATCCTGCAGTCTGGCTCAACGACTACCACCTAGCGTGCCAGCTAGGCGGTGCGACGGAAGACGTGGTTATCATCCGCAACCTTCCCCTTCACCTTGCTGACGCCACACGAACGTGGCTCGAGCATTTGCCCGCGAACCAGATCCACAACTGGGCCGACTTAGTCTAGATCTTCATGGGCAACTTCCAGGGCACCTACGTGCACCCTGGGAACTCCTGGGACCTCAAAGGGTGTCGGCAGAAGCCCAATGAGTCCCTGCGCGACTATGTGTGGCGCTTCTCCAAGCAATGCACCGAGCTCCCCAGCGTCACCCACGTCGAGGTCATCAACACCTTCCTCGGGGGCACGACGTGCAGGAACCTGGTGCACGTGCTTGCGCGAAGCCGTCCCGCCAACACCAATTAGTTGTTCGATGCTGCCACCAACTACGCCGCCGGCGGGGAGGCAGTTGATGCCATTTTCGACAACAAGCCGAACAAGCGCAAGGAAGATGTGCCCGCAGAGTGCGGCAACCTCAAGACCCACGCCCCCGCCAAGAAACAAAAGCGGGGGAAGAAAGGGAAGAAGCAAGTCCCACCAATCCAGCGTGGACCCGGGCAGGCGGAAGACTCCGACGAGGCCTTCATCGCCACCCCGGACCGCAAAGGACCTCGAGGTCCCCCTCGAGGTGGAGGCGGCCTACTCGACGACATGCTGAAGAAACCGTGCCTTTACCACAAGGGCTCAGTCAACCACACCCTTGAGCAGTGCGAAATGCTCAAGAAGTACTACAATCGCATCGCGCATCGCGACGAGGACAAGAATAAGGAAGCTAGCGACAAAGGTGGAGATGATGAGTTCCCCCCGGTGGAGAACGCTTTCTTCATCTTTGGAGGGCCAACGACGAACATGACCTCTCGGCAATGCAAGCGTGAGCGCCGGGAAGTCTTCTCCGTCACCAAGGCCATGCCATCCTACCTCGACTGGTCGAAGGACACCATTTCCTTTGGCCGCGAGGACCACCCCAACTACGTCCCGCACCCGGGACTGTACCCGCTTATTGTCGACCCCATCATCGGCAACACCCGCTTCTCCAAGGTGCTCATGGACGGTGGCAGCAACCTCAACATCATGTACGCCCACACCTTGGAGCTCATGGGGATTGGATTGAACAAGCTTCTCCCTAGCAAGTCGCCATTTCATGGTGTTGCGCCGGGGAGGCGAGTCCAACCCCTCGGCCAGATTGATCTACCCGTCTTCTTCGGCACGGCAGCCAACTTCCGCAAGGAAGTGCTCACCTTTGAGGTGGTAGGGTTTCGGGGATCCTATCATGCCATTCTTGGTCGTCCCTGCTACGCCAAGTTCATGGCCATCCCCAACTACACCTACCTCAAGCTGAAGAAGCCGGGTCCAAAGGGTGTCATCACCGTCGGCTCTTCGTTCGAGCATGCCTACGAGTGCGATGTCGAGTGCGTTGAGCACGCGGAGGCTCAAGCGGAGGACGAGGCCCTCGCAGCCACCCTCGACAAAATGGCAAGCGAGACCTTGGACTCCATGCACCGACACGCGGGGAGCTTCGAACCCGCCGAGGGTGTCAAGAAGGTGCCCCTCGACCCGAATCGCTCCGATGACAAAGTGTTGCAGGTCAGTGCCACCCTCGACAGCAAATAGGAAGTGGTGCTCGTCGACTTTCTCTGCGCCAACGTAGACATCTTCGCGTGGAGCCCCTCGGACATGCCTGGCATACCGAGGGAGGTCGCCGAGCACTCCCTGGATATCCGACCCAACTCCAAGCCGGTGAAGCAGCGCCTGCGACGCTTCGACGAGCTCAAGCGCCGGGCGATCAGCAAGGAGCTGCAGAAACTTCTGACGGCCGGATTCATCAAGGAAGTATTCCATCCCGAGTGGCTAGCTAATCCTGTATTAGTGAAGAAAAAGAATGGGAGCTGGCGGATGTGCGTAGACTACACTAGTTTAAATAAAGTATGTCTGAAGGTTCCCTTTCCTTTGCCACGCATTGATCAAATCGTAGATTCAACTGCGGGATGTGAACTTTTATCCTTTCTTGATGCTTACTCCAGTTACCACCAAATCAAGATGAAAGAGTCCGACCAGCTCGCGACCTCTTTTATCACGCCTTTCGGCATGTACTGCTATGTCACGATGCCCTTTGGCCTCAGAAACGCCGGAGCTACATATCAGCGGTGTATGCTCCATGTTTTTGGGGACCATCTCGGGCGGAACATAGAGGCATATGTCGACGATATCGTTGTAAAATCCAGGAAGGCAGACGACCTGGTTGCTGATCTCAGGATCGCATTCGATTGCCTAAGGGCCAAAGGGGTAAAATTCAACCCCAAGAAGTCCGTGTTCGGAGTCCCTCGAGGCATGCTCTTGGGCTTCATTGTCTCCCAGCGGGGCATCGAACCCAACCCTGAGAAAGTCTCGGCCATCACTCGGATGGGTCCGATCCGAGACCTAAAGGGGGTACAGAGGGTCATGGGATGCCTAGCGTCCCTCAGCCGATTCATCTCGCGTCTCGGCGAGAAAGGCTTACTCCTGTATCGACTCCTGAGGAAAACCGAGCGCTTCACGTGGGCCCCCAGAAGCTCAAGAAGCCCTCGACAGTCTGAAGGCATCACTCACTCACGCCCCCATTCTCACGCCACCCGCGGATGGCGCGCCCCTCTATCTGTACGTAGCCGCGACGACTCAAGTAGTCAGCGCAGTGGTCGTTGTCGAAAGACAAGAGGAGGGCCATGCTCTGCCCGTCCAACGGCCGGTGTACTACATCAGCGAGGTGTTGTCCGAAACAAAGACACGCTATCCACAGTTTTAGAAGCTGCTATACGCAGTGGGTTTGGCCCGGCGCAAGCTGCGCCACTACTTTGAGCCCCATCCCGTCACCGTGGTCTCGTCTTTCCCTCTAGGAGAGATAGTCCGCAACAGGGAGGCCGAAGGTAGAATCGCCAAATGGTCCGTTTAGCTGATGGGAGAAACTCTCACCTACGCCCCCCGCAAAGCAATCAAGTCCCAAGCCTTGGCTGACTTCGTGGCTGAATGGACGGACACTCAGCTACCCCCATGCAAATCCAGGCTGAATGCTGGACCATGTACTTCGACGGGTCGGTGATGAAAACCGGCGCCGGCGCCGGCCTCCTCTACATCTCGCCCCTCGGGGATCACATGCGGTACATGATATGCTTGCACTTTCCTGCAGAGTACGAGGCCCTCCTCAGTGGCCTCCGCATCGCCATCGAGCTTGGCGTCAAACGCCTCGACGTGCGCGGTGACTCAACTCGTCATCAACCAAGTGATGAAGGTGTCTAGCTGCCACGACCCGAAGATGGAGGCATACTGCAAAGCAGTGCACCACCTCGAGGACAAATTCGATGCCCTAGAACTCAATCATGTCCCACGCAAGTACAACGAGGATGCCGACGAACTAGCCAAGATCGCGTCGGGGCGGACCACCGTCCCCCCGAACATCTTCGCTCGCGACGTCGCCAAGCCCTCTGTCGAATTCAAGGATCTGGCGGAGCCAGGCCCCTCGAACGCCGGGCCCTCCGGTGGGAACCCCCCGGCGGACGAGGACGAGCTCATGGACACTTGCTTCGGGACCTCCTCCGCGGACGAGGCCAAAGCAATGGAGATCGACGAGGCCCCCACTTCACAAGATTGGCGTGCCAAGTACCTTGACTGGATGATTCGAGGGGTCCTACCCTCAAACCGCGCTCAGGCGCGGCGCCTCGCTAGGTGGGCCAAGTCCTTCGTCTTAATCGACAACGAGCTGTACAAGCGCAGTCCCTCGGGCGTCCTGCAGCGATGCATCCCCACCCCCGAGGGCAAGGAGCTGATCCGTGACATCCACGCTGGCACTTGCGGTCATCACGCTGCACCACGAACCCTCATGGGTAATGCATTTCGACAAGGTTTTTACTGGTCCAGCGCGGTCGCCGACGCCACCGACGTCGTGCGGACCTGCGAGGGTTGCCAGTTCTACGCTCGAAAAACACACCTCCCGGCCCATGCTCTGCAGACCATCCCCATCACGTGTTCATTTGCCGTGTGGGGACTGGACCTCGTTGGTCCGCTGCAGAAGGCGCCCGGGGGCTTCACCCACTTGCTGGTGGCAGTCAAAAATTCTCCAAGTGGATCGAGGCTCGACCCATCGGCAAGATTAAATCCGAGCAAGCCGTTCTATTCTTTACCCGACATCGTCTTCAGGTTCGGGGTCCCGAACTCGATCATCACCGACAACAGCACCCAGTTTACAGGCAAGAATGGTCGGCTGTGGCGCACTGACAGACGAACGGGCAAGTGGAGCGTGCCAATGGCATGATCCTCCAAGGTCTGAAACCAAGGATCTTCAACAAACTGAACAAGTTTGGCCGGAGGTGGCTCATAGAGTTACCCTCAGTTATTTGGAGCCTGAGGACAACCCCAAGCAGAGCCACGGGCGTTACCCCGTTCTTCCTCGTCTATGGCGCCGAGGCCATACTCCCCACGGACCTGAAGTACGGGTCACCAAGGCTCAAAGCCTATCAAGAGCAGCAGAACCAGCGAGCCCGCGAGGACTCGCTGGATCAAGTGGATGAGGCTCGAGACGTGGCACTCCTACATTCTGCGCGCTACCAGCAGTCTTTGCGAAGATATCAAGCGCAGAGAGTCCGGCGCCGAGACCTCAACAAAGCGCAGGGGCCGCCACAAGCTCTCACCACCATGGGAAGGCCCATACATCATCGCCGAGGTGCTCAAGCCCGGTACGTACAAACTGGCGAACGAAAACGGCGAAGTCTTCACCAACGCTTGGAACATACAGCAGCTACGTCGCTTCTATCCTTAGAGTTCTGAGCTATTTGTACATCGTTTGTACTCGCATTTTCGATTTCCCGAAATAACAAAGAAGTATGCTTTGCTTGTTTATTTTTTGGGAACCTTCCGGACCCTCGAGGGCTCGGATGCGCACGAACACTAAGGTACGCTTGGCTTTACCCTCGGCAAAGCCAAGCCTCCCTCATGGGCTACTACGGGGGGAACCCCCGAATGTCCCCAAAAATCGCCAATGTTTTTTCAAAAAATTTCCGTCTCTGAGCTTCTCATACACTTGGAAAAAACGGACGCGAGGCGTAAGCAACTATGGTACGGGGCCGGCCGAGTCGTGGGGTCGCCTACGCCTCCGGGATACGGCACCCCCCTCACCACCCCACGCCTACGTCGCTTATGAACGTGAAATTCCTCGCAGAAGTTTATCTAAGTCGCATATGAGAACATGGAAGTAGAGTAAAGAAAACGAAGGCTCGAATACACAAGGCCTCGATGGGCCACACAGTCAATTTTAACGATAACGAATTTCTTAATTCATAGATACAATTACAAAGTGCAATTACAATAAGTACTAATTCATTACATGGGCTCTGAGGCCCAGTTTTCGTACAGGATATCATCCCCCCTCTGTGGATCTGCAATAGCATCGAACTCGGCTATCGGGGGGATGTCAGCATCGAGCTTCCCGGCTAAGGCAGTAGCGAATTCCTCGGCGGCTGTGTCAGCGTCGTCCATGATAGCTGACGCGGCGTCCGCATCGGCGTCGTTGGGAATGACGTATCCCGATGACACCCTCTAGAGATCCATGATATATTGTGTCGAGGCCACGGCGAGGGCTCGCAGCACACCGAGGCAGAAGGTGCTCTTGGCATGCTCGGCGATCCAGCTACCTAGCGCTCGCAGGCGGCTGATCACTGAGCTACCAGAGACGGCGCCCTCCCCCTCGAGCTCCTGGCAAACGCTCACGGCGGTTCGCTCCAGGTCAGTGTACTCCGCCTGCGCCGCCATGAGCGCGGTGTTGACCGCCTCCTTCGCCGCAGTCTCGTCTGCCACTTGCTGCCTCAGCTCTGATCAAGGGAACAAAGATAAGTTACGAAAAACTAGAACCCAACAACATCGAAATTTCGAACACTCACCTGCGATGTTCTTCTGCGCCTCTTCTTGTAACACCCTAATTTCAATTTCAGCATTTAATAATAAATTTAATTGGCTTTATTTAATTTTCTAAGGTTTATTGTGATTAGTCTTGCATTTAATCTAATTGTGTTTCACAAGGAATTAAAATTTTTCTTGGATAAATATGTTTGTGCATTCATGCTGGTGCATATTTTATCTTGCTTGATTTCTTAGGGGTTTGAATTCAAATTTCATTTGAATTCAAATGGTTGGAGTAGTGTTTGATTTAGAAAAACACAGGAAATGGAAAAGGGAAGAAACCCAAGCAAACCAGCCCAGCATCCAACCCCGCGGCCCAGCTCCTGCATCAGCCCAGCAACCCAACTCTCTTTCCCCTCTCTCGCGGCCCACACTCCACAGCCCGAGCATCACAGCCCACTCTGCGCGCAAGCCAGCCCGCAGCACGCTTGCTCGTCCGCGCCCCGGTGCCACTAACCGCCAAGGTCCACCCGTCAGGTCCTTCTTCCCCGCCGTGATGGCCGCTCGCGCTCTCGGCCGCGCAGCTCGGCCCCGCTCATCCGGCCTCTGCCCCGTGGACCGACCTCGACCCCGCAGACCCACCGTACAGTCGCCCGCACACCCGGAGCCGTCTAGAAGCTCCACCCAAGCCCAGATCACGCCAGGCCGTTGCGCGATCCGCTCCTCACACACACGGATCGCGGCCGCAATCACCGCAGCGCCCCCGCCCGGCACGGCCGCCCAAGATCCCCGAACTCCTCCTTAAGTGGCCCGTGATACCCTCCTACGAGCCACGACACCACACCGCAACCGCCGCCCTGAATCCCACCGCCCCTGCCTAGCTCCGCCGTGCAGAAACTCCACGCCGCCGCGTCCACGCCGCCCTGCCGCACCACCGCTCCTGCCGACCCCCGCAAGAGCTCCGTCTCGAGCCCAGGTTTCACCCTGAGCCCGCTTGCCCCGGTCCGAGCCGTGCCCTCACCGGATTTTGACCGAGATCCGCCGCAGGTGAGTTCCCTTCGCCATTGTAATTTCTCGGCGTCAGCGATCACCTGCGCCCCTGACCCCCGGTACCGTTCCACAGCACCGCCCCGCGTCGATTCGTGAAGCTCAGGAGCCCAGAGAACCTCTACGCCGACCTGTCCACGTGCACAGCAGGGACCCCCGCCGTCGGACATCGCCGGCGAACCTTCTGCAGGGCATTCCCACCCAATTCCGACCTACGGTGAGCAACTCCTTGGCATCCTCTACCTTTTATGCTAGTTTGACAGCCCTATCGCGCTCCCTAGTTTCCAGAACACTGGCACGCCGGTGCAGCGGCGCCGCCGCACTGCGAGCTCGCCATGGTGAGTCCCGCACAGCACCGCACACACCCTGGTTCATCTTGTTCTTGCACTGCACATGCACCCACAACCTGTTGCCCCCGTTCCCGAGCCCAAAGCAGTGCGTGAGCATGCACGCCGGTGAGTCACGCCGTGCAGACCCGCCGCCGCTCTTGCGCTCGCCACTCAGAGCCTCGACGAGCCCCACTGTGACCCAGGGAGGGTTACGCGTGTTGCGCCGAACCTCCTTGATCCGAATCCCGGTCGATTTGACCCCCGGAGTACCATTTTCGGCGAACTCCGGCAAACCCCGAGCCGCACCGCCGCGGGATTTGGCGCCGGCGGTCGAGCGTCGCCGCCCCGCGCGCAGGATAGACCCCAGCCGCCCGATCCGCGTTGGACGCACACGCTTAGATCGAGATCTCATCAAACCCGAGCCACGCGATCGCGATCCAACGGCTGAGATCCACCCATACCCTTTCGCCCTGGTTCTTTTGCTAAAGACCCCCCCATCTTTCCTAGAATCAACCCGCGGTCCAGCTGTGTTCCAAAGTAATTACAGATGGGCCCAAAACTTTGCAAGGACCCCCCTGATCTTCCTAGAAATAGGACCCGCAGTCCAGTCATCGTAGTTTTGCACGTTTGACCCTAGATCTACCCTTTAATTACGTTTTAGTCCTCGGTTTTTGCCCAGAACCCCCTGGAACTCCAGTTTTCTTACAAATAGGTCCCTGGAACTTGTTTTAGGCCTAGATTTTGCGTTTTAGCTCCGTTTTAGGCGTTCTTTATGTCCATGCGATCGTTGTAACGCATAGAATAGTTTTAGACTAGTTTAGTGTGCTGTTTTTATGTATTGATGCACTGTTTCTTAGATTTTGTTAGTGTTTGCTTGTATGCTTATTGTGTGCCTTGCTTTTGGCCATGTGTTCGTGAGTAGACGGTGATCCATCTGAGGAGCCCCAGTACTAGTACCAGGTGCCATCTTCTGAGCAGTTTGAGCAGCAGGAGCAGTACGAGGAAGGCAAGTATAACATGAACAACCTATCACTTTTAAATACACTTTCATACTGCATTTTAATACTGTATGCCTATAAGGACTTTCCTAGCCACTTTATATCCTTTATATAATTACCTTGGGTTGCATTTTGGTTAGTTGTGCTAGGTGCCGCGCTATAACACATAATGGTCCTTTTTAATTAATTTGATAAATGGTATATGCAACTTAATTCTGAGAGTGGCCCGTTTGAGGGGCTCACGTCTCGTTAAAATTGGTTTTGTTAGAAACATGGTTTAGGGGGCCAGCACGGTGCTTACTGCCTGGTTGACCACTCTCCATAAGGACCGGTTCATAGAGCGACAACCTGGGACAACAGCGCTACCACAAGACTGGAATGGGACGGTCTTGGCTTACTAATTAGGTCATTTTGGTTCGGGAGTAACTTACCGACAGGGCATGGGGGGTGGTGAGCTTCAATGGTGCCCAGGCTACGAGGCTTGGTCTGCGTACCCCTTGAGGTGGTTACCATCGTTGTGGAGCCTGATTCCTTAGCGGTTACACCTTACCAACGTGTCCTTTGTAACGGCCTCGTAGTGAGTTTGCTAGTCATCTCACCTAAGGAAGTGTGATGAACAACTAGCGTAGCTCACGACTTGTGGGTAAAGATGTGCAACCTCTGCAGAGTGTAAAACTGGTATACTAGCCGTGCTCACGGTCATGAGCGGCCCAGATCCTCCTTTTGATTACTGGGGTTATCTCCTTCCGACGAGGGGGTGCCTCTCGGGGTTACCTTGGCTTGGTTTGGTTTGGTTCTCAGTAGTTCATGATTAATTCTGATTAATTACTATGTAACTGGGTTTATGGTAATTCACCCACTCGTAGTAAATAGCTTTAATAAAATTTTGCCAAGACTAAAAGCTAATGCAGTCAGTCAGCCAACCTTAGAGCCCCATAGTTTGTGTTATACTTGTTGAGTACAAGTTGTGTACTCACACTTGCCTTCTCTACTCTTTTTCCTCTTGTCCTTTTTGGGATACTCTACTGCTGCTCAGTTCCTGCTGACGCGAGGGAGGTCGCTCAGCGCTACCAGGACTACGAGGACTTCTAGGCGTTCGTCTCCCAGTCGACGTCCCTGTGGCGCCCTGCTTCCGAGAGCTTCTCGTATATGTTTTTACGCTTCCGCTTACTCTGTATCAGACATTTTGTCATTAATGTAATAAATAACATTTGTACTCGCTTTATTATTTCTTTTTTTATGTGATATGTGCTGTGATATACTGTTCATTCTATTGTATATACGTGTGACTTGATCCTGGCACGTATATGATTGCTCGGTTTATGTATATACGTATGTGACTTGATCAAGGCGACCAGGGAAAGTAAGGCCAAGACCCTGAACTCAGGACAGCATGGCAAACGCACCAGCTGCAGAGCAGCAGGCGCCATCGTGGCCCTGGCCCGCTCAGCACGCTGACGCGTCTTGTTCCCAGAACAAAACAAGAAGGGGCGCGCGCCTCGGAGAACTCTCTCCGCAGGCGCACTACCCCGACCGACGAGTTGTCACACCCGCTGGGCCGACACCCAGGTGCGCCTGACGGGAGCGCAGTATCGATCGATCACATCAAGGGGTAAAATCGCCGAAATACCCTTTGGCCGAATCCCATGACTCGACCAAAGCCTCGGGGGCTACTATCGGGTACCACGATTAGGGACACCCTAATCGGGGTACTAAGACCACCCCAAAAACGGTCGAGGGCTCCCATCGAGACCCTCGACCGCGCCCCGCATCTCCGCCTCGCTCGAGGGTAGCGAACCTACCCTCGAGCGGGCAAAACATCTCCGCCTCACTCGAGGGTAGCGAACCTACCCTCGAGCAGGGCGAATCATCTCTGCCTCGCTCGAGGCCACCCGTCGAACGGCCCTTCCGCTCACCCGCCCGTCGTACGGAGGCATTAAATGCCAACCACTCCTCCACAGCGCCCAGGACAGACGGCGTCAGGCTGCCATTCCCCACAGTGGCTGTGACCGGAGTCCCGTCCGCCAACTCCGGTCACTGCTCTGCCATCCCAGATGATGTGGCAGCACTGTGGAACCTGCGACGCGGGACGAGACGTGCTCGGCACAGCTCCCATTACTATTCTGCCAGCTCCGGCTGTCCGGACTCCACCTCACCACACGTATGGCACCGGACCCGCCCCTTGCTCAGGAAGGGGTCCGGCGTCGCCATGTGTCCCTCAAGGAGGGACGCTCAGCACTAGCAGCAGGAGGCCCGGACCTCCCCCCCCTCGAGGGGTCCGGGATCTCCATGTTACTCCCTGACCTCCTTAGTGCACACGCCAGCACTCCGTCCGGGGGGGTCCAGGACCACCGCGTGCCCTGCTACCGCTGGTGCACGTATATATGCAAGACCCTGACCTGCAGGGCCCACGGAGCGCCACCACGTCACCTCTGGAGGACTGTACACCCTACAGCGATGACCACGCTGCCTGCTGGGATTGGCAGGACGCCGGCGCGATCTCCGCAAGACCATGGACGATACCCAGGACGACTGCCACGCCCGACGCCATGCCCCACAGTGTACTTTCCACAGTGCTCGACCACTGCACCCCCGTGATTCGGGGGAAAACGACAAATTCCACGTTCCCCTGCGCATGTACACCGTCCCTCCTTGTGACTATAAAAGGAGGAGGCGGGCTTCCTTTAAAGGGGACATTGGCTATCATCGTCACGCAATCTGACCACTCGATAGAACACAACGCTCAGCACTCGATATTGGCACTCGCTTCAATCAACTTCACCTCTAGCAGAGACTTGGGAGCTTCCCTCCCTCTCTCGCCTCGCCTGTACCCCCTACTACAGGCACCTCCGGTGCAAGATAATACAGTGCCCTCGCACAACCCCTTTGCTGGACGTACGGCCCCGTGGCCGGAACCAGGATAAACCCATGCGTTACTGTGTTGCCTCTTGCATCAACATCTGGGACGAGGAAACACGCAGCATTACTAGTTGGGATCCGGACCGTCGGGTCAGGACACCGACACTAATGGCTTGATCCTTCAGGGGCTCAAAGCCAGGATTTTCAACCCGATAGAAAAATATGGCTCCAAGTGGATCCAGGAACTACCCAGAGTTGTATGAGGGCTGCGCACGCGGAGAAGCCGGGCCACCGGTTACTCCCCCTTCTTCATGGTCTACGGTTCTGAGGCTATCCTCCCGACGGATATTGCCTTCGGTGCTCCGCACGCCTAGAACTACGACAAAGGCGAGACCGAAACAACTCGGCAAACAGACCTCGACTTGGCCCAGGAGCACCGTCTGACGGCAGCCCTCCAGCACACCCGGTACGAGCAGCAGTTACGCTGTTATCATGACGAAAATGTCCAGCAGCATGAGTTCAACGTTGGCGACCTGGTACTCCGACGGGTCCAGACCCCCGGAGGCAAGCTAACTTTCCCATGGCAAAGGCCCTTCATCGTGAGCAGCGTAGTCGTCCCAAGAACATATAGACTACAGCGCGAAGATTTAACGGAGGTGGGCAACCCATGCAACATCGAACACCTTCGTCGCTTTTCTGGCACTTTTCTGGCAGATTTTGTGCTTCTCAAAGAATACATCAAATCTCTCAAAGTACATGTTGAATTGCCACAAAAATTTGTGGAGATGTGTGGCACTAAGTCATCTAGTAGCCATAAAAAATTGAGCTTCAATGCTTTTCTAGATTGCTACCAGATTTCACATCTTCACTTATGGGTGCATGCTGAAAACTGCTGCACATGCATTGACAAGATCCACTCCAAAACTAAAGTATTTCTCATCATATTCTCATGAAATTTGTACAGCAACTAGTACCATAAGTGTAGGGCATGCATACCAAATTTCAAGCCAATCCAAATAGATTTGATCATCCAACTATGGCTATCTTCTCAGCTTACTCAGATTTTCAATAAAGGACATATTTTGAGCAATTGAGCTATATTTCATAAAATTGAATCAAACTTGATGTTAACTTATTTGAATGAACCCACAAGACATATATCTAATCATATCCCATATTGAAAGTCATCTCATGATCATATCCATTCAAACTAACTCAATTTTGATTACTAACCATTTAATCCATTCAATCATCTTGTAGCAAGCAACAAGAGCATATATATCCAATTCAAACATCTTATATGCACCCAAAAGAATGTGATCAACTAGAGATATACCTTTGTAGCTGATGATAAGTCTAGCTGTCAGGATCCTCCTTTCTGTTCATTCGCGGACTGTCCGCAATATCCTAGCGGACCGTCCGCCTTTGAATTTTCACACCGCCGCCCGACTGAAACTGCCTCTGGCAAATACTGCCCAACACAGGCGGACCGTCCGCGGTCCTTTGGCGGACTGTCCGCAGTGTATTTTTGCGGTTGAGAATTTCTCTGCAGAGCCTCTGGTGAGCAAGTCCCATGAACGGCGGACTGTCCGCCCCTTACCCGCGGACTGTCCGCAGTACCAAATTTCAGACTGTCCAGAATTTGTTCCAACTTTCTCAATTCCAACCTCAATTTGGGATCATTGCTCATATAAAAATCTAAAAATCTCAAATATTGCATGAAAACCTTCAAAAGACTCATATGAGCAAGTTTCAACAAGAATTCAAAAAAAATCGAGTAGAATCATGAAAACTCATAAATGGCTTAAAAATTCAGAAAAATGAAACAAGAAGTGCATATATGAACCAAATGCCATAAGTATTAGTTTTCAAGTCATATTTGAGAAGTCAAATGACAAGTAGCTCATTTCTCAACTTGCAAAATGATTTTCATCCAAAAACGAGATTCAACTCAAATAAATTTGCAAGCCATCAAATATTTCCAATAAATCTTCACAACTAAAAAAAAATACTTGTATGTTGTAGAACTTGGACTTCATTGTTTTGACTTGACATTGGGATGAGAATAGCACTAGGCTTCGATTACTTGACTCAATCACATGATGAACAAGATAAAACCAATTGAGTCAAGCCTCCAATGTCATTGGTACCTACACACATTTATCCACGTTTTGATGGTACCCAAACTAGGTTGGGTCCTCTCAAGTTAGGAGCAACATACTCTGGCAAAGGCTTAGTATGAATAGCGGGATGTTTTGCAATAGTAACAAATGAGGTACCATTACCATCCTTTCTAAGCATAATATTTGCATCAATTGAAATAAGCTTAGAATTGTTACCTAAGGGGCATAAATAAGCCATGTGTCCCCTTTCCCGGCATAAGTAGCATCTTCTCTTTTGTTGAGCCTTTTCTTTCTTACTCATTTGATGCTTCTCATTGCCTTGCTTCTCATAGTTTGCTTGAGCCTTCTTCTCAAGCTTGTTTGGGTAACCCGAAGCTTGGTGACCCAATTTTGCACAACTATAGCACTTGATGTGAGCATGTGGATTCTTATCTTGAATCATGTTCTTGCTTAACATCTTGGCATCTTGAATATGAGTTGGATGCCTTGCTCTTGCCTTGCCACCCCTTCTTGTTCTCTTTTTCATCATCTTCAAGTCATCAACTTGATCATCATGGTTGATCTTGACTTGAGGTTGGGGTGCCTTCTCTTGCTCAACTTGTGGCTTTGGTTGAGGTTCTTGTTGCTTCACCAATTGCTTGGTTGGGCACATTGAGGTGAGGTGACCCCAAGTGCGGCACTTGAAGCATTTGATATGTTTAAGCTTCTCTTCTTCCTTCTTCAACTTTAGCTTTTCTTTGTTGGGGCAACCATTTGCAAGATGTCCCATCTCATGGCATTGAAAGCACATGAAATGAGATAGCTTCATTTCTTCTTGCTTCTTCATCTTTCTATTATATTTATTTTTGCCCCATTTCTTGCCTTTGGCTTTGCTCTTGTTGGAACCAATGCCACTCATGTCACCGAAACTTCTTTGATTTTTGATTATGCTTTCAAGGGTGACTTTTGATTTTGTCCATCTCTCTATCTTGTTGCTTAAATACTTCACTTGACTTTGGAGCTCTTTGTTTTCTTCTACAAGGTTAGTCTCATATTGCATAGTAGAAGAAGAACAAGCATCTATATGTGAAGTACATGGCATAGACAATAAATCATCACAAGAGGTGGATACATGTTTCTTGCCTACATCATAAGGGTTAGCAATATTTTGCAATTGATCATTTGACCCATGTGATGAGCTCTCACTAGTTTTAATTCCTTTATTACAAAGCTTGCTAGTGAGTAAAGCATGGTCTAGTACCAAGTTCTCATGAGCAACACTAAGCTCCTCATGAGTCAATTTTAACTCCTCATGTGAACAACTCATGACATAAAGTAGATGCTTTTGTTGTTCACATGTGTCTTTGAGAAAAGAGTTTTCTTTTTCAAATTTGATTGTTTTGGCTAACACTTCCTCAAATAATTTGGTCATGCTAGCATATCTATTCAAGAGCTCATCATATGAATTAGGATCAATCACATTGCAATTTGATACCTTTGTGTCACCTTGTGACATGAAGCAATGTGATGACGGAGATAAGCTTGACGTAGCAATATCATCCGTGCATGAGCCAACTCGATCATCAAGTGTGCTTGGAGTAGAATCATAATTTGCAACACTTGAATCATCATCAATCATGTCAAGTGAACTTGTTGTAGATTGATTATCATCGTCATCACTTGACCATGAAGTGGAGCAATCTTCCACAACCACCATGTCATGGATGTGCTCATCATCCTCATGCACTTCCTCCTTGGTCTTATAATCATCATGATCATCGGAGGCCGCCCCATATTTCTCATTTAGATAACTCCAAATCTCATGGGCGGTTTCCTTGTCCATGATCTCACTAAGAATGCAATTATGCAAAGATCTAAACAAGATGTTAGTAGCTTGGATGTCTAGATCTAGGCATTTCTCTTGTGTTGGAGTTAGATTTCCTTCATCTAACACATGAGAAAAACCTACATCCACCATCCACCACATTTGAGGGCAAATAAATTTAAAATTGCATATCATCCAATTTTTCCATCGTGCAAAGTGTGTGCCATCAAAAATATGTGGACACTCAACATCTAGCCCATAAGTCGCCATCCTCTCGGGTCGGTAAGGACCACAAATGAGAGACCTCGGCTCTGATACCACTTGTAGGGTCGAGATGGCGGACTAGAGGGGGGGTGAATAGTCCTTTCTAAAACTAATTGCGCCGGCTAACCGAAACTTATGCGGAATTGAAACTATTCGCTTAGCCAAGACTACACCCCTCTAACTATAACTCTAAGGCACCTCCAAAAAGATCTTACACAAAGCAAATGGAGTGCCAAGCTAGTAAGAGCTCTCTTAATAAATCTAATGCCAAGACACACAAGCCTAAGCACTAGTATTTCACAAACCGCGGGAGCTCCTACACAATTCTAATGAGCAAAAGCACAAAGCCAACCTAAGATCACTAGATGCTCAAGGACAAGGATACACAATCCAAATCCAAGAGCTCAACTTGCTTAGTTACACAATCTAAGCAAGAGCAACTAATTAAGCTACACAAGCTAACTAGATACACTAGGATCTCTACTTCTAGCTACACAAGCAAGAAGTTGATTAGCAAGCTACACAAGCTAACTAATCACTAGAGAGCAACTACACAAGCACAAGATATAGAACAATGTAAATACAATGCTTGTGATTTGGAGAAAGCAAACCACCGAGAAGAGTAGACAAAGTTGACACGGTGATTTTTATCCCGAGGTTCACTTGGTTGCCACCAAGCTAATCCCCGTTGAGACAAGCTCCAAGGTTGCCGCCGATCCTCTTGCTAGTGGTGACTCTCAAGTCACACTCTCCCACGTGGAGTGCTCACACCGAGCTCTAGCACATGATCCGGCCGGACCACTTGTTGCTTTTCACGTCTCGCTCAACTAGAGTTGCTCTTCGCGGCTCCCGCGGGGTGAGCACAATACCCCTCACAAACTCTTCTCCGGAGCACCGCACAAAATTCTTGCGGGCTTCAACGGAGTCTCTTGCCACCAAGCCGTCTAGGAGGTGGCAACCTCCAAGAGTAACAAGCACACCGGCTTGCAACACGATCACCTAGTGCCACTCGATGCAATCTCTCAAAGCAATCGCACTAGAATCGCTTTCTCACTCGATCGGATGAATACTATCAAGTTAGAGTGAGTAGAGGGCTCTCAAGCACTCTCACACATGGACACTAAGTCCCCAAAGTGCTCAGCACTCCCAAATGGCCGGCCACACCCTCTATTTATAGAGGGAGGCCCCAAACTAGCCGTTACACTCAAATCCCGTGAAAACTGAGTTTTCGCGGACTGTCCGCCTCACAAAAACCGGACCGTCCGCCATTTAAAACCAACGGCTAGAACTGCAATGATTATGTGTCAGAGTCGACCGTTAGAGCCCCAGGCGGACTGTCCGCGCCCCTGGGGCGGACTGTCCGCGGTTCAAAACTTCGAACCAACCGATTTGCAAACGTCTCTGACTAAATCTGGAAGTTACCGGCGGACTGTCCGCTCCCCAGGGGCGGACTGTCCGCAGTTCAAAACGTGAGCACACACAGAAACCGCAGTGTTTCTGTCCCAGAAATTTCAGTAGGAGGCGGACCGTCCGCCCCCAAGGACCGGACGGTCCGCAGGTCATTTTGGGCACCCAAGACAGAACAACCAAGTTTCTGCGCCCGTTTCAGCTTTTAAAGGCGGACCGTCCGCCCCCATGGACCGGACGGTCCGCAGGTCATTTTGGACCACCCACAGAGCCAAAAACGGTTCTGTTTGAGCTCAACCGAGATAACGACGGACCGTCCGCCCCTCAAGGGCGGACCGTCCGCAGGTCTAGGGCGGACCGTCCGCAGGTCTATTTCCAGCAGAAATGTACCTCGGTAAAACGACCATAACTCTTAGCTCCGATGTCCATATTAGGTGATCTTGGACTCTATGGAAAGCTAATTCAGAGGGCTACACAACCCAACTGAATACTTGATCCAAAACACAATGGATCAAAGCAGTATTCCACTCCAAGAGCCACCTAATTTCCGGAGAACACCGAAAAACCTTTCTTACTTCCCAATGTTGATCAACATCAACTCCAACTCTTTCTCCTTTGCAAATGTGCCAACACAACCACGTGAACAACACCATGTGCATGTGTGTTAGCATTTCACAATCATTTTCAAAGGATTTTCACTTGATCTCACCACGCCACTCGATCCTAGCTACATTGCAATGTTAGATCGCTCAAGTGGCACTAGATGACCGATATGCAAACAAGTTTGCCCCTCTTGATAGAACGGCCATCTATCCTAAATCCGGTCATGCACTTCTCTACACAACCTTTGACCGGTGAAATGAAATGCCCTACAAGTCATACCTTTGCCTTGCGCATTCTATTTCATCTTTCCAAATATTGATGCCACACACGCACCAAACTCCATCAAGCCTTTTGATCATCTTCATGAGTCAACACTTGGCTTGATCTTCCTTGAATGATATGATCCACTCCATATCATCACATGACCTCTTTGGTCCATCGATCTTGACCTTGCTCGCTCTTCACCGTTGCCTCGGTCCATTGGCGCCAAATCTTGCCCAAGCTTCACCGCCCCGCGGTCCATCGCTTCAAAGCCTTGACTTGCCCTTCTCCATTGCAACCGGTCCATCAAGCCAAGCATTGTCTTGATCTTCTCCACTTTGGTCACATGACTCCATGTCATGTCTCATATGCAATGAGCTCCTCGATCACACTATATGAGCATAGCATCAATCCCTTAGCCATTTCTCCACCATGGCACATGTTGCTCATACTAGTGTCTTTGTGTGGACTAATTTCCTGTGTATCTCAACATAAACACTTATTAGTCCACCTAAGTTGTCACTCAATTACCAAAACCAAACAAGGGCCTTTCAATCTCCCCCTTTTTGGTAATTGATGACAACTCTACAAAGATATGGAAATTAAGCATATTCCAAGCTAGCACTTCACACATGTGTAAATAGCTAACTTGGTTTGGATTTTATGTTTCTTATCCACCATTAAGACCACTTGTAAAGATTGGATAAGCACCATAAAAATCCGACTTGGTAGTGATAACTCCCCCTACATGTGTGCTCAAGAGATTTGGTTTTAAACTCACACATATGCATAAATATGAAATTTGTGGGATTGTTATCACTACTAAGTGATGCTAAGGTATATAGGATAAACCTTTGAAGCGTGATACCAATTTGAGTTGCATCCTTGGAGTTCATTCCTTAGCATCAATGAGTAACTAGACATTCATCAAAAACTCAAGATACCTCATGAGATCAACAATATTAGCAAAGCTCTTGATTCACTTGTAAAAAAAAATGTCTAGCTACAATCTATGCATGCTAGTTGTTAAATCATCAATCAAGTTCTATGACTAGCATACATCACACACAAGCAATGCATATATAAATTTTAAAAAATGCAAGCAAGCGCATGAATATGCACATATCAAATGCAAACAACCAAGTTCATGAGCTTGCTCCCCCTACTTGTGTGCTCCTCTTGTCCAAGAATATTGATCCTCCTCAATATTGCTCCTCTTGATCCATGTCCATGATTGCACTCTCATCTCATCTCCCCCTTTGTCATCCAAGGATAATTCATATCTTTGTTCATTTCTCTCCCCCTTTGTCATCAATGACCATAAAAAGGCCGAAACCACATGAAATTGGCCATGTGAAGATCAATGGCTACCACTTGAGGTTGTACCTCTTGTACTTATAGGGTTACCACTTGAACACCCCTTATAGGCAATCATATGAAGCATTTGTGGTTTGATACAAAGAGTTGGACTTGGGTAGATGGTTGAGTCTTGAATCTTCATTTTTGATGGACACTTTCAATTTGATTGGAATTGACACCACTTGTAACAACAACATGTGGAAGCATGAAGATCACCTTGAAATGCCACATGTAGGATACTAGTAGGATCCTTGACCTTGATACTTTGTAGTGGGGCTCCTCCCCCTATGTCAAAGTGTTTTGTCAATCTACTTGAATCTTGAGCTCTTCTTGATGAGGATAGCTTTCTTGATTTGAATTGATCACTTAAAGTTGAGGATCACTTGTGGAACCAACATTATTGCACTAGATCTACTTGAATGAATACTACTTGTATGACCATGTATATGACTTGTAGAGATACAATGATATACCTTTTGTTGAATCTAGTATCACTTGTAAAATCATGATGGACCACTTTATTGAATTTGACATTGATAACCAATTCTTGAACTAGATGGTTTCCATGAGCTTCTTTCTCTTTGACTTGATCTAGACTACTTGCCAAAATAATTCAACTCGGTTTGAACCAATGACAAGCTTCTTCACTCCTCATTCAAAGGGTTATCTTGACAATGTTGAGTTAAACACTTGAAAACTCATTTTCTAGATCAACTACTTGGGTTTACTAGCTCATGAACATGTCATATGTTACCACTAGATCATATCAACCATAGAAGCAATAGTGGCATCATAAAACATTTAAAAATATTTTATTTTTCATGAATGATCACTATATATGACTATATGCACTAATCATGTCCTTAGCATATAATGAATGCATATGTCAACCAATTTCACCTTGCTATGTTGGAGTAGAGGATAGTCATTAGATTCCGATTTAGTTCTCCAACTAGCATCATGAAGTCCAATTATAATAGCTTGGTGAAGACAATGAATACCATCCTTCACCCATATGAAATGAATATCACTTATCATCAAATGCATTATCTTGTTGTGGTTGGCTTGCTTCATCTCTTTGATCCTTGCTTGCATGAGAGAATACCATTTGAATATACTTGAATTATCATGAATCTCTCTATATTGGGTATTGCTTGCTTTTCTTGATCTTCCAATTTTGGTACCAAAAATGTGATAAGCGCACTCTACAATCAAATGGCCTTGTACCTAATACTTGTCATGCTTCTTGTCATGCTTCTACCTCTTCTCAAAACCAAACCTAAGTTCCTCAACCACTTGTAATGATGATTCCAACTTGAGGACCTTTCAATTTAAGTGACTCAAGATCAATCCAACATTTGTCACTTTTCTGGCAGATTTTGTGCTTCTCAAAGAATACATCAAATCTCTCAAAGTACATGTTGAATTGCCACAAAAATTTGTGGAGATGTGTGGCACTAAGTCATCTAGTAGCCATAAAAAATTGAGCTTCAATGCTTTTCTAGATTGCTACCAGATTTCACATCTTCACTTATGGGTGCATGCTGAAAACTGCTGCACATGCATTGACAAGATCCACTCCAAAACTAAAGTATTTCTCATCATATTCTCATGAAATTTGTACAGCAACTAGTACCATAAGTGTAGGGCATGCATACCAAATTTCAAGCCAATCCAAATAGATTTGATCATCCAACTATGGCTATCTTCTCAGCTTACTCAGATTTTCAATAAAGGACATATTTTGAGCAATTGAGCTATATTTCATAAAATTGAATCAAACTTGATGTTAACTTATTTGAATGAACCCACAAGACATATATCTAATCATATCCCATATTGAAAGTCATCTCATGATCATATCCATTCAAACTAACTCAATTTTGATTACTAACCATTTAATCCATTCAATCATCTTGTAGCAAGCAACAAGAGCATATATCCAATTCAAACATCTTATATGCACCCAAAAGAATGTGATCAACTAGAGATATACCTTTGTAGCTGATGATAAGTCTAGCTGTCAGGATCCTCCTTTCTGTTCATTCGCGGACTGTCCGCAATATCCTAGCGGACCGTCCGCCTTTGAATTTTCACACCGCCGCCCGACTGAAACTGCCTCTGGCAAATACTGCCCAACACAGGCGGACCGTCCGCGGTCCTTTGGCGGACTGTCCGCAGTGTATTTTTGCGGTTGAGAATTTCTCTGCAGAGCCTCTGGTGAGCAAGTCCCATGAACGGCGGACTGTCCGCCCCTTACCCGCGGACTGTCCGCAGTACCAAATTTCAGACTGTCCAGAATTTGTTCCAACTTTCTCAATTCCAACCTCAATTTGGGATCATTGCTCATATAAAAATCTAAAAATCTCAAATATTGCATGAAAACCTTCAAAAGACTCATATGAGCAAGTTTCAACAAGAATTCAAAAAAAATCGAGTAGAATCATGAAAACTCATAAATGGCTTAAAAATTCAGAAAAATGAAACAAGAAGTGCATATATGAACCAAATGCCATAAGTATTAGTTTTCAAGTCATATTTGAGAAGTCAAATGACAAGTAGCTCATTTCTCAACTTGCAAAATGATTTTCATCCAAAAACGAGATTCAACTCAAATAAATTTGCAAGCCATCAAATATTTCCAATAAATCTTCACAACTAAAAAAAAATACTTGTATGTTGTAGAACTTGGACTTCATTGTTTTGACTTGACATTGGGATGAGAATAGCACTAGGCTTCGATTACTTGACTCAATCACATGATGAACAAGATAAAACCAATTGAGTCAAGCCTCCAATGTCATTGGTACCTACACACATTTATCCACGTTTTGATGGTACCCAAACTAGGTTGGGTCCTCTCAAGTTAGGAGCAACATACTCTGGCAAAGCCTTAGTATGAATAGCGGGATGTTTTGCAATAGTAACAAATGAGGTACCATTACCATCCTTTCTAAGCATAATATTTGCATCAATTGAAATAAGCTTAGAATTGTTACCTAAGGGACATAAATAAGCCATGTGTCCCCTTTCCCGGCATAAGTAGCATCTTCTCTTTTGTTGAGCCTTTTCTTTCTTACTCATTTGATGCTTCTCATTGCCTTGCTTCTCATAGTTTGCTTGAGCCTTCTTCTCAAGCTTGTTTGGGTAACCCGAAGCTTGGTGACCCAATTTTGCACAACTATAGCACTTGATGTGAGCATGTGGATTCTTATCTTGAATCATGTTCTTGCTTAACATCTTGGCATCTTGAATATGAGTTGGATGCCTTGCTCTTGCCTTGCCACCCCTTCTTGTTCTCTTTTTCATCATCTTCAAGTCATCAACTTGATCATCATGGTTGATCTTGACTTGAGGTTGGGGTGCCTTCTCTTGCTCAACTTGTGGCTTTGGTTGAGGTTCTTGTTGCTTCACCAATTGCTTGGTTGGGCACATTGAGGTGAGGTGACCCCAAGTGCGGCACTTGAAGCATTTGATATGTTTAAGCTTCTCTTCTTCCTTCTTCAACTTTAGCTTTTCTTTGTTGGGGCAACCATTTGCAAGATGTCCCATCTCATGGCATTGAAAGCACATGAAATGAGATAGCTTCATTTCTTCTTGCTTCTTCATCTTTCTATTATATTTATTTTTGCCCCATTTCTTGCCTTTGGCTTTGCTCTTGTTGGAACCAATGCCACTCATGTCACCGAAACTTCTTTGATTTTTGATTATGCTTTCAAGGGTGACTTTTGATTTTGTCCATCTCTCTATCTTGTTGCTTAAATACTTCACTTGACTTTGGAGCTCTTTGTTTTCTTCTACAAGGTTAGTCTCATATTGCATAGTAGAAGAAGAACAAGCATCTATATGTGAAGTACATGGCATAGACAATAAATCATCACAAGAGGTGGATACATGTTTCTTGCCTACATCATAAGGGTTAGCAATATTTTGCAATTGATCATTTGACCCATGTGATGAGCTCTCACTAGTTTTAATTCCTTTATTACAAAGCTTGCTAGTGAGTAAAGCATGGTCTAGTACCAAGTTCTCATGAGCAACACTAAGCTCCTCATGAGTCAATTTTAACTCCTCATGTGAACAACTCATGACATAAAGTAGATGCTTTTGTTGTTCACATGTGTCTTTGAGAAAAGAGTTTTCTTTTTCAAATTTGATTGTTTTGGCTAACACTTCCTCAAATAATTTGGTCATGCTAGCATATCTATTCAAGAGCTCATCATATGAATTAGGATCAATCACATTGCAATTTGATACCTTTGTGTCACCTTGTGACATGAAGCAATGTGATGACGGAGATAAGCTTGACGTAGCAATATCATCCGTGCATGAGCCAACTCGATCATCAAGTGTGCTTGGAGTAGAATCATAATTTGCAACACTTGAATCATCATCAATCATGTCAAGTGAACTTGTTGTAGATTGATTATCATCGTCATCACTTGACCATGAAGTGGAGCAATCTTCCACAACCACCATGTCATGGATGTGCTCATCATCCTCATGCACTTCCTCCTTGGTCTTATAATCATCATGATCATCGGAGGCCGCCCCATATTTCTCATTTAGATAACTCCAAATCTCATGGGCGGTTTCCTTGTCCATGATCTCACTAAGAATGCAATTATGCAAAGATCTAAACAAGATGTTAGTAGCTTGGATGTCTAGATCTAGGCATTTCTCTTGTGTTGGAGTTAGATTTCCTTCATCTAACACATGAGAAAAACCTACATCCACCATCCACCACATTTGAGGGCAAATAAATTTAAAATTGCATATCATCCAATTTTTCCATCGTGCAAAGTGTGTGCCATCAAAAATATGTGGACACTCAACATCTAGCCCATAAGTCGCCATCCTCTCGGGTCGGTAAGGACCACAAATGAGAGACCTCGGCTCTGATACCACTTGTAGGGTCGAGATGGCGGACTAGAGGGGGGGGTGAATAGTCCTTTCTAAAACTAATTGCGCCGGCTAACCGAAACTTATGCGGAATTGAAACTATTCGCTTAGCCAAGACTACACCCCTCTAACTATAACTCTAAGGCACCTCCAAAAAGATCTTACACAAAGCAAATGGAGTGCCAAGCTAGTAAGAGCTCTCTTAATAAATCTAATGCCAAGACACACAAGCCTAAGCACTAGTATTTCACAAACCGCGGGAGCTCCTACACAATTCTAATGAGCAAAAGCACAAAGCCAACCTAAGATCACTAGATGCTCAAGGACAAGGATACACAATCCAAATCCAAGAGCTCAACTTGCTTAGTTACACAATCTAAGCAAGAGCAACTAATTAAGCTACACAAGCTAACTAGATACACTAGGATCTCTACTTCTAGCTACACAAGCAAGAAGTTGATTAGCAAGCTACACAAGCTAACTAATCACTAGAGAGCAACTACACAAGCACAAGATATAGAACAATGTAAATACAATGCTTGTGATTTGGAGAAAGCAAACCACCGAGAAGAGTAGACAAAGTTGACACGGTGATTTTTATCCCGAGGTTCACTTGGTTGCCACCAAGCTAATCCCTGTTGAGACAAGCTCCAAGGTTGCCGCCGATCCTCTTGCTAGTGGTGACTCTCAAGTCACACTCTCCCACGTGGAGTGCTCACACCGAGCTCTAGCACATGATCCGGCCGGATCACTTGTTGCTTTTCACGTCTCGCTCAACTAGAGTTGCTCTTCGCGGCTCCCGCGGGGTGAGCACAATACCCCTCACAAACTCTTCTCCGGAGCACCGCACAAAATTCTTGCGGGCTTCAACGGAGTCTCTTGCCACCAAGCCGTCTAGGAGGTGGCAACCTCCAAGAGTAACAAGCACACCGGCTTGCAACACGATCACCTAGTGCCACTCGATGCAATCTCTCAAAGCAATCGCACTAGAATCGCTTTCTCACTCGATCGGATGAATACTATCAAGTTAGAGTGAGTAGAGGGCTCTCAAGCACTCTCACACATGGACACTAAGTCCCCAAAGTGCTCAGCACTCCCAAATGGCCGGCCACACCCTCTATTTATAGAGGGAGGCCCCAAACTAGCCGTTACACTCAAATCCCGTGAAAACTGAGTTTTCGCGGACTGTCCGCCTCACAAAAACCGGACCGTCCGCCATTTAAAACCAACGGCTAGAACTGCAATGATTATGTGTCAGAGTCGACCGTTAGAGCCCCAGGCGGACTGTCCGCGCCCCTGGGGCGGACTGTCCGCGGTTCAAAACTTCGAACCAACCGATTTGCAAACGTCTCTGACTAAATCTGGAAGTTACCGGCGGACTGTCCGCTCCCCAGGGGCGGACTGTCCGCAGTTCAAAACGTGAGCACACACAGAAACCGCAGTATTTATGTCCCAGAAATTTCAGTAGGAGGCGGACCGTCCGCCCCCAAGGACCGGACGGTCCGCAGGTCATTTTGGGCACCCAAGACAGAACAACCAAGTTTCTGCGCCCGTTTCAGCTTTTAAAGGCGGACCGTCCGCCCCCATGGACCGGACGGTCCGCAGGTCATTTTGGACCACCCACAGAGCCAAAAACGGTTCTGTTTGAGCTCAACCGAGATAACGACGGACCGTCCGCCCCTCAAGGGCGGACCGTCCGCAGGTCTAGGGCGGACCGTCCGCAGGTCTATTTCCAGCAGAAATGTACCTCGGTAAAACGACCATAACTCTTAGCTCCGATGTCCAAATTAGGTGATCTTGGACTCTATGGAAAGCTAATTCAGAGGGCTACACAACCCAACTGAATACTTGATCCAAAACACAATGGATCAAAGCAGTATTCCACTCCAAGAGCCACCTAATTTCCGGAGAACACCGAAAAACCTTTTTTACTTCCCAATGTTGATCAACATCAACTCCAACTCTTTCTCCTTTGCAAATGTGCCAACACAACCACGTGAACAACACCATGTGCATGTGTGTTAGCATTTCACAATCATTTTCAAAGGATTTTCACTTGATCTCACCACGCCACTCGATCCTAGCTACATTGCAATGTTAGATCGCTCAAGTGGCACTAGATGACCGATATGCAAACAAGTTTGCCCCTCTTGATAGAACGGCCATCTATCCTAAATCCGGTCATGCACTTCTCTACACAACCTTTGACCGGTGAAATGAAATGCCCTACAAGTCATACCTTTGCCTTGCGCATTCTATTTCATCTTTCCAAATATTGATGCCACACACGCACCAAACTCCATCAAGCCTTTTGATCATCTTCATGAGTCAACACTTGGCTTGATCTTCCTTGAATGATATGATCCACTCCATATCATCACATGACCTCTTTGGTCCATCGATCTTGACCTTGCTCGCTCTTCACCGTTGCCTCAGTCCATTGGCGCCAAATCTTGCCCAAGCTTCACCGCCCCGCGGTCCATCGCTTCAAAGCCTTGACTTGCCCTTCTCCATTGCAACCGGTCCATCAAGCCAAGCATTGTCTTGATCTTCTCCACTTTGGTCACATGACTCCATGTCATGTCTCATATGCAATGAGCTCCTCGATCACACTATATGAGCATAGCATCAATCCCTTAGCCATTTCTCCACCATGGCACATGTTGCTCATACTAGTGTCTTTGTGTGGACTAATTTCCTGTGTATCTCAACATAAACACTTATTAGTCCACCTAAGTTGTCACTCAATTACCAAAACCAAACAAGGGCCTTTCAACAACCCTGTTAGTGATGGAACCACCCTGCGTCACCTTCTACCGCCTGCGCGCTTGATGATCACCTTCTACTCGGATTATGGAACCCAACACAGACACATGCAAATTTATTTACATACAAAATAAATATTGTTTCTTTTGGCCACCCGCTAACCATTTTTCTTCAGTTCCTACAATTACAGGTTCAGGTCGGCCGCCACGCGATCGGCCGGGCGTCCACGAGGTAGTCGGCCCAGGCGAGGTCCGAGGTCTCCTGCGCCATCCCGTCACCCACCAGCTCCAAGTCGGCCTCCGAAAAGTGGGACTTCACGAGTCCCAGGGTGGACTAGGCCACGTCCTGAGCGACCCCCTTGGCGAAGACACCGAGCCACCCGCGCGCCGCCTCCAGCCATGCGTCTAGCTCCTCCACAGCGGCCATGCCCTCCGGCTCAAAGGCGGCAAGGACGACGCTCACCTTGCCGGTAAGCTGCCCCAGGGCCGCAACCGCCGCCGCAAGCCGAGCCTCCACACTTGTCAGCACGGTTTCAATTAGTTCCCCGCGAATTGGATCTGAAAGGAAATAGGGTGATTCCAGAATTATACCTTCGCGCGCCTGGCGCTCCAGGCGGAGCTTGCCCTTCGTGGCATCCTCCCTGGCCTCCGCGGCCTCTCGAGCCTTCTGCAGCTCGGTGTTGGCCTTCTCACAGGCCGCCAGGTCGTGCTTCAGGGCACTGACCTCTTTCTCCAGCCCTAAGAGGGTATCGATTAGCTTGAACACAAACGAGTCGGCACAAAGCGTGGTACGCCTCTTACCCCGCTTTTCGTCTGCGAGGGCCTTCCCTGTCTCCCCCCGCTGCTTCTCTAGCAGGCGGTTTTGCGCCTCCAACTCGGCTAGCCGGGACTCGAGCTGCTTGAGTCTGCCGTCCGCGACCGGCGCCCCCCTCCCCCCCCCCCATCGCACCCTCTTGGCGGCCCACTGGCTCAGGACGTCCAGTGCCTAACAAAGACAGGGCAATCAGATTAAAATTCAGTACAACACGAACAACTACACAGGCAAGGGATGTCAGCTTACCTCGATCGATTCTGCCGCACGGTGTGCGGCGGCCTGGAGCTCCTCCGCCAACCTGGCCGACTCGTCGCCCTCGGCCTCCTGCCCCTCCGCCACCTAGATCCCGGGTAGAACAGGGCCCTGACAAGCGGGGAACAACTCCTGGCTTGGGGTCTACTGCGGCAGAGGCGGCGGCGGTGCAGGATGCACCTCTGCCACCCCCATCGGTGCGGCCTTTCAGGCCTCGGATCGCCCGGTATCCTCCGCCTCCACCTTGCCCGGCGTCGCCAACCGGGGAGTGCGAGACCGCGGTGGGCTCTCCACCGACGGATCGAAGCTACCCGCCTTGGCCCGGCGGGCCACATCAGCATACTCCTCCGCCTTCCTCTTCCTGTGCAGCCAAAAATTGCGCATCATCAAGACAAATCGCGACCCAAAATGACAAGAGATTGTGCGCGCAAAACCCACTTACCCTGCGCTCCAGCGAGCGATGAAAGACAGCCTCAGCGGCGCAGTGGGTGGCTGTGGTCGGGGCACGAGCGGAGGAGATCCGATCCCTCCAAGGTGCGCCAGTCCGACCACTGCCTCCCCTTCACCACGCCCGGCGTCAGTGCCTGCGCCTTCACCTGACAATTCGGGGGCGTCCACCGCCCCCAGCTCCTCACTCCCCGACCTCGAGGTGGCGGCGGAGCCCTCCATGGGTAGGGCACTCCTCAAGCCAGCCTTAGAGGTCGGGATCTTCCTGACGGCACCCCTCCTCCGCCTCGGCGCGGCCGGAGGGGCGCTGGCACCTGTAACTTCAACATCCGACCCATCCCCAATGGATGATTTGGACGACACCTCTAGATCTGCTGCCTCCGGCTTCTTAATATTGGCTGGGGCGGCGGCGGCCTTCCCTGCATCCCCCTCTGGCAGGGGAGCGGGAAACCAGAACTCCAGAACTTTCTCGTGCATTAACAAAGGCATTCCGAGTTGGTTACAACCCAACGGGTGCCCTGCATACGAAGAATCAGGGTAGAAACGACTCCAAGGCTAAAACAGAATAACTCGGAACAAAAAGCAGAACAACACAGAAGAGACAAGAAGACTTACGGCTCTGGTCGGCCGCTTCAAGCAGTGCGTCTTCGGGCACCCACGGTCGCGGATCGGCCCTTGCATCATGCGGGCAACCCGGTTCGCGGCTTCTTCCTAGGAAACCTTTTGGTTCTGCCCCCAGGTCGGGTCCTGACGACCCCAGTACTCAAAGCCGGGGTGCACCCTGTCCCGAATCGGCTGCACTAGCCGTTTACTGAAGGACAGGGCCACCACAGCGCCCGTCAGTCCCTGGGCTGACAGGTCGACGATTTCTTTGAGAAGGAGATCCATCTAGACCATCTCCTCCTCGGTCGGCTATTCTTCCCAGCACACGCGAGGCTCTGGCGCGTGGCCAGTGCGGGCGGGCTGACAAGGGGCCGGGTTCGACACCACGAACCACTCCTTGTGCCACCCCTTGTTGATGTCGCGCAACTCCAGGGTCGGGTACGATCGGCCCTGGCACAGTGAGAAGGCGGCACCGCCCACCATGTCTCGACGAGCGGCAGACGGGTACCCCCTCAGATGGTACAAAGCCCGCCACAGATTGAAGTGCGGGGCAATTCCCAGGAATGCCTCGCACAAATGGATAAAAATCGCAATCTGCACGATGGAGTTTGGCTTGAGATGCGTTACCTCAAGGCCATAGAAGAAAAGGAGCCCATGGAAGAAGGCCCCCGCGGGCAACGCAAAGCCCTTCTCGTAGAAGAACCGGAAGACGACCGTCTCCGTCTGGTCCTCCATCGGGAACTCCTCCCCAAAGTAGCATTTCCACCCCGAGATTTTCTTCTCGGGGAGGAGCCCGCGCTCCACCAGATCTTGGATATCCTCCTCCCCGAGGTTGCTCAGCGCCCACACCTCTGAGGGCGGAGGCACGTCGGTGGCGCCTCCAGACGCGGAGGAGGAAGACTTCGGCGACTCGGCGGCCATTCCGGGTGGCGGCGGGTGGATTGGATCTGTGGGGACGTGGGGAGGATGAATGGTGGCGAGAAGGCGAAGAGGCAACAGCAAGAAGGCAATAGCGAAAAGACCAGGGAACGGGTAGCCCTCCGTGGGCCGAGCCCTTCCCCTTTTAAAGAGGATCAGTTGCGCTTGCAACGGCAACCTCAAAGATCGCACGCAATCTGAATGGACTTTCCAGAAGCAGCCTCAGTCGTACTCAGCAAGGAGCGGGCTTCCCAACGGTAACTTTCTGCCTGTCGCAGTAAAGACCAAATGGTAAAAATACAAACTACTCGGGCGCCGCTACCACTCGGCGTGTCTCCGGGACTCCGCCAGCGACCCTGCTCGGGGGCTGGGCGCCGCTACCACTCGCCGTGTCTCCACGACTCTGCCAGCGACCCTGCTAGGGGGCTGGGCGCCGCTACCACTCGGCGTGTCTCCGCGACTCCGCCAGCGACCCTGCTCGGGGGCTGGGCGCCGCTAACACTCGCAACATCACACAAGAGTAAACATACGAATATTGGAATAGTTGACAGAGTTCTAAGGCCAATATGTTAACCATCGCAAGCACAGGGCGATCATGCAATGCAAGCATCAAATGATAACGCAACCATATCACGAAGCATATATTCGATAACTCAAAACATAGTTCAAGCAGATATCGGTAACCATAGTCTAATTCTATTACAAACAACCGAGAATTACACGAGAGGACTAGAGATGAACCCATACCAGAACTCCCGAGCAACTCCGGGGACTCAATGACTCCTAGACTTCTCCTAAACTCCACTAAGCCTATAAACTAAGCAAGAATGCCTTGAGGTAAATGAAGAGAGGTGTGGGGTGTGTGTGTGTGTGTGTGTGTGTGTGTGTGTGTGTGTGTGTGTTCCATTCTCTACCCCCTCCCTTGTATTTATAGGAGGGAGCTACAGCCATGCACCAGCTCTACCACGGTGAACCGCCATCAAGAGCCAATGACATGCCGCCACATAGCTGGCTGAAGGCGGTGGGGCCTATGGGCTGGCCGGCCGACCAGGGTGGTCGGCCGGTCCCCCAGGGCACCAACCACCCCCAGCTACTGGCGGTTGGGCTTGTCTGGACCTCCTCTTGTCCAAAAGTCATGGCACGGCTTGTCTTAACTGAATTTACTTCGGTTCTTGGGCTACACTTGATCTATTTGAGCCTGAACTTGAGCTCTGATATTTTCTATAATTTTATGTCGGGCCAAAGTGTGCTTGCAACCTACATATTAGCTCAAAAATACATCTTGCATATTTCTAAAGGTGAAGTATGGTTTAAGGGTTTATTTGGATAAAGATGCGTGTAAGAAATGCAAAGTCTCATGATTTTCTGATCAAGTTGATGCTTAGAAATGGCCGTTAGTGAGCGTCAACACTTATGTGGGATTTAAATGACAAGTAAAGGTTATGTGAATGAGACATGGATAGGCTTATGCATAGTCTCAAATTGGGAAGACTTGTCATATATATGATGAATATTGTTTATCAAAGGAAGCAAGCAAGGAACATGTGAATGAGATAAGAGTTTATGCATATATGTTGTCTCAAATTGGAAAGCTTGCATATGAAGTTTAATGGTGAATTCAAATTAATAAAGAAGATTTCATGCATGACATAAATCAATGTGAGTTTAAAATAGACGGCTAGGATGAAGGTAGAGATGACCGAGAGGTGAGTTTCAAGAGGCTGCGCAAGTGACGGCTTGGGGGAGCAAGAAAACCGATACGGGTCAAAGACCAGAGATCCTAGAGTCATGGAGAGTTCTATGTTCATAAGTGTCATTATTAAATGAAGAAGGTGACTTGTGAATCAAAGATAGATTTCATTCATATGTGAAGAAAGATTCAAAGTCACTAGCTCAAAGCGGGTATGCTCAATTAATTAAAGATGTTGACAACCTCAAGATATTGATTGAAGGAAGTTCGGCATGATCAAGACATGAAGCTCAAGTGTTATTGTGTGTTAATTTATGAAAACTTGAGTATATGATGACATACTATAAAGAGGGATGCAACATCAGTGGTTTGACATTACCAAAAGTGCTCATAGCAATCCCAAGTGAGAAAAGCCCGAGAGAAAACACCAAGTTTCCAAAAACCACCTGGGACCGGTCTGACGTGTCCAGAGGGCCAACGGCTAGTGTTCAAATAGACCGGTCAGACCGGCCTAACACTGACAGAGCAACGGCTAGTTTTTGAGAGAGGGGTATTTATACCCCATGACCTCACCCTTTCGGGGGTGCTGCTTCTATTCCATTCCTAAGCCATTTCTAAGCCTTGAGAACACTTGAGAAGTCCTTCCCAACCTCTCTTTGTGAGATTTCAGTGATTAGAGTTGAATTCTTGAGTTGGGTTGAGTGAAACCACTCCTTGGGAGCATTTGAGCAGCAAGAAGACATTCCCTAGCTTTGAGCACTTGCGGTTGCGTCAACCAACTTGTTGAAGCATTTGTTACTCTTGGAGGTGAAGCCTCCTAGATGGCTAGGCGTCGCCGGCTAGCTCCCATGCTTGTGGGGAGCAGAGGCAAGTTTGTTACAGCAGCGATTGTATGCCATGAAGGCACATGGTCATATAGTGGAAAGGAGGAGATAGCTTGACCATGTGGTCGCGATAAGCTTTCTCAACGGAGACTAAGATTCACACGTGGTGAATGTGGTGAATCTGAACTTCAGGGAAATAAATCATTGTGTCTCCTTTGCATCATCTTTATTTGGTTTGCCTCACACTTTGTGTTTTAACTTTATTTGTGTTTCCGCTTCGATCTACATGGTTGTGTTGTTTCTGTATGTACAGGGACATGAAATATATTTGTTAGCACCTATAGAAGTACTACATCAAGTTGCATTTGTGCTAGAGCTCGAGAAGGAGGAAGTAAGTTTATTGTTGTGCAGGTTCTGCGTAGGACCGGTCTGTCCAACCGGTTTGACCATTTGGTGAGTCTGCGTTCATTTTTAAGTGTTGGACTGGTCTGACTGACCGGTCAGTAAATTGACAGTTTGATTAAGTGTTGGAATTTGCAGAATTTGATTTAAACACCTATTCACCCTCCCCTCTAGGTGACATCACGCGATTAAGGTCCTTCCAAAATAGCTGTGGAACTACGTTAGAGATACAAATATGCAAGTAAGGTATATAGTTTTCCTTTATTATTGAGTCTAGTTGATGGTCAAATTTGGCACTTAACGACCGTCAACAACTCCTTCCACCGGCCGATTCATGATGGAGGTTCTACGCGAATGGAACGACGGCCTGGAAAAGAAGGGGAGGTAAAAGCTCGCTGGCTTACTAGACGCCATCCGGCATCTGAAAGCGCGGGGCCTGACCGGCAGCGGCGTCATCAGGGCTTATCATGCGAGAAGGGTCGCGCCCATCATGGCGCGGGACCTCCTGCTGTACAGGATGTTCCCCGTCGTCGTGCTCGCCGAGACCGTGATGGCGGAGGGGGAACTCAGAGCTTCTGAAATCCAGTGCGGCTCAAGTAGGCGTTCGAAGACGTCGCCCCCCCCCCCCCCCCCCCCCCCCCCCCCCGCCGTACCCCGACCCCAGGCATCCGGTGACGCTCCCAGTGGACGGGGCCGTCATTTTGGTTTGTGCCTGATCATTCCTGATCCCGAGGCCTTTTCCATCCTTCTTCCTCGTCCTGTCTTCACGGTGATGGTTTTCCCTTGGCATTTGTCCTTCAAGATCAATTCGTTTTCCATCTCTTCCGAGCCCCGCTACCTGAGGATGCGACCTAGCAAGAGGCGAACCTTCTCGCCACCGAGGCAAGGAGGAAGGAGAAGGAGGAGAAGAAACAGAGGAATCTCCGGCGGGAGGGGCGGCGATAAGACCTCGCAAGGCATCGAATTGCCGGCAAGAACATCCCAGCGAGGAGGAGATCCATAGCGAGGACAGCATCGACGACGATGATGATGGTGGTGGTGGTGACGAGGAAGAAGTTGGCATGGACTGGGATGCCTTGGCGCAGGAGGTGGAGGAGGACGCCGGGGCCCAGCAGGCATCCCCGGCCATGGTGGGGACAGACATCCCCTCCTCGTCGCAGGGGGATCCTGCCCGGGCTAGTGTGGCGGCCAGCACGCAGCCGGCCGCTATGAGGGCGCGAAGCTCCCCCCCTCTCTCGAGGTCAGGGAGGAGTTCGGGTCAGGAGGACGCGGCGGCAAGCTCGCAGTCGACGATAGAGAGAGCGCGAGGACCGTCTCCCTCTCCGGCACCGACCAGAAGTTCTGGATGAACGGGCGCGCCACCCAGCTCGCAGCCTACGGAGGGCATGCTAGGGAAGCGCAACGACAGGCCCGGATCACCGTAGGCGGGCAAAGTCCTGAAGTAGGCTCGGTCGTCTTCAACCCGGTAAGTGGCTTGCGATTGCCTTCCTCTGCGAAGCGTGTGTGCGCTTGTTGACGGTTCTTAAGTGCCAAATTCGACCGTCAACTAGACTCAATAATAAAGGAAAACTATATGCCTTACTCACATATTTGTATCACTAACCTTGCTCCACAGTTGTTTTCGAGTTTGTATGATTTCAGATGAGTAAGAGTGGAATAAGACGAAAACACGCAGCAGACACCACACAACTACGCAGAAGATCGCATCCGGCGTCACACATTTACAAAGAGGGCCCATCTGGCAGAGCAAACGGGCGTGCCACGCATAATTCACACAAGGAAAGAGACAAGGGCCCGCATGTCAGCCTGCCAGAGGAGGATAATGACGAGGAGCGCCAAGGTGGGGTCGACGGACCCCTAGGGTCGGCCGAACCTGGCCTGAAGAGTGTCCAGGTGCATTTCAAGGAGGAGTAGCTGCTAAATCACCTGATCACATTCCATATATGCATTTGGCGGGAACCAACCTCCACTAGTATAAATAGGGCCTCTCTCCACCCCCCGCAACCCACACACACACTCTCATTCCACTCATTTCCAAGGAGGCTCTCTCTTGCTCTCTTAGCTAGGTAGTGGAGCTAGGCTAGTTCTCCTTTAGCGAAGCAAGTCGTCCTCGGGATCATTGAGCAATCCTCAGCTCCCGGTATGGCTTTGTATCCGATTTGTCAGACTTCTATTCATAATATAGAGATATGCCATGGTTGCTTTACTATCTTGATAGTTTATCAATCCAAGCTTAGTTCGTTCATGAGTTATGCTAAGGTCATGGTTAGGCCAGATGATCCGGGTACGGATAGGGGTTCGTTGTGCTTTCGGGCTTGCTCTAGGGTTATACTTGTCCATCCGAAGGGTGGGAGACCCGGGGACGCTAGGGTAGTGACTTCATACACGAGCGTGGTGCTCGGGTATGCGGGATCCTTCGGATATGACCATGCTGCATGGTGTGACTGGGGTAGACGGCAGATGGTGACAGCCCTGTCCGTCCAGCGTAACAGCTGTGTTGCGTTTAGTGTACTCCCCGACATTCGGGTTCGGAGTAGGAGTTTAAGAAAAGAGGTAACGGGACTGGATGTACTCTAGTGCGGGACCTTTTTCCCGCTATCCCATTTTCCTGGCACCTGTAGTCCTAACCATGTCCTAACATGACCCCAGCTTCGGATAGAAGCACTAGGACACCTAATCTAGCCTAAGCTCCAGCTGACTTAATGTAGGATAGCTTAGTTCTTTCTTTTGGTCGTTTCTCTCTTTTATTCCTTCCTCCTGGAGTGTGGTTGTGTGCTATGTCGCATTACCCTTGCTTATTTTTTTTATCTTGACTTACCCCTGTCAGAGTTTTGCCTATTGCGTGAGGCACAATGTTATGATTAATGTTGAGTACAATACCTTTACCACTGCCATCCTTTGGGAACAAATAAATAATGATACCCTCACTCTCCGGGTGAAATACTACAACAGTATATCCGTGCGCTTGCGGATCCATCTGTAATCGTATAGATTATACCACGAGAGTGGCACCTCTTGGGTGCAGTTGCTAGGATGGGTTCGGTGCCCTCGTTTCTAGTGATTGCACTAAGGACCGCCAACAGGCGTTTCTAAGGCCGTTGCCGAGGTCTTCGCAAACCCGGTAGCGACTTAAGAAATGCCAACAGCACGTCGTGCTTTTTCTTATCAGCAAGCATCCGGCTGATTTCTTATTTTTGTAGTGCGGTCGACACCCGTGGCCCCTTGCAACTCGCCCCGATGAAGGCCATCGCTAGCTAGCAGGCGCCTCCGAGGGCCGTAGTCCCGGTGGAGGAGGGGTCGAACCACTTTGCGTCGGTGGGGTCGGGGAGCCAGAGTAGCGACACCCTCGTCATCTCCGTCGAGTGGCCCGCCCCGTCGACGGAGCTACCTGGGAGCAGCGGAGCTCTGTCTACCATGGGGGTTCCGATATCACCTTGCCTGACTCCCTCCTCGCTCCCGAAATGGACTGGGATGCTGAGGACGCGTCAAGGAAAATGCCCCCGACGGCGCCCCATGCAGCTGATGACGCCGGGACTGCGGGCGACCGAGTGCCGCCTCCCGACGAGGCAGCGGCGGACACCGAATCGTCAGTAGCCAACAAGTCGTTGTCAGCGAGCGAGGCATTGGCGGCCGGTGGGGCGGTGGCGATAGAGACAGGCAAAGCGGCTCCCGTCCCTGCAGGGACCATGGCAGTGGTGGCGGGGGCAGGCGACACGACCCCCATGCCCGCGGAGACGATGGCGATGATGGAGACAACGTCGTCCACCACGGAAGCTCCGGACGCGACAAGACCCCCCCCCCCCCCCCCGCACAAGCGCACCGACCCCGACCCCCCTCCCAGCTCATCGGAGGTTCGTCCACCCAAAGCGACGATAGGGGGCAGGGACAGCTGGCTCTGGCCCCTCCCCCCAATGCAAGGGAAGATCAATTGGGGGCAGCTCAGGGGTGCCGTGGCATCGGTGCCGAGGTCAATGCGCACCATCATCGCCCCCGCAGTCATGGTAAGTTCCTAGTATGTCGTTGGAATTTTAAGGATTATCTCGTCGGACATGCCTGACCCCCATTTCCTTGCACCTTTTTTCATTCGAAAAAGAACATGGAAACCCGAGAGCAAGAGCGTCGGGCCTTGACGGTGGAGAGCCAGGTGATGACGGGGGAGCACCAAGCAATGGCAGAGGAGATCGCCTTGGCGCGCCGGGCCCTGGAGGATGTGAACGCCCGAGCGGTCACCGACGCTGCGGAGCTTTAATAGCTCTGGAAGGAGTGATATGAGCTGCGCAGTGGGCTAAAAATGGCCACGCAAGAGCACGACGCCGTCGCCTAGGAGCGCGACGCCGCGGTTAGGACCGCTGAAAGCGCGGCGCAAGTGCGCGATGCCGCGGTCAAGACCGCGGAGGAAGTGTCGGTGCGGGAACAGGCCGTGCTATGGACCTCTAGGGAACGGTCTTTGCCTCAGTTTCTCCGTTGGGTCGGGGATCAGGCTGTAGTGGTGCTGAATTTCATTTTACACCTCCCCATTGTCTTTCGCAGGCACTCGGGACAAGACTGCCAACCTTCGCCGAGAGCTGGCTCGAGCCAAGAGCCTGAAGCAGGATGCTGAGGGGGCGGCAGCCGTGCCACCATCGTCCACTTGGGTGATACCGTGATGCGGCTACTGGGCGAGGCAGTCGGTAAGTGCCCGGTCTTGCACACTTTCTGATGCCCTCCCCCTTCTATTTTGTAGTTGCGGGCGCCCAGCGTCGGGAGTTGGAGTCGGCGCTGGCCACGGTGTGGGATGCACTTGAACGCGAGGTCACCGGCCTCAATAACCTTCGACTCGCCACACGGATACTGGTGGAGGAACTCGGCATGGCTCCCACCGATGATGTGGGTCAACTCGTGACCCAGCTCATCCAGGGCGTTGACGGGGCACGTGAGGGAGTGAAGGAGGTGCTGCTCCATGGAGTGCGACGCGCGTTAGCCGTCACGTGCAGCCACTACAGCAACATCACCTTGGACGAGCTGAGCCAGGGGTTCCCGGTCGGCTACACCAATGCCGAGCTGGACGAGATTGAGGGGGAAGTCATGCCCTTCGCCCGCACCCTGGCAGAGAAGATGCAGGAAGACATCGCACGGGATTAGTAGAAACTCTGTCTAGGGTAGGATTGTAAAGACTTTTGCTCAGCCAAACAGTTAGTATGTAAAACTTCAAACTCATTTTTATCTAAGTTTGTTTTCGCAACAAAAAATGTTGGGCTGGCCCCTCCCGATTGCTTGAGTGGTGAATGCGAGTTGCAAACCAAGGCAGCATCCCTCGGGCATGGGTGAGCAAGTGCCACAATCGTCGAGGCATTGGTTGCCTCGCAGTCCGACCTGTGGCGCCAAGGGTGTGCCTGAGTTGGTGGCTCGGCTCGTCCAACCCAAACCGGAGCTGTCGTGCAACTTTGTTTAGAAATCAAAAATAGCTCGACCAAGCTCGACCCTATGAGGGTATAGCCCGACCAGGCTTGACCCAAAAATCAAAAAAAGCTCGACCAGGCTCGACCCGACGAGGGTATAGCCCGACCAGGGACCCGACGAGGGTATAGCCCTAGCAGCCCCCGAGTTCCCCCGACCCAAGCAGAGGCGGGGGTCGGGGTCACTTAGAGAAAAAAGAAAAAATGAGCTTGGCAATAGTAGATGGGACAAATTTGTTTTATTGTCATAACAGGTTTGCACAGCTGACTGCGCTAGGGATAGAAATGACGTAGCTGTTCAATGTTCCATGCGCTGGTGAAGACTTCGCCGTTAGCGGTCTGTAGCTTGTACGTGCCGGGTCGGAGCACGTCTGCCACGATGTAGGGGCCCCCCCATGGTGGAGACAGCTTGTGCGGTCGTTGTTGCTATGCACGCGCCGCAGCACCAGATCTCCTACGGAAAAGGCCCATCCTTGCACATGACGGTGATGGTACCGGCGCAGCGCTTGCTGGTACTTGGCCGACTGCAGGAGTGCCATGTCGCGTGCTTTGTCGAGCTGGTCCATTGCATCCTCGAGGACAGTATCCGCCCCTTGCTCATCTTAGTCTTTCACCCTCGGGGAGCCATAGTATAGGTCAGTCGGGAGGATCGCCTCCGAGCCATACACCATGAAGAATGGTGTGAAGCCGATCGCTCGGCTGGGGGTCGTTCTCAGACTCCATAAGATGGCTGGGAGCTCCGCAACCCAAGGTCCTGCGAATTTTTTAAGCCGGTTGTAGATCCTGGGCTTGAGCCCCTGGAGGACCAAATCGTTCGTGTGTTCGACCTGCCCGTTCGTTCGGGGGCGCGCTACTGCAGCCCAATCACCTCAGATGTGGTAGTCGTCGCAGAACTCTAGGAACTCCTTGCCTGTGAACTGCGTGCCATTGTCCGTGATAATGGAATTCAGCACCCCAAAATGGTGGACAATGTCGGGGAAGAAGGCAACAGCCTGCGCGGACTTGATTGTTGTTATCGGCCTCGCCTCGATCCATTTCGTGAACTTGTCTACGGCGACAAGGAGGTGGGTGTAGCCCCCGGGTGCTTTTTCTAGGGGGGCCACCATGTCCAGACCCCAGACCACGAATGGCCAAGCAATTGGGATCATCTGGATGGCTTGTGCCAGCAAGTGGGTTTGCCGAGTGTAAAACTGGCACCCTTCGCAGGTGCGCACAATCTACTCGGCATCGGCCACCGCCGTCGGCCAGTAGAAGCCTTGTCGGAATGCGTTCCCAACAAGAGTTTTTGGAGTGGCATGATGCCCGCAGACTCCGCCATGGATGTCTATTAGCAACTGCCGACCCTGCTCGATGGGGATTCATCGCTGCAGGACCCTTGTGTGACTTTGCTTGTAAAGTTCTCCGCCGACCAGGACGTAGGACTTAGCCCGGCGCACGAGCAATCGGGCCTACGTCCTGTTGATGGGAAGAGTTCCGTGGAGGAGCCATTTTACATAAGGCTCCGTCCAATCAGTGGCGGGGTCGGATTCCGAGGCCGACCCTACATCCAACTCCATGACCTCAGGGTCCGGCAAGGAGCGTGCCGACCCATGAGCTCCCTAGTCGTTCTCGGGAGAGTCAGAGACGGTCGAATTTGGGGCCGGCAGTTGGCCCCCCGCTCCAGCAATCGGCGTGTTGAGGTCGGGCGTAGCATGGGTCGGTGGCAGAACCCCCGTGTCCTCTCCCGTCGCACCAGCCTCCACCGGGGCTCCCTGGACGTAGCGGATTGAGGGCTTGTGCTGGTCGGTGGTGAAGATTTCTGTGGGAACGGGTTGGCGGCTCGACCCTATCTTTGAGAGCGCATCAGCGGCTTCGTTCATGCGTCGAACTTGTCTTCAAGCTCGCATACTGCCTGGCAATACGCAGTCATCTTGGGGCCAAGGCAGTCTGACTTCTTCATCACCTGATCCACGACGAGACGCGAATCGCCTTGGATTTCCAGGCGGCGGATGCCCAGCTCAATGGCGATGCGAAGACCGTTAAGCAGGGCTTCGTACTCTACTACATTATTTGTTGCTGGAAAGTGGATATGAACCGCGTACCTTAATTGGACGCCGAGGGGGGAAGACAAAAATGATGCCGAGGCCCGCCCCCTCCTTCATCAGATACCCGTCGAAGAACATCGCCCAATACTCCTCGTCCACCGGGGATAGGGGCAGCTGGGTCTCCGTCCACTCTACCCCAAAATCCGCAAACGCCTTGGACTTGATTGCCATGCGCGGGGCATAGGAGATGTCCTGGCCCATAAGTTCGAGTGACCACTTGGCAACCCTCCCGGCAGTGTCGGGGTTGCGGACAATCTCGCCCAGGGGGAAAGACGTGACCACCGTGATCGGGTGCGACTCAAAGTAATGCCTTAGTTTGCGTTTAGCTATGAGCACCGCGTAGAGAAGCTTCTGAATTTGGGGATACCGTGTTTCAGTGTCACTCAAGATCTCGCTCACAAAGTACACCGGACGTTGTACTTTGAGAGCGTGCCCCTTCTCTTCCCTTTCCACTACCATGATGGCGCTGACCACTTGCGTCGTGGCTGCTATGTAAAGGAGGAGTGGCTCGCCGTCCGCGGGCGAAACCAAGACCGGTGCCTTGGACAAGAGTGCCTTGAGACCGTCCAGCACCTCCTGGACCTCGGGGGTCTAGGTAAATCGCTCGCTCTTCCTCAAGAGTCGGTACAGGGGGAGCCCCCGCTCCCAGAGTCGGGAGATGAAGCGGCTGAGCGCGGCAAGACACTCGGTGATCCGCTGGACGCCTTTCAGATTTTGAATCAGCCCTATGTTTGCGATGGCATTGATCTTCTCAAGGTTAGCTTCGACCCCACGCTTGGAGATGATGAACCAGAGAAGCATGCCGCGCGGAACCCCGAAAACACATTTCTTGGGGTTAAGCCTGACACCATTCGCGCGGAGCCGGGCGAACGTTTGCTCCAGGTCGGCCACGAGATGGTCGGCCTGCTTGGTTTTGACCACGATGTCATCAACATATGCCTCTACGGTTCGCCCGATGAAATTGTCGAAACATTTGATAATACAATGATGGTAAGTTGCACCAGTGTTTTTCAGCCCAAACGGCATCGTAACATAGCAATACGAGCTAAAGGGAGAGACGAAAGAAGTCGCGAGCTGGTCGGTCTCTTTCATCACAGTCTGGTGGTACCTAGAATACGCGTCGAGGAAATAGAGGGGTTCACACACAGAGGTGGAGTCAACCACCTGATCTATGCGCGACAGAGGAAAGGGATCCTTTGGGCACGCCTTGTTGAGACTCGTATATTCAACACACATTCTCCATTTTCCATTCTTTTTTCGTACAAGAATGGGATTGGCTAACCACTAGGGGTAGTACACCTCCTTGATTAAGCCTGTATCCAAAAGCCTCACGATTTCCTCGCCGATAGCCCTCTGCTTCTCCTCGTTGAAGCGGCGGAGTCATTGCTTGACCGGGCGTGATCCCGGCCTGATGTTGAGTGTGTGCTCAGCTACCTCCCGTGGAATGCCTGGCATGTCTGATGGCTTCCAGGCAATGATATCTTTATTGGCGCAGAGGAAGTCAACGAGCCCACCTTCCTATTTGGGGGGCAGCCCGGCGCCGACCCTTAGTTTCTTGTCCCCCAACCCTTGGGGTCGACCAAGACGTCCTTGACGCCTTTGACAGGCTCAAAGAACCAGGTCTTCCGATTAGAGTCGGGAGCTTTTTCAGGGACATCTGCCCTGATGAGGGCGAGCTCCTCGGAGGCAATGACCTCCGAGGCTAGCTCGCAATTGTCCACCTCGCACTAGTAAGCACGCTGGAAAGTCGACCCCACAGTGATGACGCCGCGGGGGCCGAGCATCTTCAGCTTGAGGTAGGTGTAGTTGGGGCTTATTGCCATAAACTTCACGTAACATGGTCGTCCCAGGATGGCATGGTAGGCTCCCTTGAACCCGACCACCTCGAACATCAGGGTCTCCTTCTGGTAATTGGAGGGGTCTCCAAACATCACGAGCAGGTCGATCTGCCTGAGCAGTACTGCCTGCTTTCCCGGCACGATGTCGTGGAAGGGAGCTCCCGAGGGTCAGAGGCCGGCCCAGTCGATCCCCATCGCGTCAAAGGTGTCGGCGTAGAGGATGTTGAGGCCGCTGCCTCCGTCCATGAGAACTTTTGTCAGGCGCTTGGAGCCAACAATCGGGTCGACCACCAGCGGGCATCTCGCAGGCTGGGGGACACTGTTCGGATGGTCGGCGCGATCAAAGGGGATCGCCGATTCCGACCACCGGAGGTATGCGGGTATCGCGGGCTCGGTCACGAACACCTCTCTGTGCGGGACCTTCAGCTTGAGCTTCGATTCGCAAGCAGTCGGCCCGCCAAAGATCATGAGGATGCCATCGATTTTGGGGAAGTCATCTTGCTTCTCGCCCTCGTCGCCGGCCTCGGCTTCGGGTTTCTTCTTCTGCTCCCCCTTCTTCAGGGTACCCGAGAGCCATTTCTTCATCAGGCCACATTCCTTGAGAAGGTGGTTCAGCCGGTATGGATGGTTGGTGCAGGGCTTCTCGAGCAGCTTCTCAAAGTAGTCGGGGGTCTCACCTGTCAGGATCTTTCCGGCCTTGCGGTCGGTGGCGGCACGAAACTCCCCCCCCCCCTTCTTCTTATTCTTCTTGTTCTTCCACCGGGGGCGGTCAGAGGTGCCTTCGTCGGCTGCCTTGTCGCGCTTTGCCTTGCCACCCCGGGCTCGGTCAAAGATTGCCCCCACCGCCTCCTCACTAGAGGCGTGGCTGGTGGAGATGTCCAGGAGCTCCTTGGTGGTTCGTGGGCTCTTGCGGCCCAGCTTGTGGACCAGAGACTCGCATGTAGTCCTTGACAAGAACTCCCCGATGACGTCGGCATCGGCGACGTTAGGGACAGCGTTGCATTCCTTTGAGAAACATCAGATGTACTCCCGAAGAGATTTTCCCAGCTTTTGTCGGTAGTTCTTGAGGTCCCATGGGTTTCTAGGACGTTCGTACGTGCCCTGGAAGTTGCCTACGAAGATCTCTCTCAGAACCACCCAATCGTGAATCCGATTTACCGGGAGATGTTCGAGCCACATGCGGGCTGAGTCTGCCAGGTACAGCGAGAGGTTGCGGATGATGAATCCGTCACTCTGTGCACCACCAGTGTGGCATGCCAGCCGGTAATCCTTGAGCCACAGGCCGGGGTCTGTTTTCGCGACATACTTGGTAATGTTCGCAGGCGGACGGTACCGCGCGGGTACACGTGCGCTGCGGATGTCGATGCTGAAAACCCTGGGGCCCGGAGCCTCGGGGCTCATGCTCTGGTCCCTCGCCACTATTGTAGCGGCCGCCGCGGTGCGGACAGTAACTTCGATTTACCAAAATGGCATCATCATCATCGTCGTACCCGCGGCGTCGGGCGTTGATGGTGTGTCGGGCATTGCGGCCCGCGCCCACTCGTTGCCAGACAGGAGTGACCGCGCATCCCTCCTGCCAGGGCGAGGTGAGGTGCGGCGCTCATCCTGTCATGGCGCGTCGTTGTGCCGTCCCCCCGGTCGAGAGGGCGACGTGAGGTCCTTATTGCATCCGCGGTGGTCACACCGATGGGGGTCTTCACACGAGGCGGGACGGACTGGGACATTTATTACCCCGAGTGCGGCAGGAGCCTGCCGGTTTGCCTGGGGTGCGCGACGCCGGGAGCCGAAGGTGCTGGCGCATCTTTTCGCGAGCTCATTGCTCCTCCAGTGTTGCTGGCGCTGGGAGACCCTCGAGAAGGGCCGCCGCTGCCGCTACGTTCTGGCTCGCGTGGACAAAGAGCGCCGAAACCCCCCATCTTGGGCGATCTTCTAGTTGACCTCGACCGTGTGAGCACGTGTGGGTCCGCCATCAGCGCGGCACTCAAGCTCCCAGGCAAGCGTTGCGTGCTCCTGCTAGAGCTGGAGTTGCAGCTCCTGGAGTTCCCTTTGGCGCGCGCAAAGCTAGTCCGCCCACATCAGCTGTTGGCGCCTGTCGTCTCCCCGGTGCGGCGCAAAGGTGCCCGGTGGCGTGCGGTTGCGAGGGGGGTCGTCGAGATCCCCCATGCTTTCCACCTGACCATCCGGGGTACCCACCATGAAGCATTCCCGCGACGGGTGATGGCTCCCACCGCTGGAATCCGAACTGGAGCCTAGCGTCGATCCCGTCGCTAGGAGGTCGTACACTGACTCAGAGGTGTAGTCCGCCATCCCCACGAACTCATTGTTCATGGGGGGCACGGCATAGCGCGATGTCGTGTAACGGCAAACGTGCGCCGCCGAGTTCTCCAAGCCGAACGGGTACACCATCGCGGCATGCTCCGTCATTATGTTCGGGGAGAGGGGCCTCCCGCCGACAAGCTGCGTCGCGATGTTGGCAAATGAGAAGATGGCGTGTCGCAGGTCCTCCTGGGTCAATCGAGGATCCAGGAAAACCTGGAGCTGGCGCTCCAGCCGGGCGTTGTCAAAGCCACGCTGCTGGAGATCCGGGAGGATGTCATCCTCCCGAGGGTGCAACTACAAGCCCCGTAGGGCCCCGACAACGATATCATGGCCATCAGAATGAGCCGGAGCTTAGATTCGCTCTAGTCCTCCATTGGTGGTGACGATGAAGTCTAGGCTCCCGAAGCGCATAAGCGCGCCCAGGGCCCATCCTCCGGCGTGGTTGGCCATCCACCGCCTGGTGAAGTCATGTGACGCGCGAGATCCCCTACCTGGCGTGCCAACTGTCGGTGTTCCGTATCACTGGCGAGTGAATTTGTTCGCGCATCACGGGCTCGGATGGTAATGTAAGGATTCGACACAAGGTTTATACTGGTTCGGGCTGAATGTCCCTATGTCCAGTTCGAGCTCTTGTGCTCTTGCACTCAGTTTGCAGTAGGGGTTACAAACGGGCGAGAGAGGAAACCGGGCTCCCAAGTCTCTGGGTTGCGTGTCTATGGGTGAGTGTGCTCCTAGATCGATCCCCCACCATGGGGCATCCCTCTTCCCTTTTATCATCCAAGGGAAAGAGGGGGTCAGATACAAAAAGTACAAGGGGTAAAAAGGAGAGAACCGAGGGGGTCGGATGCTATCCATCCCCATTATCCTATCTGTCAGTCGTGGTGGGCCCCACTGTCCTTGCTGATGGCGATGGTGATCATTCGTTCCCTATTCCCGGCTCTGTGCGAACCGTGGTGGGCGGGAATGGGCATGGCGCCCCATGGATGACACCCCGTCGCTGACATCGCTGTTTGCAGGGGATGGCCGTCCGGTCTCGTCCCTCGTCCGGACGGACATCATGCCCTTGGCGCTGACTTTCAGAGGAATCGTTGGACAATGTTCTCCTCTGGAATAGACATGTCAGTCCACTGCCCATCACAGTCCATGTAGTAGCATGGAGCGGTCAAGTCTCACACTTGCCCCGATGTGACCGCCCTATGCAGGGTCTCCTTTCGACCAGGGACGTCCCCCTGGCTCGAGGCTGGTTGGCTGCCGCGTGGCCGTGTGGGGCCCTTGGCCATGGGGGGTCAGGCGAGGCGGAGCCTCAAGCGGGCCAGGGCCACTCTCAGCTTGCTGGGCCGTCCTCGGGCCGTCAGGCCTTGGGCCAACCCTTGTTAATCTATGATGTCGTCCGGACTAAGCCCTGGAGGTTTAGCCTCGACGGGCAATTAGGGGTACCTGTTACTTTTATCCCCATCAGTTATGTTACAAAAAATCGCCTCGGTTAAACAATCAATCGAGGCGGTTACATGACCGCCTCGGTAAAGGCCGTGATTAACCGTGGCCTTGTGTCCGAGGCGGTTGCTGTGCCCGTCTCGGTTAAGCCATTTTGCCCGCCTCAGTTAAACTTTCTGTAGTAGTGTGTGCGCCTTCCCGATGGTGTTGGTCGAGGCGCGCACGGCTCTGCATGCCGGCCCGATAGCACCAGCGGGAATAAACCGGGTTGCTCTTTGCATCATTGCATGCATGCATGGCTTTGGCCAGTTCAAACTTGAAACCTTCATGCTGACTTGGACGATCTGTCAAGCAGTTGCGGAGCCACCAGTATGGCGAACCATGGCGGCCACCATACCTAGTGGCCGACGAACTCTCCAGTTCCTGCGAGGTTCGGCCACAATAGAAACAGAAGTCTGTTCGGCTGGAAACTGGAAGAAGAAGAAAAAGAAGAAGAAGAAGATAAAATATTTAGAGCATCTCCAGCAAATTAGTCGTTCCTCTCCTCAATTCTAAAAATATATTTTTTAGTAATGGGAGTATCACCAAAACGCGCCTCCCTCTTGCTCAAATGCAAGGGAATTCCTCTCTCTACCATATCCTTTGAGTAATCTGTTGCATCACTCCCTACCAAAAATATAAATAATATTATTGGTAATAGAGAGAGAAAATATATAAAATACTAGAGATAACTAATCTGCCGGAAAATGCTCTTAGGCTTTAGACTTTTGGGCTGTCAGGCCATGACCAGTCCATTTTTCTGAAGCTGAACCGTCAAAAATTAACATACAAAGCACGGTCGCCGTCAGTTTGTCACCCTCAGTTGTCTCCACGGGTACTCGCCCTCCGCCGCTCGGTGTCTCCACTATTTTAATCCGAGCTCCGCCACTGCTGTCAGGTAGTCTAGGTTCAAGGACTCAATGTTCACGTAAAGCTGTACTGGCGAACCCAAAGTCCAATCATCTAATTTTTCACGCTGATGTGAGTCTTCGGAACAAATCATACTACTAACCTCCATTTTGAAATACTTGGCACTTCTCATTCAGCGTGCTAAATTTGACCAAGAGTTTTTTTTCTTAAAAATTTTGTACATACTTAAAGATCTCAAATGGTAATAAAGTCTATTTCATAATAAATCTACTAATATATAAACATTAAATATTTATAAATATTCTATAGAAAAAAGTGTTTGGTCAAAATTAGTACGTTAATCGAGAAGTGTGAAGTACTTTGAAACGGAGGTTAGTACAATGTTTACTGCGGTGCATCACAATTTTCATCCTTTTGTTTTTCCAGAGGAAACAATCTTTACCGTGGCTGCTTTTTTTAATAGGATACATGTCAATAAGTCTGCAGTCACAGCGATGTTGAAGTGACCGCTCGATTGCGTCGGGACTTGCGAGAAGAGAAGTTCGCCGGCGTTCAAGAAGGAGATGGAATCTTCTGGGTGTGTGGGTGTCGGCTAACCTAGCGGTGCCCCTACCTATCCCTTGGCCGCTGACGTTTGGATATCCACAAAAAGTGGTAAAAAAAAGTCACATCGAATATTATAGTATATTGTAATATTTGTTGTTTGTTTGTGATAAATATTGTCCTATCATAAGCTAACTAGGTTCAAAAGATTCGTCTCGCAACGTATATCAAAACTATACAATTAGTTTTTTTATTTATCTACATTTAGTACTCTATACATGAGGTAAAAGATTTAATGTTATAGATGAATATTAAAGTTTGGAAAAGGAGATTTTGCAACTAAACACAGCCCTTGGCAAGGGTAGCTCTAACCTCGCTAGGCTAGGCTGAGCATTTTCTTTTTTTAAATTTGCCACGAGCACTAGCCCGTTATGTAGGGTTTGATTGGTTGCCTCCTTGGGTCGCAACCAGACTTGTGGGTTCTGTTTGGTTACTTGCATTGCTATGGGTACTGGAGCCTGGCTCTCCAAGTGCAAAACACATCGCTCAGCCTGGCTCCAAAGAAACGAGAATGGTGGCCGTTTCTCCTTGACCAGGCTCGCGGGATTAGAGCGATTAATGAGTTAATGGTGTTATTAGTATATAATTAGCGCATACTAAATGATATTAACATATTTTAAATAATAATTAAGGAGTAATATGATTAAATAAATGTTATAAGATAATATTTGCGCATATTAAATACCATGATTATGATTGTTTATCTATTTTTTCTGATACGACATGTTCGCATGTAAACAACCAAACATCATTTCATCTCAACTAGAACGAGCGTATACATGCAACCAAACATGACCGTATTGCATAAGCTCAGCCTGTCCAGCAAAAGTCTAGCTCGTGAACCAATCACGCCCATAAAAACTTAAATAGGTACTTATGCTGACCACAAGCTCAAACATAGATCAGACAGTCTCGGAACGCATCTAACGAGCAAACTCTCTCACACCCACACGCATGCATGCACCCACCCGCTCGGTCCCCTATGGAAAAAATTCCCGTGCGACACCCACGTTGTTCCAGACGGGAATCGACGGGTAGCGCTCCACTGAGCGTTAACTACCATCGAGCCATCGGCTCATTCGCTAGGCTGAGTATTTGAATATACCAAAGAAAATCTCGTTTCTGGAGGCTACCTTTTCCTTTTTGACCACACATACCTATATTAAGAGTTGAGGAAACAGTACAAGGAGGCGTACGAAAAACAAGTATGCCATACAGGAATACGGTGACAGCTGTCCTACCCATCTTTCAGAAAGAGCCCCAAGCAAAATATAAATTACAACCAGATCCCTGGACCCTTTCTGGACGGAAGCTTCAAGAAACCCCCGCTGCCGCCGCCGAACCACGTCGACGCCGGCCGCCGCCGCCAAACCTGAGGCCAAAGGGAACTCCATCGCACAGTGGCTTTGAAAATGGACCGCAGAAGACACTCGTCGCCACGGGCAAGCTGAAGCTGACGCTGAAACTCCATCGGTCGAGGCCGCGCCCCGAGCTCCCTTGGCCATGGATCGACGCTCGCCGCCGACAACAATCGCCGCCGCGGGAAGCTCGAGCTCGATCCATCCTCCTGGCAACCGCAGCACCCGCAGCCTCCACCGCATCCTGGAAACCCGAGACCGACTCCAGCCACCGCCACCGAGGACGACGCGCCATTGCCGAGGAACTCCTGTACAAAGGCTTCACAGAGGAAGCACCACCTCCACGGGCTCACCTTCGACGCCGGAGTTGAACGCCAAAGGGGAGCGGAAGAGTCCGAGAGGACTTATTCAAAAGCACCACCGCCGCCGCCTCGCCGGAGACGCTAGGAAACCTAAACCTAGATGACCTAGGACCTAGACTACAACCTACATCACCACCTGCCAGCAAGAGCCCAGCAGCCTCCGCCTCCACCCGACGACCCTCAAGCCATCGGAGGCGGAAGAGGCCGCTGTCTCCGCTGGCGGAGACCTCGAGCCCTTTTTTCGCCTTTTGCAACTGTAGCTTGGGACAGAGGAGTCAGAGAAAGCTTGCTTCCGAGGGAGAGCTGAACTCGCTCGCCTTCGATGGCAAAATCGGCGCTGCGCGAAAAAAATGAGTGCGAGATCAGGTACCTAGCAAACAATGAGAAGATTGCTGGTATGCTGAAGGGAAGGCCACTTGGGCTATCAAGGAGTATGTTCAGAGATGGTTTATGCGTTCCTATCCATCTCCGATCTGATTTTATTTTTGACCAAATTTGTACTTGCCTTCATCCCTTCAATGGGAGGAAAAATAATGCACGAATGATGCACTTCATTAAATGCAGAAGCAATCTAGTGTGTTTTCTGCAAATTAGGCCAGTCTCAGGGAAAAGTGTCATCACATAGTTATTATAAAAATTTGGTAACCGAGCTGGAGGAGTGTCATGGTGATGAAACTCATATCTCATCTTATAAAACTCCCTCTCCTCTCCTCGTAATGACTCTGCCATGTGAGCAATTTTGCTGATGTGGTATAAAATTTAATGCTCATGCTATTTCTATTAAACTCCTATTGAGATCGGCTCTTACACGAGGCAGAGAACTCATTTAAAGTTTCTAGATAGGAATGCTAATTGTGTTTTTAATTTGCTGGCAAAGGAAGCAATCCGCAAACAGTAATCCATACCAAACGATGGTGCTAGCTGGGCAAAACTACCAAATTTCACCATCACCTTCTCCATCTCGCTTTGGACCTAAAGTTTCGTCACTAGTGGCAAAAAAAAAGGTTAAAAGTTTGTTTCGAGACACTCTGATTTGACAGGGATCAAGATATGATATACTGACTGCTGTCAAAAAAAAAGATATGATATACTGACAACGATGTAATGATGCAAAGATATGATATACTGACAACGGTGGGCGTAGCTAGTAGAATCAGCTAGCTTGCCCAGCAGCAAGACTACCAAACGCGCCTAGTCTAGCTCGTCCGCATCACCGCTGCACAGCGTCTTGCCGCGGCGTCGCGGCGCGCTGCCAAACGACGAGCTGGCATCTGGCGAACCAGCGGGGCCCGCTCGTACTGCGCGGGAAACTGGCACAGCTCGGTAGGCCAGCAGCCATGATGGCCAGTTTTGTTCTTGCACGCAGAACGCTAGAAATAGAAAGATAGGGGGTGTGTATAGATCTGTAAACTAATGGTAAAAAACATCACATCGGATATTATAGCACATTATAGTATTTTTCGTTTTTTTGTGGTTATTATTGTTCTATCATGACTTGACTAGGCTCAAAAGATTCGTCTCGTCGTGTACATCAAAACTATGCAATTAATTTTTTTATTTACCTACATTTAATGTTTCATGCATGAGACAAAATATTTGATGTGATAGATGAATAGTAAAATTTGGATGGAGAAATTTTGGAACTAAATACGGCCAGACTTTTGTGGCCAGCAGACTGTACGTTCTGCTCGATCAGCTAGCACAAAATAAGGTCTTCCCGCCAGCGGAGCAGGTCACTGTTCGAGGTTGCAAACTTGCGACCAAACTCTAGGCTTTGGATGGTAACGAGAGACTTTGGATGGTAAGGAGAGAGAATGATAGAGTTTCATAAAATGTGATGGCTCATCTGGCATGATTATCTAATTCTCAGTCTAGATATCTGTGTTAATAAAACTCCCACCGAGACTGGTTTTAAGTTGTCAGGTCCAAATGCCGCTGTCGGCTGTCTAATATGTTCACCGAACATTAAACCTAACTCAGCCGACGCCATCATGCTCGCTCACTAAAATTGCAGTACTAATAAGCTCAATTCTTTTTTTTTATGGTTGATAAGCTCAATTCTCATGTGTGGTGTTCTTTCTGTGTCGGCGTAGTGGCCAAACACATCACCTTTTCCATCTCGCTTTGGACCTAAATTTTCGTCACTAGTGGCAAAAAAAAAGGGTTAAAAGTTTGTTTCGAGATACTCTGATTTGACAGGGATCAAGATATGATATACTGACTGCTGTCAAAAAAAAAAAGATATGATATACTGACAACGATGTAATGAGAAGAAATGGTTTTTCATTAAAAAAAAAGTGAAGACAAGAAACCGAGCAGAAAAATGATAATGGGAGGATCAATCAGCCGACCGTGAGAGAATGCAAATCCGTTTGCATCGAGAAGGACGCCCATTTGGCACAACACTGGTGCTCACCTTTTATTGTGTGTGTGTGGAGGGGATAAGGTAAAGTAGTGCGGCTGGTAAGTGCATCTCCAGCCGTACTTTTTTTTCTAATAATCCATTAATCTATAAAAAGCTATATAGAAGCTCCTCACTAAGAATCATTAACTTTAATTTCTCTCAACTCACATTACGCCACATCATCAACAAAATTGTGTCCATTCGATCTTAAACTCAAGTTTAATTATGACCGTTGATTCATCATTTTAGCTTATGTCTTTTCATTTTCTATGCTCCACTCAAAATAAATGATCACTTTTTCATCTTTCGTGCTCCACTCAAAATAAATGATCAATCATTAAATTAATTCTCATATTTTTCTATCTCCTTCCCCTGCAACAAGCCGGGTTGTGAGCAGGCGCGGGTGTTACATGAACGTGTGCTATGTTTCCTCCATGTATGACTCGAGGAGCCAAGCAGTGGGTGCACTACGGATATTTACTGGGTGCACTACGGATTACTTAGTGCATGCACTACGGATACTTAGTGGGTGCATTACGATCATTAGTGGGTGCAAATTAAATCAAAGAAGAAATTAACAAAATCTCTCATGCATGCATGGTGCATATATAATGCAGAATGTGTTCACTGCTAGCGTGGACACAAGCTCGATGATGTGGGCGATGGTGGAGCTGAACCGGTGCAGGACGAGATCCATGCGGCGGGTGGGGGGCAAGGACCGTGTGCCCCTTGATGACATGCCTAAGCTCCGGCACCTCAAGTGGGTGGTGAAGGAGACGCTGCGCTGCACCCGGAGTTGCCACACCTGCTGTCCCGGGAGAGAGCCTCCGGCACATCACCATCTGCCGCTACGATGTGCTGATGGGGACGGGCGATCGGCAGGGACCCGACCAGCGGCTGGGAGGACCATCGGAGCCGCACTTCACACCACCATCGCGCCACCATCGCGATCGAGTACATCAACAAACAAGCATTTACGCGCAAGGTGCAGCTAGCCGTTTTCCATCACGGTGCCACCCCCTCGCATGTATCTGTATGTACTCGGTATATAGAGTTCCATCGCCCATCATCTACTTCACCTGACACCAAGTCCCTCTTCCGCTTCACCTGACATATGGAGTCCCTCTGCTACTCCCTTCGGCGCAAAAGCCAATAGGAGGCCAACAGGGCATCAGCTGGCGGCTTCTATTTCTCATGTCCAATCACTTTATCTATATGATGTCTATTTAGAATAGACATGGATGAAGGACCAAGTTCATCAGCCGTCCACATGATGCATTCAACATAATTTTTTTAAAAAAAATTGGTGTTTCTAAAAATCCCGCAGCAAGACGCAGGGTATTCAACTAGTATTAGGAAAAGATGTGCTCTAGCAGTTTTTCTATATCTCTCTTTTCTCAATAATTATTGTTTGTTTCAATATTTTATCTCAAATAAAGGGAGAATTTTAGCTTTCTTAATATTTTAATTGTATTGGAATGATATTATTGGGAAAGTGTGAAAACATCTCTCCCAATAACACATAAAAGTGATATTGAGATATTCTTATAATATTTTATTAGAAGATATTTATTGGAGGACAGTTGGAGATGCTATAAGAACGTTGCCGTGTCTCCCCGATAATGCCATGTTACGAACAACCAAAAGTGATCCAGAATTGCCTCTGCCACAATGTTCCAGAATCCAGATTGCTTGGACCTAACGGGGGAGGTTGGTAGCTTTCTTTTTTATTTTGAGAGGAGGTTGGTAGCTTGCTTTTTTGATACAAGTAGGATATGATCGAGCTTGTGGTTCAAAGAAAGGAAGCGCAAAGCTGGTTGCAAATATATTTTTTTATAATGGGAGTATCACCAAAAGGCGCCTCCCACTTGCTCAAATGCAAGGGAATTCCTCCCTCTACCCTATTCTTTGAGTAATCTGTTGCATCACTCTCTATCAAAAATATAAATAGTATTATTGGTATTGGAGAGAGAAAATATATAAAATACTAGAGATAACTAATCTGTCAGAGATGCTCTTAGGCTTTAGACTTTTAGGCTGTCAGCCATGACCAGTACATTTTTCTGAAGCTGAACCGTCAAAAATTAACATACAAAGGCACGGTAGCCCGTCAGTTTGTCACCCTCAGTTGTCTCCACGGTTCCTCGCCCTCCGCCGCTCCGTGTCTCCACTATTTTAATCCGAGCTCCGCCACTGCTGTCAGGTAGTCTAGGTTCAAGGACTCAATGTTCACGTAAAGCTGTACTGGCGAACCCAAAGTCCAATCATCTAATTTTTAACGCTGATGTGAGTCTTCGGAACAAATCATATTACTAACCTCCATTTTGAAATACTTGGCACTTCTCATTTAGCGTGCTAAATTTGACCAAGAGTTTTTTTCTTAAAAATTTTGTACATACTTAAAGATCTCAAACAGTAATAAAGTCTATTTCATAATAAATCTACTAATATATAAACATTAAATATTTATAAATATTCTATAGAAAAAAGTGTTTGGTCAAAGTTAGTACGTTAATCGAGAAGTGTGAAGTACTTTGAAACGGAGGTTAGTACAATATTTACTGCGGTGCATCACAATTTTCATCCTTTTGTTTTTTCAGAGAAACCAGAGGAAACAATCTTTACCGTGGCTACTTTTTTTAATAGGATACATGTCAATAAGTCTGCAGTCACAGCGATGTTGAAGTGACCGCTCGATTACGTCGGGACTTGCGAGAAGGGAAGTTCGCCGGCGTTCAAGAAGATGGAATCTTCTGGGTGTGTGGGGTCGTGTTTGGTTTCCTAGTATAGCATATCACACATTTTTCGAGAAAAAAATCTTCCATACATGGAGTACTAAATGAAGTTTATTTGTAAAACCTTTTCATGAATGGGTGTAATTTTTCACGACGAATCTAATGATAGTAATTAATCGATGATTGACTACAGTGATGCTACAGTACCATCCTCTAATCGTGCGGTCAAAGGTTTCATTAGGTTCATCTCGCGAAGTAGCACAAGGCTGTGGAGTTAATTTTATAAATTACCTTTATTTAGTATCCTAATTATTGATCAAAATTTTTGTGCTATTCGTACTAAACTAAACCAAATAGGGCCTGGGTGACGGCTAGCCTAGCGGTGCCCCTACCTATCCCTTGGCCGCTGACGTTTGGATCCTTGGCCAGGGTAGCTCTAACCTCGCTAGGCTAGGCTGAGCATTTTCTTTTTTAAATTTGCCACGACCACTAGCCCGTTATATAGGGTTTGATTGGTTGCCTCCTTGGGTGGCAACCAGACTTGGGGGTCTGTTTGGTTACTTGCATTGCTATCTTTCTTTATTTATTGAAACTGCGTTGCGGTCCTGGCTAGGGAGATGGGCCACGTAGGCCGGAAAACATCGGCCGTCGGATCGCGATCCAACGGTCAGGAATAGATAGGGAGGTAAATTTTGCAAAAAAAAACCCGAGCTTTATTAAAATGAACACGGAGTCCATCAATTTAATGGAAAACCCCTCGGACTTCGTGGAGCCTTACTTTACAAAAAAAATCCTGAACTTTTAGTAATCGTGTCGTACTTCGTGAATTTTGTAAAAAAACCCTGAACTTTGTTAAAATGATTCCGAAGTCCATCAATTTTATGAAAAACCCCTAGAACTTTTCAGTAATCGACCGGTACTCCGTCGACGCCAAATTTACCAAATAACCCCGCAATCTACCAATTTTACGAAAATCCCCCCGGACTTTTTGCAGTTTAATTTTCTAAAATAAAATTGAACTGGAGGGCATATTTCTGCGCGGCAACGCCGCGCAATGTTCTAGTGGGTACTGGAGCCTGGCTCTCCAAGTGCAAAACACATCGCTCAGCCTGGCTCCAAAGAAACGAGAATGGTGGCCGTTTCTCATTGACCAGGCTCGCGGGATTAGAGCGAATAATGAGTTAATGGTGTTATTAGTATATAATTAGCTCATACTAAATGATATTAACATATTTTAAATAATAATTAAAGAGTAATAAGATTAAATAAATGTTATAAGATAACAGTTGCGCATATTAAATACCATGATTATGATTGTTTATCTATTTTTTCTGATACGACATGTTCGCATGTAAGCAACCAAACATCATCTCATCTCAACCAGAACGAGCGTATACATGCAACCAAACATGACCGTATTGCATACGCTCAGCCTGTCCAGCAAAAGTCTAGCTCGTGAACCAATCATGCCCGTAAAAACTTAAATATGCACATATGCTGACCACACGCTCAAACATAGATCAGACAGTCTCAGGAACGCATCTAACGAACAAACTCTCTCACACCCACACGCATGCATGCACCCACCCGCTGGGTCCCCTCTGGAAAAAATTCCCGTGCGACACCCACGTTGTTCCAGACGGGAATCGACGGGTAGCGCTGCACTGAGCGTTAACTACCATCGAGCCATCGGCTCATTCGCTAGGCTGAGTATTTGAATATACCAAAGAAAATCTCGTTTCTGGCTCGTTTCTGGAGGCTACCTTTTTCTTTTTGACCACACATACCTATATTAAGAGTTGAGGAAACAGTACAAGGAGGCGTACGAAAACAAGTATGCCATACAGGAATACGGTGACAGCTGTCCTACCCATCTTTCAGAAAGAGCCCCAAGAAAAATATAAATTACAACCAGATCCGCCGCCGCCGAACCACGTCGACGCCGGCCGCCGCCGCCAAACCCGAGGCCAAAGGGAACTCCATCGCACAGTGGCTTTGAAATGGACCGCAGAAGACACTCGCCACCACGGGCAAGCTGAAGCTGACGCTGAAACTCCATCGGTCGAGGCTGCGCCCCGAGCTCCCTTGGCCCTGGATCGACGCTCGCCGCCGACAACAATCGCCGCCGCGGGAAGCTCGAGCTCGATCCATCCTCCTGGCAACCACAGCACCCGCAGCCTCCACCGCATCCTGGAAACCCAAGACCGGTTCCAGCCGCCGCCACCGAGGACGACACGCCATTGCCGAGGAACTCCTGTACAAAGGCTTCACAGAGGAAGCACCACCTCCACGGGCTCACCTTCGACGCTGGAGTTGAACGCCAAAGGGGCGCGGAAGAGTCCGAGAGGACTTATTCCAAAGAACCACCGCCGCCGCCTCGCCGGAGACGCTAGGAAACCTAAACCTAGATGACCTAGGACCTAGACTACAACCTACATCACCATCTGCCAGCAAGAGCCCAGCAGCCTCCGCCTCCACCAGACGACCCTCAGGCCATCGGAGGCGGAAGAGGCCGCTGTCTCCGCTGGCGGAGACCGCGAGCCCTTTTTTCGCCTTTTGCAACTGTAGCTTGGGATAGAGGAGTCAAAGAAAGCTTGCTTCCGAGGGAGAGCCGAACTCGCTCGCCTTCGACGGCATAATCGGCGCTGCGCGAAAAAAATGAGTGCGAGATCAGGTACCTAGCAAACAATGAGAAGATTGCTGGTATGCTGAAGGGAAGGCCACTTGGGCTATCAAGGAGTATGTTCAGAGATGGTTTATGCGTACCTATCCATCTCCGATCTGATTTTATTTTTGACCAAATTTGTACTTGCCTTCATCCCTTCAATGGGAGGAAAAATAATGCACGAATGATGCACTTCATTAAATGCAGAAGCAATCTAGTGTGTTTCCTGCAAATTAGGCCAGTCTCAGGGAAAAGTGTCATCGCATAGTTATTATAAAAATTTGGTAACCGCTGGAGGAGTGTCATGGTGATGAAACTATCTCTCATCTTATAAAACTCCCTCTCCTCTCCTCGTAATGACTCTACCATGTGAGCAATTTTGTTGATGTGGTATAAAATTTAATGCTCATGCTATTTCTATGAAACTCCTATTGAGATCGGCTCTTACACGAGGCAGAGAACTCATTTAAAGTTTCTAGATAGGAATGCTAATTGTGTTTTTAATTTGCTGGCAAATGAAGCAATCGGCAAACAGTAATCAATACCAAACGATGGTGCTAGCTGGGCAAAACTACCAAATTTCACCATCACCTTTTCCATCTCGCTTTGGACCTAAAGTTTCGTCACTAGTGGCAAAAAAAAAGGGTTAAAAGTTTGTTTCGAGACACTCTGATTTGACAGGGATCAAGATATGATATACTGACTGCTGTAAAAAAAAAGATATGATATACTGACAACGATGTAATGATGCAAAGTATGCTGCAGTGGACAGTGGTAAGGTGGGCGTAGCTAGTAGAATCAGCTAGCGTGCCCAGCTGAGCGTAGCTCAGCTCAGCAAGACTACCAAACGCGCCTAGTCTAGCTCGTCCGCATCACCGCTGCACAGCGTCTTGCCGCGGCGTCGCGGCGCGCTGCCAAACGACGAGCTGGCGTCTGGCGAACCAGCGGGGCCCGCTCGTACTGCGCGGGAAGCTGGCACACCTCGGTAGGCCAGCGGCCACGATGGCCAGTTTTGTTCTTGCACAAAGAACGCTAGAAAGATAGGGGCTGTGTTGTGTTTAGATCCGTAAAATGATGGTACAAAAAATCACATCGAATGTTGTAGCACACTGTAGCACTTTTCGTTTATTTGTGATAATTGTTGTTCTATCATGACTTAACTAGACTCAAAAGATTCGTTTCGTCGTATACATCAAAACTATGTAATTAGTTTTTTTATTTACTTACATTTTATCATCTTTGTGTAGTCATGAATTCATGAATACATGAACTACAGTAAGTACTGGCTGTCTGTGTACATCAATTGCTAAATTAGCTTTGCAAGTGTTACTCAACTACAACTCCTGAAAACGTTGTCCAGGCAACACCTTGCCTTGGAGGCATTTCGTCGAGCGACTGGTGGGCGGGCTGGGCGTCATCTATTTGGAAGCGTGAATGTGCAGCTTCTCCAGCAATAGATGAGGCTGGGAAGGGAGGAAGAGGAAAAGGGAAGCCTGATGGATTCAAGAACCAAGCAGAAGAAGACCAACTGGCAGCAACTAAAGAAGCTAGCATGGATGAGTGATTCAAGTTGCGGCTCACCTGGTTAAGTTGGGCTGTCTTCTCCTCCGCTGCCCCGTTCTTGGAATTGGAATGGGTTGGAGGTGGAGAGGCAGGGAACGGAGGAACAGGAAGAGGGCGGAGTGGGTGGCAGCGCTGGAGTGGTGCTCCGGCGGTGGTCCGACAGAGAGGCTTCTCCAGCGGGCTGCTATGGCGGGGCAAGAAGCAGCAGGTAGGGGAGTCGCCGGAGGGTGGCCTCAGCCAGCGGGCGCGAGGTGCGGGCCGCGGGGAGGAGGGGCTTGGCCAGCCGCCGGTCGTTGGTCGCCGGAACTTCAGTGCCGGCCGCGCCCTTCCCCCTCGTCCGCAGAGCTCCGCCACCTAGCGCACTACCGCATCACTGGCCCCTCCCTCTCTCCCCGGGTGATGGCGAGCACAGCCTGGGCCACGCCGGCGGGCCACGACGGCAATCCAAGCAGTGGCGCGGCGGGCGTGGCATCTCCTTCGATTCGATGCGGCGGCCTGGCTCGAGCTCGAGCTCCGCAGCGGCGCGCGGGCCGGCTTTCTTCCCTCCGTGGCCTCCTCCGCTCGGAGCCATGACGGCGGCGGCCTCCTCCGCGCGGGGCCTGCGGCGGCAGCTGCCGTGGAGGCCTGCAGCGCGCGCGTAGGCAAACGGGCTCCCCTGCCACCTCCCTGTGGCGGCGAGGCGGAGGCTCCATGGCCGGAGCTCCAGACTGGTCCTCCGCGGCGGAACCCGGCGGCGTGGAGAGGTGGGCCGCGGAAGCGGAGGCCGAGGCGCGCGGCAGCGTCGGGAACCGGCGATGGCGCGCCCGAGTCGGGGCCCCGTCTCCGCGTCGGGCCTCGGCTCGAGCGCGCCACCTAGATCCCGCGGCGGTGCGGAGCGGCGGGCGCGGCAGGGCGGAGCACCAGCGGCGGCGGGTGCGCAGGAAGAGGAGGGGGAGAGCGGCACTACGAGGAGCCACAGCCGCCGGGGGTGGCCTTGGCCAGCGGACGCGAGGAGCGGGCCGCGGGGAGGAGGGGCTCGGCCGCTGACCGTTGGTCGCTGGATCGACGGCCACGATTTTTCTTGATGACGTGGCAGGATGTGATGCTCTCTTTTGATCTGTGAATCGTATATAGAGATATGGAGTCCCTCTGCTACTCCCTTCGACGCAAAGGCCAATAGGAGGCCAACAGGCATCAGCTGGCGGCTTCTATTTCTCATGTCCAATCACTTTATCTATATGATGTCTATTTAGAATAGACATGGATGAAGGACCAAGTTCATCAGCCGTCCACATGATGCATTCAACATAATTTTTTAAAAAAAATTGGTGTTTCTAAAAATCCCGCAGCAAGACGCGGGGTATTCAACTAGTATTAGGAAAAGATGTGTTCCAGCAGTTTTTCTATATCTCTCTTTTCTCAATAATTATTGTTTGTTTCAATATTTTATCTCAAATAAAGGGAGAATTTTAGCTTTCTTAATATTTTAATTGGATCGGAATGATATTATTGGGAAAGTGTGAAAACATCTCTCCCAATAACACATAAAAGTGATATTGAGATATTCTTATAATATTTTATTAGAAGATATTTATTGGGGGACGGTTGGAGATGCTATAAGAACGTTGCCGTGTCTCCCCGATAATGCCATGTTACGAACAACCAAAAGAGTTCCAGAATTGCCTCTGCCACAGTGTTCCAGAATCCAGATTGCTTGGACCTAACGGGGGAAATAAAACAAAGCTCTAGGTTGGTAGCTTTCTTTTTTATTTTGAGAGGAGGTTGGTAGCTTGCTTTTTTGATACAAGTAGGATATGATCGAGCTTGTGGTTCAAAGAAAGGAAGCGCAAAGCTGGTTGCAAACAACCATCATATCGAACTTGAATCATCCTGCATTCCTGCTCTTTTCAAAAAATAAAAAATGCTGCTGCCGCCTTCTGGCATCACAGCAAATCTTGCTCTTGGACTTGTAGGACGGGCCAGGCAGCCCAATAGTTCAGCATCCGTGAGATCGACCTGGTAGCCGGGCAAATGTGAGGCCCAATTGTAGGGCAGCCCGGATTATCTGCTTCCAATTCAATCCAGCCCACCCGACCCCGAAACTGGCCCAGGCGCGCCCGATCCGGTCCCGGGCACAAGCCGTGCGGTCGAAGAAAGAAATTAAAGCTTGGTTCCCGGCGCCACGCCAAAGAAGGGTGGCGCAGATTCCCGCCGCCACACTCGCCATGGCACTGTAGCATGGCGAGCTTGGTGGGGAACCAAACAGCCAAGCCGCGGCCGCGGCCGCAAGCGAACCCGAAGATTGGGAATGTGACCGGATACTCTGCACCGCCCACATCCTTATTATATTCCGAGCTGCCTGCTCCCGTCCTCATCTCTCTCATTCAGCTCTCGCTCCTCCCTTCAGCCCGAGCTCGAGCTGAGCCCCTGCTCTCACCGCCCCGGCCATCTTCGGCCGCCGTTCGTCCATTTCTTTCCGCGAGAGCCTCCCCAACTGTGTTCCGCACCTCCACCGCACCTCCACGAGTCTTGCTCGAGCCTTCCCCGGCAGGAATCGACTGCCCTACCGCCGACCGCCATGGGAGCGCCGCCCGAGCTCCGCCTCTTCGCGTCGATCCGCTTCTCCGGTCCTCCTCCACCCAAATCGACCATGTGAATGGATTCCTGATGAGCTCCTCCACCATCCCCACCCCTTTCCCGGCCCTTTCTTCGCCGCTCCGTGCATCGCGCGCGCCGTCATTCACCATGGGTGTGCGAGTGTCGGTACCCTGTAGCAGGGATACCCACTCTTACTGCAGCAAGGCAGGACACGCGTAGCCATCCGTAGCTACGCTATAAGGGGCGGAGCAGCCGGGCCCCACAGGTCAGGCTCTTTCCTCACCAGGCCAACGGCCCCGGACCCGCTCCCCACTCTTGGAGAGGTCCAGTGACGCCACGTGTCCCTGAGGAGGACAAGCTCCGAGCCAACAACCGAGGGCTCGGACCCCCATAGGAATCCGGGACCTCCCCACGCCCGCCGGACCTCCCGCGCACGTAGAACCAACATACCGCCGGGTGAGGGTCCGGAACCGCCACGTGTCCCGCAGGCGCGGGCGCGAGTCTTCCGCTGGAAGACTCGCCCACCACCGCATTCAATGCGGGTGGTTGAGGCGTGCTCTGCCGCCGCGGCACGCGGGGCAGCCTTTGCCAGGTCTCACTGTAGACCGCGTGTTACCAAGGTACACAGTGCAGCCGCCTGCGCCGCATCCGCACAGAGCCCGTTTGGCGCATTAATTGGATATGACGGCATGACACTTTTCCATCATGCCGCCTACGCCGCAAGCTACACGGCCTGTTCAGCTCCGTGGCAGGTGACGCCGCAAGCTACGCCTGGCGCCGTTTCGACAAGACAGCGCCTGGACATGCTGAACGGGGGATTCCAGGAGCAGGCAAGAAATCCAGGAATAAGATCCCTTTCGCCTGCGACGTCATAATGTATGAACTGTACGTTATTTTATACTACACCGTTTGGGTCCACCTGTCGGGGACCCAATGGCCATGTACGCGCCTCCTCTGAGATATAAAAGGGAGGCGCTCGCTGTATACACAAAAACACACGGAGACGCACACTGGACTCAGCTCCCAGCTTTTCCAGACTCAAGCAATACAACATACAGTGGACGTAGGGTATTACGCTCCGGTATCCCGAACCACTCTAAACCTGTTGTGTTCATCGAGTTCCTGAGCGAGATCGAACTAGTCCTAGCTAACCCCGAGTACTCACCCTCTGAGCTTAGACGAGTATATTCCGCCACCCGGCTGTGGTTTGCCACACCACGACATTTGGCGCGCCAGGTAGGGGAATCTTAGCTGGTCGCAGTTCATCTCTTGCTCGTCTCCATGGTTCGGGTGGACGACGTGGAGATGACGGAGGGTGTGGTGTCCTCCACGCCACACGCCTCTCTCGTTCCTGCTCCAGGGGAAACCGTGCCTGTGGAGCAGCCACCGTCGGCGGCGGCGCGCGCTACACGCCGGCAAGAGTCAGGGCGCCCATCAAGGGCCCCCTCACAGGCTACGAGCGGCGGAGCGCTGACAGCGGCTAGGGAGTTGCTTCGCAACCCTCCGACTGCTGCAGCCTCGCCAGACGCCCTGAGGCAGTGGCGGGATGACGTAGACCGTCTCCTCCATCTGGCTCAGGCCTCCCCCAGTTCAGCAAGGACTGGGCAGCGACCTCCGCATGGCAATGCGGTGGTACCCTACCACCGGCGCCAGGGCGGTGCGTTGGCATCCGTGCGCTCCCCCACAGTGAGGGACACACGAACAGAAGACCTGCGGGCGGAGCTCAACCGCAGGCGCGCGGGTGAGGACGCCCGCATCTCCGTGGAGAGGGCACGAGAGCGCCGCCTCAATATTGAAGGCCGCAACCTCAACGCCGACTTGGACGTGGCAGCACCCAAGCCTCCGGTGAACGCCCGGATTCAGGCGGGCACCCCGGTGGCTGGGGTGGGCTGCGCTGCGCTGGCGGAGCACCTCCGCGCGGTGGCATGGCCATCCAAGTTCCGTCCACACCTGCCGAAGAAGTACGACGGTACCACTAACCCGTCGGAATTCCTGCAGGTGTACGTTACCGCCATCACAGCAGCTGGTGGTAACGACGCTGTCATGGCGAGCTACTTTCATGTAGCCTTGTCTGGGCCAGCCCGGACTTGGCTCATGAACCTCACTCCGGGGACGATTCAGTCTTGGGAGGAGCTCTGTGCGAGGTTCACAGCGAACTTCGCCAGTGCATACCAGCAGCATGGTGTGGAGGCTAACCTCCACGCCGTGAGGCAGAAACACGGAGAGACGCTCCAGGCATTCATCTTGCGCTTCACCAAGGTACGGGGTACCATTCCTCGTATCTCTGACGCATCTATTATCACTGCTTTCCATCAGGGGTACGTGATGAGAAGATGCTCGAGAAGCTGGCGACGCACGAGGTGGAAAGCGTTACCACACTTTTCTCCCTGGCAGATAAATGTGCCAGGGCCGCTGAGGGCCGTGCATGGCACTCAGGCCCCCAAGACGGAGACGCCAAAGCTGGTGCCTCCGGTGCTACCACCCAGGGCGGCGGCAAGAAGAAGAAGAACAAGAACCGGAGTCGCGGGGAGCCGCAACCCGGTGGACCAGCCGTTGCAGCAGCGGCACCAGCTGCTGCGGCAGCAACTGGGGGCCAGAATGCGCATGGCAAACGCCCGCGCCCGGAAGGTGGCAGCGGGGGTTCATGCCCAGTGCAACCCACCGCTCGCCACAGCGCTACTGACTGTCGCGAGATCCAGAAGCTCGCGAAGCGGGTCAGTGGGCGGCGTGAGCAATCCTCTAAGGACGGCTCACCCCCCTCCTCGCCAGCGGCCTGGCAAGGAGAAGGCCTCCGACAGCGGGACCGCTGCCGGGGAGAAGGAGCTGGGGTACCAATCCCCCGCTCGGGAGCTGAAGGGCGTGTACCACGACGACAACTCCGACTCCGACAACGACGACCGCCGCAAGAAGCTGTACGTAATGTACGACGGAAGCTGGGAGCTTGTCTCCCGACGGGACGTGAAGACTCTTTGTCGAGAGGTCCTTTCGGTGAAGCCGGGGGTCCCGAAGGCGGCGCCACACCACAGGCGGATGAACACCACCATCTCTTTCGGGCCATCCGACTGCCCAGAGAATATGGCTGGGGCTGGTGTACTACCTCTAGTCACCGCCCCTGTCATATCCAACGTTGGGCTCTATCACGTGCTGATAGACGGTGGGGCTGGCCTCAACGTCATCAGCTATGCAGCGTTTAAGCAGCTGCAGATCCCGGAGTCCAAGCTGACTCCCTCTCGCCCATTCTCTAGAGTGGGCCCACACCCGGTGTTCCCTCTGGGGAGCATCACCTTGCTGGTCACGTTCGGGGCTGATGAGAACTTCCGCACAGAGAGCGTCCAGTTCGATGTTGCGGAAGTGAACCTCCCGTTCAATGCCATCATTGGCCGGCCTGCTCTCTACCGCTTCATGGCCATTGCCCATTACGGGTATTTGGTCCTGAAGATGCCTTCCCCTGCTGGTGTCCTCACCGTGCGGGGTGACCGCACCGCTGTCGTCGCTGCTGTTGAGAGACTGCATGCTCTGGCGGCAGAGGCTGCACGTTCCGAGGAGGACCCATCCACCTCACAACCCAGGGCGCCTGCAATGGCACCTAAGGTTCAGCCGTCTGATCCGGACGATGTTCCCGTGAAGACGGTGCAGATCGGAGCGGACTCCTCCCGGACCACCCGCATCGCGGGAAACCTGGAGGAGAAATAGGAAGACGTGCTCATCACTTTCCTCCGGGCAAATGTCGACGTGTTCGCCTGGGAACCATCACAGATGCCCGGGATTCCCAGGGAAGTGATCGAGCACCATCTGAGGATCTACCCCGACGCCACGCCGGTGCGCCAAAAGCCTCGGAAGCAGTCCGTGGAGCGGCAGAACTTCATCAGTGAGGAAGCCCGTAAGCTCCTACACGCTGGCTTCATCGAGGAGGTCCACCACCCCGAGTGGTTGGCTAACCCGGTCGTCGTCCCAAAGGCCAACGGGAAGCTTCGGATGTGCATCGACTACACCAGCCTCAACAAGGCATGTCCTAGAGACCCCTATCCTCTTCCACGTATCGATCAGATCGTGGATTCCACCTCCGGGTGCGACCTTTTGTCTTTCCTAGATGCATACTCTGGTTTCCACCAGATTCAGATGTCTAGAGAGGATAGAAAGTATACTGCTTTTGTAACAGTGGATGGGCTTTGTTGCTATATTGTCATGCCATATGGTCTGAGGAATGCCTTACCCACGTTTGTACGAGCTATGGACAAAACCTTCTGTAATCTAATTAGAGATATTGTTGAGGTGTATGTTGATGACATTGTGGTCAAGACTAAGGTAGGGTCAACACTAGTTGAGGACCTGTCCCTCGTCTTCGACCATCTACGCGCCACGCGCACGAAGCTGAATCCCGAGAAGTGCATCTTCGGTGTCTCGGCAGGGAAGCTGCTGGGTTTCCTGATCTCACATCGAGACATCGAGGCAAACCCAGCCAAGATCAAGGCGATCGAGGTGATGAGGCCTCCTGGCCGCATCAAGGACATCCAGAAGCTTACTGGATCTCTCGCCGCTCTTAGCCGCTTCATATCGAGGCTGGCTGATAGGGCCCATCCCTTCTTCAAGCTATTGAGGAGGTCCGGTCCATTCTCTTGGACTGAAGAGGATGAACAAGCCTTTCAGGAGCTGAAGCAGCACCTCACCTCACTGCCAGTATTGGTGGCTCCAGAGCCAGGTGAGACGTTGTTTCTGTATCTTGCTGCGTTTGCAGAGGCGGTCAGCATGGTACTGGTCGCCGAGAGGACAGAGCAAGCTCACCAGGGGGACACCAGGGTCTCCCCGGCCAAGGATGGTGAGCCGGACCACGGACATGGGGTCCGGCGGCCACTCCTCTGTCTGAAGGTCCGGACCCCGGACAAGGGGGTCCGGAGGAGCCTCGTCCCAGTAGGAACCCAGAACCATTGGGGGCCCAAGGACCTGACGTGGTGGATAAAGGCGAACCGGACCCGGTCGCCAGGGTCCGGACCGTCCAGAAGCCGGTCTACTACGTCAGTGAAGTCCTCCATGAGGCGAAGGCCAGGTATCTTGAGACACATAAGCTTATCTATGCCATACTTATTGCGTCCAGGAAACTGCGCCACTACTTTCAGGCACACCGAGTTGTCGTAGTGACCTCTTACCCGCTAAGAGCGATCCTGCACAACTCCAACGCCACGGGCAACATCCCCAAGTGGGCAGCAGAGTTGGCTGAGTTCCATCTGGACTTCCAGCCTCGACATGCAGTCAAGAGCCAAATCCTGACTGATTTCATAGCGGAATGGACTCCTTCCCCAAGCAATTCTGGGGGTCCGGACTACAACACCGGACCCCCGGAGCCGGAAATCAGGACACCAGTCTTCACCGAGCCCCACTGGACACTCTTCTTCGACGGGTCCGTCCGCAAGAAATGGGCTGGAGCTGGTGTGGTCCTCATCGACCCAAATGGAGATCAGATGAAGTACATGGTGCACCTTGAGTTCAAGGCCACCAACAACATGGCGGAGTACGAAGCTCTGATCTTTGGCCCGACACAAGCCCTGTATCTAGGGGTCCGGCAGCATCTGGTGAAGGGGGACTCTCAGCTAATCATCAAGCAGGTCCGAAGGGATTGCAGCTGCAACAATCCCCATCTCGCGGCATACCTCATCCACGTGAGGTATGCCGCGAGATGGGGATTGTTCCCAGCTCGAGGACTTCGACGCCTTGGAACTGCAACATGTTCCCTGCGAACTCAACTCAGCAGCAGATGATCTCTCCTCGAGAGCATCAACTTGGGCATTCGTGCCCGAAGGCGTCTTCGAAAGACGGTTGCTGAGACCTACCGCCCAGCCTGCCGATCTGGGTGAAGGGGATCAAGCTAGCACCTCGAAGCTAGCGGTCCCGGCGGCATTCCACCTGTGGTGCCCGCCCTGGGTTGTGAGCTCTGTCGAGGATACTAGGACCTCATAGAGCCACTCCCACCTGCTCAGGGAAGTCCCGATGCATGGATCTCCGAGATCCCGGGCTACCTGAAAGACAACATCCTCCCTGATGACGATGTGTCCGCTGAGCGCATAGTACGATTGGCTAAACACTACGCGGTGGTAGAAGGGGATCTCTACCGCCGTGGCGCCAATGGTATCCTCATGCGGTGCATTTCCCAGGGAGAGGGCCGCGAGTTACTCGTGGAGATCCACGGAGGCGAGTGTGGAAGTCATTCCTCATCTCGCACTCTTGTTGGTAAGGCCTTTCGGCATGGCTTCTACTGGCCGACAGCACTCCAGGATGCGGCTGAGCTGGTAAAGTCCTGGAAAGCATGCCAGTTCCATGCAAAGCAAATACACACACCGGCTCAAACTCTGCAAATGATCCCGCCCTCATGGCCATTCGCCGTATGGGGAGTGGATATCCTGGGGCCGTTCCCCCGGGCCGTCGGCGGGTATCGTTTCCTCTACGTCGCCATCGACAAGTTCACAAAGTGGCCGGAGGTTACCCCTGTGGTGAATATCACTAAGAAATCAGCAGTCGCATTCCTCAAGTCCATTGTGTGCAGATTTGGTGTCCCAAACCGCATCATCGCGGACAACGGGACCCAATTCAAAAGCAGACTCTTCCAAGAGTATTGCGAGGACATCGGCATCCAGCTATGCTTTGCGTCCGTGGCACATCCCCGCAGCAATGGACAGGTTGAGAGAGCGAACGCAGAGATCCTCAGGGGACTCAAGACCCACACCTACAACTGCTTGAAGAAGCATGGTGCCAAATGGGTTGACGAGCTTCCGTGCGTACTGTGGGGCAACCGGACCACACCCACCCGAGCAACCGGGGAGACTCCATTCTTCCTGGTCTATAAGGCTGAAGCATGCCTTCCCCCAAAAATTCACCTGGGCCCACCACAGGTCCAGACTTTTGACGAGTCCATGCAGGACCAACTGCGGCGTGACAATGTGGACTTCATCGACGAACGAAGGTGGCGAGCAGCAATCCGAAATGCACGCTACAACCAGGCGCTCAGGCGCTATCATCAATGGTTCGTACACAGTAGGGAGCTCTGGGCTAGCGACCTCGTCCTGAGGCGGATCCTAAACCGAGCAGGGCTCCATAAACTCTCCCCCCAGCTGGGAGGGGCCCTTCAAGGTTACAGAAGTATGCTGGCCCGGATGCGTTCGCCTTGCCACAGAAGATGGAGTGCCGCTGCCCAACCCATGGAACATAGAGCATGTACGTAAGTTTTACACTTAGGCAGAGCAGGGAAATGAATTTTTCCTTTGTAATAAGAAAGAATTAACGTGCGGCCAGAGTGGTTGGGGTCTACCCTCGTAAACCCGGCCTCTGGCATCCATCGCACCGTCGGCTAGCATTAACGCGCGGCCCAGAGCGGTAGAGGTCCGCCCTCATAAACCCGGCCTCTGGCATCCATCGCGCAAGCCATGTATATCAAGTTGCAAAGGAAAGATTTGCCCCAGTCCTGTTTTTGTGTCAAAATTTTAGTTCGCTTTTTGAATCGCGAGATTTTACCTTTCTAACCCCCGCGCGGACTTCCACTCTGGTCGCTACAGCTAAGATCTGTATTGAGTTGCTGGACTGCCGTACAGGTCCGGACCATCTTGCTGCTGGGAGAGGGGTCCGGACCCCTAGGGACCTGTTGTGGAGAGGGGGTGATTGTTTCCTGGGGTGGTTCGGAGTCCTGTGTAGCCGCTTAGCCGGTTCCGTACCCAAAGCCTACACACTCCACCACCCTGTAACAAGTGCTCTAGTCTGGGGGCTGGTCTAGGATAGGTCCCGCGGGTCTGCTACTAAGCTGTGACTTTGAGTGGTACGCAGGTTAAGCCTTGACTGGTGGTAGCTAGCCTCAAATCATTGAGCCTACCTACCAGGGGGTCCCGGCATCCGCTTTAAGGCTTCATGTAGATCGAGGTCCAGTCTCTATGGTAGGCAGACTCAAAACAACTGAGCCTGTCTCGCAGGGGGTCCGAGGCGTTTGCTTTGAGCCAGACACAAAGGATCGATCTGAGCCAGACACCAAGGATCGATCCTGTATGCGTCAAATAGCTAAGTTGCAGTATCATTACTACCATACAAGCGAGTTTGAATCTCCTCTCTGTAGTTCTTCCTGCTACACAGGGAATAAGACGCTCGTTCGTTTTGCAATCTATGCTACACCTATCCCCAAGGGCGCTTGCTCAACCGCATACGGGGGTCCGGAGTGTCTTCTACGGCTCGGATGGCAGATAGGTCCAAACAACTGAACCTATCTGCCAGGGGGCCAGGGCGCCGGAGTGCTGCATACCGCAAACCAGCAATTGACAAACAGCTAAGTGGAAATTTTCCTATATTTAAAATTTCAACAAGTACAGTACAATGTTTTTTACATAACATGAAAAAACAAAACAAAAGTACAATGTCCAGCTCAGGAGTCTGCAGGCTCCCGCTTGAAGTAGACAGCGACGAAGTCGACGACGTCCTGCACGCCTTCCCGAGCAGCGGCCTCCGTCTCCGCCACTGGACCATCGACCACGGGCGCTAGCGAGATGTCCGGGTCGTGGCTCCGGAGGCAGGTCAGGATGTGCTCCGCCACCATCCGGATCAGCTCGCGGCCCTCGGCTTCAAGCTGGCCAGCAAGGACCGGCTCCAGACGCCGGAGCCTATCCGAAGCAGAGTTTAGCACTGGGAGAGCATCGGCAATCGAAGCTGGCGACTCCGCCACTTGGATTGGGCTCATTCCAAGTTGCACCAGCGCTAAGCTCGCTTCGCTCGCCCAGTCGACGATTCACTGGGCCCCTACGCGTTGGTCCTCCTGCAGCTTCCAGACCGCTTCCTAGACCGCCTCCTGCACCCGGGTGTCCAGCGCTGCCTTGGCCACCTCCACCTCGCGGGACCTCTCCTCGAGCTCGGCCTTCCTCTTCGCCGCCGACTCCTTCAGGGACTTGAGAGCATCGCGCTGGCGCTCAAGCTGGAGCTCCATGTTGGCGGTGAGGGATTCCCGCCTCGCAAGGGACTTCCTATCCTCCTCAAGCTCCAGCTCGGCAACAGCTTGCTTGCTGGCGGCCTCCTGCAGCTGCTCGCGCCATCCTTGCAGGGTCTCAAAGAGCTTGTCGAGCTCCTGCTTGCGGATCTCGAGACCCTGGCTGCGAGTCTCAACCTCGGACTACTGAGCCGCGAGGCGAGTCTCCAGCTCGGACCGCTGAGCTGCGAAGCTGACCACATCCTTGCCAAAAACCTCCTCCCACTGCGCCAGGGCCTTTTCCCGGCTCGCTACCGCAACCTCCCGGTCGAACACCTTTCGAAGATGTGCGCGCCTCCAGGCGGGTGTGCCAGTCACCGAGGCGCTGGCGCTCGCTCTCCAGAGCAGCCCAGTCCCGCCGGAAGGCCGTCTCGGTGGTAGAGGTCGCCTCCTCTATCGACTGCCGGATCCGGACTAACACCTGGGGGAGGGGAGCCGCTTCCTCTTCCGGGGGACCCTACAGGGGCCGCCTGCCGCAGACCTCCTCTAGCTCTTCCTCTGCCGCAGGGTGAGCAGTGGGGGAGGAGACGTCTGGTACAGGCGTCGGGACCTTAGGAGCCAAGGAGCTCACTGTTGCCGCACCTGCTGCCGTTGTGCTCGCCGTTGCCACGCCCGTCGCCGCTGCGCTCGCCGACGCCAAGTCCGGTGACGGCCCAACTGTCGCCGTAGCCGAGGCCTCAGGGGCCACCGCGTTTGGTATGGCTGCGCCTGACACTGGCGCATCTGCCGCCACCGCGTCGGGTGTGCCTGCGCCTGGCACTGGCGCATCCGCCGCCACCGCGTTGGGTGCGGCTGCGCCTGACACTGGCGCATCCGCCGCCGCTGTGTCGGGCGTAGCAGCGCCTGACGTTGGCGCACCCACCGCCGTCGTGTTGGGCGCTACCGGGTTGGCGGAAGCTGCTGCACCCGGGCTCCCCGCACCCGCCGAAGCTCCCACCGTTGCGTCGGGCGTTGCAGCGCTTGCTATTGGCGCACCCGCCGCCGCCGTGTTGGGCGCCATCGGGTTAGCGGAAACCGCTACACCCAGGCTCCCCGCACCGGCCGTCGCACCCGCCGTCGCCACCGAGGCCCCTGTCGCCTGGACCCCCACTGACGAGCCAGCGGCGGTGGAAGAACTGTTTGGGCGAGAAGTCTTGGCAAACAAACAGAAGAAGCTTTCAGCAAAAAGCGGAGCACCGAGAATAAAGGGATTGAATAGAATAACACTAACCCTGAAGCGCTAGGTCTCCAGCGTCCACGGAGGCACAACGACTGCTTCTGCTGCTCCCGTGGCGGCGACGGAGGCACAACCCGAGGCTGCTCCCGTGGCTGCCGCTGCTGCTATTGCCGCCGAGGGGAGGCATCTCTCGGCAGTGGTGGTGGCGACGCGGGCACCCCGGAGGTCCCGCAAGGGCCGGGGGCCCGGGAGCTACCCTGGCCCGCGTCCTCAGCGGTCCTCTGACGCTTCGCGGCGGACTCCATGACTGGGGTCCCGTCGCCCCGGTGCAACCTGCGCCGGCCTGCTTCTCCCGACGACGCGCCGGAGCTGCTCCGGGCCTGGCTGGGACCGCTTGTGGCGGCGCTACCGGCCACAGCCTGCTTGCCCTTGGCAGTGGGGCCGGACCCCGCGGTGCTCGGCACGGCTTGTTCCCCGACACACCAGGGATCCGGAGCCCACGGTTCGGGTCACCGCCAGTCTGGCGCGCCGCCAGCCCAACGTCGTCGAGGGTCGGCAGGGTGGCCAGCACCGCGGTCCTCAGGCGTGAGTCCCCGCAGAGGGGGACGACACCCTGAGGGAGGATCAGATGCTCCGGGAAGAAGATTTCCCCCGTCACTGCCCGCACCAGGACCTCCAGGGCTTCCTGGGTCAGGACGCTCCCCTCTCCACAGTGGGTCCTGCTGCAGTCGTTGAGGCCGGTGAAGCTCCAAGCAGGGCGCGGCCGCTGCTTCAGGGGGGCGATCCGGCGCTTCAAGAAGTCTCCGAGCACGTGCAGAGAGGTGAGGCCGCACTCCGCCTGCGACCGGATCTTGCTCAGCACGGAGTCGAAATCCGGCGGCAGGGACGGCTTGGCCCTCCAGGACAGACGGTCGGAGGCAGGCCCCCCGGTCGGCATGACCAGGCGCTCGTTGGCTTCGGTGGCGGCGATCACCCACTCCCGGCGCCACTCCTCCCACTTTCCGCCAATGAGTCCGGGGATGTACGGCGTCCGCAGGTCGCTTCTCGACTGGAAGTAGTACGCCCCCACTTCGTCTTTGCCCTTCCCGGACTTAACCAGGACGAAGAAGTGGCGGAAGAGGACGACGCAGGGCTGCACCCCCACGAACATCTCGCACAGGTGCACGAAGATGGCCGTCAGGAGGATGGAGTGCGGCGTGAGGTGTTGAAGCTGGAGGCCGAAATCTTCCAGCAGCAGTAGAAAGAATGAGGAGATCGGCAGCCCCAAGCCGGTGGAGATGTGCGAGATGAACAGCACAAACTCCCCGGCGAGCAGGTTGCCGAGGGGAAGCGAGCCTGTCCGAATCCCCCAAGCAGTCTCCTGTGCACTCCACCCAAGCAGGCGGCGCACTGTGTTCAGCTCCTCCTCAGTCTGGAAACGGCGGGGACAACCAAGGGATGCCATTTCGCTATGGAGGCGGGGAGCAATCTACGCAGGGAAGCAAGGTGTGAGGAGGCTCGAAGGCAAAGGGGCGCAAAGGTTGGAAGGAAGAAGGCGAATGCTTGAAAGTAACCGCGGTATGCGGTTCGTCCCTTTATGAAGCCTGACCCAACCGGCGCGCCCCGGAACCGTCGCTGGAACCCAAGCGACGCTCACTCCTGGTGTTGATCGCCCTGTCCGTGACTGGGGGGGGCCAGGCCCGCCTGTCAGGGAGGGCTGAGCTGACGTGCGCGCATCAAGCGCTGGCATGACCAAGCTTTTCGGGAACTGCGCCGGTGGTAAATATCCCGTTTACTCCAGCCGCAACAATGCCAAGTATCGCACGCGTGACTAGGTGAACCACTGTGCGTGGGGGCCACTAGTCAGTAAGCCGTTACGATGTGATGAGGCAGAGGAAAACCCGATAGTTGGTCAAAGCTGGACAAGACTCCTGCAGTAAGAGGCTCCAAGTTATACAGAGCCAAATCGCAGTAGTGGCCCCACCTGCGGGTTCGTCACCTCCCCCGAGGTGGGCCCGGGGGCTACTGTCGGTACCCTGTAGCAGGGATACCACTCTTATTGCAGCAAGGCAGGACTCGCGTAGCCATCAGTAGCTACGACATAAGGGGTGGAGCAACCGGGCTCTACAGGTCAGGCTCTTTCCTCACCAGGCCAACGGCCCCGGACCCGCTCCCCACTCTGGGAGAGGTCCGGTGACGCCACGTGTCCCTGAGGTGGGGAAGCTCCGAGCCAACAACCGAGGGCTCGGACCTCCCCGCACCCGCCGGACCTCCCGCGCACGTAGAACCAACATACCGCCGGAGGAGGGTCCGGAATCGCCACGTGACCCGCAGGCGCGGGCGCGAGTCTTCCGCTGGAAGACTCGCCCACCACCACATTCAATGCGGGTGGTTGAGGCGTGTTCTGCCGCCGCGGCACGCGGGGCAGCCTTTGCCAGGTCTCACTGTAGACCGCGTATTACCAAGGTACACAGTGCAGCCGCCTGCGCCGCATCCGCACAGAGCCCGTCTGGCGCATTAATTGGATACGAAGGCACGGCACTTTTCCATCATGCCGCCTACGCCGCAAGCTACACGGCCCGTTCAGCTCCGTGGCAGGTGACGCCGCAATCTACGCCTGGCGCCGTTTCGACAAGACAGCGCCTGGACATGCTGAACGGGGGATTCCAGGAGCAGGCAAGAAATCCAGGAATGAGATCCCCTTCGCCTGCGACGCCATAATGTATGAACTGCAGGTTATTTTATACTACACCGTTTGGGCCCACCTGTCGAGTACCCAACGGCCATGTACGCGCCTCCTTTGAGATATAAAAGGGAGGCGCTCGCTGTATACACAAAAACACACGGAGACGCACACTGGACTCAGCTCTGAGCTTTTCCAGACTCAAGCAATACAACATACAGTGGACGTAGGGTATTACGCTCCGGCGGCCTGAACCACTCTAAACCTGCCGTGTTCATCGAGTTTCTGAGCGAGATCGAACTAGTCCTAGCTAACACCCGAGTACTCACCCTCTGGGCTTAGGCGGGTGCATTCCGCCACCCGGCTGTGGTTTGCCACACCACGACATTGCGAGGTTGGCTACTGTTTAGGTATACCTGGAAACTCTGGATATACGTCCGGATTCTCCGGACTAGGGATCCCGGAAACTCAGGACATTGTGTCCGGAGAATCTGTGGTAAAACCCGGAGTCTCCGGTGGTTGGTTTTTTATTTTTATTATTTCAGCGAAAACTTGCAGGTTGCCTAATAAATCATAGAAAAATGATAAAAATACGAAGTTAGTTTTGTTAGATTGATTACGTCCGTATCTACAAGGGAAAAATGTTTATTCTTGCGAAATGTCCTTTTTGCCCATAGTAGAGTTTAAGTGGTGTTTAGACTCATTTAATTAGTTTCGGCAAATCTGTTAGTCCAAAAATTATGAAACCGAGGCAGTGGTTTAATTTAGGCCTGTGTAGTCCACGATACAAGTTTCCGGCCTAGAAAACATAGTTGAGGTGTTAGTGAATTCTTCATGTGTTGGTTTATTTGGAAATTAAAGAATAGTTTACAATTAAGAAGAATCAGGTTAAATTAAATTAGAGAGCTAAACCAGTGTTATATGACTTAGCTAGGGTTTATTTTTGGCCAGCCGGTCTGACCGGTGCTTGGACCAGTCTGACCGGTATGGGTCCGGAGACTCCGGCCATTTGTCCGGATACTCCGGGTTTGTAGTGGTTTAGCTACTCCGAGTTTATGTCCGAATATTTCGGGTTTGGGAGTCCGGATACTCCGAGAATACGTCCGGATACTCAGAGAATACGTCCGGATACTCCGGATTTTTGGTCTCGAGTCGCACACAGGCCAGACCGATCTGACCGGTATGGTATACCGATCATACCGGTAGTAGTAGGGCCGACAGTCGTAATTATATGAGAATCGTAGCGCTTATTCTCGGTCAATAGTTGCTTCGTGTTTGTAAAATTATATCCGCATTATTTATATGCATGTGCATTAATTAGCATTTCTTATGCATTCGTATAGAACACGTGGTGAGAACGTCGACTACAGATGGATCGTGAAGCTCAGGATCGGTGAAGCATGATTGAGAGGGAAATTCGTGAAGACCCGGCCCAATGGTCGGAAGGGCCCAAGGCTAGAAATAATATTATCACTGACTTAGTGTTATCCTCAGGCAAGCCCCGGTGTACATCCTACTATTTTAAATTATGTCACACATATATGTCTCTAATAATTGTGCATTAGATTTAGAAATTGTTTAAAACCTTAGTTGCATGACCTCTAGGTTTTCCTGGGGCTTATACTAGTATGAGTAGGTCGTTAGCACTGCTATGCTTAATAGGGCTCGTTAGAAGTCGCATGATAATTCTGTCACCCGCGAGATATAGGATGTCTTTATATTATAGTATATGAATCATTATATTCAAGATGGAAGGTATGGGATGGGAGACTTGATGGGGGAAGGTGTAGCCCCATCTGTGTTGATTAAGGACCGTTCCGTTATCGGCTGTGCTGATCGGGGATTGAACTGTACTAGCCGCATGCCGAGAGTAGGAGGTAGTCGAAACTGGTAAGCCGAGTACTGTTTTGCTTCGAAAGTACAGAACTTCTACCTACCCTTTAGGGCGAGTCGAGTGGCCTCAGAGAATTGGGATGCATATGTTTACTTTTGGTGGTCTCTCGTAAGGCTCGGCTGACTATATGTAGGTGGGGCGGTTCTGTAGTTCGAGACAGGGAGGGAAAAGGTTGGTGCATGAGGTCCGACGGGGCTTTTACGTGCCGTGTTGGTTAGGTCCACTTTGCAAGATTAAATCGGATCGATTCGCCGTGTCTCGCGGTTATGAGAGTCTTGATCTCTTGGTCACATCGTAGAAAGGAAATAGGATAAGAATGAGATGAGATGCAATGAGGACTGATATTATTTAATTAATGATTTGCTCACCTTACTTGTGGTAGCTTTGCAAATCCTAGATGGATAGTAAATTTATTGATATAACTGGAAGTTAAAATTGGAAAAATAAGAACTCACTTCTAGTGCTTTTTCTGCAAAAATCAACCACCAGCCAAAAAGCCTTGCATGTCTAGATATGTGGGCTAAGTTATACCCACGGGTCGGGTAAGTCTTGCTGAGTATTAGTTGTTCAGGGTTTATTGTTTACACTATTTTAGGTATAGGAGCTAACTGGGTTTCACATCGGTGGGCTCGATGTGGCGCCTTATCTTCACGTCTCAGTAGTTCACGACTTATTTAGTTTGTTTTGTTTATTCTTTTGTAAAAATACTCTGTAAGTTAGATTCTCTTCTGCTGCTATCTTCTCTTTTAGAAATTTTAAATTTTAAATTGTTTTGTAAAAGTCTTAATATTATTTACTATTTTTGTAAGATTTTATCATGCTGATACCTTCTGCGCTCGCCTTCGTGCGAGACTTCTGGTGTGTTTCGATCGGCCTGTGAGTTGAAAACAACCTGTTAAATTATACTTAATTAAACTAATATGCCTAATGGATTTAAATGATGGCGGTTACGTTTAATTAAGGGTTTTTTGCCCGAGGGACACTACGAAATGGTGCTTTTGTGTGCAACACACTTCACATTTTGATTTAGTCTTGCGGACACCTCAAAAATGTGGCTGTCTGAAACACACCATCCCCATTAAATTAGTCTTTTTCCAGCTTGAGGAGCTAGAGATTGCCTAGTAAAAAGACTAAAATGCCCATGACCATGTATAATACACCAAAACTAGGGACGCAAGGCCACTGGTCATCCTTGCAGTGCAATATATTCACATACATAATAATTTTTTACACCACGTAACATGTCACAAAATAATTAGTATGGAACAAGTGACCATCATGTCACAAAGCTTAATCTTAACATCTCAAATTACATTAATTTAGCATCAAAAGGCTTTACGCGGTTTGCTTGCACACAAAAGCATAATAATCAGAATTGCATAAGATGCTCCAGCGCCATTCTACCATGCACCTCGGCCTCCTCCATTGCAATTTTCTTAGCTCGACTATAGAAGATAACAAGGATTAGGAAAAATTAAAAAATCTGGATATTAGTCAAAAGAAAATGTGTACATATTTACCTCCGAGTTAGTGCTCCAGGACTACAGTTTAGGTCAAATGGGCTTGATGGTGTTGCTGGTGCATGTTGCAACCTAAGTGGTGTACATGGGCTGGGCATTACTTCTGTTATCACTTCCTTCATCTTCTTGGCCTTCTTTCTTTTAGATGTACTTGGACTAGGCCTAGCTGTTGCTTCCTTCTTCTTGGTTTTGTTTCTCTTAGATTTTGGTGGTGCTGGTGGAGCATCTGAGTCATACACAGTCTCATTGCAAGTCTTTTGCATGTGTCCTAACTGACCACATCTCTTGCATCTCTTCCTTTTCTTGGTGCCAACATACTCTGTTTCATCATTTTCACCCCAAGGATCATCTGCAGCCCTTTCCTCAGTGTCATAAGCAAGATAATTAGTAGGTCTTTCCTCGGTGTCATAACCAAGATAATTAGTAGGCCTTTCCTCAGTGTCATATAGCTGACTTGTTTTCATATCAACAATAGTAAGATCAGTAGCTGACTTGTTTTCATGACATGGCTGGTTAATCACGGAAACTACTAGAGGAAGCTTTCTGATGTCCCAGTACATATCAATTGCAGCAAGCAATGATGAGTCAGAATCAATATCCATATACTTGCATGCAACCTTGTCCCAAAAACTCACCGATAAACTTTGGATACTACCTCGCTTTATCTCGAGATCTATATCAGCATAGAAGTCCATCCATGAAATCGTATCCTTATCGCGAACCCAATTTTTATTCCAGGTAACATGATAAACTTGTGTACCATGCTCCTCATAGCCTGGTATGCGAATGGCAAGTATACAGGCTGCGTTACGGTCCATCCTAATGCAGGAAAATGCAAAAAGAAACTAAGACAAATCTAATATCACAGACTAGACCGTCAAAAAAATATAACAGACTAAATCGACCTAATGTAGGAAAATGCAAAAAGAAACTAAGACAAATCTAATATCACAGACTAAATCGAAACAAACAGGTCGTGCAAATCTATATCCCAAATTCACCTTTTTCTTTGAAACCTAGACCTGAAATCAAAGGAGGATGTGCAATAAGAAGGGTAATCTTACCCATCTGGAACCCATGACAGATCCAAATTTTTTGTTGGAGATCCCACACTGTATAGCCCGCCAACTCGACGAGGATTTGGGGATCGATTTGATGGCATCAGATCCTCCAAGATCAGGAGAATCGCTGCAGGTTAGTTGGTGGATTGGGGCGTCGGCATGCTCACCTTGTCCGTCACCTAGTGCGATGCGCAGGAGCAAACCAAAGACGCGGCGAAGCGCGGCAGCAGCCTACGAGCCAGAATGGCGGCGCAGCCCAGGAAATATAGCAAGGGCAGAATCGTCCATTTACAAGGCATGTACTCTGCAAATTCTTTTTTTAATGGGGCTGGTGCTGCAAATTCTTTTTTTAATGGGGCTGGTGTGTAACCAGCTAAACGCTACATTTAGGGTGTTCATCAGACAAAATTGAAGAGTGTAGTATGTTGTACACAAAACTGTATTTTGGGAGTGTCCTCTAGAAAAAAAAAACCCTTTAATTAAGCGTTTTAACTCGACCTGTTTTCACAGAACCCAAGCGCCGAAGCGAGAGCAGAGCGAGGCGAGGCGGCGGAAGCGGCGATGGAGCGGCTGCAGCGGATCTTCGGCGCCTCCGGGATGGGGCAGCCGCCGACGGACTCGCCGCTGCTCGACTCCTCCGAGCAGGTCTACATCTCCTCCCTCGCGCTCCTCAAGATGCTCAAGCACGGTGCGTGGATCTCCTCCCTCCCTCCCCCCAACCTCCCCTGTTGCCTAGGGTTAGGGTTCGTCTCCGCTCCCCCCACCCCCTCTCGGGCCTGACGCGCGGTTCCGGTCGCAGGGAGGGCGGGCGTGCCCATGGAGGTCATGGGCCTCATGCTCGGCGAGCTCGTCGACGTCTTTGCCATGCCGCAGAGCGGGACCGGGGTCAGCGTCGAGGCCGTCGACCACGTCTTCCAGACGAACATGCTTGACATGCTCAAGCAGACCGGCAGGTACGGTACTCCTGATGATTTTCTAAGTGGATTTGCAGTGTATGATTTGATTAAATTAGTCGATAAAATTGGGTAGGACCATGCTCTTGGACTGCACCAAGGTTAAGATATGCGCCTATTTGGATTAATGCGAGGTTGTTTTGCTGGTAGTGCGTAATAATTTTGAAAGTATCACCCGTATTGTAGCTCCTTATAAGGATTATAAGGAGGATAGGAAAATTTTCAGGATAACAATTGGCATGGGCAATATCATTATTCATAGTTATTTGGCAAGTACAAGTTACAAATTTCTTTAGGCAGCAGTAAATCCTCAATACTAAATAGGCCCAGAAGAAAAGATTTTACTTTTTCTTTGATAATAAGGAATGATTTTACTTTGGTTGTTGCTTAGCACAATGGAAATTGATAACTTACTGAGTTCATTTGTTTCTGATGTAAATATAGAGTAGATGATGTATATATCTTGATGTCTTGTTTAACCATGTAATTTTGTTCATTACAAGCTAATCCTAACAGGCTATTTAACAATGATGACGCCTACTCTATGGTTTCAATTATTGATGGACCTTTTGAATAAATGATTCAGAGATAGTTTTAGCGTTGTAGGAGTCAATTTTTTATCTGATCACAATCCTTCAAAATCTTCACACTAGAGCTTCACTAGAGTTAACGGGTTATGAAATATTGCTTCTATGTGCAACTTGAATTCATTTGGCAACCTTCAGCTGTGCGTTTGTTAAGGATTAATTGACTGAAAATTGCAATGGCCTGAATGGATTTAGCCATTATGTTAATGTGTTTCATAATGTTTTTAAAATGTATACCCTGCAGTGATTTTCTTGGTACACATTATTTGTGGTCACATCTTTAGTTTTTTCCCCATAGTGTTAAGATGCATAAATAGATTTATGGAATAATCAGAAAAATACTGTGTAAACATAACAGATCTTTTTGTTCATTCAAAGTTGCTTGCACATATGGGCCTAAGGAAGTTATTTGCTAATAATTTTTGGAAGTTGCCATCAAATCCATGGCATACTTTGTAACTTTAAAATGGAAAGTCTGTTATGTTGTAACCTGCTTGAGTTTTAGAATTATTATAACCAGCTAAATTTCTCGCTGACTTTCTAGATACATCAATTGCACACCTACCTTATTTAATTACGCAAACTGGGGGAGGGTGTTGTGGCACATATAGGTCCAACATTTTATATATCATAAATTTTGAATGACAATGCTCTGCATAAATGCTTTTTTTTTTCTTTGGTCAATTTACTCAATAGTGTTGATTTTATTCCGTTGTTCTGTAGGAAACAATTATGTTGACATTTTTTTTACCTTTTACAGACCAGAAATGGTTGTAGGCTGGTATCACTCACATCCTGGCTTCAGTTGCTGGCTCTCTGGAATTGATATCAATACTCAACAAGTCAACAGGTCTATGCATATGCCACCGTTCTTCTATGCAAAGGGGCGGGGGGTCTTTTCGCTTATACTCTGACAAATGAGATAACGGCTGTACTGCTGTAGTGTGTAGTCCCACTCTACTTTATGCCATTTCATTAAATACTGATAGATTGTGTTCTTTTGCTTCTACTTTCTTATCATATCAATTTCGGTACCTTCATTGCGAAGGTTCCATGTCCCCTTGAAAGTTGTGACTGGACCTTGTTGTCATTAAGTAGCATTCTCTGTGTGCTATGCATGTTTTCTTTAAAGAAAAAACTGGGGCATGGGGTAATATGATCTCAACTCGAGTTTTTCTTCTATTAACTAGTTTTGTACTTTTTGCATACTCTGTTTATATCTTATTCTTTCTCCATGATCTGGAGATAGGACTTCATAGGTAATGATATGATAAGTTTGCATAGAGCTGAACACTTTGCAATTTCACTTGCACCAAACTACTCGGCGCCTAAAATTTTTCCATATAAATGTGCAGAGTTTTGAAGCTTTGAATCCCAGAGCTGTTGCTGTTGTGATAGATCCATCCAGAGTGTGAAGGGGAAGGTGGTTATTGATGCATTCCGCCTCATTAATCCTCAGACCATGATGCTTGGCCAGGAGCCGCGGCAGACGACATCAAATGTTGGACACCTAAATAAGCCATCTATCCAGGTAAATATAAATAATATAGGGTTAATATGAATTTGATTTGTTCCTTTCTTATAAATAATTTGATCATATTTGTGTTTTTTTTCAGGCTCTTATCCATGGGCTGAACAGACACTACTACTCAATTGCAATCAATTACAGGAAAAACGAGCTCGAGGAGAAAATGTTAATGAACTTGCACAAAAAGAAATGGACTGATGGACTAATTTTGAAGAGGTTCGACACACACTCGAAAATCAACGAGCAGACTGTCCAGGTGTGTATAGCAGCTTCCATCAGTTGTATGGGGACAATTTTTCTTCTGTTGGTGCTTGAGACTTGATTATAATTTTTTTGTTTACTTATTATCCACAATGTGTCCTCTCTTGTCCAGGAAATGCTGAACCTAGCCATCAAGTACAAGGCAGTGCAAGAGGAGGATGAGCTGCCACCTGAGAAACTTGCCATAGTGAATGTGGGTCGGCAGGATGCAAAGAAGCATTTGGAAGAGCATATGTCGAATTTGATGTCGTCAAACATAGTTCAGACCCTAGGAACCATGCTTGACACGGTTGTCTTTTAGCCTACGACTATTGTTGTTCCAAACAATCTACACATACCCATTTTATTGAAGCCCCTGGCACATGGAATGAGCTTGACGTCAGATACATTTTGGTTATATGGTTTGTTTATGAATGCATTCTTCTGTAGCTTGCTGTTGTTAAACTTGTTGCTTTTTTTTTCTATCAAAGCATTAGGCTATTCTAATTATGTTTAGGCTGATGTATCATGTACGATGTCACTGTTCCTGGGGGGCTTATACAATGGGATTATAACCTGTGGTGTGGGCTGTGGCAGTTGGCTTGTTCAATTTTGATACTAGGTGAACTGACGCCAAGTTTGTCAGGTTAGCTTATTATTTGCCGACTTTTGAATTTGGATCTTTTGGTTGCAATCTTGAGGGCCACCTGTTCCAAAATGTGGCTTGTGCCACGGCTAGGGGTGGTAATGGGCCATGGCCCTAATGGTCTCTTCACAGCCCAATAAAGCCCTTAAAATTTTTAGTTCAAAAATACATATATTTATAGCCCGATCCTTTTAGGGTCCGATCCTTAGATTTTCTAGTTCAAAATGTTGGGCCCTTTACCACCCCTAGCCACGGCCCACGGAGGACGGCTTTGTGTGGACCCGAAGGCTGGCTCTCTTCTGGTTCTGGCCATCATGGGACCTTTTGGGCCTGATTGGTTCCTGCATGAGGCTGACTGGCTGAGCCAGGCTCCAAGGTGCAGCATCTTCGCCTCTCAAAAAAAAAAAGTGCAGCATCTTCGTGCACTCGTTTGTTTGGTTGCGCAGCTTGGCTCCTATGGTGCAAGTTATGCTTGTTTGGAAGCCTGCATCTCATGTTCAGCCTGGTTCAGATGATGAAAAATAGCAATCAAACCTGGCTCGTGGGATACGGGACCCATCTGCGTTTGTGCAGAGCCTAGCTTAGGCAAGCCTGCTTCAGCGCAGCCAGGATCAATGTTATCCTAAACGCTAAACGGTAAATAGTCGGTCACCTCCCGTTTAGCCCATTATTCAGGCAGGTGTTTAAATGGACAAAACGGCCGTTTAAATGGTCAAAACAACCGACTAAACGGAAACAGTGGACCACTATGTAGCATTTAAACGATGTGTAAACGGGCTACACGATCGTTTAGGCGAACAGTGGCCAGGATACGATGGTGCAAGCTAGGATGGCTCATCCTGAAAACCAATCAGACCCTTTCTGACCTCCGTTTTCCATCACTTACGGCTGGCAGGTCAGGTCTTTCGTCCTCCCCTTCTGATGGACACCAGGTCACAAATGTTGCATGGAAACCTTGAGTTATTTTTTCTAGGTAAAATAGGTGTTTTAGTCCTTCCATTTTGCCCCGTGGGTCCATCCCTAAACTATCAAATCAGCCAATCTATTTCCTCAACATTCGTTTTGGGTCAAACTCGTCCTTGTACTGGTGTAGCTCAGCAAAGTGCTAGAATTTAAAATTAGATTGTCAAATTTGAAATTTCAATACTAGAATTTAAGCTCTAAAATCCATTGGCTCAAGTTACTCCATTGACCGGGGAACTACATGTCCAAGTAAACTATACGGTGACATGTCGGTGGAAAATTGAAGAGGGTAGGAAGGAGGCAATTGTAGAAAGGATATTTTGAATTATTCTCGTGCGAATATAGAGAGCCACATCAGGACAAGGACGAGTTTCATCCGAAAATAAAACTTAAGGGACTAGATTGGCCAATTTAAAAGTTGAGGGACAAACTTGATCCTCGGGATAAAGTTGAGGGACGCAAACGCCTATTTTGCCTTTTTTATATTGAAAATACCAGAAGTGGGTAATTTATAAGCATATTTAGGAGTAGTTTGGGATATTTTATAATGTAGATGTAGGTAATCTAGATGCATATTTAAGAGCTACTTTATGTATTTTTATAATAGCAGAGTGAGTAATTTATGTATAATTCGAAGGATTACTTTAGATCATTTTTTATAATGGCATAAGTGGGTAATTAATATGAAGACTAGGGATCACTTTAGATTGTTTGTCGTAATAGCACTGTGGATAATTTATACATAAGTTTAGGGGGGCAAGTTACAACATTTTCATAATGGTGTGGTGATTATTTTCTTGAGAAGATGAGTAGATTTAATGGCCATTATTATCAATTATGAATAAAGTTTGTCAAATTGATTGTGAGATATTTATGATTTTTATGAGAATTTCATGAGTTTATCTTTTTTTCTAGTACATATTGTGAGGATTGACGTGAAGTTCTTGACAAGTACATATCAAGTCACCCTACTAAGGGTACCTCTGCCCCTCCTTATATACTTCGGAGTACATGGCAAGTGTTCTAGTCGAACTCGCCCTTGTACCAGAGCATAACTCATAAATATATATTTTAGATACTTGAGGAAGACCAACCAGATTCATTCTTTTTTTAATTTAGTACTTAAGCAGGGTTCGTACAATGTCTACTCTTGGTGCATTGAGTCTTATTTATATGTGCTATACATATGTAGCAACCTTGATTTGGATGCTGTTCGAATGTCGCCACGGGCTCCCAGCAGCAACTTGAAAAACAACAAGAAGAATTAACGAATCAATAGTCTGCTGTAATGTCCCGGATTTTTTCTGGAATGTTAAAAAGTCGAAAAATAGATCAACATTCATGATGGACTTCTTAATGGTCTGAGACATTCATGGTGCCCTTAGCTTTTTAGCTATCAGCTTGTTTCTTTATTTTTCTTCTATATTATACACAGTAAAAAATAAAATAATGTGTCGTTTTTGTAGTGGTATTGGATTCATACGTCTCTTCACTAACTACAATCAGGTTGATGGCAAATTATTCCTTGAAGCCGATCTCCAGAACAAGTTTATGGGGGTCACTGGAGTACGTGTGAACCATGATAGAGGTGGGTATCTGAATAATATTAATTCCAGCACACTTACATGGTCCAAATCAGTGCTTTTACTCAAATATTTTATGTCGACAGGTCGGTTTTAAGCGACTGGTGCATTACATCTTTAGCTCTGCAAATGGTCTCACTCATAATGTCCCACCAATCATATTCTACATGTGGTCATATTGTAATCTTCTTATTTGTCATGTTTGTTGTATATTCGCCACAGTTTACTATTGATTTATGAATCTCACCAAAGGTAATGCTGTAACTGCTATGAAATGATTTTAATTTTGGTTTCTCTGAATTTCTAGGCAATTGGTGTGTTCTACAATTTTTCTACAGGATGATGTGTGCTACGAAGAGTGCCTATATCTCCCTCAACACCAGGTAATGTTTGCTTTATTATTTCAGTCTGAATTCTTGCAGATTAAATCAAAACATTATCTTTTTCTGCTTTGGTCTAAAGTATATTTCCTGAATGAATATGCTTAATTGATTTTCTATAAGTAGTTTTCTCCGAAGTATTCAAGTGTTAAGTGACATAATTATTTGCAGTTTCTTCGAGGGAGGGCCTTCTGTAACCGGCGCTGCTCCCATGGCGGTGGTATTTTCTTGCATGTGTTGCAATCAGTCGCTAGAGTCCCCATCATTACAAGCTGCATTCTATGAACCTGAACCTTAATATTGAACGATCCAAATGTTGGAGGATTCAGTCCCGTTTTGGGCAAACTGAAACTCCATCTCGGTGGACATAATGAAAATTAGAACAAGCTCTAATGTTTGAGCCTATACTTAATAGTTCTGTTAGCGCTGCCAGGAAAAAGATATTGAACCTTACAACGTATCTGTTTGCACTAGGCATTTATCCCTGTACACATTGAACAAAGTCACTGGTACTTAGCAATCATAAATGCCAAGAAACGTGAGATACAAGTTATTGATTCATTGGGATTAGTGCATCGTGATGAACTAATATATGCAGTAAGTATTATACTTATATATATTCCCTATACTATCAGGCATTCAGGATTTTATTCTTATAAAGTGACCCTCACTGTTTTTTGACAGGTTCAGGGGGCTGCAGAGACAGATTGATATAGCATTAGGAGTTACAAAGGTTACAAAGATTGCAGGGTTCAAGTGGCCTGACCTAAAGGTTAAATCATGGCCTATTGGTGTACACAGAAGTTGAGGGAGAAGTATGGATGGATCTCGCCCAGAAATTTGGTGTACACAGAAAGTTGGCTTGCTAATTATTACTTTTTGACAGGCTTTCATTCTATGAGTTCCTCTAGTTGTTCTAGTGAATCTGGAGGCACATCTCAGTCTGAAAATATCATGGTTGTTGATGAGTCTAGTGATGATGATGATGATTTCATGGTAGCAATGGTTGCTTTGGATTGGATGGCATCAGGCAATTTGCACAGGAAGACAATACATAATTCTTCATTGCCTGTCATGACTGGATTACAATGGGTTGAGGTAACACTACAAAATCCAGTTGACTGTTATGACATGTTCAGAATGCGAAGGTTAGTTTTCTTAAGGCTTCATGACACCTTGGTACAGAATTATGGATTGAGATCAAGTAGAAGATATTGTAGCAAGGAAGCCTTAGGAATGTTTTTATGGGCTTGTGGTGCACATCAATCTTTTAGGCAATGCAGGAACAAATTTCGTCGATCATTAGAAATTGTTAGTAGAAAATTTACATAAGTTCTTGAATCCATTGTGAGACTAGCTTTTGATATTGTGAGGCCAAAAGATCCACAATTTGGTACAATCCATCCTAAACTGCAAGAGGCTAGATTCTGGCCGCATGTCGAAGATTGCATAGATGCAATAGATGGTACTCATATACCAATAACTGTGCCATTAAGTGACCAACCCAAGTACATTAGCCGCCATGGGTATGCCTCACAAAATGTGATGGCGGTATGTGACTTTGATATGCGGTTCATATTTGTTGTCACTAGTTGGCCTGGATCTGTTCATGACACTCGTGTATTATTGGATACGCTGCTCACATGCAAGGATCAATTTCCACATCCTCCTGATGGTAAGAACAAGCTACCCAAAAAAAAAATGGTAAGAACAAGCTACGGTGCAATTTATTTTTTGATCAATAATTCCTCATTGCTACATAACATGACATATATTCGATATGCAAGAAAATATTATCTTGTTGACTCTGGATACCCTAATAGAAAAGAATTTCTTGCACCCTACAACGGACAAAGGTATCATGTTTCTGAATGGCGTCATGGTCACCAACCAATGGGATTGAAAGAGGTGTTTAATCATGCACATTCATCTCTTAGAAATGTGATTGAGCGGTCATTTGGAGTTCTAAAGTTGAAATGGCGCATTCTCTTAAACTTGCCTAGTTATCCAGTTAACAAGCAGTCCAAAATTATAGTTGCTTGTATGGCCCTTCACAATTTCATCAGGGAAGCTGACTTAGAAGATCCGGATTTTGAATCAAACGTTCAAGATGATAGTCCTCGTCCAACTTATGATAACACAGATGATGGTGGTACTAGAGATGATGTTGATATTGCTATGGTTTCGTGATTTAGCTGTCTCCATCAGTTATGTACTCGTAGTTTAGAAATTAGTGCTGTTATATCTATTGGTATATTTGTGATATTAATCTATTTGATCTAACAGTAATATAATTATGTAGTCAAAATACCCAAAAAATATAAGAATTATTGAATTCTGCTCGTATTCAACAAAAAAAAGATATCATTAGTCTCAAGGGCATTTTTGACATTTTACCACTCAACCTAGAGAATCGACTGAAAATAATTAGGATTGTCAAACACCCAGCTTATCCAGACAGCCGATTCTCCAGATAGCCTTATCTTAGAATCCTGATTCTCAGAAAAGCGAGATCCAGAAAAGCGAAAACAAACAGAGCCATTGTCATGTCTTCATGGTGGTGTTGCACCAATTAGGCAATATTTTAAATTCTTGTATCAATAATGGATTAAGACAAGTTCTTATGGTGCATCGATAAGGGATTAAGACAAGTTCTTATGGTGGATCCGATATGATGTTCGCGCTTAACTATTATTAATGTTAGTTTTATTTTGTTTATTTCTATTGATCTGTTAATTATGTACTCACCAACACGTGATATATATATATTCTTGATATATTCTTGATCTGTCCACTTAGTTGAACTCTTACACCATGACTCAAAAGAAACTATGCATTGAATCCGTAGTTTCTATAGATAGTCTTGCTAACATGGCAGTATACATTATGTTCTTGTAGAGTTAATATACAAATTAGTTTCAAACACGTGCCCATAACCACTAGTGAGTCAAACAATTTGAACTTTGACTAAAGTTATAGAAAAAATAATAATCATCATCATATAAAATAAGTACCATTAGATGAGTTATAAATTATATTTCTATAATAAACTTAATGGTAGACATAAGCACTAATACTATTTACTATAAATTTGGCCACACTCGAGAGGAGCTAAGCAGTGTGATAAAAAAAAATCGTAGTAAGAACCAACACATTGTTGTCCGATGATGCCATCTCGAATATACAGTCTGTTTAAGGGAAAAGAAGCTACGAAAAGAACAGAAAATGAAAGAAAGCCAGTTGACATTGGATGTACAACAAGACATTCTGACATACTACAGAACAGAAAAAACTGCCTGAAACGTCTTCACATGATGCTCGCTCCGAGTCGCCCTGCAGGCACCAAACTTCTGAAACAATGCCCCAGAAAATGCAGCGAGCTCTTCCGAGGAACAAATTAACGCTAGCGCATCTCAGAAATGCGGGGCTGCTGAAGTATGGGGCGTACCTTCATGCCTGAAACTGCAGAAATACAACGAAATGAGTTGCTGAATGTGGTTTTAGGCTGCACTAGGTTTTCTTTTTTGAAAATCTTGGCAATCTAAAGGGTGGCAAAACCTTTGCTGCAAATTTTATTATAAGATCTTTTTTTTAAAAAAAAGTGCTCGCCTTGTTTGTTGTGTGGAAACCGGATTAAAAAAACACAAAATAGGAAGGGTGGACGACCCATCCGTACATCTGCAGGGTACAACAACCGAACAACTTATTAGAGTAGCATGTGCTAGTTTACAGGTTAGCTTTTTCAATCCAAGTGTACAGTTTTATCCCAATCCAGAGCTACATAACATAACCTGTTTAAGAGTCTGCAGTCATCTATTTGATGTTCAGTTTTTATCCAGTTTAACAAGTTATTTTTTTATCTTATATATATATACATGCAGCGGAAAATGGAAGATGCATTAAGGCTACACCAAACAAGAATTGCAGCATAACAAATATTCATAACAACAAAGAATGTACCTTTTGCCCTGAAGAAGGAAAGGGATTCCTCGCTTGCTGTCAACTAAGCTTTATCTGCATTGTCGTGCTCATCTGAATGCTCATTTTGCTTCTGGTAATGAAAATAAAGGAACTGAAGAACAATCTGTGAAACATAGTTAAGGGTCTCGGATGTACAGTAGTTCAGATATCTAATGCAGAATAGACACACTAGGATTAAAAAGTAGCTAGAAACAGCTTGATGCTGATAGGAGAACAGGTGACAAGGATACAAAAGAATCCAGTAAAACACATCCTCCAGCATCTACAAGCCAAGGCAGATTTGGTCTAAGTTTTGACCATTCCAGGCTATTTACAAGTATACTGCATTGGAAAAGAACCATGAGGACAGTACAACATGCCAGTAAGTTTCAGGATCACATCAGAAGAAAAGATGGATTGCTCATATTAGATTGGTGAGATACTATTGAAAAAATGGGATAAATATGTGAAAGTTGGGTTCATGAATCATGTGTGTTTACCTTCCTACGTATGTCGAATTCCCCAATAAAGCGAAGGTAAACATTAATGGATTGAGCCCCTGAACAGAATTGCAAGCCAAATTAGTTAACCATCATATGAAAAAAAACATACCAACTGACCTACCATAGCAGGTGACAATTGGATAAATTTATATAATTATCATTTTTTCACCTAACTTTATCTTGATGATTTGTATGTTTTTTTTTTATGATATGAAGTGTTAGTGAAATGCACAAAATTACAAACAGTATAAGAAAAGCTGGAGGTATCAGGTATCGCCTGCAGTAGCAACAAATTGGAGAATATAGGAGGTGAATCAAACTTGCCTCAGCATGGCCTCTTTGCATCTGCAGGGTAATAAAGACAGGTCAGAACAT